>NC_064928.1:189395907-190020907 GCF_023897955.1 Schistocerca gregaria | reverse complement strand
CTAACGAATCTCATTTCTGTTACTCGAATTCTCCTGTGGTCTTTGTGAAGTAGGGCACGTGTTTCTAAACCGTATGTTAGGATTAGTATGACATACGTGTGGTACATGGTAGCTTATGCTTTTCATGGCATTTTATCATCCCAGAGAAGATTTCTGATTTGACTGTAAAAACTGGATGCCTTCTGTGTCCTGCTGAATACTTCCTCTAATCGTGTTGTCTTTCGATATCATGAAACTTCCTGGCAGATTAAAACTGTGTGCCCGACCGAGACTCGAACTCGGAACCTTTGCCTTTCGCGGGCAAGTTTCATATCAGCGCACACTCCGCTGCAGAGTGGAAATCTCATTCTGGAAACATCCCCCAGGCTGTGGCTAAGCCATGTCTCCGCAATATCCTTTCTTTCAGGAGTGCTAGTTCTGCATGATTCGCAGAAGAGCTTCTGTAAAGTTTGGAAGGTAGGAGACGGATACTGGCAGAAGTAAAGCTGTGAGTACCGGGCGTGAGTCGTGCTTCGGTAGCTGAGATGGTAGAGCACTTGCCCGCGAAAGGCAAAGGTTCCGAGTTCGAGTCTCAGTCGGGCACACAGTTTTAATCTGCCAGGAAGTTTCATATCAGCGCACACTCCGCTGCAGAGTGAAAATCTCATTCTGGAAACATCCCCCAGGCTGTGGCTAAGCCATGTCTCCGCAATATCCTTTCTTTCAGGAGTGCTAGTTCTGCAAGTTTCGCAGGAGAGCTTCTGTAAAGTTTGGAAGGTAGGAGACGGATACTGGCAGAAGTAAAGCTATGAGTACCGGGCGTGAGTCGTGCTTCGGTAGCTCAGATGGTAGAGCACTTGCCCGCGAAAGGCAAAGGTTCCGAGTTCGAGTCTCAGTCGGGCACACAGTTTTAATCTGCCAGGAAGTTTCATATCAGCGCACACTCCGCTGCAGAGTGAAAATCTCATTCTGGAAACATCCCCCAGGCTGTGGCTAAGCCATGTCTCCGCAATATCCTTTCTTTCAGGAGTGCTAGTTCTGCAAGTTTCGCAGGAGAGCTTCTGTAAAGTTTGGAAGGTAGGAGACGGATACTGGCAGAAGTAAAGCTGTGAGTACCGGGCGTGAGTCGTGCTTCGGTAGCTGAGATGGTAGAGCACTTGCCCGCGAAAGGCAAAGGTTCCGAGTTCGAGTCTCGGTCGGGCAAACAGTTTTAATCAGCCAGGAAGTTTCATATCAGCGCACACTCCGCTGCAAAGTGAAAATCTCATTTTCGATATCATGCTTACTAGGTACTTGAAATGGCACACAGATTCTGCTTTGATTCCTTCTAGAAATACACTGAAGCGCCAAAGAAACTGGTATAGGTATGCGTATTCAAATACAGAGATACGTAAACAGGCAGAATATGACGCTGCATTCGGCGACACCTACATAGAGACAAGTGTCTGGCGTAGTTGACAGATTGGTTACAGATGCTACAATGGCAGCTTATTAAGAATTGAGTTTGAACGTGGTCTTAATGCCAGCGCACGAGCGATGGGACACAGCATCTTCGAGGTAGCGACGAAGTGGGTTTTTTCCTATAAGACCATTTCACGAGTGTACCGTGAAAATCACGAATACGGCAAAACATCAGATCTCCAACATCGCTGCGGCCGGGAAAAGATCTTGCAAAGAACAGGATCAACGACGACTGAAGAGAATCGTTCAGTGTGATAGAAGTGCAACCCTTCGGCAGATTGCTGCAGATTTCAGTGCTGGACCGTCAACAAGTTTCAGCTTGCGAACCATCCGGAGCCGAAGGCCCAATCGTGTACTCTTTACGACAGCACAACATAAATCCTTACGCCTCACCCTGGCCCGCCAACACCGACTGTTGATAACTGGAATCATGTTACCTGGTCGGTCGAGTTTCGTTGCAAATTGTATCGAGCAGGTGGACGTATATGGATATGGAGACATCCTCGTGAATCCATGGACCCTGCATGTCAGCAGTGGGACTGTTCAAGCTGATGGATGCTCTGTAATGGTGTGGGTCGTGTGCAGTTGGAGTGATATGGGGTTCTGACAGGTGACACTTACGTAATCATCCTGTCTCATCACCTGCAGCCATTCATATCCATTGTGCATTCCGAATGGCTTGGGCAGTGCCAGCAGGACACCCCACACGTCCAGAATTGCTACAGAGTGGCTCCAGGAACACTCTTCTGAATTTAAACACTTCCGCTTGCCACCATATTCCTCAGGCGTCAACATTATAGAGCATATCTGGGATGTTATGCAACGTGCTGTTCATAAGAGATCTCCATCCCCCCGTACTCTTACGGATGTATGGACAGCCCTGCAGGATTCATAGTGTAAGTTCCCTCCAGCGGTACCTCAGACATTACTCGACTCCATGCCAAGTCGTTTTGCGACACCTGTACGTGCTCGCGGGGCTCTACACGATATTAGGCAGGTATACCAGTGTGACTCTTCCGTGTATATTTGAGGTTGTCCCTTGCCTATGATGGTCATGTCTACTGCCTTTGTTTTACTAACTTTTGGTCCGAAAATTTTTAATGTGTTGATCCAGTCATTAAGTTTCTTCTGTGCATGGGCTTCCGTCTGTCCCCAGTTGTCATCAGCAAAAACCAGGGGATTTGGCTCGTTGTCTATTTTCTTGATAGATTTTTTGGTCTTGCCCATTACTATAGCAAACAGGAGTGGTGAAAGTGCACTTCCTTAATGGGCACCTTTGTTTCAAACCATTCTGATTGTTCGTTGCCTTTGTGGACACAGCTGTAACGCTTTTGGTATAGCATCTTGACTTTATCAATCAGGTACTTTGGGATTTTTACACCTTCCAAACATTCCCATATCTCGTTTCGAGGAACACTGTCACACGCTTTTTCAGTGGGCACAGATACAGCCACAAGATTTCTTCCATATTCCCAGTACTTTCCTGTCAGCATACTTACTGCAAAAATGTGATCATAAGTACCTCTGTCGTTCCTGAATCCATTTTGAGCTTCCTCAGAGGGATGATGACTCTTTTAACTCCAATCTTCTGGCATTTTGTTTTCTTTCCAAGCCACTGACACCACACTATACATCCAATTCAATCCTAATTTCCAGTTGCCTTTATCAAGTGTGAGCTGAGATCATCAAAGCCTGTCCATTTTTCATTCATGTTCCTCCTCTGGCTCAGGAAGAACATGACTAAACGGATATATATAAATTCTTCTTTTCTGTACATTCCTTCTCCTAACTCTTCATTTGTTCCTCTACATCTACATCTATAATGCGTAAGCGTCTTTAAAAAAAATGTGTGTGAATTCCTAAGTGACCAAACTGCTGTCATCGGCCCTTAGACCTACACACTATTCAAACTAACTTACGCTAAAGACAGCACACACACACCCATGCCAGATGGAGGTCTCGAACCTCCGGCGGAAGGGGCATCGCAATCCGTGACATGGCGCCTCAAACCGTGCGGCCCCTCCGCGTGGCAAGCGTCTTTAAGGTGTCCTCTCACGAGACGTGAAAACTTTCGTGGTCGAGGAGCTGCTGACATCACAGCGTAAAATCCCATCTACTGCTAGATTGTGAAGCGTGAAACTAAAACACCTGCTGTGTCAGGTTTTGGTTTCGTAGATAGAAACACGGCCAATGCGACGCAACATGGGTCTTACGTCACATGCAGAACTTAGGAGACGCCGTATTGTACCAGGTCATAGGCAACTTAACTTCGTATTTGATGGTTTTTATGTTTTAGAGTATGTGTTACGAATGTTTGGCGTTTCAAAACGTCAGCTTTCTGAGCATCTCTCGAAAACGCGTCGTTATTGGTACGATTCGCTATAACAAATAACAGGAAACTACATATTTGTAGTTCAAAATTTATTAGATTTGATGCTTCTCGTACTATAGCTTACGAGCTATGATAATATTGAAAATATACCGTTTCAATACTGTCGCACAACGATGATTTATCAAAACTGTATCGTTTTTGGTACAATTTGTTAAACATCAGATAATCACAACTGCAGTGACCCCCTATAAACAAACGGTTTATCATGTACCTAATACGCTGCTCTCAGACTGAATTTTATTTTGAGAGAACCGAAAGGGGGACTGTTTCATTGTCTAAAACCATTAAAAAACCAAGAGGGAAAAAATATTTTTTTCATTTAAGGCAACCGGTTTCTGTTACTGTGCTGCCATCTTCAGATCTTAAAATCTTTCGTTGTAGAACATATTCATTTTACGCTGATTTAAGATGTCAAGTAGACAAAAATAACACCTTATGAAAGGCTTGCCATCGCTAAAATATTTAAAAACATAAAGCATCTTGACAACGTAGTTTGCTGAAACCGGCTGTCTTAAATAAAGAAATATTTTATGCACTATTGGCTGTTGAATGGTTTTTAGCGCTGCTCTCACGTTTAAACTGTAACGTAATCGATAGCGTCGTGAAATAACAAGAAAAACATGGAAGGTTATGGAATGAATTTTCACTTTGGAGCGGAGTGTGTGCTGATATGAAACTTCCTAGCAGATTTAAACTGTGTGCTGAACCGAGACTCGAACTCGAGACCTATGCCTTCGTGGGCAAGTGCTCACCCACTTTTTTTTAATGTAATGTTGTTCGTTATTCTTCGATACATTTGCTCGGGACGGACGTTCCATGACAACCGTTCAAGTTCATCGTTGATCTATTCACTCAGTTTTTATTTTTTATTACAGAGGGCAGATAACCCTCTCACCGAATACGCTGAGCTACCGTGCCGGCTACCGACTGAGCTACCCAAGCACGACTCCCAACCCGCCCTCACAGCTTTACTTCCGCCAGTACCTCGTCTCCTACCTTCCAAACTTCACAGAAGCTCTCCTGTGAACCTTGCAGAACTAGCACTCCTGGAAGAAAGAATTCTGCGGAGACATTGCTTAGCCACAGCCTGGGGAATGTTTCCAGAATGAAAATTCTTATTTCACTACTTCCAAATTTCGTTTTCGCTATTTTGTTTTCTAATACTGGCATTTTGTTATCAATTGAATAGAAGCATAAAATGCAACAGTCGATGTTATGTATTCTAAACAATGTATTTGCTGCAATTCGTGTAGACCAGTGGCGAGAATTTTTCCGCGGTGGCCACAAATTTTAACGTGACTGCCAGTCTATGTCAGAAAGTAAGCACAAGTTACACACAGGAAGTTGAAAATGCTATGAAACATCGTGTGAAATATATATACTTCTCTCTCGGCTTGATCGGCTGCCGTTCGTATCTTGATGATAAATACGTTTTAAATGGTCGTGAATAAGTTAGAAAAATGTCGTCTTTCATTCAGATGAAATTGCGAAACGAATGCCGGTCTTATGTTGAAACCTTTGTGATAATGTACATGACGTCAGAGTGATGATACTCAATACAACATCGAGAATATGGATTTTATGCCAGCACGAACTGATATTAGACACCATACTTTAACTATATTCAATTTCAAGCCAATGATTTGGTGGAGATTCAATTTCTAAGTTCCTCACTATATATTTCTGTATCAAACAGCCCAAACTTACCTCCCCCACTCCATCTGCAATCCACGTGTTACCAAAATTACGCACCCACAAACTGTTATCCAACTTAAACTCATATGTTAACCTTTAGTCACAAAGAAACTAATCTGAATTAAACTGTAACTGGACCGAATACAACTTGTATT
Source organism: Schistocerca gregaria (assembly GCF_023897955.1). Taxonomy (NCBI): domain Eukaryota; kingdom Metazoa; phylum Arthropoda; class Insecta; order Orthoptera; family Acrididae; genus Schistocerca; species Schistocerca gregaria. Next base: position 190,015,225 of record NC_064928.1, on the reverse strand, counting down.
TATATTAAATGCGCAGCTAAAGTGAAACAATTATCTGTCCCTAATCAAAATTTCCACTTGCCTCGCATCTTGACAACGTTGATACAGATTTCTCGAAAGCATAACGGCAAACAGCAAGCAGGCAGCGGCAAAACTAGATTTCTATTTTTAAATAAAATTTTCAAACAACTGTGGCACATCCTATGGCGCATTGTGGTAATACGTAATGATAAACATTCTTTAAACAGTGGGATGTGGAGAGTGAAATGATATTTCACGACAACGATTTTAGAATGAAGCATGTGTCCAAAAAGACCCAGTAAAATTTCGCGCGATCTTTACACATAACATAGGTCTCAATAATACTATACTTAATAAAGTGAACAATGACTTGAAAAGGGTACATTGTTAACAGAGAATTCCTATAAAAAACAAACACCTTAATCAGTTGATATGTTAATGCATGACTTATGGAAGTGGGGTGATCTTTGTGTCAGCTGTGAGACAGTCAACTAGCTGATAATAATGATTCCGAGAAACTAGCTGCGCATTGCTGCAGTCTTAGTTTGGACTTCTTCTCTTCGAACATAATAACATGATTCAAAATTTATATTCTTTTCGCCTTTAGATATATACAGGATGGTCCATTGATAGTGACCGAGCCAAATATCTCACGAAATAAGTATCAACAGAAAAAACTACAAAGAACGAAACTCGTCTAGCTTGAAGGGGGAAACCAGATGGCGCTATGGTTGGCCCGCTAGATGGTGCTGCCATAGGTCTAAAGGATATCAACTGCGATTTTTAAATAGGAACCCCCATTTTTTATTACATATTCGTGTAGTACGTAAAGAAATATGAATGTTTTAGTTGGACCACGTTTTTTCGCTTTGTGATCGATGGCGCTGTAATAGTCACAAACGTATAAGTATGTGGTATCACGTAACATTCCTCCAGTGCGGACGGTATTTGCTTCGTGATACATTACCCGTGTTAAAATGGGCCGTTTACCAACTGCGGAAAAGGTCGATATCGTGTTGTATGGCTATTGTGATCAAAATGCCTAACGGGCGTGTGCTATGTATGCTTCTCGGTATTCTGGACGACATCATCCAAGTGTCCGGGCCGTTCGCCGGATAGTTACGTTATTTAAGGAAACCGGAAGTGTTCAGCCTCGTGTGAAACGTCAACCACGACCTGCAACAAATTATGATGCCCAAGTAGGCGTTTTAGCTCTTGTCGCTTCTAATCCGCACATCAGTAGCAGACAAATTGCGCCAGAATTGGGAATCTCAAAAACGTCGGTGTTGAGAATGCTACATCAACATCCATTGCACCCGTACCATATTTCTATGCACCAGGAATTGTATGGCGACGACTTTGAACGTCGTGTAGAGTTCTGCCACTGGGCGCAAGAGAAATTACGGGACGATGACAGATTTTTTGCACGCGTTCTACACTCCTGGAAATTGAAATAAGAACACCGTGAATTCATTGTCCCAGGAAGGGGAAACTTTATTGACTCATTCCTGGGGTCAGATACATCACATGATCACACTGACAGAACCACACGCACATAGACACAGGCAACAGAGCATGCACAATGTCGGCACTAGTACAGTGTATATCCACCTTTCGCAGCAATGCAGGCAGCTATTCTCCCATGTAGACGATCGTAGAGATGATGGATGTAGTCCTGTGGAACGGCTTGCCATGCCATTTCCACCTGGCGCCTCAGTTGGACCAGCGTTCGTGTTGGACTTGCAGACCGCGTGAGACGACGCTTCATCCAGTCCCAAACATGCTCAATGGGGGACAGATCCAGAGATCTTGCTGGCCAGGGTAGTTGACTTACACCTTCTAGAGCACGTTGGGTGGCACGGGATACATGCGGACGTGCATTGTCCTGTTGGAACAGCAAGTTCCCTTGCCGGTCTAGGAATGGTAGGTTCGATGACGGTTTGGATGTACCGTGCACTATTCAGAGTCCCCTCGACGATCACCAGAGGTGTACGGCCAGTGTAGGAGATCGCTCCCCACACCATGATGCCGGGTGTTGGCCCTGTGTGCCTCGGTCATATGCAGTCCTGACTGTGGCGCTCACCTGCACGGCGCCAAACACGCATACGACCATCATTAGCACCAAGGCAGAAGCGACTCTCATCGCTGAAGACGACACGTCTCCATTCATCCCTCCATTCACGCCTGTCGCGACACCACTGGAGGCGGGCTGCACGATGTTGGGGCGTGAGCGGAAGACGGCCTAACGGTGTGCGGGACCGTAGCCCAGCTTCATGGAGACGGTTGCGAATGGTCCTCGCCGATACCCCAGGAGCAACAGTGTCCCTAATTTGCTGGGAAGTGGCGGTGCGGTCCCCTACGGCACTGCGTAGGATCCTACGGTCTTGGCGTGCATCCGTGCGTCGCTGCGGTCCGGTCCCAGGTCGACGGGCACGTGCACCTTCCGCCGACCACTGGCGACAACATCGATGTACTGTGGAGACCTCACGCCCCACGTGTTGAGCAATTCGGCGGTACGTCCACTCGGCCTCCCGCATGCCCACTATACGCCCTCGCTCAAAGTCCGTCAACTGCACATACGGTTCACGTCCACGCTGTCGCGGCATGCTACCAGTGTTAAAGACTGCGATGGAGCTCCGTATGCCACGGCAAACTGGCTGACACTGACGGCGGCGGTGCACAAATGCTGCGCAGCTAGCGCCATTCGACGGCCTACACCGCGGTTCCTGGTGTGTCCGCTGTGCCGTGCGTGTGATCATTGCTAGTACAGCCCTCTCGCAGTGTCCGGAGCAAGTATGGTGGGTCTGACACACCGGTGTCAATGTGTTCTTTTTTCCATTTCCAGGAGTGTATTTAGCGACGAAGTGTTATTCCCCAACAGCGGTATCGTAAATCGGCATAATATGCACTATTGGGCAACGGAAAATCCACGATGGCTGCGACAAGTGGAACATCAGCGACCTTGACGGGTTAATGTATTGTGCGGCATTATGGAAGGAAGGGTAATTGGCCCCGATTTTCTCGATGGCAATCTAAATGGTGCATTGTATGCTGATTTCCTACGTAATGTTCTACCGATGTTACTACAACATGTTTCACTGGATGACAGAATGACGATGTACTTCCAACATGATGGATGTCCGGTATATAGATCACGTGCGATTGAAGCGGTATTGAATAGCATATTTCATGACAGATGGATTGATCGTCGAAGCACCATGGCCCACACGTTCACCAGATCTGACGTCCCCGAATTTCTTTCCGTGGGGAAAGTTGAAGGATATTTGCTAAGGTGATCCACCGACAGCGTCTGCGACATGCGTCAGAGCATTGTCAATGCCTGTGCGAACATTACGGAAGGCGAACTACTCGCTGTTGAGAGGAATGTCGTTACACGTATTGCCAAATGCATTTATTGCATTAATTTGGTATTTACGGATAATCACGCTGTAACAGCATCCGTTCTCAGAAATGATAAGTTCACAAAGGTACATCACATTGGAACGACCGAAATAAAATGTTCAAATGTACCTACGTTCTCTATTTTAATTTAAAAAAACCTACCTGTTACCAACTGTTCGTCTAAAATTGTCACTCATATGTTTGTGGCTATTACAGCGCCATCTATCACAAAGCCAAACAAGTGGTTCAACTAAAACATTCATCTTTCTTTACGTACTACACGAATATGTAATAAAAATGGGGGTTCCTATTTATAAAAACGCAGTCAACATCCGTTTGACCTATGGCAGCGCCATCGATCGGGCCAACCATAGCGCCATCTGGTTTCCCCCTTCAAGCTAGACAAGTTTCCTTCTTTGTACAGCTGAAATAAGCACCTGGAATAAGCACAACTTCTTTTGTTAATGAAACATAAGACTTTCTTCCATAACAGTCCGTTGGTCGAGGAAATAGTACAGCAATGCAATACATGTTTATGCACGCAATGGAGCTTTCTGCATAAACAATAGGGAAATGTGTTACACGTGAAGCAAGTTTCGCAAAACAGAACAGTTTCACCTCCACTGTCATGTAAGTATCGCATAACGAGGCTAGAACTACGGTTGGCCTGCAGATTTTCTCTGAGATTTATAATTACCCCCTCCTACACTACTTTTCTGAAGAGTATCACTTAGGACATTTCTATAATATTCTGATCCCCTTTACATGGACTTTTGAATGTCTATAGAAAATGTACATCATTCCATTGCAGCAATGGCTCTATAAATTGTATAACAAAGTAATCGATTTAACGAAATAATCAATAATTTGTTGCTGATTAAGTCGATAGTTACAACTACAGTTGTTGAAGACAGATGAAATTCCTATAATAATTGACTGTGAACTTATCGCGATACTAAACACGAATATCACAGAAAGAAGGAATGCTGAAAAATTATATATCCAATTTACTTGCAGTATACATGGGTGCACTTATATATATTACACTAAAATGACCCAAGTTAGCTTGTAGCTGTTTACATACCATTTAATACAACTGATTTAATAGCAATGGAGACCAAGTGCATTTTCTGAAATTATAAATGCCTATGTATTAAAATGTCGAGTGGTAAGACAATGTTAAAGCTACTCTATGTATTTTTGGGAATAAAAAGAATATAAGTTTAGAAAATGCTTAGCATATGATGTTTTACAGTATTACTATAAGATAAGTGTGGAAGTAAAGATTTATATTTTAAATGTTTATTACTTAGTGTAGTACGAAACAACATATCAGTTTTATAAATTATGGAAGGAAGTACATTCACCACAACCACAAATTATGATTTTTACAAAAATGCAGAATAAATTTCAAATCCTCGAGCCTATTTAAAATGTATGACATTTATCACTGGACCCATTTAGTGGGATGATGCTAGAATTATGACTAAAATCATTTTTTGTAGAAGTTTTTATTTTAATTGTAATTATATGACTATTAGGCGTTTCCCCACAACATGACTGGCTTATGCATTCAATGCATGCATTTCCCATCTCTTCCCCCCTCTGACTGGTTGTCCATCTCATTCACTCATTTTTAACTGTCTGTCTCCTCCTCTCCACTCTCTCTGTCTCTTCATATCCTCTTCCCTCTCTCTTTAATCATTTTCTCTATCCTCTCTCTGTCTCTCACCACATCCTCCTCCATCTCCCTCTTTCCATCTCTACTTCCTCCTCTTCCTTTTCTACCTGCTCACTGACCCTCTACATCTTCCATATCCTTATGCATCCCCACCACCGCCTCTGTCAATTTCCTCCTCTCCCTCACACTTTTCATCCCCTCCTCTATCCATCTCAACCTGCTCCCAGCCATACTCGTCCACATGTGCATTCCCTGCAATATATTTCAAAAAAGCAGGCTGATACTAATCCCACAACATGATTGCAGTACAGGGCAGGCTACACATCAGGTCCATAAAAATCATTAGTTGCCCCTGCATACAGGCTGCCATACTAAGAAAATCGATAAAGCAGGCTGATAATACTCAAATACAACACACCTGTCATGCAGGGCAGCCTACATATTGCACCTCGGCAAACTTTTCTTACTCCTGACATGTAGGCTGCCCTGCAAGGAAGGTTTCTGACGGACTGATACTGTTCCCACGCAACAGGCCTGTCATGCAGGACTGCCTGTTCACCTAGAGTTGGGAAAAATACGTTTTTGTCTATCTTGACTCCTGTTGGAACTGGGAGATTATAAACCCCACAGTGATGATACTTGTGAAGGCTGCTGTTTCCCTGCTAAATTTGGATGAAATCGGCCCAAGGCACTACTAAATGGCCCATGGGTATCAGTCAGTATAGACTAACTGTTTTGCATCCCTGTTAACACACTTCATTACTTGACCTGCTGCCCGTTGGAAAACAAGCATTAATGGTTCATCTTGCCACATGTACTTGGAGGGCCTAGACAACATAAGAACATACTACCCCTAATAGCTGTAATAAATAGTCTGCAAATGAAGCAAATACTGATGTAATGTTGTTCAGTACACCATCCCGTGCGACTAACATACGAGAAATTAAGATTACATAAGATATTAAAAAATGTTTGAAATTACTCTGAGCGCTGTGGGACATATCATATGAGGTCATCAGTTCCATAGAAAACTACTTAAACCTAACTAACCTAAGGACATCACACACAGCCATGTCCGCTGCATTGCAGTCGCGCGTTTCTGGACTGAAGCGCCTAGAAGCACTCGGCCCCTGGCGATATTCAAAAGTAGACTAGCATAGACAAAGAGGGCATTCCTGCCTAAAAAAGTGAACTAGTTCGAAATGTAGACCTTAGTTCGAGGAAGACATTTCTGAGAATGTACGTTAAGAGCTTACCATTATATGGCAGCGAATTGTGACTGTGGGAAAACCGGATAAGAAGAGAATAGGGTCATTTGAGATGTGATACTGTAGAAGGATGTTGAAAATTACGTGGACTGACAAAATCAGGAGCAAGGAGGTTCTCCGAAAAATTGGCGTGGAGTATGTGGAAACCATTGACACGAAGGAATGAAAGGATGATAGAACGTGTGTCAAGACGCCAGTGCATATCTTCTGTGATGGCAATGAGAAGTGTAGGCTGCAAAAGCTACAGGCGAAGAAGGAGATTGGAATATATATCAGAAGTAATTGAGGCACTTAGGTGCAAGTGCTACTGTGAGGTGAAGAGGTTGGAACAGGATAGGAAGGAAACTACCAAATGTGGAATATCAAGAAATAGAAGCACGTGAACTGTTTACGAGATACTAGGGGCTTCTTGAGGGGACACACAGCGTGCGTAAAAAACGGCTAGAAGTGGGAAACAGGTGCAGATGGGTGGTATCCTTGAGGTGTGCGACCATTAACCGCTGTATGCTGTACGGGCAATAAATCGGGAGCCACTCGTGCTGGGCATAATAAGGAGTTTACACCATGACAGATGGGTCGTGTATCGCCAGTGCGCCGTGGCGTTTCCCACTCGTCCTTCTTTCCCTTTTTTCCCCTTTTGTGCAGATTTATTCGGATGCGCGGCCTAATTGTAGCGAACCAGTGCTAAATCACGCGTGGCAGGCAGGCTTAACTGCGGTGGTCGGGCGAGCTGTGGGTCTCGTTAGCGTGCGGGGATCGTCACGGTGAGAGCCAACACCGAGTAAGAATTAATGGTATGGATTCCGGGGTTGATAGACAAGTTACACAGCTTACTACCACACATGCCTGTACAGTGGAATCGAGAGGTTAACTCTTTCTGGTATGCCTATAGTGGTATGAAAACTATACAAACTTTCCTACATCTTCACCTGCACTTCACCTTGCGTTGTTGAATGCTGGAGGGTACGCAAGCACTCTGCGTATCGCTTCCAGTTTGCACTTTTCCCGTTCCAGTCGCGAGTGGTCTGCTGGAAGGCCGACAGTTGGAAGGCCTCCGCGTCGGCTCGAATTGCTCTCGTTTTATATGAATGTGCGGTGTCTCTTCTTTCGAACACGGACGAGAGACAGATACCACGCATTCATATAATTGCTTCGCCTCGACGGACAATGAACCCAGAATCTTCAGTGCGCGTGCACATTTCGTTCGACCTCCAACGGGAATTTAAAAATTTGCGAGCACGGAGGAAACGGACGGGAAGTGTGGGTATTGGGCGCTGGAGGGAACGTGAGTCGGCCGAGACAGTCCGCGCGTTTCCCATAAACACTGTGTGGAGATGGCGCAGTGGTAACGCAGCTGCGTAGTAAGCCGGAGATACAGACTTTGTAGAGAGATACAAAAAGCATCTGTGAATTCACATAACGATAACCCAAAACATTATGACCACATGCTTAATAGCATGTTGACCTATCTTTGGTATGCAATACAACGATTCTGGGTCGTACTGATTCAGTAAGTCCTTGCGTGGTTCCAAAGATGTCTACACACAGGTCACACAATTCCCGTAAATTACAGACCGGTGTTTTGCATGTGCAGAGCTAGCGCGAGATGGAGTCCTAGATGTGTTTCGCCGCACTCGGTGACCAAGACATCAACATCAGATCACTATCGAAGTGCTCGAGCCACTGTAGCACAATTCTGACCCAGTGACAGTAATCCCCCTGGACAATGCCACTGCCACCGGGAAGATATCAAGCGTTGAGGGATGCAGGTGCTCTACAGCAATGTCTCTCATAGCACAATACTGCCCCCACTGACTTACATTCTTGGCATGGTGCCTGTTTTGAACAGCCACTCGTATAGATGATGTTTTCAGACATTGCTGTAGACCTGCTTGACAAGAAAGATGATTCATTTGATCATCCAACTGGTTGACAGGACAGGTGATTCATATGACCACTCGACACGTTTCCGCTGGTACACAATCCAATCTCGAGGATCCCGGGACCACTGCAGTCATAGTTGATTGGGCCAACGTGGGGGCACCTCGTCGACTGCTGCGGAGCCCCATTCGGCAACGTGTTCTAAATGGTGTGCTCTGAAACAATCGCGCTTGCACCAGCACTGTTTACTGTCGACAGATCTCTTACAGATCGCCTATTACCCTACTATAAAGAGTGGGCAGGCTTCTGATATGGATGTTCTCTGATGAGATGTGTGGTGTCACATATTGATATCACCCACAGGCGTCATGGCAAGAGAACTGCAAGTTTCTGTCGAACGTTGACGGTGGTTGCGTGGGTCCTGGGGGACCCAATGGTGCGTGCATGCTGAACCACTCCTGCAGGTGCTCTGGAATTCGAGCGCCATCTGCCACCGCAATATACTCTTCACTACAACACCATTTTTCATGCTTAGTAGAGCCTCATCCTTGCAGACATTGAGAGCTGGACTCCATTTCTAGCTGCATTATTTGTAATGAGTCTTCTCATAGTTGGAGAGATACAAGTTACGCAGATCTTCTGTTTACTGTGTTAACTTGGTCGCTGATCATTTCTGCTCCTGTCTAGCTTTCTTACTACTACAGTGGCCACACAACTCTGTAGCTTGCCTCTCCTTACCATTGTTTAAAAAATCGTATACAACAATGTGGACGTCCAACTCTTTGTCTTCAACTACTGAATCCATCTACCTTCAACCACCTCCCACAGCACCGTGAGAGCAGATCTGTTGTCTGCAAGATGATCGTTACCGAGATGCTGTGCACAATATTCTGCCCTTTGACAACGTCGCGTATGTCAGAGCAGTTTGTCATTTATGGTTTGTGTTAGCACTGGAATGCTTCAACATGCACCTCTGCTCCGTTGTTGTACACTATGCGATCAAAAGTATCCGGTCACCTGGCTCAAAATGACTTAAGGGTTCGTGACGCACACCATTGGTAATGCTGGAATTCAGTATGGTGTTGGTCCGCCCTTAGCCTTTATGGCAGGTTCCACTCTCGCAGGCATATGTTCAATCAGGTGCTGGAAGGTCTCTTGGGGAACAGTAGCCCATTCTTCATGGAGTGCTGAGCTGAGGAGAGGTATCGATGGTACGAAGTCGGCGTTCCAAAACATCCCAAAAGTGTTCTACAGGATTCAAGTCAGGACTCTGTGCAGGCCAGTCCATTACAGGAGTGTTACTGTCGTGTAACCACTCCTCCACAGGCCGTGCATTATGAACAGGTGCTCGATCGCGTTGAAAGATGCAATCCCCATCCCCGAATTTCTCTTCAACAACGGGAAGCCATAAGGTGCTTAAAACATCAGTGTAGGCCTGTGCTGTGATAGTGCCACGCAAAACAACAACGGGTCCAAGCCGCCTCCATGGAAACCACGACCACACCATAACACCATCGGCTCCAAATTTTACTGTTGGCACTACACAAACTGGCAGATGACGTTCACTGGGCATTCGCCATACCCACGCCGTGCACCGTGATTCTTCACTCCACACAGCGGTTTCCCACTGTTCAATCGTCCCATGTTTACGTTCCTTACACCAAGCGAGGCGTCGTTTGGCGTTTACCAGCGTGATGTGTGGCTTATGATTAGCCGCTCGATCGTGAAATAAAAGTTTTCTCACCTGCCGCCTAACTGTCATAGTACTTGCTGTGGATCCTGATGCAGTTTGGAATCCCTGTGTGATGGTCTGGATAGATGTCTGCCTAGTATATATTACGACCCTCTTCAACTTTCGGCGGTCTCTGTCAGTGAACAGACAAGATCGGCCTGTACGCTTTTGTGCTGTTCGTGTCCCTTCACGTTTCCACTTCACCATCACATCGGAAACAGTGGACCTATGGATGTTTAGGAGTGTGGGAGTATCGCGTACGGGCGTGTGACACAAGTGACACCCAATCACCTGGCGATGTTTGAAGTCCATGAGTTCCGCGGAGCGCCCCATTCTGCTCTCTCACGATGTCAAATGGCTACTGAGGTCGCTGGTATGGAGCACCTGGCAGAACAATGCACCTAATATGAAAACGTATGTTTTTGGGTGTGCCCGGATACTTTCGATCTCATAGTGTATTTTCCTTACTACGTCACGTGCCTGCACCACTTCAAGATGGCATTCGGACTCGTGGTGGGCAATGGTCATAATCGTTTCGCTTATCAGCGAACAACGCTACCCAACCACCTCTTAAAAGCGTTGGTTAGTTCCCATCGCTAGGCCTATAGTATGACCTGACCTGTATTGCGAAATGTCTGCACTGTGTGTGTGTGTGTGTGTGTGTGTGTGTGTGTGACATGATTGCAGGACGCCTGGTCCTATGACCGTCCACATTTATCGACAAATTCTGATAATCGTACTGTAAAACTGTATTGTATCTGTAGAGGGTAATGTAGTGGAACTGTCGCCCGCGATAATCTGTTCAGAGATGAAAAGCCCAGTGATTACAACTGTACACAATGTGCAGCCTTCACAGTACGTGAATAATTCATTCAATTGGGACCATTGCTACCTGGTGTCTGCACGTCTTTAATTTGCCGCTACCGTATCATCGATGGAGGTAGTTGCACAGTGAACCACTTGCAGTGCGCCCTTTCTCTTCAGCTACTGACTCTCCATTATCCTCTTATTCCTCCACTTTTTGCTCGCCAGCCTACCGGGCCACACTTCTTTGAAGATACCGTCGAGCTCGGCTTTACGGCCGGAAGACTGCTGTCTGGGACAACAGGTGTCTGCCCCGCGCTGCCTGCCTGCCTTGTAATTCGCTCGTTGGTCGTAAACCGCCCTCTGGTGTCCGAAGCCGCAAGTCACTGGCGGTAATGAGGGAATCATTCTAACGCCCAACAGTCCCGGCAGGGCTCGCCGGCGGCTAGCGTGTCTGCAGAGGAATGCGGGTTCGTGTTTCGCGTGATGGATGCGAGCGCGGTCACGTGTCCGTGTGAACGTCGCCTCAGCTGAGTAAACGCCGTACGGTAAGACACTTGTAACAAACAGTTTCGAGGACGGCGTTACGTGCAGAATATCGCTTATCTTCTGCCGTACAATCCTTTTAAAAATTGACAGTAGTGAAGAAGTTCAACAGACCAAGAACTTACAGATGATGTTGTTGTTGTTGTCTTCAGTCCTGAGACTGGTTTGATGCAGCTCTCCATGCTACTCTATCCTGTGCAAGGTGCTTCATCTCCCAGTACCTACTGCAACCTACATCCTTCTGAATCTGCTTAGTGTATTCATCTCTCGGTCTCCCTCTACGATTTTTACCCTCCACGCTGCCCTCCAATGCTAAATTTGTGATCCCTTGATGCCTCAAAACATGTCCTACCAACCGATCCCTTCTTCTAGTCAAGTTGTGCCACAAACTTCTCTTCTCCCCAATCCTATTCAATACCTCCTCATTAGTTACGTGCTCTATCCACCTTATCTTCAGTATTCTTCTGTAGCACCACATTTCGAAAGCTTCTATTCTCTTCTTGTCCAAACTAGTTATCGTCCATGTTTCACTTCCATACATGGCTACACTCCAAACAAATACTTTCAGAAACGACTTCCTGATACATAAATCTATATTCGATGTTAACAAATTTCTCTTCTTCAGAAACGTTTTCCTTGCCATTGCCAGTCTACATTTTATATCCTCTCTACTTCGACCATCATCAGTTATTTTACTTCCTAAATAGCAAAACTCCTTTACTACTTTAAGTGTCTCATTTCCTAATCTAATTCCCTCAGCATCACCCGATTTAATTTGACTACATTCCATTATCCTCGTTTTGCTTTTGTTAATGTTCATCTTATATCCTCCTTTCAAGACACTGTCCATTCCGTTCAACTGCTCTTCCAAGTCCTTTGCCGTCTCTGACAGAATTTCAATGTCATCGGCGAACCTCAAAGTTTTTACTTCGTCTCCATGAATTTTAATACCTACTCCAAATTTTTCTTTCGTTTCCTTTACTGCTTGCTCAATATACAGATTGAATAACATCGGGGAGAGGCTACAACCCTGTCTCACTCCTTTCCCAACCACTGCTTCCCTTTCATGCCCCTCGACTCTTATGACTGCCATCTGGTTTCTGTACAAATTATAAATAGCCTTTCGCTCCCTGTATTTTACCCCTGCCACCTTTAGAATTTGAAAAAGAGTATTCCCAATAAAAAAAGAGGGAAAGAAAACAAAACTAACACTGTTTCTGTGTTCTGCAGTTGTAATTTGCTTACTCACAAACTGAGTTTCCACTCATTTCAGCATCACCAATAAACCCCAGAGTCTTTACAGAATCCTGCTCTCATATCTAATACAGCTTTTAAAGGGGGGTAGGACGTCAAACGGACCGACTTGGAGCAGGAGAGGCACCACAGGACATTTTAATTTCCACTGTCTATACTTTTACAGATAAATTCATAAAACTTTGCCAGCAACACCAGGAAGGATTCGGGATTCACACCCATTGCAGTGGAAGTTCGAAAACTTAACAAAACAATTCTTTTTCATATGTGAAATTTCGTCATTTTTTCACTTGGTATTGGCTGCATTTGTTGCTGTAGGTATACTTTTCTTCATAAGTAAGAGAGATTCTTCGATGAATTTTGCACAGCATACAAACCATAATTAAAGGTGTATGAAACTCCAGAATTTATTTAATTTATGAAAAAACGAATGAACTGTTATATTTTAAACTTCATGTTCAGAAGAAACACAAATTTTCTAGTTAATTATCTCAACTTTTACCACAGTTCTTAATAGATTTGGAAAATTCTAGAGCTTGATACACCTTTAACTGTGGTTTGTATGCTGTGCAAAATTCGTCGAAGAATCTCTCTTACTTATGAGGAAAAGTGTATCTATAGCAACAAATACCGTCATTAGTAAATGAAAAAAAATGATGAAATTTCACACGCAAAAAAGATAATTTCGTTTTGTTTTCGAACTTCCACTCCTATGAGTGTGAATTCTGAATCCTTCCTGGTCATGCTGACGAAGTTTTATGAATTTATTTGTAAAAGTATAGACAGTGGAAATTAATATGTCCTGTGGTGCCTCTCCTGCTCCAAGTCGGGCGGTTTGACGTCCTACCCCCCTTTAACGTATCATTACTTTACAAATGGGGTAATGTGTTAAATATTTGGGGTTAAGCGTGTAAGCGATAAAATGTTTAGAAAACGTCTGAAATTATGTCTAAAGTTTGTCATACGTCACGCGCAGCTTCCCTAGCAGGAAAGCGTACCGGTCATCGGTCCACTGTCGAGGTCCAGTGTGCCGGCCGGTCTGTGGATGGTCTGACGGCAGCATAGCTCAGCCTGTTCGGTCAGAGGGTTGTCTGCTCTCTGTAATAAAAGGAAACTGCGTGAACGGATCAACAAAGAGCCTGAGCGGGTGTCATTGGATGGCTGCTTCGAACGAATTCAACGAGCAATATAGAACAAAAGCAGTTTAAAAAAGATGGACAGGATAACAGTTTCACACGCAAGAGCCTGTGCGTTCGAATCTCGTCAGGTGCAGGAAACTTTTTTTAGCCGGCCGGAGTGGCCGTACGGTTCTGGACGCTACAGTCTGGAGCCGAGCGACCGCTCCGGTCGCAGGTTTCGAATTCTGCCTAGAGCATGAATGTGTGTGATGTCCTTAGGTTAGCTAGGTTTACTTAGTTCTAAGTTCTGGGCGACTGATGACCTCGCATAGTGCTCAGAGCCAGGCAAACTTTTTTATTTATAAATCTTTAACGAAACCACTTTAATCATTATATTTAATTTGTTAATTGGTTTAAATGTATTTTTATTTTTATTTCACATTATTTTAATCAAATTATGAAGCTTTTTAATTTGTTTCATTTTTGCATCTTTTCCAGTCGGTGTTATTGTGAATATGAATTTCATTATATCTATCCATTACAGTATTCAATTATTTGAAAATTCCGGTTAGTTAAGAAAAAAAAGACCAAATCATTTATTTATATTGACTGTGCAGCGGCGTGAAAAATGTTTGTTTTCCTTACCAGCTGTGCATTTTTTTTTTTTGAATGGTAATTGTCATACAGACACTTAAAACATCACCTAAATACCTATCACTCTGTGAACAAAATAATGCAGATGGAGATTCAAATGAAAGAAGTGTTTGTAAATATAACTAAAATCAAAAGAAATGACAAATAGGTATAATTAACGCAATGTGAACGAAAAACATGGTGATAAAAGAAAAGACATTAAATCAAAATTAATATGTAAAAGTAATTAAAAACACATGAACAAGGATTTCAAGTGGAAAAAGAATGACAGAAAGAAAAATGAGAGCAGATAAAGAAATTAATATTGTGATTAAGATGATGTGACAAAGGAATACAAATAAAAAATTACATTTACATAAATTAATTGAATAAAATTGGATCAACCTGGCGAGATTCGAACCAATAACCTCCTGCACGTAAAACTACTTCTTGTAGTCGACTTTTTTAGTACAGAGAGCAGCCAGGTCTCTAACCGAACACGTTGACCTACTGTGCCGGCTCCACTACAGCGCACAGCCAAACTATTTGGTGCAACAATTTTGACCCATCTGAGTGTCACACAAAATTCCGAAATGTTTTTCCGTCAATTACTTGGAAATGAGGGCATACCGGATTGAATGGGTGCAGTGTGTTATACCTGAGATCTAAGCCTGCATAACCGTATAGATGGTTTCAAAAAGTCGATCACACAATTCGTGAGCTCTCCTTGTCAGTAATGTATGTAGTGACAGTCTGCACTGTGTATTTGCGAATAGAGTTAGTAGTAAAGAGGTAACGAACTAAACATTATGTCTGATGATGAAGCTTTATTGCGCTCAGTCTTTAAGAAAAATATTGTTTCTCACACATTTAAAAATTTTATGGCGCTATATCTCTCGAACCATGTGTTGTACAATGATATAATTTTGCAAGTACAGTGATTTAAAGAGTGTAACAGAAATGTATGGCACAAATTGTAGGGTACAGTCCTCCTACGTAAACGAAGAAAATACGTTATACAAACAAGGGTCTGATAATACTGGGTTTCTATGTTACAACTCATTTTCATTATTCACACGGCCGGGACGCACGAGCTTAGCACATGCAACTCTTTCGCACAGGAGATGTAGAATACCCCCTCCATGCACACTGATACATGCATCAACCCACCGTCGTAGTGAATGTCGGATGCGCTGATGTATCCCTGGAGTAATGCGTATGGTTTCGCAGCCTTCCACAATACGGGCACGGTGACTCTGGACATATCATACTCGGGATCCATACACAAGAGCCATCAAATGTCCTCACAAATTACAATCCAGTCACTTTAGGTCCGGAGAGCATTGGTCCATCTTTACCTATCCATCTGACACCGAATGTGATATTTAGAGTCGGCCGCTGTGGTCGAGCGGTTCTAGGCGCTTCAGTCCGGAACAACATGGCTACAGTCGCAGGTTCGAATACTGCATCGGGCATGGATGTGTGTGATGTCCTTAGGATAGTTAGGTTTACGTTGTTCTAGGTCTAGGGGACTGATGACCTCAGATGCTAAGTCCCATAGTGCTCAGAGCCATTTGAACCTATTTCTGTTATTTAGAAGCCGACTGACATTGACGCTGATATGAACAGGTGCTCTATCGTGCATGAAGTAAGTGTTTTGTCCTACAATAAAGGCACAACTGCTAACAAAATTTGTTCAAATGGCTCTAAGCACTTTAGGACTTAACATCCGAGGTCATCAGTCCCCTAGACTTAAAACTACTTAAACCTAACTAACCTAAGGACATCACACACATCCGTGCCCGAGGCAGGATTCGAACCTGGGACTGTAATAGCCACGTGGTTCCGGAATGAAGCTCCTAGATCCGCTCGGCCAGAGTAGCCGGTAGGTGCTAAAAGGTCAGATAGAACAATCTCTTCGAAATTATAATAACTTTGTCCGTTGACGCTGGGTGGAAGAAAGTAAAGTCATATCAGTAACCAACAATGCCGGCCCAAACATCGACAGAAAATCTTTGTCGATGAGTTGTTTCAACAGTTGCGTGAGGACTGACGCTTACCCATTCATGCCGATTGTGAAAATTTGCAATCTGATCTCTTTGAAACAATGCCTGATCTGTGAACAGCACCGTTGCACTAAAATTAAGATTGACATTCTGTTGAGTAAAGCACTCGCAGCTGAGTACCTGTGCAGAAAAATCAGCTGTTGTTAGTGCCTGCACATTCTGTAAATGGTTTGCATACAGCTAGTCTTGTAACACTCGCCAGACAACCAAGTGATCATCGTTGAGTATTGCAGCTACATGTCTTGTACTGACTCTAGGGTCTTGGTCAACTGCACGAAAAATTGCCACCTCCTGTTGCGATGTCCTCGTCCTTCTAGGGCTGTCCCAGTCGCGAGTATGGGGCTCAAATGTTCACTAAGTCGACGATCAGTGGCCACAGACGTTTTCCTTTTGGGGCGCCTCGGTCCTGGAAATCTCTACTGCTACAATCGTTGAGTGCGAGCGCCATTGTCATCAGCTAATCCATAAGTCAAAGGAGCATCTGCCATCTCTTCATTTGGGTAATCTGCCACTGCATGAGCCCAGTCTGTGACTAGATCTACGTAGTAACCCGTATGCTTGCAGTGGTTCTAGTGATCGCTGGAACAGTTGATGTTACGCCCGAACAAGCAATCAAGTACGTCGCGTGACAACAGGGATAAAATACTCGGGGTGCACAACCAGGTGTCACAAAAAAAAGCTTGTTTCTCATGATTCTAAAATTCTGTTCTTGCGTGTTTTCCATGATTAATGAGTTGGAGAAAACTAGAACTTGGAGACAAAACATTTCCAGAGCCATGTTCATATGAAATTTTATTGTATTGTATTGTATTGTATGGAACTGGACACCTAGAAAGGACGGAGAGGCTTCGTCTCCGCCGTAGCTCTTAGTGGTTCACAACCAGACAACAGGTAGATGGAAAACCGCCTTAAGAATCATCTACAGTCTGGAGCCCTATTCTGTATCGTTCATACCGATCGGTGTAGTTGGTTAGTCTCGATAGTGACGTCATTTTCGGTTCTTTATCGAAATACCCTATTCAGTAAGCTTCTGAAACTTGTTACCGAACGGTCATCCCACCGATTTTACGACAATTTTACCGAGAGGTTTTGGATTTCGGTGTGACCCTGTCGATCGGTGATCTGTCGTTTATGTACACCTATAATTTGTTATTTTAAACATATTTAGCGGTTTTAGCTTTGGATTTAGTGATTGTGTTACTAAAGAATCACCAGAGGACGCATCCGGTTGGAAAGTGAGTTCGTGATAGACTATTTTCCTATGTTAGAAATATGGTTGGGTTAAGTAGTTACTGTGAATGATTACATAAAAAAAGACGTTTTCGGTCAATATTCTCTCAAAATATGTGTTATTTTTATGCAAATAAGAGTTTAAAAATCATTAAATATCAAGACATCGGCTCCGCTTACGTATATTAGATGAGTGTGAACTAACATTACTAATGCCTTTGTGTACTGTTTTCCACAAATGGGTTACTTAGCAATTATGGAAACGTGTTTATAACTTTCAAGTAAGAATGGAAAGTAATTATGTGAAGCGTGATATTGGAAACCTTCCAAGCTATCACGCATTTATGACTTACGCAGCACCTTTTGGCAACGAAGTCAGCCTGCGTTCCTCTACTCAATACTACAAGAATTGAGCGCTGCACAACGGACCTCGACACTAATTCGCCGGGCGGACTCGTGCCTTCCCCCCCCCCCCCCCCCCCCCCAAGAAAGCATCATTAGGCATAAATTCTTCGACTACGTGTGAGGAATGTCACCAGCAATTTGTGCCGTACATTTCTGTTACACCCCGTATGCGGTTTTTCTTGCGAATAGAGTCTGTAAAAAAGAAATACACTACAGGCCATTAAAATTGGTACACCAAGAAGAAATACTCTGGCCGTAACACCGGCCTAGATACGCCTGGGCATTGAGTCAAACAGGGCTTCGATGGCGTGTACAGGTACTGCTGCCTATGAAGCCATACAGGACTTGCAACATGCGGTCGTGCATTATCCTCCTGCAATGTAGGGTTTCGCAGGAATAGAATGAAGGGTAGAGCTACGGGTACTAAACATCTGAAATGTAACGTCCACTGTTCAAAGTGCCGTCAGTGCGAACAAGAGGTGACCGAGACGTGTAACCAATGCCACCCCCCCCCCCCCCCACACACACACACACACACACACCACATCACGCCGGGTGATACGCCAGTATGGCGATGACGAATACACACTTCCAAAGTGCGTTCACCGCGATGTCGCCAAACACGGATGCGACCATCATGATGCTGTAAACAGAACCTGGATTCATCTGAAAAAATGACGTTTTGCCATTCGTGCACCCAGGTTCGTCGTTGAGTACACCACCGCAGGAGCTCCTGTCTGTAATGCAGCGTCAAGGGTAACCACAGCCACGGTCTCAGAGCTGATAGTAATGCTGCTGCAAACGTCGTCGAACTGCTCGTGCAGATGGTTGTTGTCTTGCAAACGTCTCCATCTGTTGACTCAGGGATCGAGACGTGGCTGCACGATATGTTACAGCCATGAGGATAAGATGCCTGTCATCTCGACTGCTAGTGATACGAGGCCGTTGGGATCCCGCACGGCGTTCCGTATTAACCTCCTGAACCCACCGATTCCA
Organism: Schistocerca gregaria; assembly: GCF_023897955.1. Taxonomy (NCBI): domain Eukaryota; kingdom Metazoa; phylum Arthropoda; class Insecta; order Orthoptera; family Acrididae; genus Schistocerca; species Schistocerca gregaria. Next base: position 189,996,209 of record NC_064928.1, on the reverse strand, counting down.
TATTCTGCTACCAGTCATTGCATCTCAACCAACGCGAGCAGCAATGTCGCGATACGATAGACCGGAATCGAGATAGGCTACGTGATGGTCAGGAATGTGATGGTACGCATTTCTCCTCCTTACACGAGGTATCACAACAACGTTTCACCAGGCAACGCCGGTCAACTGCTGTTTGTGTATGAGAAATCGATGGGAAACTTTCCTGATGTCAGCACGTTGTGGGTATCGCCACCGACGCCAACCTTGTGTGAATGCTCGAAAAGCTAATCATTTGGATATCACAGCATCTTCTTACTGTCGGTTAAATTTGGTGTCTCTAGCACGTGGTGTAGCAATTTTAATGACCAGTAGTGTAATAAATTAATACGTCATACATGGTGGTTAAGTCTGACAGCATGAGCAACAATAATGTAGTAAGCCGTACATTTCTAAGGTGTGTAAAGCTACTTGGAATTTGTTAAATGCTCTCATTCTCTGATCCTCGATGAAAATAGTCCTGGTATTTGCTCACCTAAGTTATGCTGCCCCAAAACACAATCTTCCTAATTATTATACTTGTCTTAAAATGTTGAACTTTTCACGTAATACTATACTTCTGAATGAGTAGAACATGAAACACTAAAAATTTTATATTTGGTCAATAATTAGCGAAATACTGAAAACCAAATTTTTACTGCCGTTGGACGGCATTAGGTAGGTTCAAATGCTTCAAATGGCTCTGAGCACTATGGGAGTTAACATTTAAGGTCATCAGTCACCTAGAACTTAGAACTAGTTAAACCTAACTAACCTAAGGACATTACACACATCCATGCACGAGGCAGGATTCGAACCTGCGACCGCAGCGGTCATTCGGTTCCAGACTGAAGCGCCTACAACAGCTCGGCCACAGCGGCCGGCGATTAGGTAGGCAACCATTGAGTTTCAGGACAACAGTTTGGATGAGGTGACGGCTGATCACCAGTTTGTGAGGATATTTACCGTATGTTCCTACTATTTTTTTTTGTCATCTGTATCAGTAAAGAGTCAGTGGCCTTGTCGCAGTGATGACACTGGCTCCCTTGAGGTCGCTGAAGTTAAGCGCTGTTGGGATTGGCTAGCACTTGGATGGGTGACCATCCAGGTCTACCGAGTGTTGTTGGCAGGCAGGGTGCACTCAGCTCTTGTGAGGCCAATTGAGAAGCTACTTGACTGACAAGTAGCGGCACCAGTGACGAAAACTGACAACTGCCGGGATAGCGGTGTGCTGACCACATGCCCCGTTGTGTCCACAGCCAGTGACGCCTAAGGGTTGAGGATGATGTGGCGACCGGTCGGTACCAAATGGTTCAAATGGCTCTGAGCACTATGTGACTTAACATCTGAGGTCATCAGTCCCTTAGAACTTAAACCTACTTAAACTTAACTAACCTAAGGACATCCATGCTCGAGGTAGGATTCGAACCTGCGACCGTAGCCGGTTGGTACCGTTCGGTCTTCAAGGCCTGTTCTGACTATGTTCCTTTTGCATCACTAAATGGCTCATCCGATGCATGACATTAGTTGCAGGTTGCGTATCTGACGGGTTACAGGGACAAAAAATATTTTATATGGAATATTTCATGAAGTTTACTCGCAGAACTTCAAGATTTCAATTGATGTCATGATCTGCTCATTACGACCTCTAATCTTATGTTGAAGGTTTTACAGAATGAGTCTGATAGCCGGCCGCTTCGCCCGAGCGGTTCTAGGCGCTTCAGTCCGGAACCGCGCAGCTGCTACGGTCGCAGATTCTAATCCTGCCTCGGGCATGGATGTTCTGATATCCTTAGGTTCGTTAGGTTGAAGTATTGTTTAGTCAGGGAACTGATGACCTCAGATGTTAAGTCCCATAGTGCTTAGAGCCATTTCAACCATTTTGAGTCTGATAGTACAGCTAGAAAATGAATGGAAACCAGTTTATCACTTACTACATTTCCGCTGTTTAAGCAGAAAAACTTCAGCAACAGTCATGACTTTTTAATTTACTACTTCTTTTCGACTAACTGTATTCACGAGACATCCTGCAGTCAGTATCTACGTATATCACTGAATGTACCTGGAAAATTATGTCACTGTATGGCCCATAGTTCAAGAGACATGTCAACTCAAGTATTGAGGTGCGTGGAAAAGCATCATTTTGCTTAGAACACCGGGCAGGTTACCCAGACTGTACTCGTCCAGTGTTTCCTATTGACAGTACATAGTGAGTGCAACAAACTTTGAGCATAAATTCAAACCTCTAAAGTAAAATGTCGTGATTTAGTTACGCAGTAAATAAATGTTTCCCTGGCAATTTTTATGTAGGCTCATTGTTGTAGCGACGCCATTAATGATAAAAATCGTTAAGCTCTTTAATAGTCATTTCATGCTAAAAATATTAAAAAGAACAATCTCAATAAATGGAAAAAGGCGACTTGTAATATTTTCCAATTAATATTAGGCCAGAGGTATAATTTTTTTTAACTAACAGGAATTTCTATAAATGCTTACGCTGCCATTGCACATACGCAGCCATCCTGGAGCATCAAGCCTTACAAAAAAATTAAGCATTGTGTTTAATGGACTATCGAAGAGAAAGAGTTTTAATCGGGCGTGAGTAAGACAGATGTCTTCACGTTGGGATATGTATGATATTTCTGGCGATAGCGCCCTGGGAAAATTTTGCTGTGGCTTTTAACAAACATAAAAGATTATTGTCAAAACCATTTCATACGATAGTAATAACGGCACAGTTACCGTTGTATGAAATAACAGCAGCTTCAAAAGTTGTGCGATACTATCTTGACCAGGACTTGAATACAGATCTCCTTCCGTAATGGGTTGGTATGCCAGCTATTACACCACCACACTATTATAGCCAACATACACTCCTGGCCATTAAAAAGGCTACACCACGAAGATGACGTGCTACAGACGCGAAATTTAACCGACAGGAAGAAGATGCTGTTATATCCAAATGATTAGCTTTTCAGAGCTTTCACACAAGATTGGCGCAGGTGGCGACACCTACACCGTGATGACATGAGGATAGTTTCCAATCAATTTCTCACACCAAACAGCAGTTGACCGGCGTTGCCTGGTGAAACGTTGTTGTGATGCCTCGTGTAATGCGTACCATCACGTTTCCGACTTTGATAAAGGCCGGATTGTAGCCTATCGCGATTCCGGTTTATCATATCGCGACATTGCTGCTCGCGTTGGTCGAGATGCAATGACTGGTAGTATAATATGGAATCGGTGGGTTCAGGAAGGTAATACGGAACGACGTGCTTTATCCCAACGGCCTCGTATCGCTAGCAGTAGAGATGACAGGCGTCTTATCCGCGTGGCTGTAACGGATCCCCGAGTCAACAAATAGGAACGTTTGCAAGACAACAACCATCTGCACGAACAGTTCGACGACGTTCGCAGCAGCACGGACTATCAGCTCGGAGACCATGGCTGCGGTTACCCTTGACGCTGCATCACAGACTGGAACGCCGGTGATGATGTACTCAACGACGAATGGCAAAACGTCATTTTTGCGGATGGTTGAAATGGTTCTGAGCACTGTGGGACTTAACATCTTAGGTCATCAGTCCCCTAGAACTTAGAACTACTTAAACCTAACTAACCTAAGGCCATCACACACATCCATGCCCGAGGCAGGATTCGAACCTGCGACCGTAGCAGTCCCGCGGTTCCGGACTGCAACGCCAAGAACCGCAGGCCACCGCAGCCGGCTTTTCGGATGAATCCAGGTTCTGTTTACAGCATCATGATGGTTCCATCCGTGTTTGGCGACATCGCGTTGAACGCATATTGGAAGCGTCTATTTGTCATCGCCATACTGGCGTATCACCCGGCGTGATGGTATGGGGTGCCATTGGTTATACGTCTCGGTCACCTCTTGTCCGCCTTGACGGTACTTTGAACAGTGGACGTTGCATTTCAGATGTGTTACGACCCGTGGCTCTACCCTTCATTCGATCTCTGCGAAACCCTACATTTCAGCAGGACAATACACGACCACATGTTGCAGGTCCTGTACGTACGGGCCTTTCTGGATACAGAAAATGTTCGACTGCTGCCCTGGCCAGCACATTCTCCAGATCTCTCACCTATTGAAAACGTCTGGTCAGTGGTGGCCGAGCAGCTGGCTCGTCACAATACGCCAGTCCACGCCATCCAAACTCTGTTTGACTCAATGCCCAGCCGTATCAAGGCCATTGTTCGGCCAGAGGTGGTTGTTCTGGTACTGATTTCTCAGGATCTATGCACTCAAATTGCGTGAAAATTTAATTACATGTCAGTTCTAGTATAATATGTATTTGTCTAATGAATACCCGTTTATCATCTGCATTTCTTCTAGGTGTAGCAATTTTAATGGCCAGTAGTGTAGCTGCTTGTTGACTGTACAGATTGAATTGCACCAGCGATAAGGTACAACCCTGTCTCACTCATTTCTCTATCGCTGCTTCCTTCTCGCTAGGCTCTTATAGCTGTCGTCTGGTGTCTGTAAAAGTTGTAAATAGCCTTTCGCTGCCTGTATTTTACCCTTGCCGTCTTCGGAATTTTGAAGACAGTTTTCCGGTCAAGATTGACAAAAGCTTTCTATATGTCTATAAATATTATAACCTAGGTTTTCCTATCCTTAACTTATCTTCTAAATGAAGTCGTAGAGTCAGTATTGCCTCGTATGTTCCTACACCCCTCCGGAACCCAAACTGATCTTTCCTAGGGTCGGTTTCTGCCGATTTTTCCAGTCTTTTGTTAATAATCAGTGGTAGTATTTTGCAACGATGACTTATTAAACAGATAGTTCGGTAATTTCAAACTAATAGCTACCACAAATAAATTTGCATCTGTTGTCTTTGAAACACCAGCTAAGCAGGGATCGAAATGCTCTCTGCATTTGATGCTGTATGGTGCCACTCGGGGCAAACTTAGTGCAATACCACAATACTTATGGATGTATCGTTAGTGCAACATAGTTGTGGAGTGGGTTATGAAGAACATACAAAGCAGGAGGCGAGTTATGGAAATGACGACTTTCTATCAATGTACTGTTATTACTTTGCCCGGGCACTGCGTGCAGGCAAACGATGTCGCACAATCTGCCGGCCATGACAGTACATGGTATCGGTATTCTGTGTGGTCAGTCGCCACTACGGCAAGAGATGCTACGTCGACAGCGCACATTGCTTTCGCGCTGGCTGCGCCTCTCCTCGCGTGACCTATCGATGTGTGTAATCGACACCCTGGGAGAACGCTAATCGCCGGCCGGACGCTTCGTGCCGACAACCGACGTGCCTGGATTACGGTGATTATCACGTCGCGCGGTGACAGCCCAGAGGTCTTCTACTCTGCCAGTGTCGACTGACGTATCGATAGCGTCAGATCGGCCGGGCCGGCGGTCCTCGCCCGCGCCTCTGGAGAGCGCGATATTATCTCGATAGGGGCGCGCGCAGATGGCCGGGGTCGATAGGTGCGCGCTGTCGACTGGTTTCTGCGATCGCTGCCCTCTCGTGAACAGATCGCGAGGCCGTGATAGCCAATGGAGGGGGCACCCACGCGGGAGCGAACGCAAATGTTGATTCCCGGCTGCGCGGCTTACAATGCGATCCCGCCTACTGCCGCGGAATAAATTCCAGGGCGGAAAAGTTCTTGTACGCTGCTAGGTATTTCACTTTAATGTTATTATATGCTAATGGCGTTCTTTTCACGACCTCCTCATACAGCTACAGGTCAGCCCCTGGGCGGATATACAGGTTAGCCAAATGCAATGCTCTCGCATATCAACAGTGTTGTCGTGACGGAGAGTAAATAAGCTACTGTATGTGCAATAATGTCAACTGCCCTCACTTGTCTGGCTGTTGGGATAAGCTTAGCTCGTGATATTTACCCCACTCTTCCACCATATCGACCTGTGCCAACACAGGGGAGGGGGGGGAGGGGGGGGGGGGGGGTTCAGGAGTGCCCATGTGTGCATCGTCGGTGGTATTGAAGGAGCTACACATTATAACAACAAGTACATCATGCAACAAATATACTGATGGAAAATAATTGCACAACCAAAAAATAATTAATGTAGAGTAATGAAATTGTGGGAATACCTTTGTCTAGGTAACATATTTAACGGGGTACATTGACGAAAAGCACACACTATTTCAAAAATGCACCCAATCCACAGTTTTGGAGATATGGCAATAAAATTTTGTACCGCGCTTTACATGAAAGTAACACACTTACATATAAAATCCTTTCATTATATGTAGTCAACTTTCTTTAATGAAATTTGAATTTTTATTTTCAAAAAATAATGTGTGTTCCTTTATTTCAGAAAGTATTCAAGAGATTTCTACAAAAAATTCTCTGTTTCATCTCTTTGTGTGTTGTAAGCTTCTGTCATGAGTTTTTTTTTAATAGGTCAAATAGGAAAATTTTCATAATTTTTTAATTATAATTCCACAAGTACAATTTTAAATTCACGCAAAATTCCAAGCACTTTGCCCAATATTTGAGCTTGCAATCAGAATTTAAAAATTTGCTCTTGAGACAATGTTTATTAGGTTTACAGAAATATTGACACAAAATTTCATAATTCTAGCATTCATAGAATCTGAGGAAAAGGTACTTTAAAAAACAAACTTTTCAGGAAACGCAGTTTAAAGTTCAACCTAACATTTTTCCTTGTGTCACTTCTTCAGAAGGCACTACATTTGCACTCTGGGTCGTCTTTCCCTTCAAAGCTCCTCTTCTGGTTTTTTGTTGTGTGCCTTCTTTCCTTTACGAGGTATTCAACTGACTTTTAACCTGCAGAGACGCGCTGTAAATCTATTCTTCTCAGTATGTCTTGAGTAAAATGGTTCAAATGGCTCTGAGCACTATGGGACTTAACTTCTAAGGTCATCAGTCCCCTAGAACGTAGAACTACTTAAACCTGACTAACTTAAGGACATCACACACATCCATGCCCGAGGTAGGATTCGAATCTGCGGCCGTAGCGGTCGCTCGGTTCCAGACTGTAGCGCCTAGAACCGCTCGGCCACCCCGGCCGGTGTCTTGAGTAAAATTTCCTATCTTGAAGCCCATTCTTTCTAATACCTTCATCCTCTCGACGTTCCCACCATTAAATACCATAACTGCATCATAAGTTGCAATTCTGACAACTGTAACAGATGCAAATGTGTTTTTAGGGCATCGTTTCTATATGAGTGAATTTAGAGACACCTTTGGATTTTGGGTTTCGCCACGAACACACTTTTTGAGAAGTGTAGGATCGGCCAAAGATGATCTTTAAAACCAAAGAGTATGTTTCACGGCCTTCTAGGTGTATCCCGCACACGTTTGGTTGAAAGTAATACACAGAATCGTCCTTCACCGAGCTGGTACTGAAGTGCTGCCTCAAAACGTGGGCGTGGCAGGGAGGCCGCGTCACACTTTTAATTAATTTTCAGGCACTTCGGATGCGATTTCGACATTGAAACTTCGGGAATTTATTGCCCATGAGTTGTACTAACAAATAAAAAATAAATCGGAAATTGACATTTTTGGTCAATTTCATCAATGTCCCCGCTTAAGTAATTAACATTGCAAAGGGTTAGTGTAAGTCTGAGCTACTGCAAATGTGAAAGTAAAGTACATTAGTAGCCGGTGTAACTGTTAATACGTGGATTGTATGCACGCAAAATTGCATGCATTGTGTTGTAAGGTTCCCAGTGTCACTTTGTGGGATGGAGTTGCACGACTGTTGCACTTGGTCGATGAATACCGGGACGCTTAGTGCTGTTGCTGGGTGACACTGGAATTGTTCTCCAGCGATGTTCCATATGTGCTCGATTGGAGACAGAAATGGTGATCGAGCAGGCCAAGACTGCAAGTCGACACCTATACAGGCTGAAGCGAAATTCGCGCACTCGGGCTTCGCAGCGTGACTCCTCACATGCCAGCTGTAAAAAAATGTCTGTCACAAAATTTCGTCCTGCAAGTACATCCTGCAGAAAAAGGACGTTAAAGAGTGGCGATCTGCCAGTACTGTAAGCAGCTGTATCCTCTTAGCACGCATCAAGTGTGCTGTGCAGTTGGTGCCGTGGATAGAGTTTTGGGTTAGCATGCAGGAGGTCAAAGTTTCGATCCTGGGTTGGGGCACATTTTTTTTTACTTGCTTATTTCATACTGTTGTTGTTGTTGTGGCCTTCAGTCCAGAGACTGGTTTGATGCAGCTCTCCATGCTACTCTATCCTGTGCAGGCTTCATTTCCCAGTACCTACTGCAACCTACATCCTTCTGTATATGCTTAGTGTATTCATCTCTTGGTCTCCCTCTTGGTTACCCTCCACGCTGCCCTCCAATACCAATTTGGTGATCGCTTTATGCCTCAGAACATGTCCTACCAACCGATCCCTTCTTCTAGTCAAGTTGTGCCACAACTCTCGGTAAAGGTTAAGGCAAGTACACAGTTAGAGCTATAAATGCACTCCATACCTTACTTAGCTGGATAGTTGACAAAAAGTGCATTGGCATGTCAAAGTTGATACCACTACTTACAAAACGTTTCGCCAGCTGCAGCCGTCGCGTGTTACAAGTGACAGAGTACTTCACTGATACAAGTATGCCGCTGAACTGACAAGTCCTGAGACAACGCCAATCCGCACACGGAGAGAGTTTCTCCTGCTTCTCTTAACATGCTTGACAAACCCTTCCTTGGCCGTCGAGATCGCCAAATCTCTCCCCGAATGAGAACGTTTGAAGCACTGCAGGCGCGGCCCTCCATCAAAGCGGGCCGCGCTTCAGTCCTGAATCACGCTGCTTCTACGGTCCTAGGCTCGAATCCTGCCTCGGGCATGGATTTGTGTGATGTCCTTAGGTTAGTTAGGTTTCAGTAGTTCTAAGTTTTAGGGGACTGATGACCTGAGAACTTAAGTCCCATTACTGCTCAGAGCCACTTGAACCATTTTTGAATATTTAATTTCTGTCTAAGGCTCTCATAGAAGCGTTGAAACCTGGTCAAAAGGCTAAAAATTTGTGACCGTGGGCTTATTTAGTTTAATTTTATCTTTACTAATGCCGTTCTCGTTTCACCAGCTATGAACGGCCCTAAAAAATTACATTCTCTCGTCGATAAATTCTGTAGTTAGTTGAATAACAAGGTACATTATTAAGTTCTGCATAATAACCTTACGGTGAAATACTGTCCTCTATGTATGTTATCATTTGTCAGAATTTCATTTCGATATCTCAGACCGTTTATGAAATATGAGGAACGTTGTAAATATTTGATTCTGGCTTTATCGGCGGTGCTCACGCTCGCAAATGTGTATGCTACATGAGATCAATTTTCACGAGAAAGGTGACAGATAGAGACCTGCATCCGAGTCGGAACATCTACATCTACATTTGTACTCCGCAAGCCACTCAACGGTGGGTGGTGGAGGGCACTTCACGTGCCACTGTCATTACCTCCCTTTCCTGTTCCAGTCGCGTATGGTTCGCGGGAAGAACGACTGCCGGAGAGCCTCCGTGCGAGCTCGAATCTCTCTAATTTTACATTCGTGATCTCCTCGGGAGGTATAAGTAGGGGGAAGCAATATATTCGATACCTCATCCAGAAACGCACCCTCTCGAAACCTGGACAGCAAGCTACACCGCGATGCACAGCGCCTCCCTTGCATAGTCTGCCACTTGAGTTTGCTAAACATCTCCGTAACGCTATCACGCTTACCAAATAACCCTGTGACGAAACGCGCCGCTTTTCTTTGGATATTCTCTATCTCCTCCGTCAAGCCGACCTGGTACGGATCCCACACTGGTGAGCAATACTCAAGTATAGGTCGAACGAGTGTTTTGTAAGCCACCTCCTTTGTTGATGAACTACATTTTCTAAGGACTCTGCCAATGACTCTCAACCTGGCACCCGCCTTACCAACAATTAATTTTATGTGATCATTCAAATCGTTCCGCACGCATACTCCCAGATATTTTACAGAAGTAACTTCTACAATTGTTTCTTTCGCTATCATATAATCATACAGCAAATGATCCTTCTTTGTATGTATTCGCAATACATTACATTTGTCTATGTTAAGGGTCATTTGCCACTCCCTGCACCAAGTGCCTATCCGCTGCAAATCTTCCTGCATTTCGCTGCAATTTCCTAATGCTGCAACTTCTCAGTATACTACAGCATCATCCGCGAAAAGCCGCATGGAACTTCCGGCGCTATCTACTACTTCCTTCATGTATGTTGTGAAAAGCAACGCTCCCATAACACTCCCCTGTGGCACGCCAAAGATTACTTTAACCTTTGTAGACGTCTCTCCATTGATAACAACATGCTGTGTCCTGTTTGCTAAAAAGTCTACAATGCAGCCACACAGCTGGTCTGATATTCCGTAGGCTCTTACTCTGTTTATCAAGCGACAGTGCGGAACTGTATCGAACACCTTCCGGAAGTCAAGGAAAATGGCATCTCCCTGGGAGCCTGTGTCTTATGTTTTCTGCGTCTCACGAACAAATAAAGCGAGTTGGTTGCCTTTAATTTACGTCTATGGTCACAATCTTTTCTGTTTAACAGATTACCGGTTTCGGTCTTTAATGAATATCATCAGATCTGTCTTATAAAATCAAAGTAGAAATGCACTGATAATGGTCATTAAAGACCGAAACTGGTGATCTGTTAAACAGAAAAGATTGTGACTATAGACGTAAATTAAAGGAAACTTACTACATATACGGGTCACTGGTTTTTCGCGACGATGTCGCAGCTTGTGAAAGCGAATTGGGACTCACACGATCGCTGTTTCCGCAATCCATGTTGATTCCTACACAGTAGATTCTGGGTTTCCAGAAATGACATGAAAAGTGAGCAAGAAACATGTTCTAAAATTATACAACAGATCTATGTCAGAGATATAGGCCTATAGTTTTGCGCATCTGTTCGACGTCCCTCCTTGAAAACTGGAACTACGTGTGCTCTTTTCCAATCATTTCGAACTTTCCGTTCCTATAGAGACTTGCGGTACACGGCTGTTAGAAGGGGGCAAGTTCTTTCGCGTACTCTGTGTAGAATCGAACTGGTATCCCGTCAGGTCCAGTGGACTTTCCTCTGTTGAGTGATTTCAGTTGCTTTTCTATTCCTTGGACACTTATTTCAAGGTCTGCGCTGCAGTCATGGACTGTTCGTCTGATCCCGGCGGAGGTTCGAGTCCTCCCTCGGGCATGGGTGTGTGTGTTTGTCCTTAGGATAATTTAGGTTAAGTAGTGTGTAAGTTTAGGGACTGATGACCTTAGCAGTTAAGTCCCATAAGATTTCACACACATGTGAACTTTTTTGTGGCACGCCAGAGGTAACTTTAACGTCTGTAGACGTCTCCCCATTGCGGCACTATGCTATGTTCTGTTTGCTAAAAACTCTTCAATCCAGCCACACAGCTCGTCTGATATTCCGTAGGTCGGAAGCAGCGCAACACACACTTCATGGGACACGACGTGACCACACACGCCCTCCCCCCCCCCCCCCCCCAGCTACCTCCCCCTCTCCTCACCCTCTGCTATTGTAGTGCCAGCACTGGGCTGCCCTCCCACAACCGCAGCTGGGCCAGGGTGGTCCGGGCCCCACTTACGCTCGATACGGAATTTCACGCTTCAGCGCCCAGCAATCAGCGCCGGCGTGATGGCGGCTCCGACCACCCACGGCTCTCGAATGGCGGCGGGACCGACAGCCACCCGGCGGTCTCGCTCACCGCCACTCACAAAAACCGCATCTCTTCCAATTAGTGATTGCAGTTGTCACTGAAACAACCAGTTCTCGGTTGTATCGGTTTCTTTTCATACAGTACTGGCTATTGAAATTGCTACACCAAGAAGAAATGCAGATGATAAACGGGTATCCATTGGAGAAATATATTATGCTAGAACTGGCATATGATTACATTTTCACGCAATTTGGGTGCATAGATCCTGAAAAATCAGTACCCAGAACAACCACATGTGGTCGTAATAACGGCCTCGATACGGCAGGGTATTGAGTCAGACACAGCTTGGATGGCGTGTACAGGTACAGCCGCCCATGCAGCTTCAACATGATACCACAGTTCACCAAGAGTAGTGACTGGCGTATTGTGACGAGCCAGTTTGCTCGGCGACCATTGACCAGCCGTCTTAAATTGGTGAGAGATCTGGAGAATGTGCTGACCACAGCAGCAGTCGAACATTTTCTGTATGCAGAAAAGCCCGTACTGGACCTGCGCGATAGGCTACAATCCGGCCTTTATCAAAGTCGGAAACGACATGGTACGCATTTCTACTCCTTACCCGAGGCATCACAAAGACGTTTCACCAGGCAACGCCGGTCAACTGCAGTTTCTGTATGACCACTCAGTTGGAAACTTTTCTCATGTCAGCACCTTGTAGGTGTCGCCAACGGCGCCGACCTTGTGTGAATGCTCCGAAAAGCTAATCGTTTGTATATCACAGCATCTTCTTCCTGTCGGTTAAAATTCGCGTCTGTAGCACGTCATCTTCTTGGTGTAGAGATTTTAATGGCCAATCCTCTACTATACTCATGCTCGTAAGTTACGGATAATTGCAGAATGTGGTGCCACACAACGTGGCCTTTACTCAAAACTGGGCTAATAGCATAGGCACATAGGGAACACACACGACACAGAGCTGTAAGTCCACGTTGTTGGTGATAAGTTGAGAAAACCGTCCCGAAACACATGTGCTACAAAACGCCACTGTTTCCTACGCATATACCCCGACATCAGTATGGGATATGATCACCATCCACACGTACACAGGCAGCACAACGGGTTGGCGTACTCTGGATCAGGTGGTCGAGCAGCTGCTGGGGTATAGCCTCCCATTCTTGCACCAGTGACTGTTGGAACTCCTGAAGTGTCCTAGGGGTTTGAGGACGTGCACCAATACGTCGACCGAGAGCATCCCAGATATGACTGATGGGGTTTAGGTCTGGAGAACAGGCAGGCCACTCCATTCGCCTGATATCTTCTGTTTCAAGGTACTCCTCCACGATGGTAGCTCGGTGGGGCTGTGCGTTATCATCCATCAGGAGGAAGGTGGGACCCACTGCACCCCTGAAAAGGCTGAAAAATGACGTCACGATACACCTGACCTGTTACAGTTCCTCGGTCAGAGACATGCAGGGATGTACGTGCACCAATCATAATCCCACCCTACACCATCAAACCACTACCTCCATAAAGGTTCCTTTCAAGGAGATGAACGGGGTTTGTATCTGGTTTCTGGTTCACGCCAGATGAAAACCCGGCGAGAATCACTGTTCAGACCATACCTGGACACGTCCGTGAACATAAACGGGGACCACTGTTCCAATGACCATGTACTGTGTCTTGACACCAGACTTTACTGGCTCTCCTGTGGCCAGGGGTCAGTGGAATGCACCTTGCATGTCTCGAGCGAATAAGCCATGTCTGTTCAGTCGTCTGTAGACTGTGTGTCTGGAGACAACTGTTCCAGTGGCTGCGGTAAGGTCCCGAGCAAGGCTACCTGCACTACTCCGTGGCTGTCTGCGGACACTGATGGTGAGACATCGGTCTTCTTGTGGTGTTGTACACTGTGGACGTCTCGTACTGTAGCGGCTGGACACGTTTCGTGTCTGCCGGAATCGTAGCCATAATCTTGAGATCACACTCGGTGGCACACGGAGGGCCCGTGCTAAGACCTGCTGTGTTTGACCAGCCTCCAGTCGCCCTAGTATTCTACCCCTCATAACGTCATCAATGAGTGTTGTTTGAGCCATTTTCAACACACAGTCACCATTGGCACGTCTGAAAACGTCTGTACACTTACTCGCTGTACCGTACTCTGACATGCACAAACACACCTCTGCATATGTGGACTGCTGCCAGCGCCACCGTGAGATGACCGCAGGTCAAGTGCACCGACTGGTCATACCCCGGGGTGATTTAAACCCGCAAACCGCCCACCAGAGCGTTGTTTCACCATGTATCAGCATTATGCTTAATTTATGACCGTAAGAGTAGTTTAACCTAACTTTTAAAACCGTGCAAAATAACCGTTTCCGAAATAAATCACTTTCGGTTTTCTGTTCCTGTTGTTTCATGTAGTAAACGTAGGAATCGAACAAACGTTGAAAAATTTTGTCTCTCTCAAATTTAGGATACATGCAATCAAAATATCAAATTAAATACCCAAGAAAAGTCTTACCACCTTCCGCTGCTTTTCTCGAAAAGTGACAACATTGCATCCTACAAAAAAACTCACCTGTATTCTCCTGCTGATTCTAATTTTTCGTGCTCAAAAATCATGACGTAATTAGCTATCATAAAACTATTTGGGCATTAAGAATAGTCTACATCTAAATCTACATGATTACTCTGCTATTCACAATAGAGTGCCTGGTATAGGGTTCAGTGAACCACCTTCAAGCTGTCTCTACCGTTCCACTCTCGAACGGCGCACGAGAAAAACGAGCACTTAAAATGTTTCTGTGCGAGCCCTAATTTCTCTTATTTTATTGTGATGATCATTTCTCCCTATGTAGGTGGGTGCCAACAGAATGTTTTCGCAATCGGAGGAGAAAACTGGTGATTGAAATTTCATGAGAAGTATCCGTCGCAAAGAAAAACGCCTTTGCTTTAATTATTGCCACTCCACGTATCATGTCTGTGGCACTATCTCCCATATTTCCCTATAGTACAAAATGAGCCGCCGTTCTTTGAACTTTTTAGATGTCATCCGTCAGTCCCACCTGATGCGGATCCCACACCGCACGGCAATACTCCAGAATAGGGCGGACAAGCGTATTGTAAGCACTCTCTTTAGTAGATCTGTTGCACCTTTTGAGTGTTCTGCCAATGAATCGTGGTCTTTGGTTTGTTTACCCACAATACTATCTACGAGATCATTCCAATCTAGGTTATTTGTAGTTGTAATTCCTAAGTATTTAGTTAAATTTATAGCCTTCAGGTTTGTGTGACTTATCGCGCAGTTGAAATTTAGCTGATTTCTTTTCGTACTCATGTGAACAACTTCACACTTTTCGCAACATACAGATATCGTATCTAAATAATTTTGCAATTCATTTTGGTCTTCTGACGAATTTACAGGACGGTAAATGACAGCGTCATCTAAAAACAATGTACGAGGGCTACTGACATTGTCTCATATATCGTTAATATAGATCAGGAACAATAGGGGCCTATAACACTTCCTTTGGGACGCCGGATATTACTTCTGTTTTACTCGATGATTTTCCGTCTATTACTACGAACTGTGACCTTTCTGACAGGAAATCACGAATCCATTCCCACAACTGAGGCGATGTTCCTCGGGCACGCAGTTCGGTTACAAGACGCTTGTGGGGAACGGTGACGAAAGTCAGTGCTAAAAGTGGTAAACGGTGAAAACTGAGGTTGAAGATCGCTGTTTTTCGTGTTACTTTGTTCGTTTCCAGGGGCTACAAGCAGCTAAAGGCGTATTATGTAGATACAAGTAACAGATTCGTTATTTTTTGTTTTTATTGTATACTATGAATGAATAGGTTCGTTTTTGGAGAGGGTTTGCCATGAGCGGAGCACAGTTTTTAGTTTTCTTTTTATTCCGCAGACATATTTCGCTCCAGCATCACCAGTAGGTTCTTCATTATCTTCTATAGAACAGGGAAAAAGCTTATAACTACTTGTACACAGTCATGTTTGAGCTTTTAAGACAATGGTACGATGAACATGATCAGTACAGCGACTTGAGGAGTGTCCATGTAGACGTGCAGGTGGTAGTCTTTTTGCCCTTTCTTTAAAAACAGAACTTCGTGCGATGTCTTTTGATAACTAGTGAAAAGTCCTATTGCTATAACGGTTGTAATACTCCTCCAGTGGCTAACAAGGGATGGAAATCTCAAAATTTGTTCCCATGGGCCCAAACTGCTGAGGTCATCCGTTCCTAGGCTTACACACTACTTAATCTAACATGGACTAGCTTACGCTAAGGACAACACACACACCCGTGCCCGAGGGAGGACTCGAACCTCCGATGGACGGAGCTGCGCGAACCGTGGCAATGCGCCCAAGACCGCGTGGCTACCCCGCTCGGCTAAAGAGATGTTGAGCCTGTACTAAGAGGGGAGCACTGGTACTGACAGTTTTTTTTTTCTCACGTGAGGGCTTCGTGGAAAGAGCTAAAATATAACAGACGGACGGTGACAGACTCCAAATCTCCCCCGAAAGCCTTCTTGGAAAATTTAAATAAATGAGAGGTGTAGAGACATACAGTGCTCCACACGACGAAAGGATATCTTTTTTGAAATGCTGTAATTGTCTTCCATTGCGACGCACAACTTTCAAATTTGGCTCAAAGGTGCCTACAACCTCCCTGTCATGGTACAAAAACATGACGACCTGGTGACGTCACACTCGGGGTCTGCGACGCTTCAAACAGCAAGGTGTGGACGAGTGCGAGGAAAAAGGCCAGAACTCAGACGTCTATATAAGGTGGGTTGACGACGTCACATTGGCAGCAAATTTCACCAAAATTCCATCCAACACCACAGCAGGTATGTCAGACGATCAGAACGTCGTCATACGCCCTCTTACCCCTATGTCACCCCTTCTTCTAGCCTTTCCGCGATGAAGATCGGAGACGGAACGCCCATCGCGGAAATAACGCCGTTTGCTTGTGGGTGAGATAGTAATGTATTTCGGACACACCGCCGGTAAGAATCGACAAGAGAAGGCGTCAGGAGGTGACATGAAGAGCGTCAATGAAACCACGCCTTCCCTTGGGACGTTCGTTTTCACGTATTTCGCGCTCGGAAACAACAGTTTGCAGTACCCTGTAAAAAGGACGACGTTCTTTATAAACTTTGCCACTGATGACACCCTCCGAACAATTCAACAGATTTCTATATATACCGCGGGCTGTAACCTCACTGAATGTGATATCTCTCCCCTTCGGTCTGTAGGGTGACCGCATGTTAGCTTTGATATACAGGGTGTCCCATTTATCTTGAGCACCCTAAATAACATGTTTTTCCAGATGCAAGTTACAAAATGATTCAAGCCAATGTTCTTTACCCGTCAGGGGGACAACAATCAACATGATTGCCTTCGTTGTAGCTTTGATTTTTACAAAGATATGAACAGCGGTATTACTTTTTTAAATGGCACCCTGCACTTTTTATTCGGTAATTCATTTCCTCTCCTAAAGACGTATTCAAAACTGTATCACGGTGTACCATTCACTGCAACACAACGTTATTAATTACACTACTGGCCATTAAAATTGCTACACCACGAAGGTGACGTGCTACAGACGCGAAATTTAACCGACAGGAAGAAGATGCTATGATATGCAAAACCATTAGCTTTTCAGAGCATTCACACTAGGTTGGCGTCAGTGGAGAAATCTACAAATTGTCGACATGAGGAACGTTTCCAACCGATTACTCATACACAAACAGCAGTTGACTTGCGTTGCATGGTGCAACGTTGTTGTGATGCCTCGTGTAAGGAGGAGAAATGCGTACCATCACGTTTCCGACTTTGATAAAGGTCGGATTGTAGTCTATCGCAATTGCGGTTTATCGTATCGCGACATTGCTGCTCGCGTTGGTCGAGATCGAATGACTGTTAGCAGAATATGGAATCGGTGGGTTCAGGAGGGTAATAGGGAACGCCGTGCTGGATCCCAAAGGCCTCGTATCACTAGCAGTCGCGATGACAGGCATCTTAGCCGCATGGCTGTAACGGATCGTGCAGCAACGTCTCGATCCCTCAGTCAACAGCTGGGGACCTTTGCAAGACAACAACCATCTGCAGGAACAGTTCGATGACGTTTGCAGCAGCACGGACTATCAGCTCGGAGACCACGGCTGCATTTACTCTTGACGCTGCATCACAGACAGGGGCGCCTGCGATGGTGTATTCAACGAGAAACCTGGCCGCACGAATGACAAAACGTCATTTTTTCGGATGAATCCAGGACCGGTTTACAGCATCATGATGGTCGCATCCGTGTTTGGCGACATCGCGGTAAACGCACATTGGAAGCGCGTATTCGTCATCGCCATACTGGCGTATCACCCGGCGTGATGGTATGGGGTGCCACAGGTTACACGTTTCGGTTACCTCATGTTCGCTTTGACGGAACTTTGAACAGTGGATGTTACATTTCAGATGTGTTACGACCCGTGGCTCTACCCTTCATTCGATCCCTGCGTAACCCTACATTTCAGCAGGATAATGCACGACCGCATGTTGCAGGTCCTGTACGGGCCTTTCTGGATACAGAAAATGGTCGACTGCTGCCCTGGCCAGCACATTATCCAGACCTCTCACCAATTGAAAATGTCTGGTCGATGGTGGGCAAGCAACTGGCTCGGCACAATTCGCCAGTCACTACTCTTGATGAACTGTGGTATCGTGTTGAAGCTGCATGGGCAGCTGTACCTGTGGACGCCATCGAAGCTCTGTTTGACTCAATGGCCAGGCGTATCAAGACCGTTATTATAGGCAGAGGCGGTTGTTCTGGGTGCTCATTTCTCAGGATCTATGTACCCAAATTGCGTGAAAATGTAATCAAATGTCAGTTCTAGTATAATATATTTGTCCAATGAATACCCGTTTATCATCTGCATTTCTTCTTGGTGTAGCAATTTTAATGGCCAGTAGTGTACAAACGTTTCCGGACATGGACTCCTACGTAAAAGTTTATCTACTAAGTGCCCTCTACAACCTCTACAAATGAGTGAAATGAATTGTCAAACACTCTCTATACTGCCCAAGACAGCGCTACTCCCACTTACAGAACCGCGGTTCGCATTTTCGTAATTAACTGAGTACCACTTGGACCGCGTACATCAGAACCGCATCTGATGAAGTTGAGCGGCGAATAGCTTACTCAGTACACTGTACTGACGCAGGTTTTGCAGACGTTCGTACGAGACTGGCTGCTGTAGACTTATCTATGCACTACAGAAGGTTGTCTCTCGATACTTTCGTAAGCTCGTTCCGCTCGGCCGGACGCCGTAGTCGGATGCACAAAACTCTGTCCGACATGGTGCGCACCCGCCATTTGTCAATGCAGGAGGCTGTTTTCCGCTCGTTAGCGAATCTTGCATCGAGCCCACTACGTTCTCCGCAAGCCACTTGTCTGCCAGTGTAATAACCAGCGCACGAAGAAACCTGCTCTGATGGACATTCCCCGTGAAGAATGTCCTCGCTCTTCGAGTTCATCCTGCCCGCGACCGGGACGTTAAACCCGGCGGACGTCATCCGTCTCGCTTCCGATTCTTCGAACTTCATACTTTTTTAATGTTCTTACACTCCCCGTATAGACGTCGTTCCGCGTCTGGGTTTCTACAAGTCATTCGCTCTCTCCTCATTAGAGCGACAGAACTAATGTCTCAGTTTTGCTGCGCTGCCTTTCGAAATTGTTCGGCATATATACCGGTTGTAAATTATTACACGAACAGTAGTATAACTACCTCTTTACCATACCTTTTCTATTTCCCTTATTTATTTAACCTGATCAGATTACATTCAGGCTCCCTCTCACTGTGCTCCCGAGCAAAAACCTAAGAAATAGCTACAATTTTAATATGACAAATAGTAATAAAATAAAATTAATACAATCCACAAGCTTTGAACTATGTAGAGACAGTGTGAACAAATAATATTCTTAAGACTGTTGAAGATTACATGGGCAGATCACATAACTAATGAAGAGGTACTGAATAGATTTGGGGAGAAGAGAAACTTGTGGTACAACTTGACTAGAAGAAGGGATCGGTTGGTAGGACATGTTCTGAGGCATTAAGGGATCATCAATTTAGTATTTGCACGGCAGCGTGGAGGGTAAAAATCGTAGAGGGAGACCAAGAGATGAGTACATTAAGCAGATTCAGAAGGATGTAGGTTGCAGTAGGTACTGGGAGATGAAGAAGCTTGCACAGGATAGAGTAGCATGGAGAGCTGCATCAAACAAGTCTCTGGACTGAAGACCACAACAACAACAACAACAACAACTAGGAGACTACATGACAAAGGAATTTTTGTAACTTTTTACATTTGTGGTACTTGAAGTTTAGAAATCAAATTTCAATCCACCAAAGCAATTAGATGCATCTCTCAAAAAATCCAAAATCGCCTTCGAGTTTCCCGAGAGTCTTTCATATCCTGAACGTAGTGAGTTCTTAGAACCCGGCGTAGCTGTGTGTTATAGTACTCGACTACCACATCGTGGTATTGGATGAGGAAGGGGGGTGGGGGGTGAGGGGGGGGGGGTGGGAGACTTCTCACCCAAAGACTGGAACGTTGCACGGGCCACACCAGTATTCAAGAAAGGCAATAGGACTAATCCAGTAAATTACTGGCCCATATCATAAACGTCGATCTTCAGCCTGATTTTGTAACATATATTATGTTCGAACATTATGAATCACATCAAAGAGCACGGTCTATTGATACCACTTAACAAGGATTTAGAAAACATCGTTCTTGTGAAACACAACTATCTCTTTACTCACTCGAAGTGTTGAGTGCCACTGACAAGGGATTTCGAATGGATTCCGCATTTCTAGATTTACAGAACCCTTCTGACACCGTACTTCACAATCGGCTTATAATCAAATTACATGCACTATCATGTCAGTTACGCGGCTGGATTCGTTATTTCCTGTCAGAGAGGTCACAGTTCATAGTAACTGATGGAAAGTCATCGAGAAAACAGAAGTCTTTTCTGGCGTTCCTCAATGTAGTGTTACAGACCGTCTGCTGTAACTTACGTATATACAGTATTTAGGAGGCAATCTAAGCAGCCGTCTTAGTTTGTTTCCAGATGATACTGTCCTTTATCGTCTAAAAAAGCCGTCAGAAGAGCAAAACCAGTTGCAAAACAATTGAGATAGGATATCTGTATAGTGCAACATTTATCAGTTGGCCATAAATAATACAAAGTTGGAGGTTATCCATACGAGTGCTAAAAGGAATCCTTGAAACTTCGGTTACACGATAAATCAATCAGATCAAAAGGCTGTACTTTAAATAAATACCAACAAATACAATTACGAACAACTTAAACTCGGCGGGTCACAGAAAATGTTGTAGGGAAGGCGAAATCCTTGCCAGATAGGATTAACGGAGTACACAGAGTTCAAAGGAGGGCAGGCCGTTTTGTATGATCGAGAAATGGTGGAGAAAGTGTCACGGACATGATACAGGCGTTTCTAGTTGCGGCGGAATCTTTTCACTAAATTTCGATCACCAACTTTCTCCTCCGAATGCGAAAATATTTTGTTGACGTCGACCTACAAAGGGACAAACGATCATCATAATAAAATAAGGGAAATCAGAGTTCGCACGGAAAGATATAGGCGTTCGTTCTTTCCGAGCGGTGTTCGAGAGTGGAATAATAGAGAATTATTGTGAAGGTGGTACAATGAACCCTCTGCCAGGCACTTACGTATGATTTGCAGAGTAGCGATGTAGATACAGATGCCACCCTCACGTTAACAGACCATGGTGCAACCAGGAAGGTCACCTGGTAGCAGAAATGATAACTTCGTCAAATGAAGCAAAAACGACGGACGCCGAATGATGCGGTAAATGCTTGGAAGGAGACAGACCACAGCTTTGGTTTCCACTTACCTCTAACGCACTTACGTTTTCACACGCATTTCCTCGTGAGAAGTGGAAACGTCGGTGAACACCCAACTCAGTCAACGTTGACAAAGTCCGTCGAAACTGACTGTGTGTTGTGCGAATCGGTCGTCAGACCTTCTTGTCAGCTATTGCTGAAGACGCTGCTGAGGTGAAGAGGTGGTTTAAGGGCGATTTTAGTGTTAGAACAGAGGATGGATAAAAATATGGAAACACCGTCTGAGATGCATGATTGAACCTATTTGGAGATGCCAACCAAGCCTGCAGGTTGCGCAGTTCTACTTCACTACGAACAGCACCTGAGAAACGTCCTGCGTTCGTTGCAGGTGTCTGCCGCGGGCACAACAGTGTTCTGGGTAGTTGTGAGCGCGTCATATTGGAGGAGCTATGTAGATTCGAAAGTGATTGAATTGTCGGTGTTCGTGTGGTGGGTGCTTCGGTAACCGAAGGGGCGAAAGTGTATGGTTTTTCCAGAGGCATCGTATCGATGATACACTACTGGCCATTAAAATTGCTACACCAAGAAGGAATGCAGATGATAAACGGGTATCCATTGGACAAATATATTATACTAGAATTACATTTTCACCCCATTTGGGTGCATAGATCCTGATGAATCAGTACCCAGGACAACCACCTCTGGCCGTAATAACGGCTTTGATACTCCTGGGCATTGAGTCAAACACAGCTTGGATGGAGTGTACAGGTACAGCTGCCCATGCAGCTTCAGCATGATACCACAGTTCATCAAAAGTATTGACTGGCGTATTGTGACGAGCCAGTTGCTCGGCCACCATTGACGAGACGTTTTCAGTTGGTGAGAGAACTTGAGAATATGCTGGCCAGGGCAGCAGTCGAACATTTTCTGTATCCAGAAAGGTCCGTACAGGACCTGAAGAATGCGGTCGTACATTTTCCCGCTGAAATGTAGGGTTTCGCAGGGATAGAATGAAGGGTGGAACCAAGGGTCGCAACACATTTGAAATGTAACGTCCACTGTTCAAAGTGTCGTCTATGTGAACAAGGGGTCACCGAGAGTTGTAACCAATGGCACCCCATACCATCACGCCAGGTGATACGCCAGTAAGGCGATGACGAATACACGCTTCCAATGTGCGTTCACTGCGATGTCGCCAAACACGGATGCGACCATTATGAGGCTGTAAACAGAACCTGGATTCATCCGAAAACATGAAGTTTTGCCATTTGTGCATCCAGGTTCGTCGTTGAAGACACCATCGCAGGCGTTCCTGTCTGTGATGTAGCGTCAAGTGTAATCTCAGCCATGGTCTCCGAGCTGATAGTCCATGCTGCTGCAAACTTCGTCGAACTGTTCGTGCAGATGGTTGTTGTCTTGCAAACGTACCCATCTGTTGACTCGGGGATCGAGACGTGGCTGCACGACCTGTTACAGCCATGCGGATAAGATGCCTGTCATCTCGACTGCTAGTGATAAGAGGCCGTTACGATCCAGAACTGCGTTCCGTATTACCCTCCTGAATCCACCGATTCCATATTCTGCTAACAGTCATTGGATCTCGACAGACGCGAGCAGCGATGTGGCGATACGATAAACCGCAATCGCGGTAGGCTACAATCCGATCTTTATCATCACAACAACGTTTCACCAGGCAACGCCGGTCAACTGCTGTTTCTGTATGATAAATCGGTTAGAAAGTTTCCTCATGTTAGCACGTTGTAGGTGTCACCACCGGCGCCAACCTTGTGCGAATGGTCTGAAAAGATAATCATTTTCATATCACAGCATCTTCTTCCTGTCGGGTAAATTTCGCCTCTGTAACATGTCATTTCGTGTTGTAGCAATTTCAATGTCCAGTGATGTATATACATGGTGGACCTTGCGAACTCCACGGCCGTTGGCTGGTTGCATAATTTACCAACTAATAGTATAAATACCTTTCACATTACAGTCTGTGAAATTTGCCTGATAGTCTAGATTGATGTCGTTTTGTGTGTTCTTAGTAACTCGTAAAAATAGTTTCCGGTCTATACTTGTGTCTGGTGTCTTAAAGAGGCTCATGTACTACACCTCCCTCTTGACTCGGTGCAAACTCGTGCTCCGAGTTTAATGACCTCGGCGACGTCGGGGCGTTACATTCCTCTCTGCCTGCCTTAAATCATACGGCTTTCGTCAGAGATGTGCGCACGTCCATCCACTGGGCGTAGTAATGGCTCTTACTTGTCAGTCCAAGACAAGCACAAGGATTTCCAGTTGTAAAGCGTGTAGTTAACGATTTACTCACAGCGAACGAGTTGTTCCCGCTGATGAAACCCATGTGATGCTGTACAATGCACATTGATGAGTGTCGCAGACTCATCTAAATCTGCAAGCATTTGAGTATTTGATAAAATTACTTTTTATGGATTTGATATTAGACCTTCTGGTGACAAACAGACCCGAACTATTTGAATCAGTTAATGCAGAACAGGGAATCAGCGATCATAAAGCGGTTACTGCGTCGATGATTTCAGCCGTAAATAGAAATATTAAAAAAGGTAGGAAGATTTTTCTGTTTAGCAAAAGTGACAAAAAGCAGATTACAGAGTACCTGACGGCTCAACACAAAAGTTTTGTCTCAAGTGCAGATAGTGTTGAGGATCAGTGGACAAAGTTCAAAACCATGATACAATATGCGTTAGATGAGTATGTGCCAAGCAAGATCGTAAGAGATGGAAAAGAGCCACCGTGGTACAACAACCGAGTTAGAAAACTGCTGCGGAAGCAAAGGGAACTTCACAGCAAACATAAACATAGCCAAAGCCTTGCAGACAAACAAAAATTACGCGAAGCGAAATGTAGTGTGAGGAGGGCTATGCGAGAGGCTTTCAATGAATTCGAAAGTAACGTTCTATGTACTGACTTGGCAGAAAATCCTAAGAAATTTTGGTCCTATGTCAAAGCGGTAGGTGGATCAAAACAAAATGTCCAGACACTCTGTGACCAAAATGGTACTGAAACAGAGGATGACAGACTAAAGGCCGAATTACTAATGTCTTCTTCCAAAGCTGTTTCACAGAGGAAGACTGCACTGTGCTTCCTTCTCTAGATTGTCGCACAGTTGACAAAATGGTAGATATCGAAGTAGACGACAGAGGGATAGAGAAACAATTAAAATCGCTCAAAAGAGGAAAGGCCGCTGGTCCTGATGGGATACCAGTTCGATTTTACACAGAGTACGCGAAGGAACTTGCCCCCCTTCTTGCAGCGGTGTACCGTAGGTCTCTAGAAGAGCGAAGCGTTCCAAAGGATTGGAAAAGGGCACAGGTCATCCCCGTTCTCAAGAAGGGACGTCGAACAGATGTGCAGAACTATAGACCTATATCTCTAACGTCGATCAGTTGTAGAATTTTGGAACACGTATTATGTTCGAGTATAATGTCTTTTCTGGAGACTAGAAATCTACTCTGTAGGAATCAGCATGGGTTTCGAAAAAGACGATCGTGTGAAACCCAGCTCGCGCTATTCGTCCACGAGACTCAGAGGGCCTTAGACACGGGTTCACAGGTAGATGCCGTGTTTCTTGACTTCCGCAAGGCGTTTGACACAGTTCCCCATAGTCGTTTAATGAACAAAGTAAGAGCATACGGACTATCAGATCAATTGTGTGATTGGATTGAGGAGTTCCTAGATAACAGAACGCAGCACGTCATTCTCAATGGAGAGAAGTCTTCCGAAGTAAGAGTGATTTCAGGTGTGCCGCAGGGGAGTGTCATAGGACCGTTGCTATTCACAATATACATAAATGACCTGGTGGATGACATCGGAAGTTCACTGAGGCTTTTTGCAGATGATGCTGTGGTGTATCGAGAGGTTGCAACAATGAAAAATTGTACTGAAATGCAGGAGGATCTGCAGCGAATTGACGCATGGTGCACGGAATGGCAATTGAATCTCAATGTAGCGAAGTGTAATGTGATGCGAATACATAGAAAGATAGGTCCCTTATCATTTAGCTACAAAATAGCAGGTCAGCAACTGGAAGCAGTTAATTCCATAAATTATCTGGGAGTACGCATTAGGAGTGATTTAAAATGGAATGATCATATAAAGTTGATCGTCGGTAAAGCAGATGCCAGACTGAGATTCATTGGAAGAATCCTAAGGAAATGCAATCCGACAACAAAGGAAGTAGGTTACAGTACGCTTGTTCGCCCAATGCTTGAATACTGCTCAGCAGTGTGGGATCCGCACCAGGTAGGGTTGATAGAAGAGATAGAGAAGATCCAACGGAGAGCAGCGCGCTTCGTTACAGGATCATTTAGTAATTGCGAAAGCGTTACGGAGATGATAGATAAACTCCAGTGGAAGACTCTGCAGGAGAGACGCTCAGTAGCTCGGTACGGGCTTTTGTTGAAGTTTCGAGAACATACCTTCACCGAAGAGTCAAGCAGTATATTGCTCCCTCCTACGTATATCTCGCGAAGAGACCATGAGGATAAAATCAGAGAGATTAGAGCCCACACAGAAGCATACCGACAGTCCTTCTTTCCACGTACAATACGAGACTGGAATAGAAGGGAGAACCGATAGAGGTACTCAGGGTACCCTCCGCCACACACCGTCAGGTGGCTTGCGGAGTACGGATGTAGATGTAGATGTAGATGGTGTAGCGAACCAATGAACAATATGATATGTAACTGAATGAATGCAACATTTTGTGCTTAATAATTTAGCCAACGTGGGCAAGGTGGATTCTTCTGTCTAAGAAGAAATCACTTACGGGGTTCCACTAGGCTCAATCTTAGGTCCAGTGTAGTTTCTCGTGTATGAAAACGGTCTTCCACCTAATATACAGCAGCCAGAATTGATTTCTACTGATCACTCTAGCCGTGTATATCTTGTGACAATCCGATGGAAGGTTTTGCACTAGAGAAGTGCTTGGAGAATGTTACCTTCCATGATGTGTAATGTCGGCAGTGACGTACAGAGAGGGAGTTTTCCGTGGATAGGATGTGATCCCCTTATCACACTTAAAAGAACGGTAGGTAATGAATCGTATGAACACATTTTTTAGTACTGTAGAGAAACTGTTCAGAGACGATGATTGTATTAGCACGGTAGATGTAGATGTAAATGTAATGCAGCCCGTGGTAAAGCAGGGCCTTGCTGACAATGGCATTCCTGGAATGGACTGGAAACGTTGGTAGAACATGTACCGTCGTCAAGAAATGTGCATCGGCCGGAAAGGGAACCCACGCTGTCCATGTAGCAGGCGGACGTTCTACCATAGGCAAACCTCGCGGTACTATACTGAATTAAAGATGCTCAGCAAGTTTTAAAGCCGATTTTCTCGAGAATTTTTGTGAGTTGTATCAAATCGAGTTCTGAACTTCACGTGCCAATCGCATAAAAAATTAGAGAAATTCTATTGCCAGAAGGCATTTAGAAACGTTTGGAAAAACTGGTAGATGATGACCTCGGGGAAGATCAGTTTGGATCCTGCAGAAATGTAGGAACACGCGAGGCAATACTGACCTTATGATTTATATTGGAAGACAGGTTAAGGTTGTACATTGTTGACTGGAACACTCTCTTTCAAATTCTGAAGGTGACAGGGATAAATTACAGAAATCAGAGTACAGTTACAAGAGTCAAGGGGCACGAATGGGAAGCAGTGGTTGAGTGGAGGGTGAGACAGGGCTGTAGCATATCCCCGATGTTATTCAGTATGTATATTGTTCAAAAGTGTGTGAATTGCTAAGGGATCCAACTGCTTAGGTCAGCGGTCGCTAGACGTACACACTACTTAAGCTAACTTAAACTAAGTTATGCTAAGAACAAGACACACACCCATGCCTGAGGGAAGACTCGAACCTCCGGCGGGAGGGGCCGCGCAGTTTGCGACATGACGCCCCAAACCGCGCGGCCAATATGTGTAATGAGCAAGCAGTATAGGAAACAAAAGAAAAATTTGGAGTAGGAATTAAAATCCAGGAAGAGGTTTGCCGATGACATTGTAGTCCTGTCAGAGACAGCAACGGGGTTTGGAAGAACAGTTGAACGGAATGGAGAGTCTTGAAAGGAGGATATAAGATAAACAACAAGGATAATGGAATGTAGTAGAATTAGGTGATGCTGAGGGAATTAGATTAGAAAATGAGACGCTTAAAGTACTAGATGAGTTTTGCTGTTTGGGGAGTAAATTAATTAATTATGGTCGAAATAGAGAGGATATAAGATATAAACTGGCAATGGCAAGGAAAGCGTTCCTGAAGAAGAGAAATTTTTTAACATCGAGTATAGATTTCAGTATGAGGAAGCCTCTTCTGAAAACATTTGTATGGAGTGTAGCCATGTATGGATGTGAAACACGGACGATGAATAGTTTAGACAAGAAGGGAATAGAAGCTTTCGAAATGTGGTGGTACAGAGGAATGCTGAATATTAGATGGGAAGGCCACGTAACGTATGAGGAGGTACAAACAGGATTGGGGAGAAGAGGAATTTGTGGCACAACTTGAATAAAAGAAGGGATTGTTTGGTAGGACATGTTCTGAGGCATCAAGGAATGACCAATTTAGTATTCGAGATACGCGTGGAGGGTAAAAATCGTAGACGGAGGCCAGTAGATGAATACACCAAGCAGCTTCAGAATGCTGTTTACTACTGGCCATTAAAATTGCTACACCACGACGATGACGTGCTAGAGACGCAAACTTTAACCGACAGGAAGAAGATGCTGTGATATGCAAATGATTAGCTTTTCAGAGCATTCACACAAGGTTGGCGCCGGTGGCGACGCCTACAACGAGCTGACACGAGGAAAGTTTTCAACCTATTTCTCATACACAAACAGCAGTTGACCGGCGTTGCCTGGTGAACCGTTGTTGTCATGCCTCGTGTAAGGAGGAGAAACGCGTTCCATCACGTTTCCGACTTGGATAAAGGTCGGATTGTAGCCTATCGAGATTGCGGTTTATCGTATCGCGACATTGATGCTCGCGTTGGTCGGGATCCAGTGACTTTAGTAGAATATGGAACCAGTGGGTTCAGGAGGGTAATACGGAACGCCGTGCTGGATCCCAACGGCCTCACATCAATAGCAGTCGAGATGACAGGCATCTTATCCACATTGGTGTAACGGATCGTGCAGCCACGTCTCGATCCCTGAGTCAACACATGGCGACGGTTGCAAAACAAAAACCATCTGCATGAACAGTTCGACGACGTTTTCAGCAGCATGGACTATCAGCTCGGAGACGGTGGCTGCGGTTACCCTTGACGCTGCATCACAGACGAGGACCGTCTGCGAAGGTGTACTCAACGACGAACCTGGGTGCACGAATGGGAAAACGTCATTTTTTCCGATGAATCCAGGTTCTGTTTACAGTATCATGATGGTCGCATCCCTGTTTGGCGAGATGGCGGTGAACGCACATTGGAAGCGTGTATTCGACAACGCCATACTGGCGTATCACCCGGCGTGATGGTATGGGGTGCCATGGGTTAAACGTCTCGGTCACCACTTTGAAGAGTGGTCGTTACATTTCAGATATGTTACGACCTGTGGCTCTACCCTTCATTCGATCCCTACGAATTACTACATTTCAGCAGGATAATGCACGGCCGCATGTTGCAGGTCCTGTACGGGCCTTTCTGGATACAGAAAATATTCGACTGCTGCCCTGGCCAGCACATTATCCAGATCTCTCACCAATTGAAGACGTCTGGTCGTCGGTGGCCGAGCAACTTTCTCGTCACAATACGCCAGTCACTACTCTTGATGAACTGTGGTATCGTGTTGAAACTGGATGGGCAGCTGTACCTGTACACGCCATCCAAGCTCTGTTTGACTCAATGCCCAGGCGTATTACGGCCAGAGGTGGTTGTTCTGGGTACTGATTTCTCAGGATCTATGCACCGAAACTGCGTGAAAATGTAATCATATGTCAGTTCAAGTATAATATATTTGTCCATTTCTTCTTGGTGTAGCAATTTTAATGGCCAGTAGAGTATTGTGCAGTAGTCACTCGGAGGTGAAGGGGCTTGCACAGGATAGGGTAACATGGAGAGCTTCATCGAACCAGTCTCTGGACGTAAGGCCACACCAACAACACAGGGCCTCGTTGTCAGTCACATTCGAACTTGATGTGTGCACCGTCTCTAATAACTTGGGTGATGTTGGGCGGTTGAAGCCTTATGTACTTTTTTTTCTCTAACCGAAGTACTCCGCCGTTTTTAACGATCCCATTGTGGTGAGACATCGATTGAATTCTTCCCTTTTTTCTACTGATCCGACACGCCTTTTACTTAACGAATGCTGTAAATAACGTTCCACTCGCGTTCATTTCGACGCAGCGGGTGATTAGCCCTACTGGTCAGCGACACGGCTCCACGCGTCCTTAATTGGCCGTACAAGCCCGGAGAGCCGGCGGGTGGGTACGGAAACGTAACAGCAGAGCCAGACGTCTCCATTACACCTCGCTCTGCTAATGCTCGAGACGCCAACACGGCCTGCGGTCGATCTTTCCGATACAACCGCGGCGCAGCTACACACCCAGCGCCGGAGATCCACAGCTGATAAGCGGGGATCCCACATGTGGCTGGATTTCACCGAGCTGAGTGCGCTCCGCGGCTTTGGTCGTAAACTTTTATAACTTCATTCCAAACGCGGAACGCCACTAATAAGGCAACAGTAAGAGACGTAATTCGGCCCGATTAGGGTCGGCGATGCGGCGGTGCAGGCCCTCCTGCGGTTTTGCGAAAGCCATCCCCTCCGAGTGCCTCATGGGGGCAGCGACGAGCAGTCTTTGCGGCTCGAAGATGCGAGCTACGGACGCGGAATCGGCTCTTTTTTCTGTCCGTCGAGATGATGGCTATCATTCTGTCTCTCTCGTGCCAACGACGATATACGTAAGACGGGGGTATTAGGAAAGGTCGGGTTGTCATTACACTCGCTATTGGCGGACTATGAACATCTACCCAGTAACCGCGTTCGGTTGCAAGGCTGTATCGCTGGCATCAATTTGTCGTGGAACTGTGGAACACGTTTCATAGTCGTGGGTAGTAACCTTTCTGGAGAGTGTAATATTATTGGGATTTCCGTAGTATGAAAGCTGTGAGTACTCTTGGAAAGGCATTCGCCTATCTGTATATTAAATGATCAACTTATGAGATGAGACATATTCTTTGAACGACATTTGTTTTATATAATTTACGTAACTGTAAAGATGCGCATCTAGCGCCGACGCTAATACATCGATTGCGCAGCCCAAGAAACATTTTAACAGAAACTGAACTGACGTTGCGCTTCGATCTAGATAAAAGATGACAGTAACAAAGTTTTGTAGATCCTCAGATTTTAATGTACTACTTCTGCTTGTAATGTGAAAACGTAAAAGAAGGTCGACTTTAAGCTATAAAAGTGGGCGGTCTTGCCAGCGTGCAGACAACATTATTAATTAATAAAATTCAAGTAATTTATGTTGGAAACTGTAAATCTTCACGTTATTGTTATAAAGGTGTTGAACAGTGCAAGAATTGTCTTTAACGAAGGAGAAAAGTAATGACTGTAATTTGTGACAAAAACGTGAACCAAGGAGCTGGCACAGGGCAGGCTGAAATCTGATCGCACCATACTGTTAGAAAAGTACTTATGTAGGTTATATTGTTTACAAATAAGCCCTAATTTGCTAGTGAGAATTGTTTGAATATATTTAGTGTTTACCAAATTTCTTATTCTGTTCTTTTCCCTTTTTTTACCTCCATGTCATATTATTTTTATAAATGCCAAACAGCCTTTACTACAGCAGAGAATACTGCTGCATCCTGGTTGTGTACAGAAGGCTGCCCCTTGTCTTCTATACAACTCACAGCTGCCCCATTTATTAATGATTTCATTTGAAAATGTAATTTTTTTATTGTTAATTGTTAAAGTTCCCTTAGGTGATTTTAAATTTCATACCGATTACGTAAAGAAATCCAGGTTGTTCTTTTCCAAATAATAGAAGACTTTGCGTAATCAAAAACCAGCCTCCTTCTGACAACGATCAGGAGCCGACCAGAAGACGGACGTCATCGACAGCTTTCGTGTCTCCTGTGGCAAAGCTGTGCCAAACTGGGAACACGACATTCTAGTATGAAACACAGATTTAAATTGAAAGAATTTGAAATATATTTAACCTAATTGTTTTTTTATCATACTAGAAGGTCTGACATCTCTTCTGTACGAATAGACGGCAGCGAAAGGTTACCTACAAGTAGGATGGAAACTAGACGGCAGCTAAGAGTCAAAAGAGAAGTGACTGAGGCTGCATTGTAGCATATCGACGATGATACTCAGTCTGAAAATTGAGCAAGTAGTAAATGTAACAGAGGAAAGTTATGGGAAAGTAATTAAAGTTGAGCGACAAGAAATAAATAATTACGGGTGTGTTGATGACACTGTAATTCTGCCAGAGTCGACAAAGGACTTGGAAGAGTAGTTGAATGGACTGGATAGCGTCTTCATAAGAGGTTTTAAACTGAAAGCAATCAAGGTACAACAAGTGTCCTGGAAACGCCTAAACGAGGCGATGCTGAAGGAATGAGATTAGAAAATGAGACACTTAACGAAACAGGTGATTACTGCTCTCTGGACAACAAAATTTCTAATGATGGCTAAAGAAGGAAGGATAAAAATGCTTACTGGCTATAGCGTGAAAAGCATTCACGAAAAACAGCAGTTTCTGCACACAAAAAAAATGGTTCAAATGGCTCTGAGCACTATGGGACTTAACGTCTGAGGTCATCAGTCCCCTAGAACTTAGAACTACTTAAACCTAACTAACCTAAGGACATCACCCACATACATGCCTGAGGCAGGATTCGAACCTGCGACCGTAGCGGTCGCGCGGTTCCAGACTGTAGCTCCTAGAACTGCTCGGCCACTCCGGCCGGCGTTTGCACCAATTTTTCCATTCGTCTGTAAAGAATTCGCGATAGAATTTTGCATCCGTGACTTATTAAACTGTTAGTTCGGTAATTTTCACATCTGTCAACACCTGCTGTCTTTGGGATTGGAATTATTATATTCTTCTTGAAGTCTGCGAGAATTTCACCTGTCTCATACATCTTTCTCACCAGATGGTAGAGCTTTGTCAGGCCTGGCTCTCCCAAGGCTGTCAGTAGTTCCAATGGAATGTTGTCTTCTCCCGGGGCCTTGTTTCGACTCAGGTCTTTCAGTGCTCTGTCAAACTCTTCACGCAGTATCATATCTCCCATTTCATCTACATTCTCTTCCATTTCTATAATATTGTCCTTAAGAACATCGCCCTTGTATAGACCCTCTATATACTCCTTCCACCTCTCTATTTTCTCTTCTTTGGTTATTACTGGACCATAAAAGAAACAGCGATATTAGATAATAATTAAATGTTGACTCCTTGGAAAGACACGTCCAATGAATGTCTAATAATAGGATAGTTAGAGGTGCATCATTATATAATGAAATCGAAAAGAGAAACGTTGAGCGTCCCTTAAAGAGAGTGCGTGAACAATTCTGAGTCGGAACAGACCAAAAGGCCTAAACCTTGAAGACAATGACAGTGACAATGAGAATGATGATGATGATGATGATCTCTGAATTGCGTCCAATGCATACTGCTGTGCCAGATAACAGCACGTGCAATCTCATGTGTAGAAATAGAACAATTCGACCGTGGGTGCTTCAGATTCACTGCAGTGCAATAAATGTGCTTTCCTAATAAACTAAGCAAGAAACTCGCTTGAGCTAATGAAGGGGAAATTAACGTTACAACATAGGCTCGACCGCTTTGTTTTACGTCATGCGCCATTTACGACCGCGGAGCTCTTAGAGCGCAAATGGCAGTACGGAGAAACGCCACCACGCATCCGATACGGCTGATGACGACCATATGAGGACATGCTGAGTATCATGATGTACTACGTATTGAGGTCGCCCATTAAGTCCTGCGGGGTTAATGTTGGACGTGTTGGGGCTATACTCTCTTAAGTTACCATTAATGCGAGCTATTACACCGGCGTACTGTACCAAGACACGAACCTACATACTCGTCATTAGAGGCCAGTTCTTTCCAATCTAAGTTGCTCATGTGCTCCTCGTCCACCAAGTTCTAAGGTTACGGCTGGGCAGTCACAAACTCCCGTGGATGTCAGAGCGACCTGTATTGGGTGACCTTAACGATAAACTGACGTTATAATTAAATAAAGACCCTAAGCTGTCGACAGACGTTGATATACATCAACAGGGACAGTTGAAAATGTGTGCCCCGACCGGGACTCGAACCCGGGATCTCCTGCTTTCATCGCAGACGCTCTATCCATCTGAGCCACCGAGGGCACAGAAGTTAGTGCGACCGCAGGAATTTATCCCTTGCACGCTCCCCGTGAGACCCACATTCCCAACTTAATGTCCACACACTACATTCGTAGTGCCCCAGCCCACTACACTCATTACTAGCGGCAGACAATCTTACCAAATCCAGTAAGAGTTCGGGCAATGCGTGTGCATCCAGCACAGAAGAAGAAGGTCAATGACCAATTAGCCTTAACTATATTAAGATGATGTCTGTTGTTTCGGACATGCCCGAAAGAACAGATACCATCTTGCAAGCTCCAGACGACTGGTATTTAGATGGTAAATGTCGTCAATTCTCCCTGTCTGTGGCAGGCTGGGAAGGGAGTTTGCTTAATTTTATCAGCGGGGATTACTTTTATTCATTTTTATATAAGCCTGCTGTGGAGAAGGATCTTATGCACACTTTTTCTCTCTCGGCAGCGTAACCTTCCCTGACCATTCTGCCCGCTTTAGTATTGATGATTAAGCCCATCAAAACTCAGAATACAATCTTATCGATTGAATATGAATTCGGAACGGATAACGCAATTGTAATTTTGGGGATGGTCAGAAAAAACTACATCCTGCACGAATCTAGACTTGTGCCAATAATTTTAGTAAAGGGACAGCGTGATTGATATGATTCTCTTTTCTTAGGTATGGTTTAAATGAGCAAGACGAGAACGGAAATTACTTCGAAAAACAAAGTTAATTTTATTTTAACCAACATTAGACTAATTTATGAGGTTACTTCTTAACAATCTTTTGAATACACATTAACTTTGGACAAAGATTATTTACTATGCACATAGATTATTTCTCCTTTGAATTACAAACCGTGTTGCCTTCGATTTGCATCGTCCTGTGGGGGGATGGAAAATCGTGGAGAGCACGTGGTCACTACTACTATGCTGATACATGCACATGCACTAAGTTATCACTGAAATGCAAATATCGTAACTATTTATCTATGCAGATTTTGTAGGTACAGTGGCTGGCATCGAGCAGGACTCGTGGCTGGTATCTCCAGCGCGAAGCGCTTGAATACGAAACGATTCATCTTAGAAAAGCTACCCTCGTCACAAAATTTTCAATAAGTTGTTAAACATCGACACACGCTGCCATAAATGTTCAGCAATTGCAAAAGCTGGCTATAATTCCCTCTATTAGGTTTCTCGGCGGCTGCAGTTTGAAACCATGCACCACGTGGCGGGTCGTAACGGAAATCTCGAACAGAGAAGATTATTTTTACGTCCGATAAATTGAGCAAAAATCAATAAATGGTTCTTAATTAATCAATCGCGAAAAAGCCTCTGATAAATAAATTCTTAACATTAAACATATTTAAACATTCAAATACCTTTGTCCTGATTTCGACGCAGCGTTGTGAAGGAACGTCCGGTCGCTTACCTGTCTTCCAAAAAACTCCCCATAACCGTTGCGCGGCTCTTTCTCTCTCGAGCAGCGCGAGTTGGTGGGGGAGGCCCATGACCAACCTCTGGTAAGAAAACGTCTTTTTTTTTTTTAGGCTTTGGCACCCTTTTTCGAACCATCCTGCTCTTGCTCTTTGCCTTCCACTGACTGTGTTAAAGTTGGTAGAAGATTCTGAGACCCACTACATCTCTGGCTTGTCTGCTACCACACTCAAAACATTCACAACTGACGACGTACTTTAAGGAGAGGAGGGGAATGTAAATATGGACACAGAACGTGCATATTGTAATGAGAGTAAAAGACTTTGATCCATAATTGTTTCTAGATGCATGTAATTTAGGGCTGAGATTATTTCACTGTTCAGTAATTATGTAAAGTAACTGAATTTACGCTGATAATGTCTATCAGCAGATAGCAACATAATACTGATTTTAACTATGTAACGAAACCTACTGCGACGTTACAATCTTCATATGATGATGAGGGCCCATACTCCGATGAGCGTAGGGGACGATGCGGGAGACCCGCACCGCTGTACTAGGCAAGGTGCAGGTGGAGGTGGGTTTCCACTGCCTTCCTTCCACCGTAATGGGGATGAATGATGATTATGAAGACGACACAACAACGCCCAGTCATCACGAGGCAGGAAAATTCCCTGTTCCCGCCGGGAATCGAACCCGGAACCCCGAGCGAGGGAAGCGAGAACGCTACCGCAAGACCACGAGCAGCGGACCATTTTCATATATTAAAGATCAACAGTTCTCCCCCCCCCCCCCCCATAGGACCACGTGAATATAATTGCAGGTGTCGTGCAGTGGATAACTAACAAGGAACCCCTTGAGTGCGAGGTCGCAAGTTAACTCCGTAATAAAATTCATTTGAAAGTGTTTTGTTAACAAGTGTGACAGGAAATATGTACGAGGGCGACAGAAAATGAGGGTTCGGGAGATGCAGAGATCAAACATTTATGGGATGTATGTACACTCCTGGAAATGGAAAAAAGAACACATTGACACCGCTGTGTCAGACCCACCATACTTGCTCCGGACACTGCGAGAGGGCTGTACAAGCAATGATCACACGCACGGCACAGCGGACACACCAGGAACCGCGGTGTTGGCCGTCGAATGGCGCTAGCTGCGCAGCATTTGTGCACCGCCGCCGTCAGTGTCAGCCAGTTTGCCGTGGCATACGGAGCTCCATCGCAGTCTTTAACACTGGTAGCATGCCGCGACAGCGTGGACGTGAACCGTATGTGCAGTTGACGGACTTTGAGCGAGGGCGTATAGTGGGCATGCGGGAGGCCGGGTGGACGTACCGCCGAATTGCTCAACACGTGGGGCGTGAGGTCTCCACAGTACATCGATGTTGTCACCAGTGGTCGGCGGAAGGTGCACGTGCCCGTCGACCTGGGACCGGACCGCAGCGACGCACGGACGCACGCCAAGACCGTAGGATCCTACGCAGTGCCGTAGGGGACCGCACCGCCACTTCCCAGCAAATTAGGGACACTGTTGCCCCTGGGGTATCGGCGAGGACCATTCGCAACCGTCTCCATGAAGCTGGGCTACGGTCCCGCACACCGTTAGGCCGTCTTCCGCTCACGCCCCAACATCGTGCAGCGCGCCTCCAGTGGTGTCGCGACAGGCGTGAATGGAGGGACGAATGGAGACGTGTCGTCTTCAGCGATGAGAGTCGCTTCTGCCTTGGTGCCAATGATGGTCGTATGCGTGTTTGGCGCCGTGCAGGTGAGCGCCACAATCAGGACTGCATACGACCGAGGCACACAGGGCCAACACCCGGCATCACGGTGTGGGGAGCGATCTCCTACACTGGCCGTACACCTCTGGTGATCGTCGAGGGGACACTGAATAGTGCACGGTACATCCAAACCGTCATCGAACCCATCGTTCTACCATTCCTAGACCGGCAAGGGAACTTGCTGTTCCAACAGGACAATGCACGTCCGCATGTATCCCGTGCCACCCAACGTGCTCTAGAAGGTGTAAGTCAACTACCCTGGCCAGCAAGATCTCCGGATCTGTCCCCCATTGAGCATGTATGGGACTGGATGAAGCGTCGTCTCACGCGGTCTGCACGTCCAGCACGAACGCTGGTCCAACTGAGGCGCCAGGTGGAAATGGCATGGCAAGCCGTTCCACAGGACTACATCCAGCATCTCTACGATCGTCTCCATGGGAGAATAGCAGCCTGCATTGGTGCGAAAGGTGGATATACACTGTACTAGTGCCGACATTGTGCATGCTCTGTTGCCTGTGTCTATGTGCCTTTGGTTCTGTCAGTGTGATCATGTGATGTATCTGACCCCAGGAATGTGTCAATAAAGTTTCCCCTTCCTGGGACAATGAATTCACGGTGTTCTTATTTCAATTTCCAGGAGTGTATAACACTTCACAAAATTGACATCGTCGAAAGGAGGTTATCGTGAAACTGGCTGCCCTGTAA
The DNA here is from genome assembly GCF_023897955.1 of Schistocerca gregaria. Lineage (NCBI taxonomy): Eukaryota > Metazoa > Arthropoda > Insecta > Orthoptera > Acrididae > Schistocerca > Schistocerca gregaria. The sequence goes on along the minus strand of NC_064928.1, from coordinate 189,958,327 downwards.
GGCACAGCTGCAGATAATGCGATAATATGTTTTATGAGCACGGAAAAAAATCCAGAGACTGAATTTGTGACGTGGTTTCAGGTGGTACGAATTCTCCTCTACACTTGCAAGATCACGCGCACCAGAAATAATGGTATGGGACAGAGCACATCCAACTTCTCGCAGCACAAAAAATAACTTTGCAGTAAATTTATCGCAAAGATTGTGTATGAATGAGTTAAATCATTTGTGTTAGTCGGTTTTGATACAACTCTGTTCATACCTCTTATTTCCAGGGTTCCTTTCATATGCATTTCCTTTTAAAATCCCGATTCATCGGGGCTGAAAACCAATTCTTTATTGAACGATGGGTTAAGTATGTATATCTCACCTACAAATTTTCAAGACAACTCCGCAGTTCGCAGAGCATCGTCAATGTGATGCTTTGTTTAAAATTTCGTTACCTTATGTTTTCCAAATTTGTGGCGCTGTTTCAGTTTATGCAACCATCCTCTTCTTGCCTTGAATTCACTGCAATCTATGTAGCGCGCAACTTGATTTGCGTACCGTAGTAGGTCACTATTCACTACCATGCACATCCTGCAAACTGCATCTATCATCTTTGGAACTCAGGTTTTGTGCCAAGTGCGCCTTGTCCTCTGTTGAATATCCGTACTTTTCCTTCTGTACTGCACGATGTTATGGTTGCGGACTTATTTTAAATATATTCACAATTGTTTTTTTTACTATCTTGCAGATGATATTCCACGTACTAAATTGCGTTTAGTACCCGCTCCTTGGACAACGATCATCCTTTACTACGCTTCACTGAAAAAAAAAAATGGTTCAAATGGTTCTGAGCACTATGGGACTTAACATTTGAGGTTATCAGTCCCCTACAACTGAGAACTACTTAAACCTAACTACCCTAAGGACATCACACACATCCATGCCCGAGGCAGGATTAGAACTTTTGACCGTAGCGGTCGCGCGGTTGCAGACTGAAGCGCCTAGAAACGCTCGGCCACACAGGCCGGCGCTTCACTGGAGACCGGATTTGTGGCTCCCTGTCCGACAAGGATGATGAACTGCATGGCTGTACACCTGTTTCCGTATCACTTTCACTTGTTGAGCACTTATCTTCATGATTGTACTCCTCATGATTGCTTTGTTTATCGTTGTCATTGAAAAATGGTTCAAATGGCCCTGAGCACTATGGGACTTAACATCTATAGTCATCAGTCCCCTAGAACTGGGAACTACTTAAACCTAACTAACCTAAGGACATCACACAACACCCAGTCATGACGAGGCAGAGAAAATCCCTGACCCCGAGGAAGCGAGAACGCTACCGCACGGCCACGAGCTGCGAAGTATCGTTGTCATTGCTCTGTTTTTTATTGTTTATAGTTGTCATTGCTCTGCTTTTTATCAACACCAGCAGATTTGTAGAGCCGTTGTGATTTACACTTGGACTAAGTAATTCATCTGCAATCCATAGCCCCATGCTATGTTCACCAATGGATAACTCCAGCCGGCCGCTGTGGCCGAGAGGCTCTAGGCGCTACAGTCTGGGACCACGCGACCAATACGGTCGCAGGTTCGAATCCTGCCTCTGGCATGGATGTTTGTGTTGTCCTTAGGTTAGTTAGGTTTTAAGTAGTTCTAAGCTCTCGGGGGCTTATGACCTCAGATACTAAGTCCCAAAGTGCTCAGAGCCATTTGAACCTTCTGGTTAAACATAATGTGCACAGCTAACAGCCACTTTTCATGAAGTGTAAACACAGGCTACAGCTGAATTAAAGGATATACACCTTGGCAAGATTGGTCGGTTGTTTTAGGAGAAGGAGACCAGACAGCGAGGTCATCGGTCTCATCGGATTAGGGAAGGACGGGGAAGGAAGTCGGCCGTGCCCTTTGAAAGGAACCATGCCGGCATTTGCCTGGAGCGGTTTAGGGAAATCACGGAAAACCTAAATTAGGATGGCCGGCCCTGGCAAGGGTTAGGTAATGGATCGCGAGTAGACACGCTGGATTCGGCACGCATTTGGGGAAACAACTAAGTTCACAGTGCCAGCACAGTGAATGCAGGTTTCTTGGCAAGAAGGGAGGAAGGAACAATACCTTTTGCCTTAATTGAGCCCTTCTTGAGCCTGTGATTACTTATAAGCACACTTCAAATTCGAAATGCCAAAATTCTAACGTTGATCAATGGTCTTCTTATGCATCCTTCAAATTGGTTTGGAAACGCTGATGTTCACACTATACGTAGAGTTATCGGTGGGCGCTACTGACTACAAAGCTCCACGTCATGTGACCTTCACTGATGGCTGCTCTCCCTCAGAGCCCAGAACCCAAGTCTCATTCTCGGCTGAAGTGACCATATCAAAAAACCTACTGTCACCTCTGCTTCGGTCAGTATCTAGAAATAATTCCACTGACAGTTCAACAAAAGAAGTGATCTACTATCGCCTTATTTATTAATCATTTGTTACTTTTAGAGAAGCGTCATGAATGATGAATTTTGATTGGAAAAAATGGTTCAAATGGCTCTGAGCGCAATGGGACTCAACAGCTTAGGTCATAAGTCCCCTAGGACTTAGAACTACTTAAACCTAACTAACCTAAGGACTTCACACACACCCATGCTCGAGGCAGGATTCGAACCTGCTACCGTAGCAGCCCCGCGGTTCTGGACTGCAGCGCCAGAACCGCACGGCCACCGCGGCCGGCGAATTTTGAGTAGAATCTACACATTTCTTGCAATGTTAAGATTTGGTTCTTTTAACAAACCACGGCAGTGTTTACACAGTATCACCTCACTAACATGTTGTGCAGACGCAGTTGCGAGAGAATTCTGAAACTGAGCTATATTAGGCGAGGAAATGACGTAAAGTAAGGTCAATAGCTCATGCAAAAGGACATCTTCAGTACAAAAATATAAGTTTAACGTCTTCACTAATGCAGTTACAAAACCCACAACATTTCTCATTTCACCAGCTATCGATGACCATTAAAATTTACATTGTTTTTTCGAAAAGGACTGTATTTAGTGGAATAACACGATGTATAAGTTTCGCATAATAACCATATGGCAAAAACTCTCATCTTTGCATCCTGTCATTTGCCAAAATCTCATTTCGATATCTTAAACCGTTTATGAAATATGAACAATATTCATTCTGATATTATCGCTGGTGTGCGCGATCGCAAAACAGTGTGCTACATCACATCAATTTTCTGAATACTGGTGACATAGTCTAGGAAACATCGAATCAGTTATCTAAATTTATTAAGCAGCAACATATTGTGTAAAATGCACCAAACACAAATTCATAGCAACCTCTGTCTTTCATTGCAAACTTTTTCGAATTTGACACAGTGTCTTACTTCATTACAAACGTCACAGAATGAGGTTTTCACTCTGCAGCGGAGTGTGCGCTGATATGAAACTTCCTGGCAGATTAAAACTGTGTGCCCGACCGAGACTCGAACTCGGGACCTTTGCCTTCCGCGGGCAAGTGCTCTACCATCTGAGCTACCGAAGCACGCCTCACGCCCGGTACTCACAGCTGTACTTCTGCCAGTACCTCGTCTCCTACCTTCCAAACTTTACAGAAGCTCTCCTGCGAACCTTGCAGAACTAGCACTCTTGAAAGAAAGGATATAGCGGAGACGTGGCTTAGCCTCAGCCTGGGGGATGTTTCCAGAATGAGATTTTCACTCTGCAGCGGAGTAAAGGGCACGTCATCATGAAGACGGCATTAAAAGTTAAAACTAACGCAAGAATTAGATTTTTTTACTGAACAGTTTTTGTAAAATCATTCGAGAAAGATTGCAGGGTACGCCCCTCGATTCTGTCAGTACAGTGGGTAGCCGACCGGCTGACAGGTCGGCCTCCCGTTCCGAGCTAACGAATGGACTCACCCGCCCAGCGCTTTGGACGAAAATTGGTCACTGTGCATCGGCCACAGTAGCCTGCGCGAACTTTACTGCAGGGCTTCCCAACGTGTGGTCAGCGGACCCCTTAGGGGTCCGCCACCTCTTTCTAGGGGGGCCGCGGCCACCTTTTACCGAATAATGAGTAAAATTATTGAATAAAAATGTGAAAATCAAATTCATCACTTTTTTTCGTGTGAAAAACATGTTTTACATCGAGAACATCGAATTTGCTACAACAGCTGGAGACAAGAAGAATCGTATTCCAGTTAAGTCTGTCGCTGACCAAGCCCTGCTGGATGGTCCTGCTGTTTCCTGCAGTTGCAGACTTAATTTTAGTTTAGATATAAATGATTCATTTGGTCATGGCAACGGATGGTTAACTGTAGCCATTGTTCGAGGAGGTACAGGAGTACCAAATGTTGCTGGACTTGAAAGCTTTGTGGACAGAGACGTTATTGTTTTTCGTACTTACCATATATCTGAATTAGCTAATAAGGATTTTGGTAAATCAGCCTATGTCTCGCCTTCTTCATTGTCTTTATATACTCGTAACAGGCGGAAAATATCTGTAAATGAGTCTGTATTTGTTTGGGTTAAAGGAAAAGGTGTATGTGAATATGTAAAGTTTGTTGGTGTATTCCCAAGCAGCTATTGCGGTTCCGAAGTGAGCACGCATACACAGTTTAGTGCCGGAGAATGGTGCCTCTCTGATCGGCTGTTTCGCAACAATACGGGGTTCGTTTGGACGCCAGCTCGCGGCGGTAGATGCGCTGAAACCTTTTACGCATGCGCGGAGCGAGCTTTGTCGACCAATCACAGCGCTCGCTGCGGCCCCAGGAATCACCAAATGTTAAACTTGCTTTTTCAGTGCGTTACCTATTTCACAAGTCTATTTTTGCCTTTCAAACCTTTTACGCATGCGCGGAGCGAGCTTTGTCGACCAATCACAGCGCTCGCTGCGGCCCCAGGAATCACCAAATGTTAAACTTGCTTTTTCAGTGCGTTACCTATTTCACAAGTCTATTTTTGCCTTTCAAACCTTTTACGCATGCGCGGAGCGAGCTTTGTCGACCAATCACAGCGCTCGCTGCGGCCCCAGGCATCACCAAATGTTAAACTTGCTTTTTCAGTGCGCTACGTATTTCACAAGTCTATTTTTGCCTTTCAAGTTGTTTTCATTACTCTCTAAACCAAAGTCTATTGCTACTTTGGCGGGGGAGGGGGGGGGTCTTTGGGAACATGGCACTTGCATTAAGAAGCTTTCAGTTCACATGGCTTTCGCTCTGAAATTTAAAAAGTTACTGTGCTCTTGACTGACTAGGGGTCCGCCATGGATTTTCGACTAAAGATAGAGTCCGCCAGCTGGAAAGGTTGGGAAGCCCTGCTTTACTGGATGTCCTTCAGTCGTTTAGGACACGAGCTCTGTTGGCGTCTGAGATCGCGCAAACGGTGCCTGCCGGCCGGGACTCTGCTTGCACACGATACATCGCGCCTGGTGGCTTCCTAGCTAGCATCTCGCATCCCTCGGCAGTGGCGTCACTTGTGCGTTGAACAGGACCCGTAGCACCCCGGAGCCCTCTCCAACACACTCGGCTGTTGATAATTCAGCTGCATGTCAGATTCTAGCTGACGTGGCCGGCCGCTGTGACCGAGCGGCTCTAGACGCTTCAGTCCGGAACAGCGCTGCTGCTGCGGTCGCACGTTCGAATCCTGCCTCGGGCATGGATGTGTGTGACGTCCTTAGGTTAGTTAGGTTTAAGTAGTTCTAAGTTCTAGGGGACTGATGACCTAAGATGTTAAAGTCCCATAGTGCTCAGAGCCATTTGATTTCTAGCTGACGTCCGTCTAATCGGCTCAGTGTATGCGCTCCCAGGACTGGCCCTGGTGGCGCGATAGCTGCCCGACACGAAGTGGTTTGTCGCCCCAGCTGAGGGGTGTACTCCGCCCCAGTCCAAATTCTACGATGACCGTCGATGACCCATCCACGGCTGTCGGTAATCGTGTGATTATTTCTGGTATGTTTCAGTACCCAAAGGCAGCTGAGTGTCTAACAGGAACGTAGACCCCGAGATGCCCTGTTGCTGGCTACCACGTCGTAATCCTCTATTGGCAGCACTCTCCAACGTGGTGTTGTCGGAAGGCAGTAACTTTTTCAATCAGTAGATGGAGAACAGCATGAAGTTCATCAGGTGAAGGCCATTATCCCGAGTACATCTTTACCTGGTTCATAGACTGCGCTAGGTCGCCATTGACGTAGACAGATTCACTACAGTATTGTAAGCATGCAGTCGAGTGCTATTACTTTCAATGGCATCGACCCCAATGATCAACTCATGACAAGATCTGGAGTATTTAAAAGGAGCTAGCGCCAGGCTGTGACGCAAAGCTCAGTTCGTAATGACCGAGTGCCTCCTCCTTATTCTGCTGCATTCACTTAGCAGGCTGTCAACAGCTGCCTCCATCCCTCGTTATGTGTTCTTATGAAGTAGACACAGATTCTTGCAACATGCCTTCCGAACTACCGAATATGCTTGTCCCGCTACCATTGGTTTTCTGTACTCTTTTCTGCTCAATGCTTATTCCTTACATCACCCTGATCCACTCGCGACATATCGCTCGCTTCCTCCTCCTGCCCCTGTCTCTGATTCAAAATGGTTCAAAATGACTCTGAGCACTATGGGACTTAACGTCTGAGGTCATCAGTCCCCTAGAACTTAGAACTACGTAAACCTAACTAACCTAAGGACATCACACACATCCATGCCCGAGGCAGGATTCAAACCTGTGACCGTAGCAGCCGCGTGGTCTCGGACTGAAGCGCCTAGAACCGCTCGGCCGCAGCAGCCGGCTCTGTCTCTGCCATGACTTGAATTTTACTGAGCCAATGTGACCGAGTTTTGATAAATTCTTCTCTAATTTCTATCCTCTACTATTCTGTGTCATAACAGTTAGATACTCCAAAGCTTGTAGTTTCATTGCTTGATGGAAATAGATTTAGATTAGCTGGGTTTATCAGCGCAGTGGAGTTTTATTATGATGCGTGGCATTTTAATAAACATGGTCATGTATCGAAGTCAAATCCTCAACTTACCACTCGCTCGAGGAATTCGATAGCAACTTGTATTCAAATAACACCAGTGAATTTTGCAAGTTGTAATTTGCCGTCTCTGGCCATGTTTATGAAATTAGAACTTCAGGGCAACAATACTATTTATCGGTATGCATCATTTCCCACATTAAACGACTCACTGCACGTAGCATTGTGGACGCATCATCAGCTAAGGCCGGTATTACACTATGAAATTTCTTTGTCAAAGATTTGATCAAAGATGTGATCAAATATTCATCAAATATATTTGACAAAGATCTTTGACGTCGCGCTGTCATCATATTTTTCGTCAAAGTTCAAGATGGGTGACAACAACAACTTGTTATTAACCGCAGCAGTTGCGTGTAACCATGTCAGTGTGTGGTCAGTGAAGTGTATCCTCATATCACAAAGCGCAATCCTCACTTAAGAACTGCTATATCTGCAGAAGACAGGCAGACAGTAACATTCCGATTCCTTGCTACAGGAGAGAGTTATGTTAGGTTATTTACGTCAGGTCAGGTCTCCAATCTTCTTAATCTATTTTTGTATTCAGCGTGCCTCACGTTGTAAAGCGCCTCATCAGCTTCATACATCACTATTAATTTTGTAGTTGTCGGCGCACACCAATTGTATTTACCTACAATGTTTATAGAAACACTACAGATTACAGAACGCTGCAGCGATGCTAGCGTTCCACGTGGTTACATGTCACATAGCAGTGAACAGAAGACAAGCAACTTCTTTGATCAAATCTACAGCCAGGCCCTGGATTTGATCAAATTTATTTGACAGCAGACGAGATTTGACAAACTTCCCTATTACACCATCAAATTACACTCCTGGAAATGGAAAAAAGAACACATTGACACCGGTGTGTCAGACCCACCATACTTGCTCCGGACACTGCGAGAGTGCTGTACAAGCAATGATCACACGCACGGCACAGCGGACACACCAGGAACCGCGGTGTTGGCCGTCGAATGGCGCTAGCTGCGCAGCATTTGTGCACCGCCGCCGTCAGTGTCAGCCAGTTTGCCGTGGCATACGGAGCTCCATCGCAGTCTTTAACACTGGTAGCATGCCGCGACAGCGTGGACGTGAACCGTATGTGCAGTTGACGGACTTTGAGCGAGGGCGTATAGTGGGCATGCGGGATGCCGGGTGGACGTACCGCCGAATTGCTCGACACGTGGGGCGTGAGGTCTCCACAGTACATCGATGTTGTCGCCAGTGGTCGGCGGAAGGTGCACGTGCCCGTCGACCTGGGACCGGACCGCAGCGACGCACGGATGCACGCCAAGACCGTAGGATCCTACGCAGTGCCGTAGGGGACCGCACCGCCACTTCCCAGCAAATTAGGGACACTGTTGCCCCTGGGGTATCGGCGAGGACCATTCGCAACCGTCTCCATGAAGCTGGGCTACGGTCCCGCACACCGTTAGGCCGTCTTCCGGTCACGCCCCAACATCGTGCAGCCCGCCTCCAGTGGTGTCGCGACAGGCGTGAATGGAGGGACGAATGGAGACGTGTCGTCTTCAGCGATGAGAGTCGCTTCTGCCTCGGTGCCAATGATGGTCATATGCGTGTTTGGCGCCGTGCAGGTGAGCGCCACAATGAGGACTGCATACGACCGAGGCACACAGGGCCAACACCCGGCATCATGGTGTGGGGAGCGATCTCCTACACTGGCCGTACACCTCTGGTGATCGTCGAGGGGACACTGAATAGTGCACGGTACATCCAAACCGTCATCGAACCCATCGTTCTACCATTCCTAGACCGGCAAGGGAACTTGCTGTTCCAACAGGACAATGCACGTCCGCATGTATCCCGTGCCACCCAACGTGCTCTAGAAGGTGTAAGTCAACTACCCTGGCCAGCAAGATCTCCGGATCTGTCCCCCATTGAGCATGTTTGGGACTGGATGAAGCGTCGTCTCACGCGGTCTGCATGTCCAGCACGAACGCTGGTCCAACTGAGGCGCCAGGTGGAAATGGCATGGCAAGCCGTTCCACAGGACTTCATCCAGCATCTCTACGCTTGTCTCCATGGGAGAATAGCAGCCTGCATTGCTGCGAAAGGTGGATATACACTGTACTAGTGCCGACATTGTGCATGCTCTGTTGCCTGTGTCTATGTGCCTGTGGTTCCGTCAGTGTGATCATGTGATGTATCTGACCCCAGGAATGTGTCAATAAAGTTTCCCCTTCCTGGGACAATGAATTCACGGTGTTCTTATTTCAGTTTCCAGTAGTGTACTTTGACAAAGGTATTTGACAAAAATATTTGACAAAGAAATTTGACGGTGTAATACCGGCCTTGACTCAAGTAGTAGCAGGTGAGTCAGCGTAATGGATGGGCGCGCTTGGACTCACTTTTCTCCCCTACAGCAGTAGTTTAGTCACAACGGAGGTGTGGACTGCGTAACCCCGAACGTCTTTCACAGAGACGTTCCTTAAAACTGCTGAATCTGTGGCCACTGCTCAGAGAAAGTTTCGTCTCTGATTCTAACCCGCAATACCATTCCGCTATGGGTTAAGTACTTTCGTGAGACAGGTTCCGCATTCAACCCGTGAGGACGGGGCGTGAGTCGTGCTTGGGTAGCTCAGATGGTAGAGCCCTTTCCCGCAAAAGGCAAAGGTCCCGAGTTCGAGTCTCGGTTCGGCATACAGTTTTAATCTGCCAGGAAGTTTCACGCTATAAGGTAATCGTCGCAAGCTCGGGGTTTTAGTCTGAACTGACACGGCAAGAAGTCCGAGGTTGTTACATACTGACTAAACGCGTTATACAGATTTGCTTCACGTCCTTTTTAAGAAGCTCGCTTGTTGAAAGGTCTTGGGAAAGTAACACTATACGTGTGGTAAAGACAAACTTAAAATTCAGTTGCCGTCCGGTGTGGCCGAATGGTTCTAGGCGCTTCAGTCTGGAACCGCGCGACCACTGCCTCGGGCATGGATGTGTGTGATGTCCTTAGCTTAGTTAGATCTAAGCAGTTCTAAGTCTAGGGGGCTGACGACCTCAGATGCTAAGTCCCAAAATTAAAAATAAAAAAAAATCAATTATACTAAAATTTTTGTTTGTGTCATGTAGTCTATGCAACGAAACACAGACGCCGTAATCAGAGCCAAAGAAATCTATTGCGTGGGTGCCTGTAACTGAATACTTGATAATTACACGAACGGTTGTTTCGGGTGATAATATTCGTTGCTGAAGTCAATGAACAAAAGCGTTAGATTCGTCCTAAGAATTCAGTGTTTTCCCAGTGGGAAAGCGGCCGTATACGTTGGACAGGAAAGGGCAGTGCAAGACGCGGACATTCCGATCGCCGTCCGTCATAAAAGCGAACGGGACGCAGCCAGCCGGCGCCATTAAGCCCTCAGCGCGAGAAGTCCGCCCGCTTTGAGGCCGTTGCGAAAGCAGGAAGCCCGTCTCCCTGCACGCAGCGCGGGTCGTTCGTCTCTCTCGCGGGGAGACGAGACGCTGAAGTTGTCGTCACACGCTCGGTTCCGGCCGCGTGTGGGCGTCAACGTCAGTTTCGTGTTGATGTCCAATCCCCGTCGTCGGGATACCCGGAAACTTTCTAAAGCCACAAAGCTGCTTGTTTATGTGACGTAAATAACGTTTCTCTTCGTGGCCGCGGAGTAGAAAAGGGTTAGTTATTACTGTTATTTAGGAGTCATCATCTTGTGAGTGTCGTCCATAGATACAAATACTACGACATTAATAACATTGTCAGGCTAGTAGACATTCATTACGTTCTCTTCCATTGCAAAACAGTGTACTCCAATAATATACTGTGGGCTCTGACCACCAGCAGTTTTGCTTTTTCAGTTGTATCACGTTACACCTCATAGAGCTGGAGACTTCATCAGAGGCTATAAAAACGTAGTTTCTGCAACGCCACTTTACTTAAAACTCCTAAAATTTATGACTGCAGTAGGGTATACAAGACGACATTTTGTACATAATTTGGTATGTAATATACCATTAGAGATCTAACAGTTCTAATTACACAATCAATAACGTATAAGTTATGACTTACTTTCCATAAGCTTTACGATGGTTTATTTTCGCCCCTTTGGTGTTCCAGGGTTAATGAAGGGTAGTGACCGAGGAGCTACTAGCTGAAGTGCCTGCCAAGCAAATGAACGTTATTCATGTCGAGACTGAAAATTTTTATTTACCTAGGCCAGGACTACACTGATATAATAAAACTTCCAAATTACACAAATAAGTGCCAAAAATGGTGTTAAGTGCACAGTCCGATTCAAACTGGCTGCTTTGACCCACATTGCTTTGTGTGACGTCATGACTTTACGGTGCAAAGGATGAAGGCAAGCTTTATTCAACGTTATCTGAGGTCGTTTTACTAACTGACATAAACCATGTTTGTAAACTGAGCTGTTTATTCAAACAATGTCCTCTGCTACGGCCACCCTGCCTAGATGTCCTCCCCTCCTACCTTTTACAAATCCCTTCAAATCCTAGAACTCCATGTGCTCCGCCTCGCCTATCGCATCCGTCTCCCCTCCCCCACGCGGATCCTGTATGACCTTCTTCCTTTCCCACACCGTCTCCTTTTCCTCGAACGAATAGAACACCTCCCGTAAACTTGATCCCCGTCGCCCATTTGTCTCTCCCATCCTCTCCCACCCCATCCGCTGCCGCGCCTGTATTCCCACATCCCACCCGGTCTCCATCTCTCCACTCTCCATACCCTCGCCCAAGGTGGCTTCCGCCAACTCCCCCTCCCTGAAGATGCCCTCATCCCCTCCATCTACCCCTCCTACCAACTTTGATCCTCCTCTTCCACATCCTGTGTTTTTTCCTTGGATCACCCTCTCTCCCTTCTCTCCCTCCTCCCTTCCCCCCCCCCCCCCCTGTCCAAACCTCGGGCTTCCCCCACTGCCCCGTAGCTTCTTTCCTCCCCCCCCCCCCATCTCCTCTGCCACTGGCATCTACACTCTCCCCTCTCCCTCCTCCACCACCTTTCTCCCTTTTGACAAATCCCCAGACTTGCACACATCAAGTGAACATTCGCGTGCCGGAGATCGTCGCTATCAGTTCTGTGTGTGTGTCGTCGTGGTAGTGCTTCAATGTTTTCACCGCCCACGCTCCATCGTTCACATGCGTCATTTCCATCATCTGTGTTCGTGTACAGTGCTGACTGTTTTTTTTATTTTTCTATGCCTGTGAACAGCTTCGTGTTTTTTTGCTCATGGGTCTGCTGTTTATGCCCACCGTTATGCTTTGTGCCTCTATGTCTTCCTTGATTCCAGTTGTACTTTCTGTGGCCGAAGAGCGGCGCAATACTGCCGCTGGCGACCCACCTTTTTATGTAAGGTGTTAAAATAACAATAAAGAAAAAAGAAATACGCATGCCTATATCAGTTTCTTCGTCGCTTCGCAGTGAAAACTGTGAGTCACCCCCTGTGCGAGTATCGAGCCGACGGCGGTCGCCAAGTACGGAGCCCGGCAGCGTGAGGCTCGTGGTGCTGTGAGCCGAGGCGGGCGAGCGATCAGATGCCCGCGCGACACGCCTCCCTGCCGGCGGACGTGCCAAGTGGAGCGGAAATCACTTCGCGCTGCGGGGCGAATCGGCAGATCGATCCGCAAATCGACCGGTCGCCGGCCATTAGAGGCCTCTTTAAGCCGCCCAGTGCTGGCGCGCTGCGACGTGCGGAAAAAAAAAGCAGATCGCCCGCGGAGATCCTCGCCCGTTCTCGCGGGAGATGGCGCCACGTTCCGGCGTGCCAAATGGCGACCCCCCCAGGGGCGGTCCGGAGGAAAACTGGTTCGGCGGATTACAGCCTGCGACCTCGCGGCGCGATTTCGCGAGCTTTGACGTACTCCTAGACGCGGAAATTGCAATGTTGCGCTACGGCAATACGTTAGCGTCGAGGCTCGTCGCGCGAAGGTACGGATTACGTACGGAGCAGGTGGTTCGCCCGCCGGAGAGCATCGCTAATACGATTTTGCGAAATTGGCGCGTGTTTGGGCAGTCGCTGGGTGACTGGCAGATTGACGAGTGGAGTGCGCGCTCATGGGATAGCTCAACCCGGCCTGCGCAGACGGCGGAGGTTGGGGAGGGGCTGCAGCAGTGGTGGGGACTCCGTCTGAGCGGTAGGGGAGGAGCAGCTCAAGAGCTGAAGCCTGCAGACAAGTACGTGCATCCCGTTACTGTTAAGGTGCAGCTAGTGAGTCTGCAAACGATTGACAAAAGTCAGTGGATAACAATATGCACATATACAGATGGAAGTACTATCGCATCCACAAGGGATAAAAGAGCATTGCATTGGTAGAGCTGTTGTTTGTACTCAGACGATTCAATTGAATGGAATTACATTGTTATTACGGCCACATGATGGCAATTAACCCTTTCAGACCCCCACCCCAACTTGAAATGAAAATTTTTAAATAAATGCATTTTTCTAACTAAAAAATATATAGAATCGTGGTCCAATTGCTTAGACAATTTTATTTTTTAATTTTGATATAAATTTTGAACCTACACGATTGTGTGGGTCGGGATTATCTTACATATTTATGTCATTTCTTGCAGTGATATTCACGAAAGCTATTACTGTCTATTGACAAACACAAATAAATATTACCCTTCAGACAACTTGTTCTCTTCTTGCAATTTTTTTGCCTGCAGCAAAGAGTTGAAGGCAAATCACCAACAGTTGGCCAGTGATGATATCCGTCTATCCGCTTCTCATCACATGGCGTGTTTGCTGGTTTGTACTTTTCATTTGGTGGCTCTTCATCGGATTCACTTTCACGTTCCTGTCCTGAAGAAGACGAAATTAGAGCTTCCCCAATCACTTGTCGGAATCCAAGAAGATCTAAAGTGTTTTTCTTTTGTACTTTATTGGCTTCGCATTAAACTTTGTATTGTAACCAGGAATTGACGCAAGCCAAATCAAGTAAATGAATCAAAACTTTTATAAAGTCCACTTTTTTGTCTTCGAGAAAGTCCTGCAGGTCTCCATCATTTGACCGCAGAGGTCCACTCCTCCCATACACAGGTTGTACTTCACTACGACTGCAGGACATGGCACTAAGATGTACTTCTTTTCTGGTTTACCCCATCTCTCAACATCGCTTACAGGTTCACATCCTGTACAAGTAGAGGCAAGGGTCACAGCTTTTGAATCTTTCCACTGGACAATGGCTATTTAATCATCGTCCCTGCAGAATTCATCCATATCTCTTCTCTTCGGTCTTTTTTCTTCTGTCAGGTGAACTGGTTTCACTATGTTTTTCATTATGGTTCCTGTTCCCTCCAGCCCTAGGGCCAGTGACTGTTGCAATAATTGCAAAGCTGTAAAATATCTGTCAAAATACAGTCTTACACCTTGAGGTAATGTTTGAGCAAGGCGAAGTATTACAGATGGCCCAAAACCAAGGCCAACATCTGGCAGAGGAGTTGATTTACCTTGATAAAATTCAAAATCAAGTACTAAACTTTTCGTTGTTGCCAAAACAAAGTTTTTAATTCCCAAAGGGCGCGGTTTTTTTGGAACATACTGAGAGAATGTGCAGCGTTCAGTAAATGGTACCATTTGCTTATAAATGGAAAATCATTTTCAGAGGGCCGTGGAAGTCCCAAACAAGCACTGCGTACAACATTAATTGCAGGTTGTACTTTCCACAATCTATTAGTTTCTGATTTAGTTTCTGATTCACGTGGAATGTTGTTAGCGTCCATAACATGCAGTGCTGTTCTGAGAGTGAAGCACCTGTTTCTAGCCATACAATTTGCAATAGTTGCCATACGCAATCACTTCTGCCAGTACATACGTGTACGAGGATATCTAATGCATCCCATGAGTACACGCATGCCATACAGCTTTTTTATCTCTTGATGATTTGTATGAAGCAACTTCCCTTTCTTCGAAAAGTAGTAACTCTTAGTGCAGTCAGATGCTATCTGAAAAAAATCTTCTGGGTAGTACTCGCTGAAATAGCGCATTGGAGTTTTAATTTCCTGTCCTACGTCACTCTCTGAGTGCGCAAAAATTTTGGAAGTGAATGGTCTCTTTCTGCAAGTGGACAAACGACGATGTGTTTCCACTGGTTTTTTTTTTAGAATTCTTTCTACTGTGTTGACTGGGAAAATTGTCCTGAACTTCTGGAGCAACTGGTAGTATTGTTGCAGAAGCATTGTTACAATCTTCCTCCTCGTCAGACGATTCAGAGCTTTCTCCAAGTCTAGCTTTGATTGTTGGAAGAGTCCAAGTTGTATCTAACAATTCGTCATCACTACTGAAGACACTTCCAATTCAGAGTCATCTAATATGGCTAGAATTTGCTCGTCAGTAAGTCCTAAAACGAAACAAACAAACGAACTGTGAAAATAATGCGTAAATACAATAGTAAAATGACTTATCTATTCCATAATGTGTTCCGAATCGTAATCACAAACATCGACCGAAAACGACCACATGCCGGTAAAATAGGCCCCAACAGGCACAGTTGTGCGTGTGGATGTTACGGTCATTGTAGCTATGAAAGTATTCAAATAATTGTGGCGGCATGAGGCTTTGCTCATTTCGGCGTATAACACACACGACGTTAAAACGTGGTGCTCCGTGAGCGTGATGCCGCAAACACTGCATTCTGGTGGGTGTCTGTGCCGCAAGAGATACGTGTGCGACAATGGGCAGTGCCGGATTCGAAGGCGAGTGAAAACCACTTCGTTCCTTCTTGGATTTCGGAAGCAATTGCGCAGGGTAGGATAATCCATCTGACCGTCCAGAGGTCGTTGTTGGTCATTTCCATCCACTGTGGTCCACACTCAGTCAAAACTCTTGTTTCTCATCCACGACACGGCAGAATGTATGGGGACGCTAAGGTGAAATATGCTTTCGGTGAGAGGCCGTTTTCGCGGCTCGGTCAGTTTACTCATTCCCCTCGAGTCCCACGTGTCTGGGGGCCTAGCAGACGGCCAGCACTTTCTCCTCCCTGTGCTGGAGGTGAATAACGTCCTGATCCATCTGAACTATCCTCTACGCTGGCAGCATTTGGTGAATAGGCTGCAGAGCGCTAAGAGAGTTCGTACAGACAAGTAACTTCCATCCACTGACGCGTCTCGTGTGCTTAAGCGCCTTCTCTACCGCCCAGAGCTCTGCATAGTAAGCCGAGAAGTGTCTTGGTAGACGGCTTCTAATGACGGAATGTGGGAACATTACAGAACAACCGACTGTGTCTTCAGCAACGTGACGTAAAGACCATGTCTCGTGTGCAAATTATGCGACTGTCCCTGGCCGGTATTTATCCGTATTACATAACGCATTCGGCAATTCCCATTACAATCTTCTACGACATGTGGAAGGAGTGAGTGCACAATATTTTGAATAGGAAGCACAATACGGAAACATCAAAATGGTTCAAATGGCTCTGAGCACTATGGGAGTTAACATATGTGGTCATCAGTCCCCTAGAACTTAGAACTACATAAACCTAACTAACCTAAGGACATCACACACAGCCATGCCCGAGGCAGGATTCGAACCTGCGACCGCAGCAGTCGCGCGGTTCCGGACTGAGCGCCTAGAACCGCTCGGCCACAGTGGCCTGCCGGAAACGTCATCCAACGGCGCTACAGAGCGTCAAAGTTATGGGCACCCTCGCCTGTACCTCTACATTGAAGGGCCAATGTAAGTGCTATATGCATTCATATTCAAATAACAGGCAGAATACGGCGCTGCGGTCGGCAACGCCTATATAAAACAAGAAATGTCTGGCGCAGTTGGTAGATCGGATGCTACAATGCCAGGTTATCAAGATTTGAGTTTCCACGGGGGTGTTATAGTCGGCGTACGAGCGATGGGACACAGCATCTCAGAGGTAGCGGGACTTTCCCGTACGACCATTTCACGAGTGTACCGTGAATATCAGGAATCTGGTAAAACATCAAATCTCCGACATCGCAGCGGCCGGAAAAAGATCCTGCAAGAACTGAAGCAACAACGAATGAAGAGAATCGTCCAACGTGACAGAACTGCAACCCTGCCGCAAATTACTGCAGATTTTAATGCTGTGCGAACAATCCAATGGAACATCATCGATATGGGCTTTCTGAGGAGAAGGCCCACTGGTGTGCCCTTGATGACTGCACAGCACACGGTTCTACGCCTCGCCTCGCGTTATCGCCCACGGCCAGCGCCCCGGGCGAATTCGTATGTTGCTGCAGTGGCCGAGCTGTATCGCTCAGCTGGCCGTGAGGACCGCCCAACCGCCCGGCGCGCCTGCCTTGCCCCTGTATGAGCGATACGTAAGGACGACAGACAGCCGCGCCATGGACTCTCACATCGCCAATTTAAGGAATATCGAAACGTCTACCTGCAAAGAAACCATGGGTAACAGAAGAAATACTTCAGTTGGTTGATGAAATGAGGAAATACAAACATGTTCCGGGAAAATCAGGAATACAGAAATACAAGTTGCTGAGGAATGAAATAAATAGGAAGTGCAGGGAAGCTAAGACGAAATGGGTGCAGGAAAAATGTAAAGACATCGAAAAGGATATGATTGTGGGAGGACAGATACAGCATACAGGAAAGTCAAAACAACCTTTGGTGACACTAAAAGCAACGGTGGTAACATTAAGAGTGCAACGGGAATTCCACTGTTAAATGCTGAGGAGAGAGCAGATAGGTGGAAAGAATACATTGAAAGCCTCTATGAGGGTGAAGATTTGTCTGATGTGATAGAAGAAGGAACAGGAGTCGATTTAGAAGAGATAGGGGATCCAGTATTAGAATCGGAATTTAATAGAGCTTTGGAGGACTTACGGTCAAACAAGGCAGAAGGGATAGATAACATTCCATCAGAATTTCTAACATTATTAGGCGAAGTGGCAACAAAACGACTATTCACGTTGGTGTGTAGAATATATGAGTCTGGCGACATACCATCTGACTTTCGGAAAAGCATCATCCACACAATTTCGAAGACGGCAAGAGCTGACAAGTGCGAGAATTATCGCACAATCAGCTTAACAGCTCATGCATCGAAGCTGCTTACAAGAATAATATACAGAAGAATGGAAAAGAAAATTGAGAATACGCTAGGTGACGATCAATTTGGCTTTAGCAAAAGTAAAGGCACGAGAGAGGCAATTCTGACGTTACGGCTAATAATGGAAGCAAGGCTAAAGAAAAGTCAAGACACGTTCATAGGATTTGTCGACCTGGAAAAAGCGTTCGACAATATAAAATGGTGCAAGCTGTTCGAGATTCTGAAAAAAGTAGGGGTAAGCTCTAGGGAGAGACGGGTCATATACAATATGTACAACAACCAAGAGGGAATAATAAGAGTGGACGATCAAGAACGAAGTGCTCGTATTAAGAAGGGTGTAAGACAAGGCTGTAGCCTTCCGCCCCTACTCTTCAATCTGTACATCGAGGAACCAATGATAGAAATAAAAGAAAGGTTCAGGAGTGGAATTAAAATACAAAGTGAAAGGATATCAATGTTACGATTCGCTGATGACATTGCTATCCTGAGTGAAAGTGAAGAAGAATTAAATGATCTGCTGAACGGAATGAACAGTCTAATGAGTACACAGTATGGTTTGAGAGTAAATCGGAGAAAGACGAAGGTAATGAGAAGTAGTAGAAATGAGAACAGCGAGAAACTTAACATCTGGATTGATGGTCACGAAGTCAATGAAGTTAAGGAATTCTGCTAGCTAGGCAGTAAAATAACCAATGACGGACGGAGCAAGGAGGACATCAAAAGCAGACTCACTATGGCAAAAAAAGGCATTTCTGGCCAAGAGAAGTCTACTAATATCAAATACCGGCTTTAATTTGAGGAATAAATTCCTGAGGATGTACGCCTGGAGTACAGCACTGTATGGTAGTGAAACATGGACTGTGGGAAAACCGGAACAGAAGAGAATCGAAGCATTTGAGATGTGGTGCTATAGACGAATGTTGAAAATTAGGTGGACTGATAAGGTATCGAATGAGGAGATTCTACGCAGAATCGGAGAGGAAAGGAATATGTGGAAAACACTGATAAGGAGAAGTGACAGGATGATAGGACATCTGCTAAGACATGGGGGAATGACTTCCTTGGTACTAGAGGGAGCTGTATAGGGCAAAAACTGTAGAGGAAGAAAGAGATTGGAATACATCCAGCAAATAATTGAGGACGTAGGTTGCAAGTGCTACTCTGAGATGAAGAGGTTAGCAGAGGAAAGGAATTCGTGGCGGGCCGCATCAAACCAGTCAGTAGACTGATGACGGAGATAAGCGAGCTTGAGCCGGCCTTAGATATATATGTTCGCCCGTTGTCCCTTCGGGCAGAAGACGCCTCACAAGTGCTTCAACTAGATAGACCTGCAGTGCGATATCCGCCTGAAGGACCGCTTTCTTACGTGTAAAACTTTGGATGACTTTTACAGCTGTCTTCCACGAGAGAAACATCCTCTTTTGCACAAGCACACGGCCGAAGTTCGCTCAATGTTTGGTTCAAATGGCTCTGAGTACAATGGGTCTTAATATCTGAGGTCATCAGTGCCCTAGAACTTAGAGCTACTTAAACGTAACTAACCTTAAGGACATCACACACATCCATACCCCAGGCAGGATTCGAACCTGCGACCGTAGCGGTCACGCGGGGTTCCAGAATGAAGCGCCTAGAACTGCACGGCCACAACGGCCGGCCGCTCAATGTTTGGTTCCACGTATATTTGTGAGCGCTTTTTCTCTCTTTTATAGCTTGCTAAAACTAAGAACCGTTCATTACTTGACGATAAAAATTTGACTAATTCTTTGAGGTTAGCAGTCTCACGGAATATCGTACCAAACCTAGACATGCGACTGCTACGGTCGCAGGTTCGAATCCTGCCTCGGGCATGGATGTGTGTGATGTCCTTAGGTTAGTTAGGTTTAAGTAGTTCTAAGTTCTAGGGGACTAATGACCACAGCAGTTGAGTCCCATAGTGCTCAGAGCCATTTGAACCAAACCTAGACAAAATCGTTTCGTCGAAAAATAAAAACGTGTAAAGTGTTAATTGTCTTCATTAACAATGTTGACTGTAAGAATTAAAGAGCTTTATAACCTTAATTCTATTTTTAATAAGTTTTCAAACTTGGTCAGTTAAAACTATTGCCTCCGAAACAGCAAACTAAGGATCCGATTTCTAAACACTGAAGAGGGATACAAAAAGCTGTAGAACTAACTATTTTAAAAATATATTTATTTGTAACTACCGACAGTGAGACTGATACTATATATCCCTTACATAAAATTGTTTCGAAAATAGAATATTTCGTTTGCGTTTGATCTGACTGCGGGACAGTCCAGCGTAGAGCAGTGGTGTGCTCTCTCTCTCTCTCTCTCTCTCTCTCTCTCTCTCTCTCTCTCTCTCGCTCCTATGGCGACACTAGCGACACACTGTCGCAGACGAGTCGCTGAACTACACTGCCACACGCCCGCGGGGCGAGGGCGCCCCCTCCGGGCTCAATTCCTGGATGAGCCTGGTCTAGGGCAAGAAGCTGAATGCTGTCTAGCACCGGGAGACAGCGTCTAAAGTTGTGTAGCACTTTTCGAGTTGTTGTATTTGTATGACACCGGTACACTCTTCACCGCCATCAGAGATTATACAGGGTGAATACGAGGGTGAGTCAAATGAAAACCTTAAATATTTTTTTAAATACCGGGTGATCAAAAAGTCAGTATTAATTTGAAAACTGAATAAATCACGGAATAATGTAGGTAGAGAGATACAAATTGACACACAGGCTTGGAATGACATGGGGTTTTACTAGAACCAAAATAATACAAAAGTTCAAAAAATGTCCGACAGATGGCGCTTCATCTGATCAGAATAGCAATAATTAGCATAACAAAGTAAGACAAAGCAAAGATGATGTTCTGTACAGGAAATGCTCAATATGTCCACCATCATTCCTCAACAATAGCTGTAGTCGAGGAATAATGTTGTGAACAATACTGTAAAGCATGTCCGGAGTTATGGTGAGACATTAGCGTCGCATGTTGTCTTTCAGCATCCCTAGAGATGTCGGTCGATCACGATACACTTGCGACTTCAGGTAACCGCAAAGCCAATAATCGCACGGACTGAGGTCAGGGGACCTGGGAGGCTAAGCATGATGAAAGTGGCGGCTGAGCACACGATCATCACCAAACGACGCGCGCAAGAGATCTTTCACGCGTCTAGCAATATGGGCTGGAGCGCCATCCTGCATAAACATCGTACGTTCCAGCAGGTGTTTATCAGCCAGGTTGGGGATGATGCGATTCTGTAACATACCGGCGTACTTCTCACCCGTCACGATAGCAGTCACAAAACCAGAATCACGCATTTCCTCGAAGAAAAAAGGCTCGATAACGGTAGATGTGGTAAATCCAACCCATACCGTGACTTTCTAGTCGTGCAATGGATTTTCCACGACAGTTCTAGGATTTTCGGTAGCCCAAATTCTGCAGTTGTGGGAGTTGACAGATCCTCGGAGCGTGAAATGAGCTTCGTCGGTAGACAATACGTTACTCAACCAATCGTCATCTTGCGCCATCTTTTGAAATGCCCACACCGCAATTGCCCTGCGCTTCAGTAAATCGCCAGGTGACAGTTCATGATGCCGATGGATTTTGAACGGATAGCATCGCAGGGTACGCCTCAGTGCCAACCAGACAGCAGTGCATGGAATGCCGGTGCGACGTGCGACTGCACGAGCGCTGACTTCCCCCTGCATAGACGAACCCGCTACAGTCCCCATTTCTTCCTGAACTGTCTCAGCAGCATTACGCCTTGTGCTCGGTCGGCCGCTACGGAGTCTATCGTCTAAACAACCCGTGGCTTCGAACTTCGAAATCATTCTCGCCAAAGCTGCATTTGTCAACGGACCTTTACCCGTTCGAATCCCCTTCCTATGGCGATAGGACCGTAACGCTGAACTGATAATACAGCTTCACTAAAAGCGCCTCTTCAGGGGACGTCAACATGCTGCGACTGCTGGCGCATGTGATTCTCTCTCTCATTACAGCTCCTTTTATACACGATTGTCATGCGCAGTCACTGACGTTTTGCTGTACAGAGCCATCTTTCGGACATTTTATGAACTTTGTTTTTATTTTCATTCTAATAAAACCCCATGTCATTCTAAGCATGTGTATCAATTTTTACCTCTCTGTCTACATTATTCCGTGGTGGATTATGTTTTAAAATTTATAATGAATTTTTGATCGCCCAGTATTATTTATTGTGCAGAAGTGGTACAAAGCTGTATCACTTTTCAATATAATCTCCTCCACGCTCAATGCAAGTCCTCCAGCGCTTAGAAAGTGCATAAATTCCTTTAGAAAAAAAATCTTTTGGTAGTCCGCGCAACCACTAATGCATCGCGTGGCGTACATCAGAACGGAACTTCTTTCCTCCCATTGCGTCTCTGAGTGGTCCAAATATATGGAAATCACTCGGGGCAAGGTCTGCTGAGTATGGTGGATGAGGAAGACACTCAAAATGCAGGTCTGTGATTGTTGCAACTGTAGTACGGACAGCGTGGGGCCTTGCATTGTCATGTTGGAAAAAGGACACCTGCTTACAGCAATCCACGTCGCTTTGATTTGATTGCAGGCCGCAGATGACTTTTCAGGAGATCTGTGTATGATGCACTGGTGACAGTGGTCCCTCTAGGCACGTAATGCTCCAAAATGATGCCTTTTTCGTCCCTGCTGGTGGTTCTGTTGGAATCTGCTTTGGTTTTGGTGATGAGGAATGGCGCCATTCTTTGCTCGCTCTCTTCGTTTCCGGTTGGTGTAAGTGAACCCAGGTTTCGTCCCCAGTAGCGATTCTTGCAAGGAAGCCATCACCTTCTCGTTCAAAGCGCCGAAGAAGCTCTTCACAAGCATCAACACGTCGTTCTTTCATTTCAGGAGTCAGCTGCCGTGGCACCCATCCTGCAGACACATCATGCTCAATGTGGTGTGCTGACCCATGACTAATCTGTAAACATGCTGCAATGCCATTCAGTGTCACTCGGCAGTTTTCTTTTACTATGGCTTCATCTGCTGCAATGTTCTGTGGAGTCACAACTCGTTGTTCCTGACCTGGACAAGGAGCATCTTCCAGTCAAGTCACACCATTTGCGAACTTCCCACTCCATTCTTAGACTTGCTGCTGTGACAAACATGCATCACCGTACTCAACCTTCATTCGTCGATGAAGTTCAATAGGTTTCGCACCTACACTACGCAAAAAGCGAATAACAGAACGCTGATCTTTCCTGGTGCAAGTCGGAAGTGAGGCGGCCATTTTTATATTGATATTGCGAGTTTATGAGTGCATCTGCGCTATGCTTCCACCTACAGGGCATTCCGCACGCTGTTTGTAGCACGCTTACCAACTTACAGGATAACGGCGAGAAATTCCGATTTGTTATTACAAATTTAAGGTTTTCTTTTGATTCACCCTCGTAAAACAAAACTTGTGGAAATGTAAAATGCTATTTTTTGCGGTTTTCACTGAATGTATTGGTAGTCAGCGGCTCGTAGTGTTCACCGACAAATAGATTTTAATAATACCCACAAAGTGTATTTTTTGCCTATACATAAACTTCCTTAAATGGAACAATGCCTATTGACACTAACGAGGTAATACTGGGTGAATAAGAATGCCAGGGGTGTTTGTTGCATGGATGGTAACGTGCTCACCTCCCGTGCAACCGGGTCCGGGTTCGATTCCCAGCTGGGTTGTACATTTTCTCTGCTCGGGGACTGGGTATTGTGTTGTCCTCACCATCACTTCATCCTCATCACCGGCGCGCAAGTCGTCCAACGTGGCGTCGACTGAAATACGACTTGCATTTGGAGGCCGAACTTTGCCGCATGTGGAATCCCGGCCAATGATGCCACGTGCTCATTTAATTTCGTTTCATTTGGGTAAATTAGAATGTCAGGGGTGTTTGACGCAGGAAACTAGTGCCAGTCCTTTATCGTATTTTGAAAAGTTTTCAAATGGTTCAAATGGCTCTGAGCACTATGGAACTTAACATCGGAGGTCATCAGTCGCCTAAAACTTAGAATTACTGAAAACTAACTAAGCTAAGGACATCACATACATCCATGCCCTATGCAGGATTCGAACCTGCAGCCGTAGCAGCAGTGCGGTTCCGGACTGAAGCGCCTAGAAACGATCGGCTACAACGGCCGGCGAAAAATTGAAACGTCCCCTTTGAAAAGTTATACAAGACTGTGCTTAAACTGAAACACAATATTTTTGGCGCAACGCAATCTGACTTCCAAAAATCCCTACGAAAGAATGGCCCTGACTAACATTAACCTATACGTTTCACAAATCACTTACCTCACAAAAATCTTCGTTACTCACGCTACTGCAATACAGCGAGCGCCACTACTGCCAGCTAAATAAAAGATTCAAACTACTGAAGGCACTAACTACTGATAGGCATAGTTAGCAATGAAAGATTTTAATAGAGAACAAACAATGTATTTACCTCACTAGTCATAATATATATATCAGTTCATGACATCCATTCTTACAAATTTCAAAACTCCGCCATCTCTCTCCCCACGTCCACCACTGCTGGCGGCTCATCTCCAACTGTGCAACGCTACGCGCTGTTAGCATCCAGCTGCCGCTGCCCAACACTACAATGGCAGACAACAATGCAAACCAGCCACAGACTGCACACGACACAGCCAATGATTTTCATACAGAGCGCTACGTGTGGGCGGCGTTACCAATAAAAAAACGCAAACACCCTACTTACAAAATTTCCACACCGACACCTGTTCTGCCATGTAGTTGCTAGGTACGACACTGTTATGTTCACATATAGTGTGCTTGTGAGTTACTTGACTGCAATGCGACTTGTCCTCAGTTCGTGACAGTGTGCCCAGTAAGTCTTGAGTGGACTGTCGGATTTACCAATGTAGAAAAAGACAGACACCCTCGTGGTGTACGAAGAGTGTCGGAAGAACACAGTTTTTCTAGTATGGTATATGGCGCAAGATATCCCAATAGACGTCTACCATCTCGGCTAGACCGCTACGGTCGCAGGTTCGAATCCTGCCTCGGGCATAGATGTGTATGATGTCCTTAGGTTAGTTAGATTTAAGTAGTTCTAAGTTCTAGGGGACTGATGACCTCAGATGTTAAGTCCCATAGTGCTCAGAGCCATTTGAACCATCTCGGCAATTACTTGTCACCCTCTTCAACCTGTTGTTTGAAAAAAGTTCTCGCTGCTGTGGCAGGTTATGCTTCATGGTCCACCCGGAATGGAATCGCACGGCCTTAGTGGTTTCTAGGAACTCCCTTCACATAAGACCACCAGGCTGGTGATAAATATTTTGTCAGATGAGCTCATTCCGTGAAGTTCGGGATGCTCGAAAATTCATGGCCATTCTCAGGAACACTCATCAGAGCAGAAACACGTCCGCAGAGCTTGTCAGAACCTGTTCCTGTGTTTTCAAGTATCACTAAAGAACAATAGGACTGTTGGTAAAATGGTATGGCATACACTGATGTGTGAAAACTCGTGGAATACCTCCTAATACCGTGTCGGACATTTATTTTCCCGGCATAATGCAGCAACTCGGCGTGGAAGGGACTCAACAAGTCGCTGGAAGTCCCCTCGAGAAATATTGAGCCACGGTGCCTCTATAGCCGTCCGTAATTGCTGAGGTGTTGCCGGCGGCGGATTTTGTGTATGAACTGACCTGTCGATCATAAATATTCAGTGGGATTCATGTCAGGCGATACGGCTGCACAAACCATCCGCTCGAACTGTCCAGAATGTTCTTCAAACCAATCGCGAACAGTTGTGGTCCGGCGACATGGCTCATTGTCGTCCATAAAAATTCCTTCATTGTTTGGGAATGTTCACATTGCGGGATTAATAAAAATGTAAACCCACTGATCTTGGCACAATGGTGCCGAAACATGTTTGAGTACTGAGAAAAACGGTGTTTTGCATAACTGGCGGACCTCACATCGAACAGTATACACTTTCGGTGAAAGCATTTATCGTACGCAGGTACCTTTAGCTGGACCCACAATGTAAAGAATAGACGCACCAAGCTGTCCAATAACACACTAACCGATACCTAACAATTTCCATTTACCACACAAACAGACACCGTAAATACGCTTGAAAAGGGCGAACTTGCACATGAAGAACATGTTTCCAAAATAAACAACCAATTGTGTAGGTTCGGCCAAACTCAGACAGCTCGAGCACCACTAGTTTAGTCACAACCATTTCAGAAGCACAACATGAGCGAGACCATTTGAAATGTTAGCGAATGACGACGTTCACACGTCACTATGAATAACCAGGGTGGCGAGTTAGAATAGCCACTGCACCACACAACGTTGTCCGCCTCCGTAGCGCTAGCGTTACCGCCTACCACGCAAGGGGCCCGGGTTTGATTCCCGGCAAGGGACTGGCTGCTGTGCGTCCTTCTTCATTGACTGACAAGTTGCCAAAGTGGCGTCAACTAAAAAGGACTTGCAATACGGCGGCCGAACTCCCCGAATGGGGCCTCCCGGCCTACAATGCCATACGATCATTTCATTTTTTTACACAACGTAATGATACACAGGTATAATCGGACGCACAGTGTAATTTCTTGCAAATGGAAGAGTACGTTGAGCACTCCTCGGCCAAGAGCTACCATCAGGCAGGTGAGAAGTTGCAGCATTAGAAAATTGCAGCGAAATGCCGGAAGATCTGCAGCGGATAGGCACTTGGTGCAGGGAGTGGCAACTGACCCTTAACGTAGACAAATGTAATGTATTCCGAATACATAGAAAGAAGGATCATTTTCTGTATGATTATATGATAGCGAAAGAAACAATTGTAGGAGTTACTTCTGTAAAATATCTGGGAGTATGCGTGCGGAACGATTGGAATGATCACATAAAATTAATTGTTGGTAAGGCGGGTGCCAGGTTGAGATTCATTGGCAGAGTCCTTAGAAAATGTAGTCCATCAACAAAGGAGGTGGCTTACAAAACACTCATTCGACGTATACTTGAGTATTGCTCATTAGTGTTCGATCCGTACCATGTCGGGTTCACGGAGGAGATAGAGAATATCCAAAGAAGAGCGGCGCGTTTCGTCACAGGGTTATTTGGTAAGCGTGATAGCGTTGCGGAGATGTTTAGCAAACTCAAGTGGCAGACTCTGCAAGAGAGGCGCTCTGCATCGCGGTGCAGCTTGCTGTCGAGGTTTCGAGAGTGTGCGTTACTGGATGAGGTATCGAATTCATTGCTTTCCCCTACTTATACCTCCGGAGGAGATCACGAGTGTTAAATTAGAGAGATTCGAGCGCGCACGGAGGCTTCCCGGCAGTCGTTCTTCCCGCAAACTACACGCGACTGGAACAGGAAAGGAAGGTAGTGACAGTGGCACGTAAAGTGCCGTCCGCCACACACCGGTGGGTGGCTTGCGGAGTATAAATGTAGATGTGTTGCGATGAGTTTTCTAAGAATCAGGAAAATCGGAAACTTGTGGTAAGACCTTATGGGACGAAACTGCTGAGGTCATCGGTCACTTAGCTTTTTTTTTGTTTTGTTTTTGGTCATCAGTCTACTGACTGGTTGAATGCGGCCAGCCACGAATTCCTTTCCTGTGCTGACCGCTTCATCTCAGAGTAGCACTTGCAACCTACGTCCTCAATTATTTGCTTGACGTATTCCAATCTCTGTCTTCCTATACAGTTCAGGAGGGTAAAACGGAACGCAGTGCTGGATCTCAACGGCCTCTTATCACTAGCAGTCGAGATGACAGGCATCTTATCCGCATGGCTGTAAAAGATCGTGCACCCACGTCTCGATCCCTGAGTCAACACATGGGGACGTTTGCAAGACAACAACCATCTGCACGAACAGTTCGACGACGTTTGCAACACCATGGACTATCAGTTCGGAGACCGTGGCTGCGGTTACCCTTGACGCTGCATCACAGACAGGAGCGCCTGCGATGGTGTACTCAACGCTGAACCTGGGTGCACGAATGGCAAAAAGGCATTTTTTCGGATGAATCCAGGTTCTGTTTACAGCATCATGATGGTCGCATCCGTGTTTGGCGACATCGCGTTGAACGCATATTAGAAGCGTCTATTTGTCGTCGCCATACTGGCTCATCACGCGGCGTGATGGTATGGGGTGCCATTGGTTATACGTCTCGGTCACCTCTTGTCCGCATTGACTGCACTTTGAACTGTGGACGTTACATTTCAGATGTGTTACGACCCGTGGCTGTACCATTCATTTGATCCCTGCGAAACCTACATTTCAGCAGGATATGCACTACCACATGTTATAGGTCCTGTACGGGCCTTTCTGGATACAGAAAATGTTCGACACGTGCCCTGGCTAGCACATATTCCACATCTGTCACCAACTGAAAACATCCTGTCAGTGGTGGTCGAGCAACTGGCCCGTCACAATACGCCGGTCACTACTGTTGATGAACTGCAGTATCTTGTTGAAGCTGCATGGGCAGCTGTACCTGTACACGCCATCCAAGCTCTGTTTGACTGAATGGCCAGGCGTATGATGGCCGTTATTACGGCCAGAGGTGGTTGTTCTGGGCACTGATTTCTCAGGATCTATGCACCCAAATTGCGTGAAAATATAATCACATGTCAGTTCTAGTATAATATATTTGTCCAATGAATACCCGTTTATCATCTGCATTTCTTCTTTTTGTAGCAATTTTCATGGCGAGTAGTGTATATATTTTGTACTGATTTATTATTAAGTATTCAGTACGTCAAAGAGCAACACCCAGCGTATCCCTTAGAGCAAGAATTGAACGGACAGCAATGTACGTTCACGCTTGCTGGCAACCATTTTGCAAACGATGGTAGCTGCATGTATCTGGCACTATGAAACGTGTCCGATGGCTTCGTCGTTCGGTTTCGTCACGTATCGGATATGTTCGGAACACTTCATGTCGATTTCCTCCCTGTTTTTTTTTTCATCCTGCCAACGCCAGCCAACTAGCCGTTGTAGTGTCAGAATTGCGTGATAAAGGTAAACGTTGCAGTTTCTCTTGGCAGCGCCGATGACGTCAGCATTCCCCCTCACACGTCTCCGCCCACTGTAAAGGCCAATCTTGTCATTTAGAAGCCGGCCCCTGTGGCCGAGCGGTCGTAGGCGCTTCAGTCTGGAACCTCACGGCTGCTACGGCGGCAGGTTCAAATCCTAGTCCGGGCGTAGATGTGTGTGATGTCCTTATATCTACATCTACATCTACGTCTACATGGATACTCTGCAAATCACATTTAAGTGCCTGGCAGATGGTCCATCGAACGACCTTCACAATGCTCTATTATTCCCATCTCGTATAGCGCGTGGAAGGAATGAACACCTATATCTTTCCGTACGAGTTCTGATATCCCTTATTTTATCGTGGTCATCGTTCCGCCTGTGTTTGCCGGTGTCAACAATATACACTCCTGGAAATTGAAATAAGAACACCGTGAATTCATTGTCCCAGGAAGGGGAAACTTTATTGACACATTCCTGGGGTCAGATACATCACATGATCACACTGACAGAGCCACAGGCACATAGACACAGGCAACAGAGCATGCACAATGTCGGCACTAGTACAGTGTATATCCACCTTTCGCAGCAATGCAGGCTGCTATTCTCCCATGGAGACGATCGTAGAGATGCTGGATGTAGTCGTGTGGAACGGCTTGCCATGCCATTTCCACCTGGCGCCCCAGTTGGACCAGCGTTTGTGCTGGACGTGCAGACCGCGTGAGACGACGCTTCATCCAGTCCCAAACATGCTCAATGGGGGACAGATCCGGAGATCATACTGGCCAGGGTAGTTGACTTACACCTTCTAGAGCACGTTGGGTGGCACGGGATACATGCGGACGTGCATTGTCCTGTTGGAACAGCAAGTTCCCTTGCCGGTCTAGGAATGGTAGAACGATGGGTTCGATGACGGTTTGGATGTACCGTGCACTATTCAGTGTCCCCTCGACGATCACCAAAGGTGTACGGCCAGTGTAGGAGATCACTCCCCACACCATGATGCCGGGTGTTGTCCCTGTGTGCCTTGGTCGTATGCAGTCCTGATTGTGGCGCTCACCTGCACGGCGCCAAACACGCATACGACCATCATTGGCACCAAGGCAGAAGCGACTCTCATCGCTGAAGACGACATGTCTCCATTCGTCCCTCCATTCACGCCTGTCGCGACACCACTGGAGGCGGGCTGCACCATGTTGGGGCGTGAGCGGAAGACGGCCAAACGGTGTGCGGGACCGTAGCCCAGCTTCATGGAGACGGTTGCGAATGGTCCTCGCCGATACCCCAGGAGCAACAGTGTCCCTAATTTGCTGGGAAGTGGCGGTGCGGTCCCCTACGGCACTGTGTAGGATCCTACGGTCTTGGCGTGCATCCGAGCGTCGCTGCGGTCCGGTCCCAGGTCAACGGGCACGTGCACCTTCCGCCGACCACTGGCGACAGCATCGATGTACTGTGGAGACCTCACGCCCCACGTGTTGAGCAATTCGGCGGTACGTCCACCAGGCCTCCCGCATGCCCACTATACGCCCTCGCTCAAAGTCCGTCAACTGCACATACGGTTCACGTCCACGCTGTCGCGGCATGCTACCAGTGTTAAAGACTGCGATGGAGCTCCGTATGCCACGGCAAACTGGCTGACACTGACGGCGGCGGTACACAAATGCTGCGCAGCTAGCGCCATTTGACGGCCAACACCGCGTTTCCTGGTGCGTCCGCTGTGCCGTGCGTGTGATCATTGCTTGTACAGCCCTCTCGCAGTGTCCGGAGCAAGTATGGTGGGCCTGACACACCGGTGTCAATGTGTTCTTTTTTCCATTTCCAGGAGTGTACTTTCGCATTCGGAGGAGAAAGTTGGTGACTGGAATTTCGTGAGAAGATTCCGTTGCAACGAAAAACGCCTTTCTTTTAATGATGTCCACACCGTATCCTGTATCATTTCAGTGACACTCTCTCCCATATTTCGCAATAATACAAAACGTGCTGCCTTTCTTTGAAGTTTTTCGATGTACTCCGTCAGTCCTACATGATAAGGATCCCACACGGCGCAGCAGTATTCTAAAAGAGGACGGACAAGCGTATTGTAGGCATTCTCCTTAGTAGGTCTGTTACATTTTCTAAGTGTCCTGCGAATGAAACGCAGTCTTTGGTTAGACTTCCCCACAACATTTTCTTTGTGTTCCTTCAAATTTAATTTGTTCGTAATTGCAATACCTAGGTATTTCGTTGAATTTACGGCTTTTAGATTAGACTGACTTATGGTTTAACCGTAGTTGAACGAGTTCCTTTTAGCGCTCATGTCGATGACCGCACACTTTTCGTTATTTAGGGTCAACTGGCACTTTTCGCACCATTCAGATATTTTTTCTAAATCGTTTTGCAGTTTGTTTTGACCTCCTGATGACTTTATTAGTCGATAAACGATAGCGTCATCTGCAAACAACCGAAGTGGCTGCTCAGATTGTCTCCCAAATCGTTTATATAGATAAGGAACAGGAAAGGGCCTGTAACACGACCTTGGAACGGCTGAAATCACTTCTGTTTCACTCGATGACTTTCCTTAGGTTAGGAAGGTGCACGGAGTTCTACGTCTATGGGACTGATGACCTCAGATGTTAAGTCCCATAGTGCGTAGTGCCATTTGAATTGTCATTTAGGTTTATGTTTATAATTTTGAGCAACTGTTTTTGAAGACTGCAGATACGAAAAAGTACCACAGTAGTTGCGCTAAAATTGTTGTGCTATTTCTTCACATCGGAAATCTTGTTATACCATTCACACCGCCATCTCGCAGTGCAATCGGACTTCTTCTTTTGTGCCACAAATACTTGCTTCACACAGCCAAAGAGAAGGATTGATGAAAGCTCAGAAAGTATATTAAGACTCCTTCACGCAGTGAAAGGAAAACTATGTTCTTCTACAGTTTCAAAAGAACAACTTCAAATATTTACGGAAATTTGTGAAAAAAGTATAATATATAATATAAAAATATTGGGACTCGATATCGAATTTCTTATATCAATAATCGTTCGGTGAGGAATTGTCGACAAATAACGATATACTTTGTCAGCAAGCTCGATACATCGATATTTCGGTATCTCACCAACTGACCTAGTTGGCGGCGACAGTGCTTTCATGTTGGCCCACAGACCCGTCCTCCGCAGGTGACAAACCGCTCGGGAAGCTATTGCTTCCAGAGAGGCTAATAACGGGAGGCAACTATCGATATATGAACGTACCCGCACTGAACGAGTCTCTTGTGCTACAATTTTCTGAGACGTTAGTGTGGGTCGAGAACTAGTGATTTGCAATTCTGATACTCCTTACTGCCCTCTTTATAACGCTGTAGAAAAGTTGGCAAGTGTTTTTACTACAGCCGCAGGCAAGTGTATTATTTCACGATGATCACAGTGAGTGGAGAGCCAAATCGTTATTTAACCAGAGCCGGCTCTAAATAATCGGAGCGGCCATTGTTGCGGACGGAAGTAGAATACCCGCCGTGGTTTGTGAGGGTACATATATGTATGTGTCCTGCCCACGAGGCATCATTAAGGACTCCTGCTGCCACTAGTGGCGCAGTTAACAAGCATGAGTAACGACCTCGTGTCCACAGCGGTATCTGTGCCCTGCTACCGTGCTCCAGCCCGCTCACGTGACTACCACTGTTCGTCCGTAGTGAAACATGGCGCCATAAGTCAAGGTCATTGGATGGGGCAATGTAATCTTCAGCCAATTTTCGGGAACTGGGAAGTTATTAAGTTCATCATCTCTCACTGTCTAAACGTATAGAAGTACTCCTTTCCCACATGTCTTGCCAACTTTTGAATGTACGAGGGTGAGTCAAATGAAAACCTTAAATATTTTTTAAAAATATTATTTATTGTGCAGAAGTGAAACAAAGCTGTATCACTTTTCAACATAATCTCACCCACGCTCAATGCAAGTCCTCTAGCGCTTACAAAGTGCATAAATTTCTTTAGAAAAAAATTCTTTTGGTAGTCCGCGCAACCACTCATGCATCGCGTGGCGTACCTCTTCATCAGAACGGAACTTCTTTCCTCCCATTGCGTCTCTGAGTGGTCCAAATATATGGAAACCACTCGGGGCAAGGTCTGGTGAGTATGGTACATGAGGAAGACTCTCAAAATGCAGGTCTGTGATTGTTGCAACTGTTGTACGGGCAGTGAGGGGCCTTGCATTGTTATGTTGCAAAAGGACACCTGCTGACAGCAATTCACGTCGCTTTGATTTGATTGCAGGCCGCAGATAATTTTTAGAAGATCTTTGTATGATGCACTTGTGACAGTCTTCCCTCTAGCCATGTAATGCTCCAAAATGACGCCTTTTTCGTCCCAAAAGAGAGTCAGCATAACCTTCCTTGCTGATGGTTCTGTTCGAAACTTCTTTGGTTTTGGTTATGAGGAATGGCGCCATTCCTTGCTCGCTCTCTTCGTTTCCTGTTGGTGGACGTGAACCCAGGTTTCGTCCCCAGTAACGATTCTTGCAAGGAAGCCATCACCTTCTCGTTCAAGGCGCCGAAGAAGTTTTTCACAAGCATATACCCGTCGTTCTCTCATTTCAGGAGTCAGCTGCCGTGGCACCCATCTTGCAGACACTTTGTGAAACTGGAGCACATCATGCACAATGTGGTGTGCTGACCCATGACTACTCTGTAAACATGCTGCAATGTCATTCAGTGTCACTCGGCGGTTTTCCTTCACTGTGGCTTCAACTGCCGCAATGTTCTGTGGAGTCACAACTTGTTGTGCCTGACCTGGACGAGGAGCAACTTCCACTGAAGCCACACCATTTGCGAACTTCCTACTCAATTCGTAGACTTTGTGCTGTGACAAACATGCATCACCGTACTCAACCTTCATTCGTCGATGAATTTAAATGGGGTTCACACCTTCACTACGCAAAAACCGAATAACAGAACGCTGTTCTTCCCTGTTGCAAATCGCAAATGGGTCGGCTGTCTTTATACTGTTACTGAGACTGTGTGTGTGCATCTGCACTATGCTGCCACCTACAGGCCCTTCTGCACGCTGTTTGTAGCACGCTTACCAACGTACAGCATAACGGCCCGAAATTTCGATTTGTTATTACAAATTTAAGGTTTTCATTTGACTCACCCTCGTATATGAAAATCTGTATCTCTCAAGCCATTACACGGATCATGGCA
The DNA here is from genome assembly GCF_023897955.1 of Schistocerca gregaria. Classification (NCBI taxonomy): domain Eukaryota; kingdom Metazoa; phylum Arthropoda; class Insecta; order Orthoptera; family Acrididae; genus Schistocerca; species Schistocerca gregaria. Next base: position 189,924,070 of record NC_064928.1, on the reverse strand, counting down.
GAAGGCTTTTCGCAGTGGTATCATTTCTTGTTCTTCCTATAGTGTTCATGAATAATACGATGGAAGACGAGAAAGCTACGCACAATAGTTTTGCTACCAAAAAGTTTAATTGGTAACAAAAAAATAACAAATGAACTTACATCTGTTACTTACTTTTCTACATAGTCACAGAAGTTCACAACACGCTTCTCCCATTGTGGTACCAGTTCCAATATTCCCTGTTCGAAGACGTCCACTTGGTTGTAGTACAGCCATCGATGGGCTGCTGATTTCACTTTCGCATCCGTCCCAAAGAAATGGCCGGCCAGGAATTTCCTCACAGGACCAAAGAGATGCAAGGTCCGGACTGTGTGGTGGATGGTGGAGTACCTCCCACCCAAATTTGGCGATTCTCTCACGATCACCTAGCAGCAACATGGGTGCGAGCATTGTCATGAGGAAGTTCAACCCTGTAAGCATTAAGGCAGTGACGTTTGTCACAAAGGGTACGGCTCAACTTAACCAAAGTTTTAATGTAGGCTGCAGCATTCACTTTGGTCCCGTGTTCAGCAGACTCCACCAATAAGACACCACGCCTATCCCAGAACGGTGTCATAGGCACTTTCCTATCAGCCTGAGTTACTCTGAATTTTTTTCGTACTGGGGAGGTAACATGTTTCTGCATCTACATCTACATGGATACTCTGCAAATCACATTTAAGTGCCTGGCAGAGGGTTCATCGAACCACCCTCACGATTTTCTATTATTCCAATCTCGTATAGAGCGCGGAAAGAATGAACACCTATACCTTTCCGTACGAGCTCTCATTTCCCATATCTTATCGTGGTGATCGTTCCGCCCTATGTAGGTCGGTGTCAACAAAATATTTTCGGATGAGAAAGTTGGTGATTGGAATTTCGTGAGAAGATTCCGTCGCAACGAAAAACGCGTTTCTTTTAATGATTTCCAGCCCAAATCCTGTATCATTTCTGTGACACTCGCTCCCATATATCGCGATAATATAAAACGTGCTGCCTTTCTTTGAACTTTTTCGATGTACTGCGTCAGTCCAATCTGGTAAGGATCCCACACAAGACAGCAGTATTCTAAAAGAGGACGGACAAGCGAAGCGTAGGCAGTCTCCTTAGTAGGTCTGTCACATTTTCTAAGTGTCCTGCCAATAAAACGCAGTGTTTCGTTAGGCTTCCCCACAACATTTTCTATGTCTTCCTTCCAATTTAAGTTGTTTGTAATACCTAGGTATTCAGTTGAATTTACGGCTTTTAGATTAGACTGATTTATCGTGTAACCGAAGTTTAAAGAGTTCCTTTTAGTACTCATGTGCAAGACCTCACACTTTTCGTTATTTACGGTCAACTGCCACTTTTCGCATCATTCAGACATTTTTCTAAGTTGTTTTGTAGTTTCTTTTGATCTTTTCATGACTTTATTAGTCGATAAACGACAGTGTCATCTGCAAAAAACCGAAGGCAGCTGCTCAGATCGTCTCCAAAATCGTTTATATAGATAAGGAACAGCAAAGGGCCTATAACACTACCTTGGGGAACGCCTGAAATCACTTTCGTTTTACTCGATGACTTTCCGTCAGTTACTACGAACTGTGACCTACCTGACAGGAAATCGCAAATCCAGTCACATAACTGAGACGATATTCCATAAGTACGCAGTTTTAATACGAGCCGCTTGTGTGGTACAGTGTCAAAAGCCTTCCGGAAATCCAGGAATACGGAATCGATCTGAATTCGCTTGTCAATAGCACTCAGCACTTCATGTGAATAAAGAGCTACTTGTGTTTCACAGGAACGATCTTTTCTAAACCCATGTTGACAGTGTGCTCGTGAATGTTCTAAAATCCTGCTGCATATCGACGTTAACGATATGGGCTTGTAATTTAGTGGATTACTCCTACTACCTTTCTTGAATATTGGTGTGACCTGTGCAATTTTCCAGTCTTTGGGTACGGATCTTCCGTCGAGCGAAAGGTTGTATATGATTGTTAAGTATGGAGCTAATGCATCAGCATACTCGGAAAGGAACCTAATTGGTATAGAGTCTGGACCAGAAGACTTGGTTTTATTAAGTGATTTGAGTTGCTTCTCTACTCCGACGATATTTACTTCTACGTTACTTATGTTGACAGCTGCTCTCGATTCTACTAGTAGTGATTGAACTGTGCAAGCATTCACTTGAGCACGAACAACTGCTACAATTTCGCACTGCATTGATAATGACCTGACACAGATCGAAATCTGATCTGCGTTGTGAGTATAAATGTCATATTAAAATAACTTAATCCTACGACTGATTGCTGCTCTATCTAACCCAATATAGCCACAGTCGTTGCGTGCAGCCACCCCCATGGAGGACAACCTCATATATAATCCTTCTAAATCTATTGTGGTCGAAACCTAAAGGCTCGCTTATGGGCTATTGACTTTCCCATGATTTCAGGTGTTGTACAACAGATGTTGGAAATAAATTTCTGAGAACTCCTGACACCCAACGGCTCTTCGTACTGGAGTGTTTCTAACAGGTATGGCGGTTATGGCGATTTTTCTACGCTAATTTAACCTGACAGTTAAAACCGCTCAAAATCACTGGTGTCTGAAGCACTATCAGAATTCTGTCACAGTGACAGAAGACTGTTACTGTGACAGAAGACTGATAGTGCATCACAGCTACAAGAACAAACAAAATGAAAAGTTGAAGAAAAATGTTCGGTACATAAAAACATCCTTATGTATCGTAAATAGAGCGGTAGTGCGACGTCCAACATGTGACAGGATGAGAGGAAACACAGATGCCAACTAAAAACGCAAAGACCAGCAAGTAATCTCTTTTTGCAAAAAAAACGAGGTGTTAATTGTTTTATAATCTGCAAATAACATGTATGCGTATCAAAACAAAACTGTATCATTATAGATCCCACTGATGATGCCTTCATGTGAAAAAAGGCGGAACACGTCTGGGAGAAATAAAATACAGTGCAGCAAGAGAAGGTGATTTTCATTTACAAAACAAGTATTTGTGATTGTGTCTCATATTGCATAATGCACGTAAAATAGAAGTACAAATTCTGTTTCCAGAATGAGATTTTCACTCTGCAGCGGAGTGTGCGCTGATGTGAAACTTCCTAGCAGGTTAAAACTGTGTGCCGGAGCGGGACTTCCGAGTTCGAGTCTCGGTCCGGCACACAGTTTTAACCTGCCAGGCAGTTTCACAATTTCTGTTATTAATCAGTTAATCACCCGCCCACACAGAAAGCACAACACTTCCTCAGGCATTATGTTGTCCCATCGCTGTAATAGTTGATGGTGACAGCAGCAGTCTGAAACAGAGAAAATTCGACATGCAGTCTTCCTAATGGCACTACATTTTAACGTTCAGTACTTGGGAGCCGGCGGCCGACTTACTGAGCCCTTACTCTGTTAGGGGTCATAAAATACTAATTTGTGTATGTGGGCTACAGGTTACAAGTTCGGTTCATAAGCTACCTGAGGTGCAGTTCCACGATGTCAGTATTCGCTCTTTAGCAGAAAAGTTTGACGAGCACTGATCTAGACTGTCGTTTCTTCCCTCACTCCATTTGCTATACCGGATCTCCTCGCCAAAGCAGTCGGCAACCTTTCGGGCACCTGTGGCATGCGTGCGGCCTACTTTGCCCCTGCACGCCTCAGCGTCACGAACTCGCCCTGTCGCAGTAACGGACGGACACCAGGCGGCGGTACAAGAGTTAGCAGAGGCCGCCACTTCCAAGGGACCCACTCGCATCCGCCATGCATGTGACCAGAAAACAGAGCCGCTAGTATTCCACCGCCAGCTGCTATAAAGGTCGGCGCCAGAACTACCCAGATGTCTGGCCGGACATGGGGATTACATCCTTCCACCATCCTCCACACCTACAAATCCTTCATCCGTCCTATCCTACGTTATGCCACCTTTGCCTGGATCTCCGCACCCACCCTCTTTTACAAGGCCCTCCAAATCCTCGAATGCCATGCGCTCCGTCTTGCCTTCTGTATCCACCTTTCTTCCCCCACACGGCTCCTGTACGACCTCAACCCCTTCCTTCACCTCCTCCTTTTCCTCCAACATCCTCCACATACTTTACACTGTCCGCAGGCTTGATGCCCCCCACCCACTGGTTTTCACCTTCCTCTCTACCCTCCACATGTTGCCGCACCTCTATTGCTGTATCCCTCCCTCTCTCTACCTCCACACTCTCCATTTCCTTCATCAGGGCAATTTCCAGCACCTCCCTCTCCCAGATGTTGAACTTCGCTGTGACATCTACCCTTCCTTCCAACTGTAACCTGGCCTTGTTCCCTCCCCTCCCATCCCCTCCTCTCCCCTCCCCAGGGCTCCCCTTTTCCTCCCCTCCTTCTACCAGAGCAGATTTGCCTCCCCCCCCTACTGAGTTCCTGCACCCCTTCCTCAACTGTGTCCCTCCTACATCCTTCCCTCCCAAGCGCTCTTCTTCGCACCCCCGCCTGTATCTCCCCTTCTACCCCCTCCCTCCCCTCTTCCCTTCTCCCTCATCTCAAGCCCCTGGCAAATCCTGTATTTTGCTCATTGTCATCAGTGTGCTAGGTCAGTGTTGTGTTTGGTGCTGTTCTCCTGTGCATCAAGAACTGTGATTTTAGTCGTGTGCTGGACTTGTACATAATGTTACTGCAGTGGCTCGTAAATTATTTTTGTGGATGACCCAAGTTTTTGCAGCTTACGGTGCAATCATGATGTTAGTATTCTGCCGAAACGCACCGCGCTTAATTTACGCAGTACGGCAAAGTATTTTGGTGGTTGGTGTGGAGGAACCGGTTTATAGTATGTCGTGACTTTAATTACTTATAGATGATATTTCAGGTAAATCAAAAAAATATATAGAAAACCAGTTACCTATTGTCAGTGTAACGATTCGTTTGATCTCAAAAATGATTATCCCAGCTAATATTTTTCACTCTGCTAAAGAAATCTCCACTTGACGTTGTGTAGAAATGTCTGTAAAGTCGTGTGAGTGGCACTAAATTGCATATCATTTGTCAGATTATGCACAACTGTTATTTGAGATGGAAGCATTTTTCTCTAGCAAAATGGAACATTTAGTCACAAAATACTACACGCGCACAACACTGACGTATGTCTCCCATTAAAATATTTCATGTAAATCGTCCAAAATAATTAGGCTTCATACGTCAGCAAATAAGAAATTGATACTACGTAACGTGCTATGAGCAATGTTTTTAGTGATTCAATCTGAGTTGAATTCTGTCTTTTACAGTAGATTCGGTACTACCGGTGCACATTTATTTCCATTCATTTATATCTAACATCATTTATGTTTGTTAAAATTATCGATTCAAAACTGCCGCAGAGATATTTTTGCTAAGATGGCGGCAGAGAGACGATAGTAAATTTGTCTATTGTTATTCTCGATTCCTTTTATATCGAGTTAATATATTCAGATATAAGTCTTTAAGCTTTTTGCTTTTATTCTTTAGCATTTTAAATTATTCTCAGTGAAAAATAGTTCATATTTTTTTATACCAGCTACTAGTAAACTCCGCTAAGTTACTAGGCCTAACGGCTGCGCTCCTAATTGTGCAGCAGAAAATTAACACTCAAAAACATTAATTAGATTTGATTACAATTGAAATAAATACAAATCCACGTCTAGACAATAGCGACTGTTATTTTTCAAATAATAATTAACAGTATAGTTACAGGCTTCCTCTTTACAGATCTCACACGTCTCACGTCCGAACAGTTCATCGGTTAGCACAGGAAGAACAACTGAACCACAATTATCACAGATAACAAAAAAAGCTCATAATTGACGTCTTTGGATGTAGTTCTCTGATAATACTTTTAATTCACACAGAAATTAAATTATTACAGAAATAATGAAATAATTATCGTAATTTTCACACGATACAGCCTTTTTTATACGTAGTACGGAAAATATTTGTTGAAGTCTGTACACTTACTTCATTTTAACATGTTGTGGCTAGAACATAGTGTCGTGGATACTGCATTGGTTAGTTTGAGGGACGGGATCAAACGGCGAGGTCTACATCTACAGCTACGTGATTACTCTGCTATTCACAATAAAGTGCCTGGCAGAGGGTTCAATGAACCGCCTTCATGGTGTCTCTCTACCGTTCCACTCTCGAACGGCTCTGGTGAAAAACGAGAACTTTAATTTTTCTGTGCGAGCCCTAATTTGTCTTATTTTATCGTGATGCTCATTTCTCCCTATGTAGGTGGGTGCCAACAGAATGTTTTCGCAATCGGAGGAGAAAACTGGTGATTGAAATTTCATGAGAAGATCCCGTCGCAACGAAAAACGCCTTTGTTTTAATGATTGCCACTCCAGTTCACGTATCATGTCTGTGGCGATATCTCCGCTACTTCGCGATAATACATAACGAGCTGCCCTTCTTTGTACTTTTTCGATGTCATCAGTCAGTCCCACGTGAAGCGGATCCCACACCGCACAGCAGTACTCCAGAATATGGCGGATAAGAATACTGTAAGCAGTCTCTTTGGTATTCCTGTTGCTCCTTCTACGTGTTCTACCAATGAATCGCAGTCTTTGATTTGCTCTAGCCACAATATTATCAATGTGATGGTTCCAATATACGTGATTTGTAATTGTAATACCTAAGTACACTCCTGGAAATGGAAAAAAGAACACATTGACATCGGTGTGTCAGACCCACCATTCTTGCTCCGGACACTGCGAGAGGGCTGTACAAGCAATGATCACACGCACGGCACAGCGGACACACCAGGAACCGCGGTGTTGGCCGTCGAATGGCGCTAGCTGCGCAGCGTTTGTGCACCGCCGCCATCAGTGTCAGCCAGTTTGCCGTGGCATACGGAGCTCCATCGCAGTATTTAACACTGGTAGCATGCCGCGACAGCGTGGACGTGAACCGTATGTGCAGTTGACGGACTTTGAGCGAGGGCGTATAGTGGGCATGCGGGAGGCCGGGTGGACGTACCGCCGAATTGCTCAACACGTGGGGCGTGAGGTCTCCACAGTACATCGATGTTGTCGCCAGTGGTCGGCGGAAGGTGCACGTGCCCGTCGACCTGGGACCGGACCGCAGCGACGCACGGATGCACGCCAAGACCGTAGGATCCTACGCAGTGCCGTAGGGGACCGCACCGTCACTTCCCAGTAAATTAGGGACACTGTTGCTCCTGGGGTATCGGCGAGGACCATTCGCAACCGTCTCCATGAAGCTGGGCTACGGTCGCGCACACCGTTTGGCCGTCTTCCGCTCACGCCCCAACATGGTGCAGCCCGCCTCCAGTGGTGTCGCGACAGGCGTGAATGGAGGGACGAATGGAGACGTGTCGTCTTCAGCAATGAGAGTCGTTTCTGCCTTGGTGCCAATGATGGTCGTATGCGTGTTTGGCGCCGTGCAGGTGAGCGCCACAATCAGGACTGCACACAGGGCCAACACCCGGCATCATGGTGTGGGGAGCGATCTCCTACACTGGCCGTACACCTCTGGTGATCGTCGAGGGGACACTGAATAGTGCACGGTACATCCAAACCGTTATAGAACCCATCGTTCTACCATTCCTAGACCGGCAAGGGAACTTGCTGTTCCAACAGGACAATACACGTCCGCATGTATCTCGTACCACCCAACGTGCTCTAGAAGGTGTAAGTCAACTACCCTGGCCAGCAAGATCTCCGGATCTGTCCCCCATTGAGCATGTTTGGGACTGGATGAAGCGTCGTCTCACGCGGTCTGCACGTCCAGCACGAACGCTGGTCCAACTGAGGCGCAAGGTGGAAATGGCATGGCAAGCCGTTCCACAGGACTACATCCAGCATCTCTACGATCGTCTCCATGGGAGAATAGCAGCCTGCATTGCTGCAACACTGTACTAGTGCCGACATTGTGCATGCTCTGTTGCCTGTGTCTATGTGCCTGTGGTTCTGTCAGTGTGATCATGTGATGTATCTGACCCCAGGAATGTGGCAATAAAGTTTCCCCTTCCTGGGACAATGAATTCACGGTGTTCTTATTTCAATTTCCAGGAGTGTATTTAGTGGAATTTAGAGCCCTAGGATTTGTGTGACTTATCGCGTAATCGAAATTTAGCTGATTTCTTTTAGTACTCATGTGAATAACTGCGCAGTAAACCACGAACCCAGTCGCACAACTGAGGCGATAGCCCATAGGCACGCAGTGTGTTTAGAAGACGCTTGTGAGGAACGGTGTCGAAAGCCTTCTGGAAAGGTCATCGGCCTCATCTGGCTAGGAACGGATGGGGAAGGAAGTCAGCCGTGCCGTTTGAAAGGAACCATTCCGTTATTTCCCTAAAATGATTTAGAGAATCACGGAAAACCTAAATGAGGATGGTCGCACGCGGGTTTGAACCGTCGTCCTCCCGAATGCGTGTCCAGTGTGCTGACCACGGTGGCACCTCGCTCGGTAGGGGGCAAAGTGGGACGGCAGCGTTCGTCTACCTCTGGACAGCTAGAGAGATACCGACGCAGTGTAATTGGTTTCCTCCGCCGATGGAGACAGCGGAAGAGAGCTCGGCTTCAGGCTGGGCCCTCCCACACGTGACTGGCGTGCTGTGCGCTGTCGCCATTGTGTAGCTCGCGGCGGCAACCCCTGGCTCTGTTTCGGTACGCTTCCGCCGCAGCCATTGTAGTGCGCTGTCCGCTGTTTGAGCGGGCCAGTCTGGGTGACAGGCGCAACGTGAGGGTTGTGCAGATAAGCTGGCGGCTCAAAGCGGCGACGAACGGTGGGCAGCCAGGGCGGAGGTAGAGGGGGGGAGGGGGCTCTCAGAGGTCAGCTCGAGGTCGCCATCACTGGGGATAGGGCACTGGCTCGGTTGCACAACTCGAAGGAAGAAAGTTACCTGCATAAGCTGTTATTCGTCATGTCGTCTGACAAGGGCCTCCCGTCGGGTAGATCGTTCGCCGGTTGCAATTCTCTCAAATTGATACCATTTCGATGTCTTGCGCATCAATGGGGATGAAATGATGATGACTAGGACAACACAACACCCAGTCCCTGAGCAGAGAAGATCTCAGACCCAGCCGCAAATTGAACTCCGGCCCTTAGGATTGACATTCCGTCGCGCTGACCACTCAGCTACCGGGGGCGGATTTTATTTGTCATAAAAAGCCTCCTTATTCTTACAAAGTAATGAATGCTATGGACAGATCACATCAATCGGAGGCCCCATTTTTAGATTTCCAGAAGGCTTTTAACACCATTCCTCCTCAGAAACTTCTCGTCAAACTGTGTGCCTATGGAGCATAGTCTCAGTTGTGCGACTGGATATGTGATATCCTGTCGGAAATATCACCAGTCACCGAGTAAAACAGGAGTAACATCGGGCGTTCACCCCCAAAAAAAAGCCCTGTAGACGCTCCATTTAGTAGAGAATATGAGCCATGGACCATGCTGTTGGTGGGGAGGCTTGCGTGCCTCAACAATACAGATAGCCGTACCATAGGTGCAACCACAATGGAGGGGTATCTGTTGACAGGCCAGATAAACATGTGGTTCCTGAAGAGGGGCAGCAGCCTTTTCAGTAGTTGCAGGGGCAACAGTCTGGATGGCTGATTGATCTGGCCCTGTAACAAAAACGGCCTTGCTGTTGTGGTACTGCAAACGGCTGAAAGCAAGGGGAAATTACAGCCGTAATTTTTCCCGAGGGCATGCAGCTTTGCTGTATGATTAAATGATGATGGCGTCCTCTTGGGTAAAATATTTCGGAGGTAAAGTAGTCCCCCATTCGGATCTCCAGGCGGGGACTACTCAAGAGGACGTCGTTACCAAGAGAAACACAACTGGTGTTCTACGGATCGGAGAGTGGAATGTCAGATCCCTTAATTGGGCAGGTATGTTAGAAAATTTCAAAAAGGAAATTGATAGGTTATAGTTAGATACAGTGGGAATTAGTGAAGTTCGGTGGTAGGAAAAACAAGACTTTTGGTCAGGTGAATACAGGGTTATAAATACAAAATCAAATAGGGGTAATGCAGGAGTAGGTTTAATAATGAATAAAAAATAGTAGTACGGGTAAGCTACTACAAACAGGATAGTGAACGCATTATTGTTGCCAAGATAGACACGAAGCCCACACTAACTATAGTAGTACAAGTTTATATGCCAACTAGCTCTGCAGATGAAGAAATAAATGAAATGTATGATAAGATAGAAAAAATTATTCAAGTAGGGAAGTGAGACGAAAATTTAATACTCATAGGTGACTGGAATTCGACAGTATGAAAAGGGAGAGAAGGAAACATAGTAGGTGAATAGGGCTTGGGGCTAAGAAATGAAAGAGGAAGCCGCCTGGTAGAATTTTGTGCAGTGCATAACTTCATCATAGCTAACACTTGGTACAAGAATCACGAAAGAAGGTTGTGTTCATGGAAGAACCCTGGAGATACTAAAAGGTATCAGATAGATTATATAATGGTACGACAGAGATTTAGGAACCAGGTTTTAAATTGTAAGACATTTCCAGGGGCAGATGTGGACTCTGACCACAATCTATTGGCTATGAACTGTAGATAAAAACTGAATAAACTGCAAAAAGGTGGGAATCTGAGGAGATGGGACCTGGATAAACTGAAGGAACTAGAGGTTGTACAGAGTTTAAGGGAGACCATAAGGAAACAATTCACACGAATGGGGAAAGAAATACAGTAGAAGAAGAATGGGTAGCTTTGAGGGATGAAGTAGTGAAGGCAGCAGACAATCAAGTAGGTAAAAAGACGAGGGGTAATAGAAATCCTTGAGTAACAGAAGAAATATTGAATTTAATTGATGAAAGGAGAAAATATAAAAATGCAGTAAATGAAACAGGCAAAAAGGTATATAAACGTCTCAAAAATGATATCGACAGGAAGTGCAAAATGGCTAAGCAGGGATGGCTAGAGGACAAATGTAAAAATGTAGAGGCTTATCTCGCTAGGGGTAAGATAGATACTGCCTACAGGAAAATTAAAGAGACCTTTGGAGAAAAGAGAACCACTTGTATGAATATCAAGAGCTCAGATGGAAACCCAGTTCTAAGCAAAGGAGGAAGGGAAAGCAGAAAGGTGGAAGTATATGGAGGGTCTATACAAGGGCGAAGTACTTGAGGACAATATTATGAAAATGGAAGAGGATGTAGATAAAGATGAAATGGGAGATATGATACTGCGTGAAGAGTTTGGCAGAGCACTGAAAGACCTGAGTCCAAACAAGGTCCCAGGAGTACACAACATTCCATTAGAACTACTGACAGTATTGGGAGAGCCAGTCCCGACAAAACTCGACCGTCTGGTGAGCCAGATGTATGAGACAGGCGAAATACCCTCAGACTTCAAAAAGATTATAATAAATAATTCCTGTCCCAAAGAAAGCAGATGTTGACAGATGTGAAAATTACCAAACTATCAGTTATAAAGCCACGGCTGCAAAAAAACTAACACGAATTCCTTACAGACAAATGGAAAAACTGGTAGAAGCCGACCTCGGGGAAGATCAGTTTGGATTCCGTAGAAATGTCGGAACACGTGAGACAATACTGACCCTACCACTTATCTTAGAAGAAAGATTAAGGAAAGGCAAACCCACGTTTCTAGCATTTGTAGACTTAGAGAAAACTTTTGACAATGTTGATTGGAATACTCTCTTTCAAATTCTGAACGTGGCATGGGTAAAATACAGGGAGCGAAAGGCTATTTACAATTTGTACAGAAACCAGATGGCAGTTATAAGAGTCGAGGGACATGAAAGGGAAGCAGTGGTTGGGAAGGGCGTGAGATAGGGTTGTAGCCTATCCCCGATGTTATTCAATCTGTATATTGAGCAAGCAATAAAGGAAACAAAAGAAAAGTTCGGAGAAGGTATTAAAATCCATGGAGAATAAATAAAAACTTTGACGTTCACTGATGAGACTGTAATTCTGTCAGAGTCAGCAAGGGACTTGAAAGAGCAGTTGAACGGAATGGTCGATGTCTTGAAAGGAGGGTATAAGATGAACATCAACAAAAGCAAAACGAGGATAATGGAATGCACTCGAATTAAGTCGGGTGATGCTGAGGGAATTAGATTAGGTAATGAGACACTTAAAGTAGTAAAGGAGTTTTGCTATTTGGGGAGCAAAATAACTGATAATGGTCGAAGTAGAGAGGATATAAAAGGTATACCTGAAGAAGAAAAATTTGTTAACACGAGTATAGATTTAAATGTCAGGAAGTCGTTTCTGAAAGTATTTGTATGGAATGTAGCCATGTATGGAAGTGAAACGTGGACGAGAAATAGTTTAGACAAGAAGAGAATAGAAGCTTTCGAAATGTGGTGCTACAGAAGAACGTTGAAGATTAGATGGGTCGATCACGTACCTAATGAGGAGGTACTGAATAGAATTTGGGAGAAGAGAATTTTGTGGCACAACTTGACTAGAAGAAGGGATCGGTTGGTAGGACATGTTATGAGGCATTGAGGGATCACCAATTTAGTATTGGAGAGCAACGTGGAAGGTAAAAATCGTAGGGGGAGACAAAGAGATGAATACACGAAGCAGATTCAGAAGGATGTAGGCTGGACAGCGCCCTCTAGCCGGAGCTAGAGAGCTCTACGAACATCGCTCCAGATTCTCCCCATTTCGATCGGTGCAGCCAGCCAGGACACTTCGCCTCAGCTTTGCTCTACATACGACGGGTCTAAGATTCCGCATCTGTGTAAAGTTATGTATTCTTTCTTGCACCAGTAAACCACCTATACTCTCTGCAGTACCATCGTAATTTTCCTGCTCCTGTTCCTACCCACGCGCGGGATACAAAACAAAGATTTAAGTGTTGATTTTTCCTGCGCGCTGTTCGAGAGTAGAAAGGTAGAGAAGTAGCTTGAACCTGGTTCGTTGAAACGTCCCCCAGGCTATTAATTGTGAATAGCAGAAAAATCGTGTGGATGTAGATATAGAACAGAATAAAAATTGCATAGGAACCATTGGTTATATTCACCAGAATAAGATCAGAGTAGAAATAGAATAAATAGAGTACTTACAATGCTTAAAATGTTACCTACGAGGGCCCGAACTTCAGTAGTGGCAACTATTCATTTAAAGCTTGTACAAAACAGTTGGACGCTTCGAATTTCAAGTGTCCTTCAGAGTAATCACTAACAATGTGTGTGAGCCAGCGATGTGAAAGTCATAGGATACCTCTAGCAGCGCCAGTTCTCTTGATATGTGGCGTGGTATTGTCCAACAAATCTCTGTAATAGTTCTGAAGTGAATGGCGTGCACTCCATCCTTCAGTTTAGGAATCAACCTGAAGTCACGACGGCTTACGTCCAGGGAGTGTGTCGGGCTGCATAGGACCTCCCAGCCCTATCTATCGATCGAACGAATCTGTCACGGTTTATGCCATGTCCGCCCGGTTGTTGTCTTCCAAAACGATGGTTGGTTTCTGACGAAATGTCGCCGCTTCTTCCTCTAACCTGATCTCAGGATGTGTTCCAAAAACGAACAGTTGTAGTGGGGGCGGGAGGGGGAGGGAGGAGCTGTCAGAAGAAGATGATACTTGGCATACAGAATGGCCTGCCCATTCACCCGACTTTAGTCCAATGGAGCATGTGCCGGACACATTGGGCAGATATGTTGCTGCATATCCACTTGCAGTGACGACCATGTAAGAGTTGTCCTGCACGATGGTGGAGGAATAGAATGAAGTACCTGCAAGAAACCTTTACCAGGAGCACTTTGCAGAGCTTGCATGCATTGCATTGCTGTCGCTGGTAATCAGACACCTTATTAAGAACCTCGTTCAGCCTTTTGTAATGTGCGGGGAGAGGGGGCATCACGAATCAAATGGTTCAAATGGCTCTGAGCCCTATGGGACTTAACATCTGAGGTCATCAAACCCCTAGACTTAGGGCTACTTAAACCTCACTAACCTAAGGTCATCACACACATCCATGCCCGAGGCAGGATTCGAACCTGCGACCGTAGTGGTAGCGCGGTTCCGGACTCAAGCGACTAGAACTGCTCGGCCACAGTGGCCGGCTCATCACGAATATTGGGTGTAATTGTTGTGTTTGAAAGGAATGTTAGTTCTATTCATCTCATTGTGTATTTCTATCAGTCGCCTACTGTACTATACTGCAGCAGGTCTTTCCATGTATGATCCAAGTTTGATCGAATTACAGGGTGAGTCCGCATTCTCTGGTCGTTTTGAATTTATGGTACAAAAATGTTCAAATATGTGTGCCATCTTATGATACTCAAAGGCTAAGTTCATCAGTCGCTACGCTTACACACTACTTAACCTAAATTATCCTAAGGACAAACACACATACCCACTCCCGAGGGAGGACTCGAACCTCCTCCAGGACCAGCCGCACAGTCCATGACGGCACCGCCCTAGACCGCTCGGCTAATCCCGCGTGGCAATTTATGGTACACAGCGACATTTTAAGATATCAACTTACTTTATTTCAAAAGATATACAATGAATAACAGTTTACATCATTATGTTAATTTTGACAGAAATTAATTATTTGTCAAATGTAATGTCCTTTAAGAACTAGTCGTCTTTTTCGGCTGACTCATCAAACCTGTGAACAAAATTTGTCTATATTCTTTCCAACATGTTACGAGGTGTAGCACTAATCTCTCACTCAGTGGTAGCCGTTAATTGAAGCACAGTCAATAGCTTACTGATTCGCGGTTTGGTCTTGAGGAAGCCCCACAAGAAAAAAGTCACAGGCTGTAAGGTCTGCAGAGTGGGGTGCCAATCAACACCTCCTCTGTTGGATATCACTTTTCCCGGAAATAACTTCCTTATTCCACACATGCAAAGTTTGGAAGTGTGAACTTGCACACCGGCTTGCTGATGCCAAACATATCGAAGATTTATGCCAAGAAAAAGTCACACGCAGTAAGGTCCAGAAGCGGGGTGGCCAGTCAACATCTCCTGTGCTGGAAAACACTTTCCCAGGAAACAAATTAATTACTTCAAACAAACAGACAGGCGGACACTGCAATTGAGAACTGTTTTTTCATCCTGATGAAACTGAACATTTCGACGAGAAATTCACGCAACACGGTCAAATAACGCACCGAGTTTATAGTGAAGGCTCCCATTTTCGTTGAGGAAGTATTGCCCTGTGACACGAGATTTCCCTAATCAAACCCACGTTCTAACCATGCGACAATGGAGTGGGTGCTGGTTCAGTTGCTGAGCGCCGTTTGGAGACCAATAAAGACAGTTTCGCTAATTACACTACTGGCCATTAAAATTGATACACCACGAAGGTGACGTGCTACAGACACGAAATTTAACTGACAGGAAGAATATCCTGTGGCACCTGTGGCTACACCTAGAACGAGCTGACGTGAGGAAAATTTCCGATCAATTTCCCATAGACAAACAGAAGTTGACCGGCGTAGCCTGGTGAAACGTTGTTGTGATGCCTCGTGTAAAGAGGAGAAATGCGTACCATCACGTGCCTGGTTTTGATAAAGGTCGGATTGTAGCCTACCGCGATTGCGGTTTATCGTATCGCGACATTGCTGCTGGCGTTGGTTAGCAGAATATGGAATCGCTGGGTTCAGGAGGGTAAAACGGAACGCAGTGCTGGATCTCAACGGCCTCTTATCACTAGCAGTCGAGATGACAGGCACCTTACCCGCATGGCTGTAAAAGATCGTGCAGCCACGTCTCGATCCCTGAGTCAACGGATGGGGACGTTTGCAAGACAACAACCATCTGCACGAACAGTTCGACGACGTTTGCAGCAGCATGGACTATCAGCTCGAAGACTATGGCTGCGGTTACCCTTGACGCTGCATCACAGACAGAAGCGCCTGCAATGGAGTACTGAACGACGAACCTGGGTGTACGAATGGAAAAACGCCATTTTTTCGGATGAATCCAGGTTCTCTTTACAGCATCACGATGGTCGCATCCGTGTTTGCCAACATTGCTGTGAACGCACGTTGGAAACCAGTATTCGTCATCGCCATACTGGCGTATCGCACGGTGTGATGGTATGGGATGCCATTGGTTACACGTCTCGGTCACCTCTTGTTCGCATTGACGGCACTTTGAACAGTGGACGTTACATTTCAGATGTGTTACGACCCGTGGCTCTACCCGTCCTTCGATCCCTGCAAAACTCTACATTTCAGCAGGATAATTCACGACCGCATGTTGCAGGCACTGTACGGGCCTTTCTGGATACATAAAATGTTCGACTGCTCTCCTGGCAAGCACATTCTCCAGATCTCTCACCCATTGAAAACGTCTGGTCAATGGTGGCCGAGCAACTGGCTCGTCAGAATACGCCAGTCACTACCCTTGATGAACTGTGGTATCGTGTTGAAGCTGCATGGGCGGCTGTACCTGTACACGCCATCCAAGCTCTGTTTGACTCAATACCCAAGCGTATCAAGGCCTTTATTACGGCCAGAGGTGGTTGTTCTGTGTACTGATTTCTCAGGATCTATGCACCCAAACTGCGTGAAAATGTAATCATATGTCAGTTCTAGTATAATATATTTGTCCAATGAATACCCGTTTATCATCTGCATTTCTTCGCGGTGTAGCAATTTTAATGGCCAGTAGTTTAGATAGACGACTGGCGTTCCGAGAATGTTTCCCCTCTTGAGCGAAGTGTCACGGTGCGGTTGCACCGAGGTCAGTGTGGTTGCGGTGTGTAGGCAACCCAGCGACAGGCGGAATTTACGGCGCGCGGCGGCGGCGACCTAGGTCGCGGCGTGCGGGGTTCGACCCTCGCCGGCGGTGTATCGCGCCCCGGCGTCTGCAGCCCGTCTCCACACGCGAGGGCGAGTGCGGCTGCGGCTGCGGCTGCGGCTGCGGCGGCTGCGGCTGCGGCGGCGGCGGCGGCGGCGGCGCCGCTGCGAGATTTACGGCGCCCCAGGACAGCCGGTGCTGTGCCCCCGATCGCAGCGCGCGATACTCGCTCCCATTCGTCTCCACCTTCCGCCCTCCCTCCTCCTCCCCTTGCACTTACTCCGCTCCCTCCCTCGCTCATCTAACTTCTCTATCATCACCTCCTGCACTGCCCCGTTGTCTCGTACTGTTCGCACTCATTTTCCCCGTCGCTCGTAAAATCCGCTACTAGTCACGCCTCATATTTCACTGTTCACAATGCACCACTGCGTAATCAGCCTCTCCCTTTTAGTATCCACGCCTTAGAAAAGGGGGAGCCATAATATATCTTGCAGTTACTGTATTCACTACAACAAACTAACAAGTGAGCCAAGCTTCTGTCGACACACGGGGATAATGGTAAACTGTACTACAAATAGAGCATTTCATAACCTTACTCTGTTACACACACACACACACATACACACACACACACACACACACACACACACACACACACACATACACACACACACGCTGGTAGATGCACAAACTCACACAAAAAAGAATTAGTCACACCAACAGCCAATGCGAAAATACCGTGAAACAGCGCCTCTGGCTTTGATAATGTCAGCAGTTCATAGAAGGGCTATAACACTAACGTGCCATCAAACATGCTAATGTTACCCTCCGCAAGAATTTCACAGTTTGATCGCGCTTGTGTCTAATGAACAAGGGTGTCGCACTATAATTTCGAATTTGGTGAGATTAACAGGAAAACCACCTTGGGAGTTTACGAAAGTCGTAAAATCATGAGTGAATGAAAAAAAAATCAACCGTCGACAGCCCAGTTAGGCACATTAATTTCGAAATATATATGTTTATGAAAAATTAATAATTAGTTATTGAAGATAGTTTTCTTGAGATTTCCGTTTGAATAGCAAATAAGATACAATCTGACACTGTTTGTAGCAGCAGTTACCAATAGCACACATACCAGTAAATTATGGGGAGCAAATTTGCGCCAAACTCATACTAATACAGCTACACTCAGGAGCATTCCTAATCAAATACTGAAATGTCACTGCATGATATGCAGAACTAAATTGGGACATAAGGGGCTTATTTCATATGTATACACACACCAAAAAAGATTTGCATCACCTGGGTTCCGAGAGTTTCAGAAACTGTTCAGAAAACTGGAATAGAGATCAACGTAAGCATCATTCCCACTCTTTTTATTGCTCATGAAAACCACACATTGCATGTTGTCCCACCATACAGATAGACCTTCAGAGGTGGTGTTCCAGAGTTCTGTACACTCCGGTACCTCTAATACCCAGTAGCAGATCCTCTTGCATTGATGCATGCCTGCATTCGTCGTGTCGTACCATCCACAAGTGCATCAAGGCACTGTTGGTGCAGATTGTTCCACTCCTCAACGGCGATTCGGCTTAGATCCCTCACAGTGGTTGGTGGGTCTCGTCGTCCATAAACAGCCCTTTACATTAGATCCCCGGCATGTTCCATAGGGTTAATATCTGGAGAACACGCTGGCCGCTCTAGTCCAGCGATTTCGTTACCCTGAAGGAAGTTATTCGCGCGATGGGGGCGCGAATTGTCGTCCATGAAGAAGAATGCCTCGCCAATATGCTGCCGATATGGTTGCACTATAGGCCGGAGGATGGCACTGACATATGACGTATCGTACAGCTGTTACGGTGCCTTCCATGACCATCATCGGCGTACGTCGGTCCCACATAATGCCGCCCCATAACAGCAGGAAACCTCCACCTTGTTGCACTCGTTCGACAGTGAGTCTAAGGCGCTCACCCATCGGGAGTGAAGTTGCGCATCATGCAGCCTATTGCGCACAGTTTTAGTCGTAACGCGACACCCTGTGGCTGTACGTAAAGCATTATTGAACGCGGTGGCGTTGCCCTCGGGGTACCTCCGAGCCATAATCCGTGGGTAGCGGTCATGCACTTCAATAGTATCGTTAGGGTGGCAGGAGCGAGGCATATCAACGACAGTTCCTCTCTCTTTGTATCTCCTCCATGTCCGAACAACATCGCTTTGGTTCACTCCGTGACGCCTGGGCACTTTCTTTGTTGACAGCCCATCCTGGCACAAAGCAATCAGGGGGACGCGATCGAAGCGCGGTATTGACCGTCTAGGCATGGTTGAACCACAAACAGCGCGAGCTGTGTACCTCCTTCCTGATGGAATCGCTGGAACTGATCTAATAGGCGCTGCTCAGGCATGGTTGTTTACATTTTTGGGCGGGCTTAGGCACATCTCTGAACAGTCAAAGCGACTGTGTCTGTGATACAATATCCATAGTCAACGACTATCTTCAGGAGGTCTGTGAATCTGGATGATGCAAAACTTTTTGTTGTTGTTGTGTGTTTCTTCAAACAGTTTAATTTATATTCAAAAAATGAATCTATTTAATTTAGTTAAGATTCCTACCCTGGTAAGTCAACCGGCTACAGGGCACCACGTTGTAGCATATTAGTAAAACTCTGCACGAGACGCCAGTGTTTGTTTGGATCCTGCGTCTTCTTTAAAAGCCTGAAACTTAACTTATATGTGTAGCGCTCTAATCAAAGCAGTTGTCTTAATGTGAACTGAGTTTTCCACAGCTTTATCACTGTAAAGATTCTAGAGAAATGGCAACAATTGTTCACCTGTATCTTTGCTGCAAGTCCACGATAGCCTGAACAACTGGGCCCAAGTATAATACGCAGAACACCTCTAAAACCTCATAGAACCATCTCTGGTCTGAACTGCACCCTTCACACACTGTGGATTAGACACCTCATTGGCCCGTCCAGTTTCACTGAAAGCGTTCAGCTCTGTGTACCATTGTGAACAATGATCTTTTGCGAAGTATCCGATGCCAAATGTCCATTACACAGTGTATAAAAATCTTCGCTTGGAGGCACCGACATTCACTGAC
Organism: Schistocerca gregaria; assembly: GCF_023897955.1. Lineage (NCBI taxonomy): Eukaryota > Metazoa > Arthropoda > Insecta > Orthoptera > Acrididae > Schistocerca > Schistocerca gregaria. The sequence goes on along the minus strand of NC_064928.1, from coordinate 189,904,231 downwards.
AACAGCAATTCATGCTGGATTTGCAACTGACATGGCAGTGACACTCTCTCTGGCCCTGTCAGTATGAACTGACTAACAACCGCTGTACTTATGTCAAGTTACCTGGCCGCTGTGGTGCACCATTCCTTGTAGACATGGAAACGAAATGAGCATATGGCATCGTTATCTGGGAGCCCACAGCTGGGGAAGTTTGTACGCTGAGTGCAAGTCTTATTTCAGCCAACGCCACACTGGGCTACTTGCGTGCCAGTGATGAGGATGAAATGATGATGATGTTGACAGCACAACACCGAGTCCACGAACAGAGAAAACCTCCGACCCGGCCGGGAATCGAACCCGGGCGCGACTGCATGAAAGGAGAGCACGTTACCATCCAGCTAAGCAAGCAGACCCTTGTAGACATATTGGCCAACAAATAGATTTGTACCCCAACAAACTCGGCAACTTCACTCATGATGTAACCGTTGGCACCTAAGAGAACACCCAGTCTATGAGCGGAGAAAATCTCCAACTCAGCTGGGAATCAAACCCGGGCCCACTTGCATGTGAGGCAAGCACATTACCATCCAGCTAAGCAGGCAGACCCTTGTAGACATATTGGCCAACATATCGGTTGGTATGCCAACAAACTGAGCAACTTCACTCACGATGGAGAAGTTGGCACCTAAGAGAACACCCAGTCCACGAGAGGAGAAAATCTCCAACCTGGACGGCAATTAAACCTGGGCCCATTTGCACGGGAGGCGAGCACGTTACCATCTATGGAAGCCAGTGGACCCTTGTAGACATATTGGCCAACGAATCGGTTGGTATGCCAACAAATCGGGCAACTTCATTCACGATGGATCCGTTGGCACGTAAGAGAACAGTAGCTCATAACTGCCATTCTGACACGTCTCAGTGCCATCCATCTTAACTGCGTCAATAACGAACGACAGGCTGTGCTCGTATATAAAACATTAATGATGTAACTTGCGTCAGCTGTTGAGGGTCACACGATCGCCTGTTACCAGTTCCACTCCGTCTACAGCGCTCTAAAAAGTCCAGTCGGCAGTTATAAAGGCTAATACTAATATCGTAAGACTTCGTGCATACGTGACGTCGTTTCGACGTCAAACGCAATATTGACAATGTATGCGGCAGGCGCTGTATTCAATGTTGCATGCGCTGAGATGTTAAAGCAATAGGATGGCGATATGCATATACAAAGATGGCCGCACTATCGCGTGCAAAAGATATAACAGGGCAGTATAGTGGCGGAGCTGTCATTGTACTCAGGTGTTTTATGTGAAAAGGTTTCCGACGTGATTATGGCTGCACGACGGGAATTAACAGACTTTGGACGCGAAATGGAAGTTGGAGAAACATACAAAGTGCATTCCATTCCGGAAATAGTTAGTGTATTCAATAATCCGAGATCCATAGTGTCAAAAGTGTGCCGAGAACACCACCTTTCAGGCATCAGATCTCACCACGGACGATGAAATATCTGACTGCCTTCACTTAACAACCGAGAGCAGCGGTGATTGTATAGAATTGTTAGTGGTAACAGACAAGCAACACTACGTGAAATAAACGCAGAAATCAATGTGGCACGTACGACGAAGATATCCGTTAGGACAATGTGGCGTTAATGGGTTATGGCAGCAGACGACCGACGCGAGTTCGAATATTATGACTTTTCTGGAGACTAGAAATCTACTCTGTAGGAATCAGCATGGGTTTCGAAAAAGACGATCGTGTGAAACCCAGATCGCGCTATTCGTCCACGAGACTCAGAGGGCCATAGACAGGGGTTCGCAGGTAGGTGCCGTGTTTCTTGACTTCTGCAAGGCGTTCGATACAGTTCCCCACAGTTGTGTAATGAACAAAGTAAGAGCATAAGGACTATCAGACCAATTGTGTGATTGGATTGAAGAGTTCCTAGATAACAGAATGCAGCATGTCATTCTCAATGGAGAGAAGTCTTCCGAAGTAAGAGTGATTTCAGGTGTGCTGCAGGGGAGTGTCATAGGACCGTTGCTATTCACAACATACATAAATGACCTGGTGGATGACATCGGAAGTTCACTGAGGCTTTTTGCAGATGATGCTGTGGTGTATCGAGAGGTTGCAACAATGTAAAATTGTACTGAAATGCAGGAAGATGCAACGAATTGAGGCATGGTGCAGGAAATGGCAATTGAATCTTAATGTAGACAAGTGTAACGTGCTGCGAATACATAGAAAGAAAGATCCTCTCTCATTTAGCTACAATGTAGCAGGTCAGCAACTGGAAGCAGTTAATTCCATAAATTAGCTGGGACTAGGCATTAGGAGTGATTTAAAATGGAATGATCATATTAAGTTGATGGTCGGTAAAGCATATGCCAGACTGAGATTTATTGGTAGAATCCTAAGGAAATGCAGTTCGAAAGAAGTATATTACAGTACAGTACAGTACAGTACATATTCCCGGAACCATACGAGACTGGAATGGAAGGGAGAACCGATAGAGATACTCAAGGTACCCTCCGCCACACACCGTCAGGTGGCTTGCGGGGTATGTATGCAGATGTAGATGTAGATGTAGATGTAGAGTACCTTTGTTAACAGCACGACATAGACCGCAGCGCCTCTACTAAGCTCGGAAGCATGTCGGTTTGACAGTAGACGACGGGAAAACCATGGCCTGCTCAGATGAATCATTGTTTCAGTTGATAATAGCTGATGGTAGGGTTCGAGTGCGGCGCAGACCCCATGAATCATGGTAGCATGTTGTCAACAAGGCACTTCGCAAGGTGGTGGTGGTTCCATAATGCGTCTACTCGCTATTTTTTGGTCTTGGTTATGTTTGTTGTTGTGGTCTTCAGTCCAGAGACTGGTTTGATGCAGCTCTCCATGCTACTCTAGCCTGTGCACGTTTCTTCATCTCCCTGTACCTATTGCAACCTACATCCTTTTGAATCTGCTTAGTGTATTCATCTCTTGGTCTCCCTCTACAATTTTTACCCTCCACGCTCCTCTACTCTTATAATTGCCATCTGGTTTCTGTAAAAATTGTAAATATCCTTTCGCTTCCTGTATTTTACCCCTGCCACCTTCAGAATTTGAAAGAGAGTATTCCAGTCAACTTTGTCAAAAGCTTTCTCTAAGTCTACAAATGCTAGAAACGTAGGTTTGCCTTACCTGAATCTAGCTTCTAAGATAAGTCGTAGGGTCAGTATTGCCTCACGTGTTCTAATATTTCTACGAAATCCAAACTGATCTTCCCCGAGGTCTTGGTTATAAAAAGTGTTTCACTTTTTTACCAATAATCGAGTAAAAAATTGTAATACAAATTAGCCGTAGAGGCACTGCTAATGTTTTTCATTTTTAAATAAACTTTTTTTTTTAAAAAGAAGTAATTTTTAGTCGTAACATGTGAATTGGTGTGAAATGTTCTGTTATTATAGGAAATGAGACAAACGAACAGTGCTATTTTGATAACAGTACCGACAGCAACAGCAACAGACTCATGGCATGAGAATTGGTACAGCATTTGCTGAGGCGATAATGTCCATGTTGTCGAGAGTCGTGGCTTAAGGTACACATGTACGTGGGGTGTGCAGGACGTGCCCGTAGCCTGGGCTCAACTGTAGTATCCTTCTGCTCGCACATAGATTCTATGATATTCTGTTGTTCTCTCGGTTTTGACGAGCTCGTACCAGAAAACCTGAAACGCCTGTGTGGTATGCAGCTCGCATCACCGCGCCGCACTATGAGTTGCAAGCATGTTTGGAGTAGGGCGTCTCTTGAGTTTGAACAATCAGAGATACTTCCAACTAACCAAGCAGCGGGTTATAGTAACCTGCTTAACGACAAATATAGACTTCCTATCGATTCCGCGAAACATTGATACGTGCTTTAAAACTGATGGCAATGATGCAGAAAAGTTTGGGATTTATTCAATTCGTACGGTGAAAGATTCTTCCCATTTCACCTTCTACGTGAATGGAGACCTAAACTTGGAGTGAACTTTAACATACACATCGAAGCTAAAAATTTACCTTGTCATTATCCAGTTGTAGTTTGTAGTTTTAATCTGTCAGGAAGTTTTATATCAGCGAACACTCCGCTGCACAGTGAAAAATCTCATTCTGGAAACATCCCCCAGGCTGTAGCCAAGCCATGTCTCCGCAATATCCTTTCTTCCAGGAGTGCTAGTTCTGCAAGGTTCGCAGTAGAGATTATGTGGAGTTTGGAAGGTAGGAGACGAGGTACTGGCAGAATTGAAGCTGTGAGGATGGTTCGGGAGCCGTGCTTGGGTAGCTCAGTTGGTAGGGCACTTGGCCGCGAAAGGCAAAGGTCCCGAGTTCGAGTCTCGGTCCGGCACACAGTTTAAATCTGCCAGGAAATTTGTTGGTGGTACGGGTCCTCGTGGAGCAGTTAGGTGGCTTGTTCGTTCGTTAGCCGATGAGCATCGAGTAGATGGGGCGATAAGAGAGCAACAAGGGCGGTTTGCGTTCTTCGTTTCAAAAGGAGCAATTTGGTCACTATTGTATGGAGTGATTTTCGTCGAGAGTACGGGCGCCTCCTAGACATTGGCAATAGCAGTCTGTTGTCTTCATGCACGCACACCCTCCCTCGTCGCGACTGCACAGATATCGCTTCGGCGTCCCCCCACCCCCCTCCCCCCGCAGCGGAGCTGACCTCAAAAGTTTGTGTACGTATTGTCCGGTCTAGTTAAGAACCATTCCTTACCGTGTGGGTCGGGCATAAAACATCTCTGAATCACGTTGTGAATCTAATTTGTGAACTAGCAGTTGAAAATTGATCTGATTTTTTTTTATTTCCAGAGATATCTCATACACTTTCAACCACGACGGATCCAAAGACAGTGATTTTATTTATTACTCGAGAATAACACAGCAGTTGGCTTCCAGTCTACTTTTTCTACTTTTTGTTCCCCAAATAATTTGATTTAGTTACCTCCGTAGTCAATATACCCTCGTTAAGTCCTATTATCTGTTTGTAACAGGTTGATGAGCGTTTCTCAGTAACCCTTGAATATTCACAAATATAATTGTCTATGTAATAGCTGATTTTTGGGATTTAGAAAACACGGAGAAAGTCTCGTATATATTCTGTTTTATTGACACAATTCACGTCTTAAATTAATGAGAGATGGCACTCGGTAATCAATGAAGAAGGAATTGATCGTAGTGTGTCTCATTTTGGTATTATAACAGTCAGTTCGTATCACATTCCTTCTCGTTCCTATCACCAAATATATGATATCCCATGAAACTGTCCTTTACCATTAATATCTAATAAATCATAAACATGTCTCTGGATTTACATTGTGTAAGTTTCTTAATTCTCATGACACGATATGAATTATAAATTCGAGTTCATTCGAAGTCTGTTCAACACAAATGTAGTATTTTCACGGACTCTGTATCTCACGTCTCGTTTAGTAGCAGAATCGCCTTGACAGCGATCGGCAACGATATTAGTATGATAAGATCCAATTAGTTTCTGTTCCAGTATCTCAAAATAATCTGTTATCCACCACACCAATGTGTAATCCAATAATCAGGATGATATTTACTTAGACTTATAATCCCTAACTTCCGCCTACCACGGAAGACTGCAAACATGCTCCATTGAAAACAAAGACTCAAGAGAGCTAACAATGTTGTGCATGGGTTTATATATTATATACAAAACGAAACGCAGCTCTGTTATGTTTTCCTTGGATTCCCTTTGTATTACTTTGCGTTATCCTCTTCAAATATCTACTCTTCGTGAAATTTTAACTAACTGTTAGTTCGAAATACAACTACCGTTTTTTGGCACTTAGGTCATTTCGTATTACAGAATTTAATCTACTATTCGTTTCTGAATACCCACTCTCTAAAGAGCAGTTATATCTTCCACTAGAAAAATGATTTAATAGTACTGCGAAACCGTAATCTGCCATATCAGATTTATGTTGGTCAGCTCCCGGCCTGGTGTCATATAAGCAACTCTGAGTTAAAGGAAAACATGTTTCTGTGTTTCATTTGCATTTTCGTGTATACCTATGACCAGCAAAAGCAAAAGTAAACGTCTCGACTGAAAAGATTTACTGCAGTATTTACCACCAAAGCAGTGTGAAAAACTGCTTAATTCTCTTGTCTGTTTGTTAATAAAGTAGGTGGCCGTCACTTCTGCAGGGTGGAGAACTGAGCAGTGCCAGCAAGTCCAAGTGATAATACCTCACCTGGTTAATTTTATTTTCGTGGTTGGTGAACGTTCTTTCTTTATACATAGAGAGTGTTTCACAATTCATGTTACAAGCTTCTAGAGACTGTAGAGGGGACTTCGTAGATCAAGTTTTACGTAGGAAACGTGTCCGGTTAAACGTCATCCAACGACGCTACAAATCGTCAGAGTTATAGTCGCCGGCACCTGTGAGTGTGTATATATTGGGTGTCCCATATATCTTGACCACCCTAAATAACTATTTGTCCAGATGAAAATTATAAAATATTTCAAGGAAATGTTCTTTAGCCGTCAGGGGGACATCAATCAGCATGATTTCCTTCATTGTAGCTTTGTTTTTTACAAAGATATGAATATCGGGATGACTTTTTTAAATGGCACCCTGTCTTTTTTATTCGGTAATTCATTTCCTCTCCTAAACACCTATTCAAAAATGTATCACAACGTTATTAATTACATCCCACAACACTGACGTTGACGCTCCCAGCGCTTAGTGCAGGTACACGGGGGATAATGAAACATGTCCACGTGCTGATGTTGACAGAGGACAAACGTAAACATAAGTAGAGTGCACGCCTGTCATTCCGTCAACCATAGTTACTTGAAGAGTTGCGTGAGTAGAATCTACACGAACGAAGATAAGGTAGAAATGCTACTAATCCATGGGGAATGTAAGTTAGCAAAACAGCAATTGCAATGTTTTCTTATGTAAAGGTACATTTAGTACCATAGTTTAGTCCTTTTAAACACTGTTGTGTAGAGTAGGCATATAGGTAAGGCTGTCCTTCCTACAAACTGCATTGACATAACGTTTCTTTTATTGTTGTTGTTGTTGTTGTTGTTGTTGAAGGTAGGCGAAATGCTACGCAGGCAGCGGAACTGTACTGAGAGCGGTATCCTTACAAGAACCCACCTTCCCGACGGATGTTTTCTAGTCTTGTTACGACGCTTCAGGAAACGGAAAGTTTCAACCCACGACAACGCTACCGTCGTAGCAGTCGCACAGACGAAGCTGCTGGAGTTACTGTCCACCCCTGCGTTGCTATGAATCCACATGTGAGCACACGACATCTTGAACACGAGACTGGCTTTCCTAAAAGCAGTCTACATCGTATTCTTACAGGTCACCGGTTCCATGCTTATCATGTACACCTACATCAAGAATTGCATGGGAATGATTTCCAGAATCGTGTGCACTTCTGTCAGTGGGCACAGCTGCAAATTCTCGCCAGACCGAATTTCTTCTCCAATGTTCTGTTTACCAGTGAATGTTCCTTCTCAAATAAAGGACACTCAAACACAAGAAACATGCATTATTGGTCCAGTGACAACCCACGATGGCTTAGACGAGTGGAACGTCAGCTTCAATGGAGAGTTAATATCTGTTGTGGGATGCTTGGTACTACAGTTATTGGCCCTTATTTCATCAATGGTAGTCCAAACAGCACAGCGTATGGCATCTTCCTCAGACGAATTCTTCCTCCTCTTTTGGATGAAGTGCCGCTAAGAACCAGAATGCTTACATGGTATCAACACGATGGATGTCCACCACATAATGCCTTGCGGGCACGTCCTGTTCTGAACCGAAGGTATCCTGCCGGATGTTTTGGCCGAGGAGGAACAGTTACTTTGCCTGCTAGGTCTCCTGATTTAAATCCTCTGGTCTTTTTTCTTTGGGGATGCATTAAAGACGTTGTCTATCGCGGTATTCCAACAACTCCAGAGGACATGTGGGAACGTATCGTGCTTGCTTGTAATTCTCTTCAGGAGGCAACACTGGAAGCACTAAATAATTCTTTCATTCAACGAGTGCACCAGTGTATCGGTGTCCAGGGTCACCACTTTGAGCACCTTTGGATGTTCTACTCCTGGGCAATGGCACAGGAGAGTCAAAGTCAATTTTGTGTTATGTTTTTAGTTGGTTTTCATTTGTTTTCTGACAACTCCAGCAAGTGGACGAGTTTGTGATCCCGGGCTGAAAGTCAATGTTGTGTTATGTAATTAATAACGTTGTGATTAAGTAAATGGTACACTGTGATAGGTCTTTAGAAGAGGCCATGAATTAGCGAATAAAAAATATAGGGTGTCAATTAAAAAAATCATACCGATGTTCATATCTTTGTAAAAAGCAAAGCTACAACGAAGGCAATCATACTGATTGGTGTGCCCCTGACGGCTGAAGAACATTTGCTTGAAACATTTTGTAATTTGCATCTGGAAAAACAGTTATTTAGGGTGGTCAAGATAAATAGGACACCCTGTATATATCGGGTAATTCCGTGAAGATGTTACAAACTTTCGGGGATAATCGAGAAAGATAAATGTATCAGTTTGAGACAAGTGTCCTTGTAACGGAAACCAACGAGTCGGAAGTTATAAGCAAAAACAGTTGTGATACCTTCAACAGTGGAATACATGTAGCGGTGCCATTGTTGCTAAGACTGTAGGGTAGGCAACTTTCAGAGGTGGCACTATTGACCAAAACAAGGAAAAAATGTCGAGTATACATGGGTTATAAAATGCATACCTTAAGAGACACGAGGACTTGTTCAATAGAGGAGATTCTTCCACACTAAAGATGATGAGCGAGTGCTTATAGCTTCTCAGGTATGCATTTTAGAGCCCACATTTACTGAGACTTTTTCCATTTTTGTATCCATACTACCACCTCTCAAAGTTGCCAAGACCCACAATCTGATGATCAACAGTACGAGTACACGTATTTCACTGTCAGAAGAGTCAGGACGCTTTCCGCTTATAACCTTCGGCTCCCTCTTTCCCGGTACAAGGATCCTTGCCCCAAATTCATGCATTTCGTCTTCTGCAACATTCTAGATTTCTAACATTACGGAATCACCCTATATATATATATATATATATATATATATATATATATATATATATATATATATATATATATATATATAGGCGCCGGCGCCTGTAACTTTGACACTTTTCGGAACATGAATTCCCGTGTAAAACTCGCTCCACTAAGTCCCCTCTGCAACCTCTAGAAGTGTGTAACATGAATTGTGAAACACTATGTATATGATCTCTGCAAAGGAATTACAGAAAGTATTTCCAGAAGTGTACTTCTACTCAGATTCCTCTACTATGAACTCCAGTAATATGGTAGGCATTTCAGATCAGAAATATGTTTTTCCAAAAGAAGGTTACGTCTTTAATGCTTTCAGTTGTATCGTTTTCTTTCCACTCCAGTTTTACCTGACAGTTAAAACCGCTCAAAATATCCGGTGTCGGTTATTTGCTGTAATGAACTTAGAAACAATACACTCTGTGACTTTCAAGATACGGAGAACCAAAATATTAAATTAAATAGGCAAATAAAAGGGTCCAACCTCCGTTCGCCACTTTTCTTGAAATGTGATGAGTGATTGAATACTACATAATATCACGAGTATTCTCCTATTGATTCCAATTTTTTGAAACTCTGCTCTAAAATCGTGTTGCAGTCGGGGACCATACCACTATATGGGCATGACGAATAGTCAGAGCTAAAGGGTGAAAAATGATGATGAAGAACTCTGTTTTTCGAGTTAGTTTGTCCGTTTTCAACAGCTATAAGTGGAAAAAAGGCATATTATGTTGACACAGGCAGCAGAATTTTATATTTTTATTTTGTTATATGAATGAACTGTTAAGTTTCCAATTTACCGCAAGATTTAAATTTACCATAATATCATTCTTATTTTATTATTTCTTAAATATGGGGCGGTCGCTGTAGCCAGGTGGTTCTAGGCGCTTTAGTCTAGAACCGCGCAACCGCTACAGTCGCAGGTTCGAATCCTGCCTCGGGCATGAATGTGTGTGATGACCTTAGGTTAGTTAGGTTTAGTATTTCTAAGATATAGGGTACTGATGACCTCAGATGTTAAGTCTCATAGTGCTCAGAGCCATTTGAACCATAAATATCGCACACAAATCTTTACTCTCTCATTGTTACGTCACTTTGTAAAAGTATTCCCAGACAAACGTTGGTGCCATTTTGCAATACATCGTATGTTTGGTGAGGACAGCGAGGAACTACCGTACAGATTTTGTGGGAGCAAGTGTCGCACAGTGCATCTTTAGCCATGACAAACGGCAACAGGATGGACATTAGTGTCTCAGTATTGCTGTACCAATTCTTACGCAGTGTGTTTGTTGCTCATTTCTGTAGATATTGTTATTAAAATAGCAATTATCGCATTTTCCTATTTTCTATAACAACGAAATATTTCGTACCAATGAAATTTTTACGAATAAAAATTACTCATTGTTCAAGAAAGCTGATTTAAAAAGAAAAGCTTCAAGCACTGCTGCTATGCCGGAAAACCCAAATAAGAATGTCATGATAATTTAAAGAGAGGAACAGTGTTATCCTGACAGGTACGATAACGTTGACAATAATAACACCTTACAGTTTTGATGAACACCCATTTCAATAATTATTGAGTATATTATGATATAAAGGTAGAAGGAAAGAAAGGTTATTTTAATTAGCTATCAAACATCTCAGTAATAAATGCAAATCTATACGACGAAAGTTAAGTCCAAAGTAATATGTCGGTCAGCGATCACATTTATTCTGAAAGAGAGTTGTAAACGCGGCGAAAAGGAAATACGATGGGTCTACAATACTCGATCGTGGAAATGATAGTCGCTTGCTAGCTTGCTTGCTGTCAAGTCGTGAGAGAGCACCTGTTGTTATAGTATTACAAACGGAACGCTACGAGATTGTTTCTATTAAAAAAAAGTACTAGTGCGTGATAGAGATGCGCGGACTTTGTTCTCAGTTATTCTGACTTGAGAACTTGAACTGAAGTGATGTTCTGATAGTGTACGACGAGTTATCGAACTTTAACTATTGGAGATAGTATTGTTGGACTCAACCTTCATCGAAGTGAACAATTACAACGAAGAATGGACATACTATCGAAGACTGCAATACCTGATTAGCCTTGAGTAAGAAACATTAATACGACCACACGAAGATAATACAAGTAGGTCGATTGTAAAAGTTGTCGTAATTGTCACGATTACCGAACTGGAAAGAATTGTAATTGATCTGATCCATCGGTGTGAGTGTGGTTCAAAATGGCTCTGAGCACTATGGGACTTAACATCTTAGGTCATCAGTCCCCTAGAACTTAGAACTACTTAAACCTAACTAACCTAAGGACATCACACACATCCATGCCCGAGGCAGGATTCGAACCTGCGACCGTAGCAGTCGCGCGGTTCCGGACTGAGCGCCTAGAACAGTGAGACCACCGCGGCCCGCCTGTGAGTGTGGTGTGATGATTATAAACTAACTGCTAAGAAGGAACAATAAAAGTTGTTCGTCAGTCATGGAAATCTCGCGTGTTGGCTCCATCATTAATTGAACTGTGTGATAGTTGATGATCAAAAGTAATTAACTGTGAACATTTTAATTGAAAGAGTGACTTGACGAACATTGAGCATTGAAATGAGTGTTTTGCCGAAATTATATTACGACGCATGAAAGCAAGATAGCATTATAGATTATCTGTGGATTTGCGTCGTGCCGTAGTGAACAATTCTGCCTAGCAACGTAGCAACATCTACTGATACCGTACCGCAAATGGATTTTTCCTCGCTTCAGTGGTGTGAAACGACGCCGGTGATGAATGATTCACTCAATACTGCAATAACTAACTAACCGGGCATAGCAAATCATCATAAAACCATAACAGACAATTAAAACCAGCAGTTCGCATCGCTGAGAACACTGTGCGGATTCGCCAACAGACTATCATAGATTGTTATGTTCACATAATATGCAAAAAACTGGTGATTTCTTAAACTGGGGAACAATCAAGAATGGGGTGCCGCAAGGTTCGGTCTTGGGTCCCCTGCTGTTCTTAATATATATTAATGACTTGACATTCTATTTTCACGAAGATGCAAAGCTGGTATTTTTTGCCGACGATACAAGTATAGCTATCACACCCGACAGACAAGAATTAACTGGTGAAATTGTAAACGATGTTTTTCAGAAAATCATTAAGTGGTTCTCTGCAAATGGGCTCTCATTAAACTTTGGCAAAACACAGTATATACAGTTCCACACAGTAAATGGAATGACCCCATTAATAAATATAGACTTCGATCAGAAATCGGTAGCTAAGGTAGAATATTCAAAATTTCTAGGTGTATGCATTGATAAGGGATTGAATTGGAAAAAACACACTGAGGATCTGCTGAAACGTTTGAGTTCAGCTACTTATGCTATTAGGGTCATTGCAAATTTTGGCGATGTACATCTCAGTAAATTAGCTTACCACGCCTATTTTCATTCTCTGCTTTCGTATGGCATCATATTCTGGGGTAACTCATCATTGAGTAAAAGAGCGTTCATTGCACACAAACGTGTAATCACAATAATTGCTGGAGCTAATCCAAGATCATCCTCCAGACACTTATTTAAAGAGCTATAAATCTTCACAGTAGCCTCACAATATATATATATATATATATATATATATATATATATATATATATATATATATATATATATATTCACTTATGAAATTTGTTATTAACAATCCGAACGAACTCAAAAGTAATAACAGTGTACATGGCTACAACACTAGGAGAAAGGATGAACTTCACTACTCAAGGTTAAATCTAACTTTGGCCCAGAAGGGGGTATATTATGCTGCTACAAATGTCTCTGCTTTCGTATGGCATCATATTCTGGGGTAACCCATCATTGAGTAAAAGAGCGTTCATTGCACACAAACGTGTAATCACAATAATTGCTGGAGCTCATCCAAGATCATCCTCCACTACTCAAGGTTAAATCTAACTTTGGCCCAGAAGGGGGTAAATTATGCTGTTACAAATGTCTTTGGTCACTTACCTAATAGCATCAAAAGTCTGACAGATAGCCATATAGCACTTAAAAGGAAATGAAAAGAATTTCTTAATGGCAACTCCTTAGATGAATTTTTGGATATAGTAAGTGGGATATTTCCCAACCTCCACAAGAAAAAAAAAATTATTAAGTGTCATGTAATATTTTGTATAATGTAATACCTTGTATGGACACCTTTTATTAACTTGACACGTTCCACATCATTACGAAGTGTCGTATTCATGATCTATGGAAAAAGTACTAATCTAATCTACGCGAGGAAGAATTTTCTTTAGAGATTTTCAGGTGCTGTTCCACTTTGCCCGACGGGGCAACCATCACTGCCCGTCGCTTCTCCATTCCACCGACCGAGCTGTAGCAGCAGCGGCTCAGAGACAACAAAAGGGGAGAGGGGACGTCACATACGGCTAATTCGTATATCATTTATTTTTCTACTTGGCTATTAATTAAAAAAAAATACCTGCTGTATCCGAGACCAAACAAATACCGAAAAAATGTCGGTTATTCAGAAGTAAAATACCGGTACCGGCATTAAGCGGCCGGTTTTTCCCATCCGTAGCGTGCCCGGGTGCACTTAATCAGCGTTAGTTGCCAACTGCGTGTGGCGGACAATGGCAGCGGCAGACGCGGACATAATTAGCTGTTAGGTGCCGTGTCCGCGATACAGATGGGCCATTAGGCCTGGCCTGGGTGAGATGCCCGTTAATTGAGCGCCAGCGATCGCAAGAAACGGCAGAATCGATCGCGGTTCCGTACGCTCGGAACGCACGGAAGCCCGGCGCGGTGAAAAGTCGCGCCTGAAGACGCCTCGCCGACGGTGGGCGTGTCCCAGGCTCTCGTGCTCACTGGCGGTCCAGCTCTGCCGCTGCCGATAACGCCGAGACACGCGACGCCAATTACTGCCCCGCTGGCGAGTTACCGGACCGAGCTGTACAGATCGCGCCATCGCCGCTGTGGCGGGGTTTACTGCAAGGAGTGTTTCGGTATGCGAGAAAGCGGCCACTTCCGGGGCCGGAGGTGGCTGTAAACGGGAAACTCGCCCATGGAGAAGCCACAAACAAGTTTTCATGTATTTTTCTTTCTAGTTCCTTAGCTTTTTGTTCGGTATACTTCACAACATCGTAGGGAGGGAAGTGAAAATAGATGAGGTCATGCGAAACATGATATTACGAGAAGAATTTGGCACAGCACTAAAAGATCCAAGATAAGTCTACTACAGTACACGACATTCTTTTATGATTACTGATATCTTTGGAAGAGCCAGCTATAGAAAGTTATTCCACCTGCTTAGCAGGATATACACTATGTGATCAAAAGTATCCGACAGTTCCTCAGATGCGCATTTTAGTACCCATGTATATACAGGACATTTTTCCTTGTTTTGGTCCCATACTACCGTTTCTGAAAGTTTCATACCGCGACTTCTTAGCGACAGCAGTACCACTGCTTGTACTTCACTGACAGAGGTATCAGAACGGTTTTCGCTTATAACTATCGACTCATTCGTTTCTGGTAGAGGGCTCCTTACTTCAAATTCATATGATAAAAACCATCCGGAACCCTCCCCCCCCCCCCAAAAAAAAAACATGTTTTTCATATTAGGTGCATTGTGCTGCCACCTACTGCCAGGTACTCCATATCGGCGATCTCGGTAGTCATTGCATACCGTGAGAGATCAGAATGTGGCGCTCGACGGAACTCATGCATTTCGATCATGGTCAGGTGATTGGGTGTCGCCGGCCGCCGGTGGCCGAGCGGTTCTAGGCGCTTCAGTCTGGAACCGCGAGACCGCTACGGTCGCAGGTTCGAATACTGCCTCGGGCATGGATGTGTGTGATGTCATTAGGTTAGTTAGGTTTAAGTAATTCTAAGGGGCAGAAAAGCGTACAGACCGACCTCTTCTGTTGACTGGCAGAGACCGCCGACAGCTGAAGAGGGTCGTAATAGGTAATAGGCAGAGATCTATTCAGATGTTAAGTCCCATAGTGCTCATAGCCATTTGAGCCATAAAAGGTTCCAGTAAAAATAAGGCTACTGCAGTAGACGGTATTCTTTTATGATTATTGATATCCTTGGAAGAGGCAGCTATGAGAAAATAATTCACCTGCTTAGCAGGATATGCACTATACCCGCAAAAACATACGTTTTTCGTATTAGGTGCATTGTGCTGCCACCTGTTGCCAGGTACTCTATATCAGCGACGTCAGTAGTCATTGCACACCGTGAGAGATCAGAATGGGACACTCCGCGGAACTCACGGAATTTTAACGTGGTCAGTTGATTGGCTGTCAGTTGTGTTATACGTCTGTACGCGAGATTTTCGCACTCTAAACATGCAGCTGGTGGACGACGGTTCTCCGGTTAGCTTTATGTGGGTTCCTGGCCATGTCGGTATCCCAGGGAACGAAGCTGCAGATGCCGCGGCCGAGGTTGCGGTCCTCCAGCCTCGGACGGCTTCTTGTTGTGTCCCTTCATCAGATTGTAGCACGGTCATTTGTCGGCGCATTTTATCGCTGTGGCATGCCGATTGGGCTGCACTTAGGGACAACAAGCATCGGGCCTTGAAACCTCTTCCTGCGGCTTGGACGTCCTCCTCACGTCCTTCTCGGTGGGAGGAGGTCGTTTCGGCCCGGTTACGAGTTGGACACTGCCGGTTCAGCCACCGCCATCTACTGACGGCTGCGCCGGCGCCGTTCTGCCCATGTGGGCAATTGCTGACGGTACGCCACATTTTAACGTCCTGTCCGGATTTCAGTACACTGTATCTTGATCTTGGCCTGCCATGATGTACTCTGGATGCCATTTTAGCGGACGACCCAGGAGCAGCTGCTCGCGTTCTTCGTTTTATCAACTTGACAAATCTCCCCAAGGACATTTGATTATGCTGTTTTTTTTTTATCCTCTGCCTGTCTATGTCTTTTATAGTGTTGTCCCTTTTAGTTGCTGTTTTAACCTTTTGCCTCGCGGTGCTTTCCGATTTAGTCTGGGCGCTAATGACCATTGCAGTTGTGCGCCCTAAAACCACAAAAAAACTCCTAAGCACCCACTGTTTCCGATGTGATACTGGAGGGGAAACGTCAAGGGACACGTACAGGACAAAAGCGTACAGACCGACCTCGTCTTTTGACTGGCAGAGACCGCCGACAGCTGAAGAGGGTCGTAATATGTAATAGGCAGACATCTATTCAGACCATCACACAGGAATTCCAAACTGCATCAGTATCCACTGCAAGTACTATGACAGTCAGGCGGGAGGTGAGAAAACTTGGATATCATGGTCGAGCAGCTGCTCATAAGCCACTCATTACGCCGGTAAATGTCAAACGACGCCTCGCTTAAATATTGGACGATTGAACAGTGGGAAAACGTTGTGTGGAGTGACGAATCACGGTACAAAATACACGGTGTGCATGGCGAATGCCCGGTGATCGTCATCTGCCAGCGTGTGTAGAGCCAACAATAAATTTCGGAGGTGGTGGTGTTATAGTGTGGTCGTGGTTTTCATGTAGGGGACTTGAATCCCTATTTGTTTGGCGTGGCATATGAAAACACAGGCCTAAAAAATGGTTCATATGGCTCTGAGTACTATGGGACTTAACATCTGAAATCATCAGTCCCCTATAACATAGATCTACTTAAACCTAACTAACCTATGGACAGCACACACATCCATGCCCGAGGCAGGATTCGAACCTGCGACCGTAGCCGTCGCGCAGGTCCAGACTGAAGCGCCTAGAACCGCTCGGCTTAAGAAGAATGCAACAAACCAAGTGCCAAAGAGGGCAGCATCTGGCAAATGGAATATTACCAAACCTTAAGTCATGGTTGCAAAATGCTGACAACAGTTCTATACGGAAGGATGGAAAAACTGGTAGACGCCGACCTCGGGAATAAGCCGTTTGGATTCCGGAAAAATATAGGTAAACGAGAGGCAATACTGTCCCCAGAACTTACCTTGGAAGGCAGGTTAAAGGAAGGCAAATCTACGTTTAGAGAATCTGTGGATTCAGAGAGAGATTTTGATAGTGTTGACTCGAATACTCTCTTAAAAATTTTGAAGGTAGCGAGTATACGATACAAGGAGCGAAAGGTTATTCATAACTTGTAAAAAAAACAAGGTTACTGTTATAAAGGTCGGAGGGCATGAAAAGGAAGCAGTGGTTAAGAAGGGAGTGAGACAAAGCTTCCGTTTTCAATCTGTGCATTTATTAACTAGTAAAGGATACATAGGAGAAATTTGGAAATGGAACTGAAGAGCAGGGAGAATAAATAAAATTTTTTGAGGTTTTCCGATGACACTGTAATTGAGTCATTGAAAACAAAGGACTTGGATGAGTACTTGAACGGCGTGAATATTGAATTGAAAGTAGTTAAAAGTTGAATGTCAACAAAAATAAAAATAATGTAACGTTCAGGATATTACATTATGGAATGTGGCATTAATAATTGTACATGAATTTTGCTGTTTGGGCAACAAAGTAAGTAGATGGTCGAAGAAATGATATAAATTGCAGAGTGGCAGTACAAGATAAGCACGTCTCAAAATGAGGAATTTATGAACTTGAAGTACAACTCTTCCCTGAAAATTCACGCGTATGGTCTAGTTTTTCATCCGTCAAACAAAAAAAAGCAAATGCTCTCATCTTCTTCCACTTTTCTTTTCTCAGGAAATTACGTCATTTTCTTTTCCCCTACCTTTATAATATCGTGTTTAATCATTTCGATTTCGCAAATATTATCTTCGTGGTCCTTAAGCGCAATATACCTCCCTAGAGCTTGTCTTCATTGTTGTACTAATGATGGAATGGCAACTGAGCTTCTGGTATTCTCCTCCTGTACTATGACAATTACTACAAAGTTTTACAATGTTATCTACTAGATGTAACGTACACTTATCGTAACGAAAATAATGCAAACTAGATGTAGATGTAGATGTAGATGTAAGAGAGTGTCTAATGACCCTAATCTTGCCAGGGTAAATAGATAGAAATAGAAAGAAATGATTGTCAACAATCGCCGAGTCACATCAGAAATGTCTCCGATGATTTATGTGCTCATACCCGGAAATTTTTACCTATTTTGTGTGTACGAAACACGTGACATCACGTGTTCAATTTGGAACAAAAATAGGGGGGAATGCTAGTTGTTCAGAAGTCGCTGAAAGAACCCAATAAACATACAGAATTCCTGAAACGTATCATCACAGGTGATGAAACATCGGGTTACGGATATGACGTGGAAACTAAGGCTCAGTCACCACATCGGATGCATTGAGGATCGCCAAGAAAGCTGCTAAAGTGAGGACAAATGTGAAGGTTATGCTGACTGTGTTCTTCATTTTTAACAGCATAGTGCTACATGAGCTCATGCAGGTCGATCGATCTACGAGAAGTAATACGTACAAGTTCACCACCGTTTGCGTGAAGCAGTCTGAAAAAACTGCTGGGATTATTGGCGAAACTATGCACGGATTTCGCACCAGGATGAAGCACCTTCTCACGCATCATTTCACGTTCGTGAATTTTTTGCCGTAATAAATACTATAATGGTGCTCCAACCTAAGTAATCGCCATATGTTTGGTCTCATGCGACTTTCGTCTGTTCCAAAAACTAAAGAACACTTGAAAACGCGTTGTTTTAAAGCGTAGATGGGATTAAAAACGCATCTCTGAGACAGATAAAACCTGTCCCAATGATCTAGTTCCAGGGTTGTATCGGGGACTGTAAAAAGCGCTACCATAAGTGTGTAATATTATAGTGATTTTTTGTGTATATACGGATGTGTAGATTCGTTGTAGCAGCAATGTGGTGTCCTTTATGTGTGCGTGAATCGTTTGTGGGTACGAGATACTGAAAATTAGGTGCCTCTACACTTGTGGTGTTAATAACAAATCGTAAGATCGCATGGGGCTATGTACAACATATTCACTACAATTTCATTCCGCGGCCAAGAAATTTCGTCCTTGATATCGTTAAGGCTTTCTACATTCAAATGCCCGATTAATGAATCACTCTAGAGTGTCTGTATAGACGTAAAACAAATTAGGAACAGATCGGTGTGATGCATCTTAATCGTTCACTTTTAGAAATATCTCAGAATTATAATGGAATCTCTTTTAGCATGACTAATAATATATACCTTCATAGATTCACGTGGAGAAACATTTTAGTGCGGTACACATATTATTAATTCAAAGCTGAGCACTTTAACCACGAAAAATCCAGTCACTTGAACGAAAGATAGCCGTGACGCGGCAACCACAAAAATCTGTTTTGATATCGATACTACACTTCGCGAAATGTATGAAATTAACTTGACTTTTGTCTGTTTATTCAAGAAATTGATTGTAAGCCATCTCCTTGTGGCTTTACATCACGTAATATTGGAGTAATTTGAGAAAGAATCCGTCAATTTGCAAATGGCGGCCAACAATACTAATTACAACGCACACTTCGCTGCACATTATTGATCTCTGAAAACGTACAGTTAAATTTTCGTACATGTGGGGATGCTAATGCTATTGAAATAAGTGTTTTGGTTATCAATAACAGCATATATTTACTAGAAATACGTTACAAGATAAATATATCTCCATGTACGTCTTTCTCGTAGGAAGGTTCGAACTAGAGTAAAAAAATTATGAAAATCTATTTCTATTGTTTACATTGTTCTCAGTATCTTTACTACAAAACAAGAATTATCATGAAACATCGATATTGCTTTTCGTACACATCACAGTGAGATAATTAATATTTTAATGCGCTCTTCTGTACACAAAATAAGAGTTCGTTTTATTACGTGAACATTTCATGTCAGCCTCAAAATAAATGTTTCTCTTTCCAGTACAATATCCCAAGCAGACTATTTTGAGCGGGAACACACTGATGTAGACGAATAAATAAAATTATTTGCAAAAAAATGAGAGCTCCCGAAAGCTTTTTAACACACCTCGTATGACGTCCTCTCAGAATTCGTACAGGCCGTGGGCTGGTGTTACCAAAAGGCGCGTCGTGGGCTAGGCTTTAGTCTGTTTATTCAGGAAATTGATTGTAAACCAACTCCTTTTGGCTTTACACCAAGTAAAATACTGACGTAATTTGAAGAAGAATCTGTCGACTTGCAAATGGCGGCCAACAATACCATTTACAATGCAGTCTTCACTGCACATTATTGATATTTGAAAATGTACAGTTAAATTTCCGTACATGTATGGATGCTAATGCTACTGAAATAAGTGGTACGGTTATCAACAACAGCATATATTTACTAGAAATACGTTAAGAGGTAAATACGTCTCCATGTACGTCCTTTTCGAGGAAGGTTCTAACTGTTAAAAAAAAGAAAAATAATCCATTTATGTTGTTTACATTGTTCTCAGTATCTTCACTACAAAACATGGGTTATCAGGTAACATCGTTATTGCTTTTTGTACACATCACAGTGAGATAGTTAATATTTTAATGCGCTCTTCTGTACGCAGAATAAGAGTTCGTTTTATTACGTGAACATTTCATGTCAGCCACAAATAAATGTTTCTCGTTCCCAGAGGGACCAGTACAATATCTCATACAGACTATTTTGAACGAGATAACACTGATGTAGACGAATAAATAATATTATTTGCAAAAAAAATGAAAGTTCCCGTAAGCTTTTTAACACAGTTCATGTAACGTCCTCTCAGGATTCGTGCAGGCCGTGGGCTGGTGTTATAAGAAGGCGCGTCGTGGAGCTGGCGTTACCTGATGGCGGTGGTTCGTGTCGATGAGTCACGCCTCGTCTTGTTTGCAGCAGGCAGGTCAGGTGAACTGATACGGTAGGGCCTACCCCCTTGGTAAGGGCGATGATGATGCTGGCAGCCCTCTTAATCGAAACTCATTAAGAAGCTAATCTAGCGCGGATAGATCGGTTTACTGGGACAAAGCCCGGCAGTATAATGAAATTTTAATGACTAAGCGACTCCGTTCAAAGTCTCCATTCAGCGGCCTCCCTGTTCGCCGACAGCAGGGAGCACGGCAGCTTACGAGGACACTGTTCGTCCGGATTGGCTTCCATGTCGGCAGTGCCGTGCGTGAATTCTCTCACGTGCTCTCATACAGTTCTCCAAATCATCGCATATTAACGGTATTACTAGAGCGTTTTCTGAACGTCTCATCCAACGCTCCGTCTAATTTTGTTCTTCTCCGGAATCACCGTAACGTTAGTTCGAGCTTCCTACCTTTCTCTGCTCGTGTTCCATCCAACAACTCGATAAATGTTTCAGGCTATGGAAAACATACAGAGTGTTTCACAATTCATGTTACAAAATGGTTGAAATGGCTCAGAGCACTATGGGACTTAACTTCTAAGGTCATCAGTGACCTAGAACTTAGAACTACTTAAACCTAACTAAGGACATCACACACATCCATGCCCGAAGCAGGATTCGAACCTGCGACCATAGCGATCACGCGGTTCCAGACTGTAGCGGCTAGAACCGCACGGCCACCCCGGCCGGTTTCATGTTACACATTTCTAGAAGATGCAGAGGAGGTTACAGTTCCTCACATAGTCCACTCACTACACACATATGTGGTACTTCGTCCTGTACTTCGCTGATAATAAAAGTGAAACTCGTAGCTAACAAATGCTAAATATCTCAAGAAAATGTCTTCTACATGCTGTATTTAATACCTGCAATAGTCCAGAAGTTGCTTCATTAATCGCTTCGAAACAGATAAATGAATTAATTGACAGCATGACCCAGTAGTAACTACATAAGGGTTGATATAATGTACACAGAATTAATATTATTATTATTAGTATTGGTGCTGTTATGGTACTTGAATTACGTAACCATTATGGCAGCTCACCTGAACCTCTCGGTACCACTAATATGCTACTGTGTTTCTGCAATGTAGTTGACATATTTCTGAGACAACATTCAGATTTGATTTCATTTGTGATACATCGATATGTTTATATTGCAATGATATTATTCTTATGTGTATTCTTCCTTTAGTCACTATGATCTTTGACGTACTTGTAACTCTGATTTTTGGGCGCGTAAGCAATAGTTAGTTAGATGTTAAGGTGTCGAGTTGTTAGAGAGTCGGACCTTGAGAAGGTCAAGTCTTGGACGTAATATTGGAAAGACGCATATTGTAGTCAGCTTATAAAATGTGAACTTTAACAGTGACTGTGAGAGAGATGTTTTTCTAGTATGTTTTGTATTGTGAAGTAATGTTTTGTGTTTATGTGATATTGCAATGAAAGCAATTAGATGAAGTGTAACTTAATTTCGGAGTGCTGATTATTTTTTTACATCACCATTGTCCAGCAAAAGTGTAATCTTCAAGGATGGTTTGTAAAGCGCATCTACATAACTTCTGAATATAGCAGAATAAAATCTAGGCCTCTTTTCATCCGAGTTTGGAATCATAACCACCTAGATTTTCAGCGATTGAGGCATGATTTTACAACGAGACCAGTGTGGGAAACACAAAAAGATGAGTGCCTAGTTTCTGGATTATTACATGAAATGACTTTATTAACTGTGCTCTAAAGACACCTGCCACATAATATGACTGTTGTTGCCCGAAAATGCAGCGTAGTAGCGTAAGCAACACCACAATCGCTATTTAATGCTGACCTTCGATGTGGTAGGGTTGTTAGAGTGGATATGGTCAGACATAAAGCATGAATAGCCTGAATTCTTCCAATTTTTGCCAGTTTAGAAGTATGGAGAGCAGCAATCAAGGGAGTTCCGAGCAGTAAGTATAGTGCACACTTCCGAATATGTTTAATTTTAAATGGGGTTACAGTGTGCAGGTCATGCAACTTCCGTACTGGAGAGCAGTAATGCCGGGGGAGAAGTTTTGCGACAAGTGTTTTACCCTCGGTGTGGTTCAAATGGCTCTCAGCACTATGGGACTGAACATCTGAGGTCATCACTCCCCAAGAACTTAGAACTACTTAAACCTAACTAAGCTAAGGACATCACACACATCAATGCCCGAGGCACGATTCCTGCGGCCGTAGCGGTCGCGCGGTTCCAGACTGAAGCGCCTAGAACCGCTCGCCCACAACGGCCGGCTTACCCTAAGTGTGGATAGTTAGTTTTCTTATCTGAGATAGAGTTGTGGGAGGCACTTGCGACGCATCACGAATTCTTCGTTATTTGTTCTGACACACACACACACACACACACACACACACACACACACACACACACAGTAACCAATTATCATTCCGCTTTCATCATTTAAAAAATAAAAATATTCCGAGAAAAGTCTTTCATTCTACAGTTAGGTGCTACTGTTGATGATGACAGTGTGGGCGGAGAGTGGGGGGCAACAGACGGACACATGCCGGTGGGAGGGGGGGGGGGGCGGGTGTATTAGCTAATGTCTTATTTCTCTCAGGGACGCAGGGGTAATCGCGTAAGAAAGGTCAGGAACAACTGTGCTAAGGCGATGGCGCTCAGATCAGAGGTAACAACTTCTAACGCTGGTAATGGCGCACAAACGCACTGCAGTCTGGAAATCTCTGCAAAATATGTAATCGCGGCAACATTTACAGGAAAATTGCTATGCTGGAGTTTCTGAATTCCATGATCACGAATCTGTAATTGGAAGTATACTTTCCGAAAACCTGGAGGATCCAATAAGGCGGCCAAGAATTGCCTCAAGAGTGGCTCTTAAGAACGTAGTACTGCACCTGCGTGGAAAAGAGCACTGTATATATGGACGGTCGTATTGAAATTCCACACCACTGCCGCTCCAAAAGTCGACCTCACGACCGCTTCCCAGCGTGTCGCCTCAGCGGGCGAAGTTAATGAGTCCGACAGCGGTTTGATTTAATAACGTGCGAGTCTACAAATTCCGTATACGTGTGTTTCTCGCCGATCGCGTTCCTGCATGTGAATGGGGCTACGGCGAGGCCCCTGCCGGTAAGGTAACAGGTTGCGGTCGGGGACGTAAATTATCTCTCTTAATTGAATCTATAATGGATGCCAATTAGGAATGGTAGTGACAGTGGTGGACGGCCGTCGTTTATCATGGGGTTTTATGGGACAAGCACGATTTGTTTCCTTTCAAAATTTCCTGCGCACATGCGATGTACGGACGGCGGTCTCGGAGCCGGCGGCGCATGCGTCATCGCGGCCAATCAGGATCTCGGCTGCCGCTCTGGGTAATTGGCGGCTCTTCTAACGAACGCCTGGAGACAGAGCACAGTGTGTGTGCGTGTGTGCCGACTACTGCGGTGTGTGTAACAATCCGACAGTACTCTGATAGACATCGTCCTGTCTCGAGGGAAATGTCTAGCTGGCATCGTCCAAGCCGGAACGAGACCCCTGTAATGGACATTCCCTCAGATTTACTGATATCCTTTTGGAGAGCCAGCCACGACTGTGCTATTCGACGTGATTTGCAGGATATACGAGACAGGCGAAATACTCTCAGAACTGAAGAAGCGCGTAATAATTTCACTTTCAAACTAGGCAGGTGCTGACAGGTGTGAATATTAGTTTAGTAGCAGTCAGTTTAGTAAGTAAGCTTCGCATTGTATTTTCATGAATTAATTACGTGAGAATCGAAAAACTGGTTGATCCCGTGCTCGAGAAAGATCTGTTTGAGTCACAGAGACGTGTAAGGAGACTTGAGGCAATACTGACGCTACGAGGAGAGAACCCTTTGATAACATTAAGCTGGCCGCTGTGGCCGAGTGGTTCTAGGCATTTCAGTCCGGAACCATGCGCCTGCTACGGTCGCAGGTTCGAGTCCTGTCTCGGGCATGGATGTGTGTGATGTCCTTAGGTTACTTAGGTTTAAGTAGTTCTAAGTTCTAGGGGACTGATGACCTCAGATGTTAAGTCACACAGTGCTCAGAGCCATTTGAACCAATACCGAAAATAAGTTATTTGTGCAAAGGCAAATCTCAGGGCCGTCCCCGA
Organism: Schistocerca gregaria; assembly: GCF_023897955.1. NCBI lineage: Eukaryota > Metazoa > Arthropoda > Insecta > Orthoptera > Acrididae > Schistocerca > Schistocerca gregaria. Next base: position 189,879,169 of record NC_064928.1, on the reverse strand, counting down.
GGGCCCTGATACAGACGTCGGAAGCATCCACCACAGATTCCATCGAAACCCATTCGCCAAGCGACTCGACGGCTCGACATGCCCCCATGTCCGTCTGGCTTGTGTTGCGTCGACGTTTACACATCAAACCATACAAAATTCAGCTACTGCAAGCTCTTCGTGAAAGTGACAGACAACAACGTATGGCGTCCTGCAATTTAAATGGATAGGTGAAACTGTCATAATGTTTGAATATGGGGTAAGGAACAACCACATGAAGTTGTACAACATGTTGATGGACTGCCCAAAATTTAATGTGTTTTGTGCAGTTCCACTGGAAGAGATGTATGGCTCATGTTTCTCTGCCGAGAACACTGTTACAGGAAGCATATATCTCGATGAACTTAAAAACTTCCTTATCCCCACAGTTGGAGACTAATTCGAACGACTTTATTTACTAACAGGATGGAGCGCCGCTACACTGGCATCTGGAAGTGCGGGAAATTTAAATCAAAGGATTACTGAACGATGGATCGGTCGTACAGGATCAAATGATTCACCCTTACATCACTGGGCTCCAAGAGCACCGGCCCTGACTGTGTCTGATTATTTCTTGTGGGGGTTTATTAAAGACTCTATGCGTTTCCATTGCCAACAACAGTGAATGAACTATCACGTAACAGCAGCTGTGGAAATTGTAACTCAAGACATGCTCGCTGCAGTATTTCAACAATCTGAATACCGCATTGACGTATTTCGTGCGTCTCAAGGGGGGCAATTTCAACACGTTTGAAAAGATAGGGCAGAAAACATTTTGAGTTCCCCGTCCATCAAAAAAGGAAAGCCATTGTATATCTTCATTAGTTTCAGAAATATAGAAGTGGCAAATCAGATGCTTCTCTTTGATACACCCTGTATAATGGTTACGTAGTCTGGTCGGTCTGCGTGGCCGAGCGGTTCTATGCGCTAGATTAGCGAACAAGGAAGTGGAAATTAACTATTCGTTGTGGCAGTTTGGCAACGGAGAATTGTCCAGGCGTGACGTTAAGGGCTGTGATTGGAGGAGACAAGCTCCAACGCGTGAAGTGTCAACTATCGAGTAATTTTAGACGGACTATGGTAGACTGTTAGTAGTATCGGATGAAGGTACCTTCCGACATGTGGCTCGTGAATTATTATTGTGGATGACTCAAGTTTTTGCAACTTACGGAGCAATCACGGTGTTAGTATTCTGCCGAAACGCACCGCGCTTAATTTACTTAATAGGGCACAGTGTCTGGTTGGTTGGTGTGGCGGAAACGGTTTATAGTATTTCGTGACTTGAATTACTTATAAATGATATTTCAGGTAGATCAAAAAACATATAAAACCAGTTACCTATTCAGTCTGGAACCGCGCGACCGCTACGGTCGCAGGTTCGAATCCTGCCTCGGGCATGGATGTGTGTGATGTCCTTAGGTTAGTTAGGTTTAAGTAGTTCTGAGTTCTAGGGGACTGATGACCTTAGAACTTAAGTCCCATACTGCTCAGAGCCATTTGAACCACAAGTTTGGACTGTCTCTGACCGCTGTATGCGAATGAGACAGGTACGTAATCGCTTTGCGCCGTTTGCCTCATGTCGTGTTCGACGCTTCGAAGCTGTAGCCTTCGTTCAGCGCTGGACTTTTTAGGGTTTTGGATTCCTTTCGATACGAGCTTCCCTCTCAAGTGCATTTCCTTTAATTCCGAGCTTATTTACGACTTGTATGAAACGACGTTCTTTCATTACATTGTAATTTTCAATTTAACATCAATTTTCACTTTTAATCCGCCCAATATTTTTACTGTCTCATTTTAAGTCTTTGCAGTGCCCCGGAAGCATTTCATAATGAAGTCTCGATCTCCTAGATAAACGCGTTTCCACACCGCGTCACTTTAATACTTCACACAAAGCTTATTCCGACGAGCGAACACAGGCTTTCAAGTCAGAAACGATTTTACGATAATTTAAAGTATAGTCAACTGTATGAGAGAGTACAGGAATCGAAGATGCCTACGTTTTACTGCCATTTCTGTCGCCCGAGTTCTTTTTTTCTTTCTTTGTTTTTGCCGTTCAAAAATAAAAAGTTCGCATCGCCGCTAAAGGGCGTAATTGCGCCGGCACAGGTCAGGGCGATCGCGTAGTTCAATTATCTTTGGCGGGCCTGTGGCCAAATTGATTACTGCGAGTCTGCAGCAATTAACGATACGCTAGCGCACACGGTGTGGTATACGTGTTCGTAGACCGTTGACCTGTGTAAAGCGTAACGGGAAACACAGTTCAATTTTCTCCTTATATGATGAACAGCGTCCACGCACGTCAATGTCCGGAAAGGAATGCCAGTAAGAGTACACTGAAGAAAATGCTGTTCAATAGAAGTCTTTATGGGATACAGAATGAATAAGTACTGAGCATATTAATGGAAATTGCTGCCAGGTTCTACTGTTAAAATCTGCTGTTGCCACATAAATTATTCATTAGCTACCGCATTTAATTCACTAAGCTGCTCAACATAAATTACAGTATTGTAGGTTAAAAAGTTAAGTGTGGCCCCCCATCGTGCAAGTTTTTCTACTTCGCGCAACTTTGGCAGCTTGCGTGTGAATATTGCTGGTTATTTATTAAAGCAGATTCTCACGTGGCGCGAAAAAGTGAACCGGATCTGGTCTAGAAGTTTTACGTTCCTGAGAAATCTGAGATGGTCGCTGCGGATCGATACAAGAGAACTCAGTGAGACAGTAGTTCACGGAAGAGATTTGGGGTTATAAATACTTAAGAAGAGGTACAACACCACAATCATGATCATCATCATATTCAGTGATCAGACTGTATCAGTGCTTCTTAAGCTTTTCGATAAGTGGAACCGTTCTTAATGTCCACTTCTATCTTGAAAACCCCGACTAGTCTACAGTAGTCTATGTTGTAAGTGCAACGTTCCGTAAATGGATCATCTGTAACGAAAATAATTGCAAGTAATATTTTTTTCTGGTATGAAGAAAGAAGAAAGAAGCAGTGTTAAATTTTTTTGTTATTTCCCAAGACGTATTTCACCTTAATTTAGGCAATTTTGAATTTTCCCGCGGAAGAAATACTTTTTTTTTAAATTTATTTCAAAGACCAATCCGAAGATAACTAAATAAAGGTGAAACGCGTCATTGGGAAATAATATTTTTTTAAAAAAATAATAACATTTTAACATTGCAGCCTCTTGTTCCTTCATATTACACGCCGTACCAACCCTGTTATGAACTGCAAAAAGATTCAATATTTTCTTGAAAAAGTTCTTTCAATATTTTTCCGAACTCAGTTTTTACAGTAACTCAAATTTAAAATAATGTAATCAAGTAGAACGTTTAAGCGAGTTATGGAGCCGGCCGCTGTGGCAGAGCTGTTTTAGGCGCTTCAGTCGGGAACTACGCGGCTGCTAGGTCAGTTAGATTTAAGTAGTTCTAAGTCTAGGGGACTGATGACCTCACATGTTAAGTCCCATAGTGCTGAGAGCCGTTTGTTTTTGAACTACGTTATGGAAACCAATCTCCCCTGAAAGTACAGTATTTTTTCATTTAACGACGAGTACACAGTTGACGGTGTGAATGACAGAATTCCGTCAGTCATTAGAATTCTTCTCGCCTTGAACGACTGCAAACACAGACGAAAAGAGCTCTTTTCGTCAAAAGTATTTTTTGGTCTGAAGTTTCTCGTAGCTGTGTTAAACAGAACAGGGCGAAGGCTTTCTTCAAGACCATAATCCGTGAAATGCGAGACAAGACCGGAAAGTAGCGCACAATAATTTTATTGCCAAAAAGCTTAAGAGGTAACAAAAGAAATAAAATATCAGAAATTAACTTCATAGTCACCAACGTTCTCATCACATTTCTCCCATTGTGGTTCCAGTTTCAATATGCCCTGTTCGTAGAAGTCCGTTTGGTTGGAGTATAGCCATCTGTGGACTGCTGATTTCACTTCCGCGTCTGTCATGGGACCAAACACATTAAAGTCCCACGGTTCAAGGTCCGGACTGTACTCAAATGGTGGAAGCTGGAGCACCTCCCACCCAAATTTGGCGATTTGCTTACAAACAGGAGCGGCGACATGGGGGCGAGCATTGTCATGATGAAGTTTGACACCGTCACCATTAATATTGTCGTGTTTGTCACGAAGGGCACGACGCAACTTAACGAAAGTTTTAATGTAGGTTGCAGCATTTGTTCAGCAAAGTCTACCAATAACACGTCGCGCATATTCCACAACACTATCAGAGGCACAGCACATTAAATCATTTTGAATTTTTTTCGTACTGGGGAACCAGCATGTTTCCACTCCATAGAGGACTCCTTAGTTTCGGGAGTATAGAGGTCTCGTCAGCACTGACAGTTCCTTTCAGAAAGTCATGCTCTTCTGTGGCGTAACGCGTTAAGTCATCCAAGCTTCTCGTCATTCGCTAGCCCTTGTGGTTGTCTGTTAGGTTCTGACTTTACGAAATGCCACGAGCAGTATGCTAAACCCCACCATAGGAAGCGCTGAACTGCTGCGGTAAGGTTCGCAGCTACACACGACGGTCGTTCAGAACTGCTGCCTCAGTGGCTCCCACATTCTGCAGGGTTGATGCTGTTGCCGACCGCCCGGAGCTTTGCGAATCAATGAGGTTCCACGGCTGTGTCGAAAGAATGCACACCACCTGGAGACATTCCTACGATCCGTACAGTCGTCGCCATACACGCCACGCACATCCCTGTGAATTTCACTCGTTTCAGGCCTTTGACCCAGAAATATCGAACAACTTTTGCTTCGCTTCAGAAAATGACAGCTGTAACATGCAAGCCATGTTTGTTTCGTAGTTCAGGCTTCTCTCGCTAGAGCTGTACATCAAAACAAAATACACTGTGTAGTGCAAACGCCAGAGTACATCGTCGTGTAATTTTAACATTCCCGCTGCAATACCAGGTGAGAAAAAAATTATTGTGTGTTACTTTCCTATCCTACCTCATATTTCGAGCTCACTGCAAACATCAATAGTTGCTCAAATACACAACTGAAAAATTGTTTATATTCCGGAGCAGTCACACTCAGTTCAGCAAGAAATTACCTACAAGACTGGTCACATCCTTCTGCCGCACAGGGTCCCAAAGATGAGAGCTTTACTCTTTCCGGGCAAATGGCCTACCGATTATACTATGGCGGTACGGCTCAGTTACTGGCGGAAACAAAGCTATGGGGGCGGGTCGTAAGTCGTATTTGAATAGCTCAGCTGTTAGAGCAGTTGCCGCAGAGCAGAAATGTCCCACGTTCGAGTCCTAGCACAAAGTTTTAAATGGCTCTGAGCACTATGGGACTTAACTTCTAAGGTCAGCAGTCCCCTAGAACTTAGAACTACTTAAACCTAACTAGCCTAAGGACATCACACAACACCCAGTCATCACGAGGCAGAGAAAATCCCTGACCCCGCTGGGAATCGAACCCGGGAATACGGGCGCGGGAAGCGAGAACGAGCTGCGGACTACAATATTTTAGTTTGGCAGATAATTTCTTACTGAGACTGTGTGTGATTGTGCAGAAAAATAAACTATGAATTTACAAAAGAATGACTATGTGATCAAAAGTATCCGGACACACCCAGAAACATAGTTTTTCATATTATGTGCATTGTGCTTCCACTAACTGCCAGGTACTCCATAAGACATCGTGAGACAGCAGAATGGGGCGTTCTGCGGAACACACGGACTTAGAACGTGGTCAGATGACTCGGCGTTACTTGTGCCATACATCTGTACGAGAGATTTACACACTCTCAAATATCCCCGGGTCCACTGTTTTCGATGTGATAGTAAAGTGGAAACGTGAAGGGACAAGTACAGCACAAAAGCGTACAGGCCGACCTCGTCTGTTGTCTGACAGAGACCGCCGACAGTTGAAGAGGGTCGTAATACGAAATAGGCAGACATCTATCCAGACCATCACACAGGAATTCCAAACTGCATCGGGATCCACTGCAAGTACTATGACAGCTAGGCGGGAGGTGAGAAAACAGATTTCATTGTCGAGCGGCCACACATCACGCCGGAAAATGCTAAACGACGCACCGCTTGGTGTAAGGAGCGTAAACATTGGACGATTGGAAAGTGGAAAAACGTTGTGTGGAGGAACGAATCACGATACACAATGTGGCGATCCAATGGCAGGGTGTGCTTGTGGCGAATGCCCGGTGAACGTCACCCCCCATCGTGTGTAGTGGCAACAGTAAAAATTCGGAGGCTCTGGTGTTATGTTTTTCATGGAGGCGGCTTGCATGCCCCTTGTTGTCTAGCGTGGCACTCTCACACCACAGGCCTACATTGATGATTTAAGCACCTTCTTGCTTCCCTCTGTTGAAGATCAATTCGGGGGCGATTGCATCTTTCAACACGATCGGGCACCTGTTCATAATGCACGTCTTGTGGCAGAGTGGTTACACGACAATGACCTTGTTGTAATAGACTGGCCTGCACAGAGTCCTGAACTGAATCCTACAGAACACATTTGGGATGTTTTGGAACGCCGACTTCGTGCCAGGCCTTACCGACCGACATCGATGGGCTGCCATTTCCCAAGAAACCTTCCAGCAACTGCTTGAACGTATACCTGTGATAGCGGAAGGTGTCATCAAGGGTAAGAGTGCGCCAACACCCTTTTGAATTCCAACATTACCGATGGAGAGTAACACAAATTTTTTAAATCATTTTCAGCCAGGTGTCCGAAAACTTTTAATGCCATAGTGTACATAAAATAGTTTACGATTCACATACATGCTGCTGAAGAGCACAGAACACAGATACACTCTTGATTAAAAGCGAAGCGAAGATTCAACCCATCACTTGGCCACACCCTAGAAACAGTTGATACTCGTCTTTGGACTGACGAATACACGCTGCTGATCAGAACTGTAATGTGACCAAATTCCAATGGAAGTAAAAGAACAGCAGAAATCAGGCAGTAACAATCTGGTAAGATAGAGACCGCACCACAGTAGGATGGAAAGGAAGTGCAAAGAACATAAAGACTAAAATTCGCTTCCGCTGCCAATTCACAGTAATGTGACCACCGCCTATGTCCGACATCAAGCTGCAATAGTCACTCACAGACCGGCCTGTGTCAGCAGTATCAGTGGAGGGTATACAGGGTGTTACAAAAAGGTACGGCCAAACTTTCAGGAAACATCCCTCACACACAAAGAAAGAAAAGGTGTTATGTGGACATGTGTCCGGAAACGCTTAATTTCCATGTTAGAGCTCATTTTAGTTTCATCAGTGTGTACTGTACTTCCTCGATTCACCGCCAGTTGGCCCAATTAAAGGAAGGTAATGTTGACTTCGGTGCTTGTGTTGACATACGACTCATTGCTCTACCGTACTAGCATCAAGCACATCAGTACGTAGCATCAACAGGTTAGTGTTCATCACGAACGTGGTTTTGCAGTCAGTGCAATGATTACAAATGCGGAGTTGGCAGATGCCCATTTGATGTATGGATTAGCACGGGGCAATAGCCGCAGCGGGGTACTTTGGTATCGAGACTGATTTCCAGAACGAAGGTGTCCCCACAGGAAGACGTTCGACTGGGAAATACCTAAAACGACACTTGCAATGGACGGGGCAATTCTTCGTGCAGTTGACGATAACCATAATGTCAGCGTCAGAGAAGTTACTGCTGTACAAAGTAACGTTGACCACGTCACTGTATGAAGCGTGCTACGGGAGAACCAGTTGTTTCCGTACCATGTACAGCGTGTGCAGGCACTATCAGCAGCTGATTGGCTTCCACGGGTACACTTCTGCGAATGGTTCACCCGACAATGTGTCAATCCTCATTTCAGTGCAAATGTTCTCTTTACGGAAGAGGCTTCATTCCAACGTGATCAAATTGTAAATTTTCACAATCAACATGTATGGGCTGACGAGAATACGCACGCAATTGTGCAATCACGTCATCAACACAGATTTTCTATGAACGATTTGGCAGGCATTGTTGGTGATGTCTCGATTGGGTCCCATGTTCTTCCAACTACGTTGAATGGAGCACGTTATCATGATTTCATACGGGATACTCTACCTGTGCTGCTAGAACATGTGCCTTTAGAAATACGACACAACATGTGGTTCAAGCACGATGGAGCTCCTGCACATTTCTGTCGAAGTGTTCGTACGCTTCTCAACAACAGATTGGTAGAGGCGGACCAATTCCATGGCCGCCACGCTCTCCTGACCTCAACCGTCTTGACTTTCATTTATGGAGGCATTTGAAAGCTCTTGTCCACGCAGCCCCGGTACCAAATGCAGAGACTCTTCGTGCTCGTATTGTGGACTGCTGTGGTACAATACGCGATTCTCCAGGGCTACATCAGCGCATCAGGGATTACGTGCGACGGAGGGTGGATGCATGTATCCTCGCAAACAGAGGACATTTTGAACACTTCCTGTAACAAAGTGTTTGAAGTCATGCTGGTACGTTTTGCTGCTGTGTGTTTACATTCCATGATTAATGTGATTTGAAGAGAAGTTCAAATGGCTCAAATGTCTCTGAGCACAATGGGACTTAACTGCAGTGGTCATCAGTCCCCTAGAACTTACAACTACTTAAACCTCACTAACCTAAGGACATCACACACATCCATTCTCGAGGCAGGATTCGAACCTGCGACCGTAGCAGTCACGCGGTTCCAGACTGAAGCGCCTAAACCGCACGGCCACACCGGCCTGCCTGAAGAGAAGTAATAAAATGAGCTCTAACATGTCCACATTACATATTTTCTTTCTTTGTGTTTGAGGAATGCTTCCTGAAAGTTTGACCGTACCTTTTTGTAACATCCTGTATAGACCGTGTAAGGAGGACGCGGAAAACAGTGCAGTCGTTCTCGTAATGTGGAAATCAGCGATGTATCTCACGTCCAAAAGGGCATGATCACTGGCTTTCGGGCCGAGGGTGGGAGCATTCCTGAAACGTCGAAATTTGTAAACAGTTAGGGTGTTGCCTTGGTAAAAGTGTACCATGCGTGACAAAATGGCGCAGTCCAAAACCGGCGCCGATGCAACTGTGCCGCACGATAAGCCATAGGTGAGGGGGATGGCTGTGGAGATGTGTATGGGCCAATATACTTGCATGTCTTTAGCATCTGACCACCCAGCTGATCCCAGCGGCTACCAACCAGTGTCTCCTGTAGAACCTTTCAGGGAACGTTGCTGCGTGTGGGGCTCTGCAGCAGGTGACTGGTTTATGAACCCGTGCTGGCTGTTGTTCATCGGCGACAAAGGCTGGAATTCGGACGATAGTACCACAACTAACCGTCCATTGAATGGCGGCAAGTGGCCGCGTCAGATGAATCACGTTTGACGCTCCAAAGGCGAGATGGCCGTCGGCGTTTATGGCTCAGCAACAACCGACGGGAGATTTCAATCTGGAGGAGGGAGGGTTATGGTCTGGGGATTGTTTTCTTGGCATTACTTACATGATGTTCTCACTCTGGTAGATACGATCTACAAAATTCTGCATCTATCCTTGGGGCATCAATGCCACCCCTATATGCAATTCGGTTTTCCTCAGCAGGTTGGCATCTACCAGCATGACGCAGCTCGCAGTGAACGTATGTGGTCCGAAAAGCACCAGGCTAAGATCACCGTACTTTCCTGTCCACCAAAGTCCCCCGATTTAAACCCAATCCAAAATTTTTGGGAAACCTCGTTCGAGCTGTTCACATCATGGATCCTCAAAGCAGACCCCTAGAGCAGACGGATACGACACTGGAGTTTACATGGCTCCAACGTCCCTGTCGGTACCTCCCACAAAAAAATGTTCAAATTTATGTGAAATCATAGGAAGACTCCGGCCTGGAGGAGGGAGCGTTGTGGTCTGGGGAATGTCTTCTTGGCATTCTTACCGTGATCTTGTCACCCTGGAAGACACTGTGTTTCAACAAAAGTCTGCATCTATCCTTGGGGCATCATGGCCACCCCTACATGCAGTTCGGTTTTCCTCAGCAGGTTGGCATCTACCAGCATGACGCAGCTCGCAGTGAACGTATGTGGTCCGAAAAGCACCAGGCTAAGATCACCGTACTTTCCTGTCCACCAAAGTCCCCCGATTTAAACCCAATCCAAAATTTTTGGGAAACCTCGTTCGAGCTGTTCACGTCATGAATCCTCAAAGCAGACCCCTAGAGCAGATGGACACGACAATGAAGTTTACATGGCTCCAACATCCCTGTCAGCACCTTCCAGAAAAAAAAATGTTCAAATGTGTGTGAAATCGTATGGGACTTAACTGATAAGGTCATCAGTCCATAAGCTTACACACTACTTAACCTAACTTATCCTAAGGAAAACACACACACACACACCCATGCCCGAGGGAGGACTCGAACCTCCGCCGGGACCAGCCGCACAGTCCATGACTGCAGTGCCTCAGACCGGTCGGCCCTTCCAGAACCTCACTGACTCTATTCCTGCATGTCTGCGCTGCAGGTGGTCACGTTCATGTGACTATGTGACTGGACCATGCATTTCGCGAGCAAATTAACTTAGGATTAACAAAGCAGACTGTGAACAGCAAGGAAAGCATTCGTGAGGAACAAAAATGTGGGAACATCGAATAAAAATTTAAAATTTAGGAAGCCCCCTCTGAATGTATGTGTCTGAGGCATAGCCTTCTCGGGAAGTGAAACGTTGACAATAATCATTTCAGACAAAAAGAGAAGCTTTTGAAATCTGGCACGAGATAAGAGTGGCGGAGATTAGATGGATAGATCATGTAAATATTGAGAAGATACTGGAAGTATTTGGGGGGGAGGGAGCAGAAATTTGTGGCTGAAATTTACTGAAAGAAGAAATCGGTTGGTGGGGCAAGTTCTGATGCATCAAATAAAGTTGGAGAACGTTGGGAAAAAATGCGAAATGATTTCTACACTATATATGCATGGTGTGAAAAGTGGCAATTGAGTCTCTAAATATTAACCAGTGTAAAGTGTTCCACACAAGTACTAAAAGATATTCAGTAATTTGCGGTTAAGCGATAAAACATACAAATTTAAAGACTGTGTACTGAACTGGCGATTACAGTTACGTGTAAAGTAACTGGTATCATTGCAGGGAAAATGCTGTGGAGAAGGCGAACTAAGGGCTGTGTTTGATTGGCAGAAGACTTAAGAGGATGCAAGAGATCAGCTAAAGAGACTACCGACCTACGCTTCTCCGTCCTGTTCTCGAGTATAGCTGCGCGGTGTAGAATTCTTACCAGATAGGAGTGACAGAAAGCACTGAAAAATTTCAAACCTGTGCAGCTCATTCCGTGTTGACATAAATAAGATATCGCAGTGGGTGTGTTAATCCGAATCACAATGCGAGGTTTCTTCGGACATGAGCAGCGCGGGGTAACCGCGCGTTCTAGGCACCTTGCCACGGTTCGCGTAGTTTCTCCCGTCGGAGGTTCGAGTCCTCCCTCGGGCATGGGTGTATGTGTTGTTCTTAAGTTAGATTAAATGGTGTGTAGGCTTATGACCGATGACCTCTGCAGCTTGGTACCATAGGAACTTACGACAAATTTCCAAATTTTTCGGACATGCATCGTAATTCCTATTAACACAAGCACTGCAAAGTCGCATTTTATTTGACTTTTCTTGAACAGAATGCCTATCTTTAAGGATAAACCACCGACATAGGATAGAAAAATCATACTAGCAGAGTTATCCGTTTCTTCTGGCTTTTCTTGAGGCTTATTGCGTGCAGGATGAATTGCATTATGAGTCGGTTTATCCGAGTACACGTTCTGTACTCTGCCCGTGACCGTTGGCAATGGCAATTGAATCTCAAGGTAGACAAGTGTAATGTGCTGCGAATACATAGAAAGAAAGATTCATTTACCTACAGTATAGCAGGTCAGCAACTGGAAGCAGTTATTCCATAAACTATCTGGGAGTAGGCATTAGGAATGATTTAAAATGGAATGATCATACAAAGCTGAGCGTCCGTAAAGCAGATGCCAGACTGAGATTCATTGGAAGAATCCTAAGGAGACTGATGACCTAAGCAGTTAAGTCCCATAGTGCTCAGAGGCAATCCTAAGGAAATGTAATCCGAAAACAAAGGAAGTAGGTGCACTTGTTCGCCCACTGATTGAATACTGTTCATCGGTGTGGGATTCGTATCAGATACGGTTGACAGAAAGATAGAGAAGATTCAACAGAGAGCAGCGCTCTTCGTTATAGGATCATTTAGTAATCGCGAAGGCGTTACGGATATGATAAATAAACTCCAGCGGAAGACTCTGCAGGAGAGACGGTCAGTAGCTAGGTACGAGCTTTTGTTAAAGTTTCGAGAACGTACCTTCACCGAGGAGTCAGTATATTGCTCCCTCCTACGTATATCTCGCGAAGAGACCATGAGCCCACACAAAGGCTTACCGACAGTCCTTCTTTCCACGAACAATACGAGACTGGAATAGAAGGGAGAACCGATAGAGGTACTCAAGGTACCCTCCACCGCACACCGTCAGTTGGCTTGCGGTGTATGGATGCAGGTGTGGATGTAGATCGCGCTGTGCCGCGATTTGCGGCTGCGCTTTTCCCGCGTCACTCTTCTGGAGAACGTGGCCCGTTTTTCCGGCAGCGAGCCGTGCTCTACGGTTACAGCCACACCCCATGGCACCTTGCTAGTCAACGTATGTATTGGCGAGCCACTGCTGGAAAACGTCAGTAAGCACCTGAAGATGACGAGCCGCTGCCTCGTTGAAACACTGTGAGACTTCCACAAGATTATCCGGCGCTGCACAAGGTATCTACATCTACATCCGCATGGATACTCTGAAAATTATATTTAAGTGCTTGGGGGGGAGGGTTCATCGAACAACCTTCACAATTCTCTATTATTACAGTCTCGTATACGGCGCGGGAAGAATGAACACCTATATCTTTCCGTGCGAGCTCTGATTTCCCTTATTTTATCTTTGTGATCGTTCCTCCCTATGTACGTGGGTGTCAACAAAATATTTTCACATTCGGAGGAGAAAGTTCCTGATTGGAATTTTTTGAGAAGGTTCCGTCGCAACGAAAAACGCCTTTCTTTTAATGATGTCCATCCCAAATCCTGTATCATTTCTGTGACACTCTCCCACATATTTCACTATAATACAAAACATGCTGCCTTTCTTTGAACTTTTTCCATGTATTAAGTCAGCCCTATCTGTAAGGATCCCAAACCGTGCAACAGTATTCTAAAAGAGGACGGACATGCGTAGTGTAGGCATTCTCCTTAGTAGGTCTGTTACATTTTCTAAGTGTCCTGCCAATGAAACGCAGTCTTTGGCTAAGCTTCCCCACAACATTTTCTATGTGTTCCTTCCAATTTAAATTGTTCGTAATTATAATTCCTAGGTGTTTAGTTGAATTTACGGATTCTAGATACGACTGATTCATCGTGTAACCTAAGTTTAACGAGTTCCTTTTAGCACTCATGTGGATGACCTCACACTTTTCCTCATTTAGAGTCAACTGCCACTTTTCGCACCATTCTGATATCTTGTCTAAATCGTTTGGCAGTTTGCTTTGATCTTCGATAACCGACAGTGTCATCTGCAAATTACCTAAGACGGCTTATCAGATTGTCTCCCAAATCGTTTATATAGATAAGGAACAGCAAAGGGCCTATAACACTACCTTGGGGAACGCCATAAATCACTTCTGTTTTACTCGATGACTTTCCGTCAATTACAACGAACTGTCACATCTGTGATAGGAAATCGCAAATCCAGTCACATAAGTGAGACGATATTCCTCAAGCACGCAATTTCACTACGATCCGCTTATGTGGCACAGTGTCAAAAGCCTTTCGGAAATCCAGGAATACCGAATCGATCTGAAATTCCTTGTCAATAGCACTCAGCACTTCATGTGAGCCGGCCGGTGTGGCCGTGCGGTTCTAGGCGCGTCAGTCTGGAACCGCGTTACCGCTCCGGTCGCAGGTTCGAATCCTGCCTCGGGCATGGATGTGTGTGATGTCCTTAGGTTAGTTAGGTTTCATTAGTTCTAAGTTCTAGGCGACTGATGGCCTCAGAAGATAAGTCGCATACTGGTCATAGCCATTTTTGAACCTAATTGGTATACAGTCTGGACCAGAAGACTTGTTGTTATTAAGTGATTTGCTTCTTTTGTGGTTGGCAGGAGAGCCAACACCGTGATACTAGAGGAGGCCGAAAGGCACGCGATTTAGCTCACGTAGGCTGGCGTGTGTTCTGGGTTAGGACAAGCAAATTAGAATTTAGAAACAACGGACGTAGCTGGTGGAATACTTAACTTTAATCTATTAATGATGAACGTCGCTCTTGACGGTACATAGTTCACAATATCAATAGTAACTGATAATGGCGCCTTGCTAGGTCGTAGCAAATGACGTGGCTGAAGGCTATGCTAAACTATATTCTCGGCAAATGAGAACGTAAGTAGGCAGTGAACCATCGCTAGCAAAGTCGGCTGTACAACTGGGGCGAGTGCTGGGAAGTCTCTCTAGACCTGCCGTCTGCAATCACTGATAGTGGCGACACGCGGGTCCGACGTATACTGCCGGACCGCGGCCGATTTAAAGGCTACCACCTAGCAAGTGTGGTGTCTGGCGGTGACACTCCGAGGTTATTTACTTCTGCGTTACTCATGTTGGCAGCTGGTCTCGATTCGAATTCTGGAATATTTACTTCGTCTTGTTTTGTGAAGGCGTTTCCGGAGGCTGTGTTTGGTATCTCTGCTTTGGCAGTGTGGAGGACTTAATTGAAGCAGGCTTCGGACTGAGGACGACGACAGCGACAACGGATACATGAGAATCGTTGTGAAACCATACGGACAAGTGGCCCATCGCCGGGCCCCCGTGCAGATCGGTCTCGCGTTGTGTTGTCGAGCGCGTGGCGGGCGCTGACACAGTGCGCAGCTGGCGACCACCAGAGCAGCGCAGAGTGGAGCTGACGCCTTCCTAGTCGCCGCCGTGTTGGGCGCTGCAGGATGTGGGCCAATCAGAGCGGGCGACGACCCGCGCGCTCACACGGCAGCCTCCGTTCCCAGGCGGGGACGCCACCCGCTCATCACCCGAACAGCTGGGCCGATCTCGCAGGTCCGTCAGCGGACAGGTGACCGCGTGACCGCGGGGTACCATCTCGCTACGATAGCCCGGAATATTTCGGAAGCGCTTCTACATTGCTAGTGGTACACACTGCAGCGCCAGCAAGAATAGCAAAGACCGAAATGTTGCTTATTGTGCTTACACATCGAGGTTACAAAAATGATGTCATACCTCCTAATATCGTGTCAGATTTCCACTTGCCCGCCACAGAGCGGGTTCCGGAAACAGCGATCGTGTGAGACCCAAATCGCTTTATTTGTTCATGGGACCCAGAAAATATTAGAAACATGCTCCCAGGTAGATGCTATACTCCCTGACTTCCGGCAGGCTTTCGATACAGTTCCGCACTGTCGCCTGATAAACAAAGTAAGAGCCTACGGAATATCAGACCAGCTGTGTGGCTGGATTGACGAGTTTTTAGCAAACAGGACACAGCGTGTTGTTATCAATGGAGAGACGTCTACAGACGTTAAAGTAACCTCTGGCGTGCCACAGGGGAGTGTTATGGGACCATTGCTTTTCACAATACATATAAATGACATAGTAGATAGTGTCGGAAGTTCCATGTGGCTTTTCGCGGATGATGGTGTAGTATACAGAGAAGTTGCAGCATTAGAAAATTGTACCGAAATGCAGGAAGATCTGCAGCAGATAGGCACTTGGTGTAGGGAGTGGCAACTGACCCTTAACATAGACAAATGTAATGTATTGTGAATACATAGAAAGAAGGATCCTTTATTGTATGATTATATGATAGCGGAAGAAACACTGGTAGCAGTTACTTCTGTAAAATATCTGAGAGTAAGCGTGCGGAACGATTTGAAGTGGAATGATCATATAAAATTAATTGTTGGTAAGGCGGGGGCCAGGTTGAGATTCATTGGTAGAGTCCTTAGAAAATGTAGTCCATCAACAAAGGAGGTGGCTTGCAAGACACTCGTTCGACCTATACTTGAGTATTGCTCATCAGTGTGGGATCCGTACCACATCGTGTTGACGGAGGAGATAGAGAAGATCCAAAGAAGAGCGGCGCGTTTCGTCACAGGGTTATTTGGTAAGCGTGATAGCGTTACGGAGATGTTTAGCAAACTCAAGTGACAGACTCTGCAAGAGAGGCGCTCTGCATCGCGGTGTAGCTTCCTCGTCAGGTTTCGAGAGGGTGCGTTTCTGGATGAGGTATCGAATATATTGCTTCCCCCTACTTATACCTCCCGAGGAGATCACGAATGTAAAATTAGAGAGATTCGAGCGCGCACGGAGGCTTTCAGACAGTCGTTCTTCCCGCGAACCATACGCGACTGGAACAGAAAAGGGAGGTAATGACAGTGGCATGTAAAGTGCCCTCCGCCACGCACCGTTGGGTAGCTTGCGGAGTATAGATGTAGAATGTAGAGCAACGTGTCGACGTGTCATGGACTCAAAAAGTCGTTGCAACGTCGTTCGAAGGCCCCCGCACACTCACCCATGCTGCCTCTATAGCCGTCCCTGCTACTCTGGCAACATCACTTGCTAACAGGGAATAATTATCCGATTTACAGGAAGCCATACGATATACCAAAGCAATTGAAACTACTTGCGGAAGAATTCATAGACCAGCAGGGTGATATAAGGCATCACAGAACCAAATAATACACTCCTGGAAATTGAAATAAGAACACCGTGAATTCATTGTCCCAGGAAGGGGAAACTTTATTGACACATTCCTGCGGTCAGATACATCACATGATCACACTGACAGAACCACAGGCACATAGACACAGGCAACAGAGCATGCACAATGTCGGCACTAGTACAGTGTATATCCACCTTTCGCAGCAATGCAGGCTGCTATTCTCCCATGGAGACGATCGTAGAGATGCTGGATGTAGTCCTATGGAACGGCTTGCCATGCCATTTCCACCTGGCGCCTCAGTTGGACCAGCGTTCGTGCTGGACGTGCAGACCGCGTGAGACCAC
Source organism: Schistocerca gregaria (assembly GCF_023897955.1). Classification (NCBI taxonomy): domain Eukaryota; kingdom Metazoa; phylum Arthropoda; class Insecta; order Orthoptera; family Acrididae; genus Schistocerca; species Schistocerca gregaria. The sequence goes on along the minus strand of NC_064928.1, from coordinate 189,862,090 downwards.
GCTTCATCCAGTCCCAAACATGCTCAATGGGGGACAGATCCGGAGATCTAGCTGGCCAGGCTAGTTGACTTACACCTTCTAGAGCACGTTCGGTGGCACGGGATACATGCGGACGTGCATTGTCCTGTTGGAACAGCAAGTTCCCTTGCCGGTCTAGGAATGGTAGAACGATGGGTTCGATGACGGTTTGGATGTACCGTGCACTATTCAGTGTCCCCTCGACGATCACCAGAGGTGTACGGCCAGTGTAGGAGATCGCTCCCCACACCATGATGCCGGGTGTTGGCCCTGTGTGCCTCGGTCGTATGCAGTCCTGATTGTGGCGCTGACCTGCACGGCGCCAAACACACATACGACCATCATTGGCACCAAGGCAGAAGCGACTCTCATCGCTGAAGACGACACGTCGCCATTCGTCCCTACATTCACGCCTGTCGCGACACCACTGGAGGCGGGCTGCACGATGTTGGGGCGTGAGCGGAAGACGGCCTAACGGTGTGCGGGACCGAAGCCCAGCTTCATGGAGACGGTTGCGAATGGTCCTCGCCGATACCCCAGGAGCAACAGTATCTCTAATTTTCTGGGAAGTGGCGATGCGGTCCCCTACGGCACTGCGTAGGATCCTACGGTCTTGGCGTGCATCCGTGCGTCGCTGCGGTCCGGTCCCAGGTCGACGGGCACGTGCACCTTCCGCCGACCACTGGCGACAACATCAATGTACTGTGGAGACCTCACGCCCCACGTGTTGAGCAATTCGGCGGTACGTCACCGGCCTCCCGCATGCCCACTATACGCCCTCGCTCAAAGTCCGTCAACTGCACATACAGTTCACGTCCACGCTGTCGCGGCATGCTACCAGTGTTAAAGACTGCGATGGTGCTCCGTGTGCCACGGCAAACTGGCTGACACTGACGGCGGCGGTGCACAAATGCTGCGCAGCTAGCGCCATTCGACGGCCAACACCGCGGTTCCTGGTGTGTCCGCTGTGCCGTGCGTGTGATCATTGCTTGTACAGCCCTCTCGCAGTGTCCGGAGCAAGTATGGTGGGTCTGACACACCGGTGTCAATGTGTTCTTTTTTCCATTTCCAGAAGTGTAGTTCCTGAGAGCACCTGTGGTCCTGGTCCCAGAAAATTCAATGGATGGAACCAAAATCTATCGCCTTTGTTTCGACTACAGGTAATTAGATGCTCGAAACATCACTTATATCTTTTTGATACATAATATCATGGAAATGCTTCATGATGTAGATAAATGCAAATACTTGTCCACAATAGATTAGCAGAGTGGTTATCAACAGATGGAGTTAGTGCTGCAGGACAGATCGAAAAGAGCTTTTACAGTCTCACGGGGACATCCGGTATTCCAGGATACGATTTAGATTTAAAAATATGCCATATTCTCGATTATCTCTCATAAAACCTCGATGGGACTCTTTTTCTAGCAGTCCTGGTGCCCAAACCATTTGCTCTAAGTGTCCGAGCCCCGCGGGGTAGCCGTTCGGTCTCAGGCGCCATGCCACGGTTCGCGTGGCCCCCACACCCGTTGGAGGTTCGAGTCCTCCCTCGGGCATCGGTGTGTGTGATGTCCTTAGCGTAAGTTAGTTTAAGTTAGTTCACGTACTGTGTAAGCCTAGGGACCGATGACCTCAGCAGTTTGGCCTCTTAGGAACTTGCCACAAATTTCCTAAATTTTCTAACTGTCCGAAATGTTCTCACATGCAGCATTGTCATCCATAAAAATTCCAACGCTGTTTGGGAAAATGAAGTCCATGAATAACTACAAATCGCCCCCAACTTAGTCTCAGAATATGAAAATATTTTATTGACACGGACCTACATATTTAGAAACGATCATCAAAATAAGGGAAATCAGAGTTCGCATGGAAAGATGTAAGTGTTTGTTTTTTGCGCGTGTTGTTCGAGATTGGAATGATGGAGAATTACTGTGAAGGTGTTTCGATTAGCCCTCTGATAGGCACTTAAGTGTGATTTGCAGAGCATCCAAGTAGATGTAGATGTAAATATTTTTACACAAAAATTACTCGTTTTTTAAAAAAGGTTTGTTTAGAAACGAAAAATTGTATTTCTGCTGTGACTAACTGATTTTTAGGTTTTCCCATCTGTTATTACTGAAAGATAAAAAAGACCTCTTATAACGAGACCAAACAAATACTGAAAAGTACAGATTATCCAGAACTAAAATATCGGTATCTGTCTTAACTGGTCGGCTTTTCCCATCCCTAAGTACCTAGACGAGTAAGAAGTATCTCATCTCGACTGTCTGCCTGGAAAGACGCACGTCACAGCCGTGTTGTGAACTATGCTAGACGCAGCTCATTGTCCGTCTCTTCCAGGACGGGCAACATGCAGAACTGCGTTACGTAGTTGAAAGATAATGGCGCGGAGACGTCGAATATATGACAAACCAAACGGCTTTAACACATCACAAATTTGGCCTAATCACGTCACAGATTACCGGCTCTGCCAACCAGAGGTGATCGTGTTGCGTACGTGATATCACCCCATTCTGACACGAAAGATGCTAAGCCCATATGTGTTGACGAATGCAATTCAGCAAATTTCATTCTCTACGGCGCCTCCTGCTGCGTCCGTCCCGTCCGCCTGCGGCATCGGCTACCCGCATGACCGTACAGCAATGCGGGATGCCTTCAACACATTGAGTGAAACCAAAAAAGATGTTTACGGTACCCTCGAGACTGCTGCCGAAGACGAAACCACAAACTCGTGTCTCAGCCCACGGTCGCCAGGACCCTCTATCCAAGCACCGCCGATCGACACCAACACCAGAGGTCGCGAACAACAAGCAGACTGTTTTCCTACGCCACTCATGTTATCGAAAATACTTCCAGAAGGTGCATCTGTCAACCGGCCTTCTAAGTCGGCGCACTGCCGGCCAGAAAACATTTCGACACGCCCCCCGGACTTTAACATCGCGGCCACAACATCCACGCGCCTCGTCTGCTGGTAGTCCTGTATCGTCAGGAGTGGTAGTTCGGACTGCATCTCCAGAGTCTCGTGAAACGGTAATGTGGCGTCACTGGACAGCTTTTTGGCAATATTGTGCAGATCACTATCTAGTAGTTTTGTTACCATATTTTCTTTGCTGGAGGTTCTCGAACGAGAGACTTGTGAGCAAAACATTATATAGGACTGTGAGGCTTGTCCCGGCGGAGGTTCGAGTCCTCCCTCGGGCATGGGGGTGTGTGTTTGTCCTTAGGATAATTTAGGTTAAGTAGTGTGTAAGATTAGGGACTGATGACCTTAGCAATTTACCCATAATATTTCACACAAACACACGCAAAACATTATACCGGATGATCAAAAAGTCGGTATAAATTTGAAACCTTAATAAACCACAGAATAATGTAGATAGAGATGTAAAAATTGAAACACATGCTTGGAATGACAAGGGGTTTTATTGAACAAAAAAAAATTGCTAGACGCGTGAAAGATCTCTTGCGCGCATCGTTTGGTGATATAGTGTGCTCAGCCACCACTTTCGTCATGCTTGGCCTCCCAGGTCCCCAGACCTCAGTCCGTGCGATTACTGGCTTTGGGGTTACCTGAAGTCGCTAGTGTATCGTGAGCGACCGACACCTCTAGGGATGCTGAAAGACAACATCCGACGCCAATGCCTCACCATAGCTCCGGACATGCTTTACACTGCTGTTCACAAAATTATTCCTCGACTACAGCTACTGTGGAAGCATGATGGTGGACATATTGAGCATTTCCTGTGAAGAACATCATCTTTGCTTTGTCTTACATTGTTATGCTAATTATAGCTATTATAATCAGATGAAGCGCCATCTGTGGGACATTTTGTGAACATTTTGTATTTTTTTGATTCTAATAAAACCCCATGTCATTCCAAGAATGTGTGTCAATTTGTACCTCTCTATCTACATTATTCCGTGATTTATTCAGTTTTCAAATTTATACTGACCTTTTTAATCACCCTGTATTTTGTTATTCAATTGGTTCAAATGTCTCTGAGCACTATGGGACTTAATATCTGAGGTCATCAGTCCCCTAGAACTTAGAACTACTTAAACCTAACTAACCTAAGGACATCACACACATCCATGCTCTAGGCAGGATTCAAACCTGCGACCGTAGCGGTCTCGCGGTTCTAGGCGCTTTAGTCTGAAACCGCGGTTTCAGACTGAAGCGCCTACAACCGCTCGGCCACCGCGGCCGGCATATTTTGTTATTCTTCTGTTGTAAGGTTCGAAGTGGGATCTATACTTCGTTTCTTGCTTAAATTGTGTTTTGTTTCGACTGCTTTGTCGACATCAGCAATGTTCTTGGTTATTGGTGTTCCCAATAAAAACAGATTAAGGAATATCGTTCACATTTTCTCTCTGACACCGCAGATACAGGACCTCCACACGGATATTCCACCATGTTTCTGTGCGTAGAACTGGACAAGTATGAGAAGCGGACGTGGTTTCGTTCGTATCTGTAGGGTTCCTGTTGGGCGTACCCCAACTGTCGCTCGAAGCGAAGCCGCAACACACGTCGGCACGCGGAGAGTCCATACTTGGTACTGATCGTCTTGCATACCGGCGCATTTTCTGACAACAAAACACTGAAAACGACACAACACATTACCCTGCCTAATACAGTGCAGAAAGCCTATTGGCATTCGAAACAGCTCCCAGGCGCCGGCAGCCATGGCCGAGAGGTTCTAGGCGCTTCAGTACGGAACCACGCTGTTGCAACGGTCGCAGGTTCGAATCCTGTCTCAAGCATGGATGTGTGTCATGGCCTTAGGTTAGTTTACGTATTTCCAAGTGTAGGGGACTGATGACCTCAGTCCCATAGCGCTCAGAGCCATTTGACCCATTTGACAGCCTCCAGTTGTCTCGGAATGCATAAATAGAGGTCCTGTACTGTTTTCAAGTGAATTTTATGCCATTCTTGCTGAGAAATATTGGAAAGATCAGATAACTACTACAGAGGTAGACAGCAATCAATCATCCCTTTCCAAAGTAGGCCACAAAGGCCCAGTAATATTCAGACATGGCAACAGTGGTGGCAGGGGGGAGATGTGACTATTCACCCTCCTGTTCACGAAACCAGTACTGGATGATCTGTGTGTGGCGGTCTGTGTGAACACGGGACCACTCGTCTTGGAACATAGGATCAACAATGCGAAAGAAACATTGTACTATAGGATGGACCTGTTCGCCCGAAACAGTTACATTATACTTGCCAGTAATGCGACCTTACAGAGTAAGCCTGGGTCCCACAGAATTCCGCAATTTAGGTGCCCAAATCACCGAACGAAAGTCATGTTCATCTCTTGTGATGTATACTAGGCCAGATGCTGAAAACAGTGTGGAACAAGATCATCCGACTTTCTTCCATTTCTTCATAGCGCAGGTTTCATGGCTTTGGCACCATGTTTTCGTGTTACACGCATTTGCATCACTGATTAACGGTTTTGGACTTCCATCTTGCCCTGCAGTTTCAGTTTCCTGCTCGCGGAGCCCTCTACGGGTTGTTTTGGTGCTGGCATGGTCCGCAAACTCGACAGTCAGTTCTGCAGTGGCTTTGAAGCTGCCCTCCTCTTATTTTCCGCCACAACCCTCTTTAGTGGCTGTGTGTCTCCATCAGTCAACACACACTTTCGTTCGCGTTGTTACTTAGAGGATTATTTTTTTCCACTTTCCATATATGAGGCAAAAATCGTCGATATGGTGCCTGTATAAACACCAGACATTCCGACTATGTCGCTTATGGAAGCACCCAGCATACAAGCACCAAAAAACTGTCCACGTTGGAATTCACTTAGCTCCGACATAATGCACTCAGAACTGCAATGTACACTGTTCTGATAACGAGTGGCACTCGCAAAGCATTGAGGACGCTACGAAAGAGTCGTTTGCAGGCAAATACATCAGGGAAACCTGTAGGCATGGCTAATATCTGCATTTATGTTGAAGCACGCATGTTTCGCAGTGTTTCCATATTTTTGTCCCACCCCCGTATGTGACCCGGCTGTACAATCCTGGACAGCCAGGCTAACAATATGCGTGCCTCTCGGGCGCTAGTCGCGTGTGGCCACTGAGATCCAGAATGACGATAACTGTGGCCCTCGTTAACACATCGCTTCCACATTCGCATGACAGTCGTGAGATTCTTACTAAGGCCAGCAGCACTTTAGAATTACAACCAGTTCTGGTAGCCGTTTTGCTTCTCACGCGAGGCATCATGAGATCTGATTATAGTCAGCACAGAAATGCAATCTGGGACTACGAAACTATCTGGACTATTTCCTTACATGCAGATTGTAGATAGAGTTCTTCCTAAATACTTAATGCGGTTGGGTTGAAACGCCTTTCATTAGGGTATCAGACGAAGTTTCCGACTAAGGATGGACATTAGGCTGTGACAAAGCGTCTCTGCGGTACCCTTTCTTCCAGAATTGCTAGTCACGCAAATATGTAACAGAACGTTTGTCAAGTTTCGAAGAAAGGAGACGAGGTACTGGTGGAAGTAATGCTGTGAAGAAGGTTCGTGAGTCATGCTCTGGTTGCTCAGTCACTAAGAGCGTTGTCCGGGAAACCCAAAAGTTCTGGGGTTGAGGTCTCGACCCGCGACAAGTTGCGATCTGTCAGGACGTTGCCAGTGGTACAGCCCTACCTTTTTGAACAAACAGCACTTTGCGACTGTAGTGTGTACACTTTAAAGTGATCGATTCATCAAAACTAAACCGGAGATCAAACATTTTTTTTAAATTTATGTACTGTGATCCACACAGTCTTTCGTCACAGCGAACGTTTCTTCAATGTCTGTACCTTAAACAATCGTCAGTATGGTTTGCACACGACACTTGATAACCTGAGGATTTTCTAACAGTGAGTACCACAAATTATCACATGTATAAAGCATTTGAGGAGACTTGCCGTGTGCCGACCGGGGTGGCCGAGCGGTTCTAGGCGCTACAGTCTGGAAACGCACTACCGATACGGTCGCAGGTTCGAATCCTGCTTGGGCATGGGTGTGTGTGATGTCCTTAGGTTAGTTAGGTTTAAGTAGTTCTAAGTTCTAGGGGACTGATGACCTCAGAAGCTAAGTCCCATAGTGCTCCCCTAGAACTTAGAACTACTTAAACCTAACTAACCTAAGGACATCACACACATCCACGCCCGAGGCAGGATTCGAACCTGCGACCGTAGCGGTCGCGCGGTTCCTGACTGTAGTGCCTAGAACCGCTCGGCCACTCCGGCCGGCCTCTGAACAGTCAAAGGGACTGTGAGACAATATCCATAGGCAACGTCTATCTTACGTGTTCTGGAAACCGGCGTTATGCGAAACTTTTTTTGGTGTGTGTAGTGTCTAAATTTAAAGTATTCGCCGTTTCTTTACTGGGTGCTGCAGTCGTATTAAACGCTGTGAGACGTGCGGAAGCTAATTCTCCACTCCAGCCAGGGAAAAAGTAGTGAGCGTCATTCCTCGTTGTCAGTGGCTGTCAGAAGGCTGGAGAAGGAAGGAGGAGGGAGAGAGAAAGGCCGATTAGGCCGGCAGGTTAATTGGATACACGCCGAGCCGGCGGCGGGCTCAACGTGGCGGTGTTCCCGAGTCTCCTTCCTAATGCGGCCGACTAACTATGTCTCATTTAATTTCCGGCGCTGACCTTTCAGGCACCGTTAAAGCCCGCTCTCGAAGATGATGTCAGGTAGCATTAGGAAGGGTGACGTCCGCTTTTCTATAACTCCCACTTTTTCTTCTGTTAGCATCACGTTCTCGATTAGCCAGTCAGTCTGTTCGTATGTGAAACCGGGTCGCAGGGAGATGAAATGGGAGTAGCGGTTCTTTTCTGTCTCTCTTTCTTCCTTAAGTCGTCATATTTAGAATTTTTCCAAATGGTCTCGTCCTTGTCTCTCTCTGTCTGTCTCTCTTTCTCTCTCTCTCTTTTTTACTTGTTTGATGTGACCCGCTACAAAACCCTCACCTGTGCCAAGTTCTTCATCTCAGGTTAGCACTTGCCTCTTGCTTCCTCAAATATTTGTTGTATGTCTTCCAATCTCTGTCGTCTGTACCGTTACCTCCTTTCTGCGTATTTGTTGTGGTGTAGAGGTAATTATTTTTTCTTATTTCGTATACGTCAGTACCGATTGCTACATGTGGTGTCAAATACTCGTGCATGCGTCAATCGCAACCTTCGGCAATGATAATGTAATGTAGCAGGTTAAATTCTGAATATTGCTTTTGGAAAGTCACGTATATTTTGAGCGGGAGTAAATGCGTCTTAAATATACGTAGCGTCTCTTAATCTCAATACGCAGGAAAAAATTTATTTATTATTAATGGAAATGTCCCCCCCCCCCCCCCCCTCCCAAGGACCATGGACCTTGCTGTTGGCGGGGAGGCTTGCGCGCCTCAATGACATAGAAAGCCGTACCATAGGTGCAATCACAACGGAGGGTATCTGTTGAGAGGCCAGACAAACGTGTGGTTCCTGAAGAGGGGCAGCAGCCTTTTCAGTAGTTGCTGGAGCAACAGTCTGGATGATTGATTGATCTGGCCTTGTAACACTAACCAAAATGGCCTTGCTGTTCTGGTACTGCGAACGGCTGAAAGCAAGGGGAAACTACAGCCGTAATTTTTCCCGAGCTTTACTGTATGATTAAATGATGATGGCGTCCTCTTGGGTAAAATATTCCGGAGGTAAAATAGTCCCCCATTCGCATCTCCGGGCGGGGACTACTCAAGAGGACATTGTCATCAGGAGAAAGAAAACTAGAGTTCTACTGATCGTAGCGTGGAATATCAGATCACTTAAACGGGCAGGTAGGTTAGAAAATTTAAAAAAGGAAATGGATAGGTTAAAGTTAGATATAGTGGGAATTAGTGAAGTTCGGTGGCAGGAGCAACAAGACTTTTGGTCAGGTGAATACAGGGTTATAAATACAAAATCAAATATGGGTAATGGAGGAGTATGTTTAATAATGAATAAAAAAATAGGAGTGCGATTAAGCTACTACAAACAGCATAGTGAACGCATTATTGTGGCCAAGATAGACACGAAGCCCATGCCTACGCCAGTAGTACAAGTTTATATGCCAACCAGCTCTGCAGATGATGAAGAAATTGATGAAATTAATGATGAGATAAAAGAAATTATTCAGATAGTGAAGGGAGACAAAAAGTTAATAGTCATGGGTGACTGGAATTCAAGAGTAGGAAAAGGGAGAGAAGGAAACATAGTAGGTGAATATGGCTTGGGGCTAAGAAATGAAAGAGGAAGCCGCCTGGTAGAATTTTGCGCAGAGCATAACTTAATCATAACTAACACTTGGTTTAAGGATCATGAAAGAAGGTTGTATACATGGAAGAACCCTTGAGATACTAGTAGATATCAGATAGATTATATAATGGTAAGACAGAGATTTAGGAACCAGGTTTTAAATTGTAAGACATTTCCAGGTGCAGATGTGGACTCTGACCACAATCTATTGTTTATGAACTGTAGATTAAAACTGAAGAAACCGCAAAAAGGTGCGAATTTAAGGAGATGAGACCTGGATAAACTGAAAGAACCAGAGGTTGTACAAAGTTTCAGGGAGAGCATAAAGGGAAAGAAATACAGTAGAAGAAGAATGGGTAGGGACGAAATAGTGAAGGCAGCAGAGGGTCAAATAGGTAAAAAGACCAGGGCTAGTATAAACTCTTGGGTAACAGAAGAAATATTGAATTTAATTGATGAAAGGAGAAAATATAAAAATGAAGCAGACAAAAAGGAATACAAACGTCTCAAAAATGAGATCGACAAGAAGTGCAAAAAGGCTAAGCAGGGAATGCTAGAGGACAAATGTAAGAATGTAGAGGCTTATCTCACTAGGGGTAAGATAGATCCTGCTTACAGGAAAATTAAAGAGACCTTTGGAGAAAGGAGAATCACTTGCATCAATATCAAGAGCTCAGATGGAAACCCAGTTCTAAGCAAAGAAGGGAAAGCAGAAAGGTGGAAGGAGTATGTAGAGGATCTATTCAAGGGGATGTACTTGAGGACAATATTATGGAAATGGATGTAGATGAAGATGAAATGAGAGATATGATACTGCGTGAAGAATTTGAAAGAGCACTGAAAGACCTGAGTCGAAACAAGGCCCCCGGAGTACACAACATTCCATTAGAACTACTGACATCCTTGCGAGAGCCAGTCCTGACAACTCTACCATCTGGTGAGCAAGATGTATGAGACAGGGGAAATACCCTCAGACTTCAAGAAGAATATAATAATCCCAATCCCAAAGAAAGCAGGTGTTGACAGATGTGAAAATTACCGAACTATCAGTTTAATAAGTCACAGCTGCAAAATACTAACGCGAATTCCTTACAGACAAATGGAAGATCAGTTTGGATTCCGTAGAAATTTTGGAACACGTGAAACAATACTGACCCTACGACTTATCTTAGAAGAAAGATTAAAGAAAGGCAAACCTACGTTTCTAGCATTTGTAGACTTAGAGAAAGCTTTTGACAATGTTGATTGGAATACTATCTTTCAAATTCTGAACGTGGCAGGGGTAAAATACAGGGAGCGAAAGGGTATTTACAATTTGTACAGAAATCAGATGGCAGTTATAAGAGTCGAGGGACACAAAAGGGAAGCAGTGGTTGGGAAGGGAGTGAGACAGGGTTGTAGTCTATCCCCGATGTTATTCAATCTGTATATTGAGCAAGCAATAAAGGAAACAAAACAAAAGTTCGGAGTAGGTATTAAAATCCATGAAGAAGAAATAAAAATTTTGAGGTTTGCCGATGACATTGTAATTCTGTCAGAGACAGCAAAGGACTTGGAAGAGCAGTTGAACGGAATGGACAGAGTCTTAAAAGGAGGATATAAGATGAACATCAACAAAAGCAAAACGAGGATATTGGAATGTAGTCGAATTAAGTCAGGTGGTGCTGAGGGAATTAGATCAGGAAATGAGGCACATAAAGTGGTAAAGGAGTTTTGCTATTTTGGGAGCAAAATAATCGATGATGGTCGAAGTAGAGAGGATATAAAACGTAGACTGGCAATGGCAAGGAAAGCATTTCTGAAGAAGAGAAATTTGTTAACATCGAGTATAGATTTAAATTTCAGGAATTCGTTTCTGAAAGTATTTGAATGGAGTGTAGCCATGTATGGAAGTGAAACGTGGACGATAAATAGTTTGGACAAGAAGAGAATAGAAGCTTTCGAAATGTGGTGCTACAGAGGAATGCTGAAGATTAGATGGGTAAATCACATAACTAATGGGGAGGTATTGAATAGAACTGGGGAGGAGTTTGTGGCACAACTTGACAAGACGAAGGTATCGGAAGGTAGGACATGTTCTGAGACATCGAGGGATCACCAATTTAGTATTAGAGGGCAGCGTGGAGGGTAAAAATCGTAGAGTGAAACCGAGAGATGAATACACTAAGCAGATTCAGAAGGATGTTTGTTGCAGTAGGTACTGGGAGATGAAGAACCTTGCACAGGATAGAGTAGCATGGAGAGCTGCATCAAACCAGTCTCTGGACTGAAGACCACAAGAAGAACAGCAACAACAACAATGGAAATGTCACGCTCTGTTTCAATGAATGAGAACGTAACGTGACCTGCAACTAACCCAGCGACAATATAAAGCTTTAAACGATTTCTTTTCCCAGTAAATTAATGTTACACTGAAAGAAAGAACGTTACAAACACCTGAGTACTATTGAAATAATTGCAAAGAATTTCTTTAACTTTATCTCTTTAAGAATTAAGTTATCTTTTAATCCTTTGAATTAACTGAAAATATTTTAAACCCAGAGGTGAAACCTCACCTAAGCCTTACAGTGTTAAATTTCTGAATAGGTTTCGTAATCAAAAGCATTAACTAACTTTAATATTGAAAACTGACTGTAAGAATTCATAAAAGCACTTGAAATTATTTTCCTTTGCGAGTGATGCTCGCAAACAGTGAAACGTTGGTTAATACACTGGAACAGTCGAAGTCAGAGGGGCAGTCTACAGCAATATTATTATTGCCTTTAACTAAATTTCACGTGTGGGGAGAGGTATAATTGAAAGGAAACATAAGATACTTTCAATTAACTATATATTGTAACCTAATAACTCATACAGACAGCTAGTTATACATACATCGACCCACAGGGGAGAAAGAACAAACAAGTGAAAAACACAAAACAAACTGGGCCGAGCAACTTGGCTCTTATGTATATATATTACACTTGAAGTTACATGCTTTCATGGAACGTATTCAACTGTCGTATTCTTTATCTTTGCAATTAATGGAAAATATTACAATATTTGCTACAAAATATTATCAGACTCGACAAAATGACTCATAATATTACATTCATATCAGGTGAATAAACAGGCTTCCAAGGGATGCCAAACGTCCCCTAGAGTTTCTACCCTCTACAGCTTGCTCTAGCACTATGGGACTTATTCCCTGACAATCTAGCGATCGCTTTCCCCACGGCCTAACTAATTATAATATGATTTGGGGGGTAAGGCACGGATGTAGTCTTACGCTCCTATTTTCAAACTATACGTCGAAGACACAATGAGAGAAATAAAGGAACGTTCAAGAGTGGGATTACAATTCAAGAGGAAAGGATGTCAGTGATAAGATTCGCTGATTACATTGCTATCCGGGGTGAAAGTGAAGAAGAATTACAGGATATGTTGAACGGAATGAACAGTCTAATGAGTTCAGGATACGGACTGATAGTAAATCTAAGAAAGACGAATGTAATGAGAAGTTGCGGAAATGAGAACAGCCAGTAACTCAACACCGGAATTGAGGATCGCGAAGTAAATGAAGTTAAGGAATTCAGCTACCAAGGTAGCAAAACAACCAACGACTCAAGGAGCAAGGAGGACATAAAAAGCAGACTAGCACTGGAAAAAAGGGCATTCTTGGCCAAGAGAACATAGGTCGTAATTTGGTGAAGAAATTTCTGAGAATGTACGGTTGTAACACAGCATTGTATGGTAGTGAGACGTGGACTGTGGGAAAAAAACGCAACACAAGAGAATCGAAGTCTATCGGATTTGCTGCTACAGAAGAATGTTGAAGAGTAGGCGGACTGATAAGGAAAGGAATGAGGAGGTTCTCCGCAGAACTGGTGAGGAAAGTAGTATGTGGAAAACACTGATTACGTGAAGGGTCCGGGTGGTGAGACATCTGTTAAGACACCAGGGAATAACTTCCATGGCACTAGAGGGAGCTGTAGAGCACGAAAAGTGTAAAGGAAGACAGAGATTAGAGGAAGACAGAAACAGTATTATATATCCAGCAAGTAACTGAGGACAAAGGCACAGCGGAAATGTCTATCAGATGTCATTATTCCCTGGCTGGATGGAACGGAGGTTTGCCTTCCCCATGCCTTCTGACGACCTCGCGAACTGCCCAACGGTTTTCTCCGGCGTTGGACGCAGATCCTAGCAGGCGAGCAACGAACAGTGAATAATTGAATGGAACTACAGAGAAAGTCTCAGAATTAAATATGCCACCTCATTTTATTTGCATTCAGTCTCAAAATGAGGACGGTAAATGTTGTTATAAAAAATTACTTGAGACCCAGTCTGAAAGCTATATACAGGGTGGTCCATTGATAGTGACCGGGCCAAATATTTCACGAAATTAGCATCAAACGGAAAAACTTCAAAGAACGAAACTCGTCTAGCTTGAAGGGGAAAACAAGATGGCGCTATGGTTGGCCCGCTAGATGGCGCTGCCATGGGTCAAACGGATATCAACTGAGTTTAAAAAAAAAATATGAACCCCCATTTTTATTACATATTCGTGTAGTACGTAACGAAATATGAATGTTTCAGTTGGACCACTTTTTTCGCTTTGTGATAGATGGCGCTGTAACAGTCACAAACGTATACGTACGTGGTATCACGTAACATTCCGCCAGTGCGGACGGTATTTGCTTCGTGATACATTACCCGTGTTAAAATGGACCGTTTACCAATTGCGGAAAAAGTCGATATCGTGTTGATTTATGGCTATTGTGATCAAAATGACCCATGGGCGTGTGCTATCTATGCTGCTCGGTATCCTGGACGACATCATCCAAGTGTCCGGACCGTTCGCCGGATAGTTACGTTATTTAAGGAAACCGGAAGTGTTCAGCCACATGCGAAACGTCAACCACGACCTACGACAAATGATTGTGCCCAAGTAGGTGTTTTAGCTGTGTCGCGGCTAATCCGCACATCAGTAGCAGACAAACTGCGCGAGAATCGGGAATCTCAAAAACGTCGGTGTTGAGAATGCTACATCAACATCGATTGCACCCGTACCATATTTCTACGCACCAGGAATTGCATGCCGACGACTTTGAACGTCCTGTACAGTTCAGCCACTGGGCACAAGAGGAATTACGGGACAATGACAGCTTTTTTGCACGCGTTCTATTTAGCGACGAAGCGTCATTCACCAACAGCGGTAACGTAAAACGGCATAATATGCACTATTGGACAACGGAAAATCCACGATGGCTGCGACAAGTGGATCATCAGCGACCTTGGCGGGTTCATGTATGGTGTGGCATTATAAGAGAAAGGACAATTTGGCCCCAGCTTTATTGATGGCAATCTAAATGATGCATGACAGAATGGCGATATACTTCCAACATGATGGATGTCCGGCACATAGCTCGCGTGCGGTTGAAGCGGTATTGAATAGCATATCATGACAGGTGGATTGGTCGTCGAAGCCCCATACCATGGCCCGCTCGTTCTTCGGATCTGACGTCTGCGGATTTCTTTCTGTGGGGAAAGTTGAAGGATATGTCGTGATCCACCGACAACGTCTGACAACATGCTACATCGCATTGCCAATGCATGGTTGGTTCAGATAGTTCTGAGCACTGTGGGACTTAACTTCTGAGGTCATCAGTCCCCTAGAACTTAGAACTACTTACAGCTAACTAACTTAAGGACATCACACACATTCATGCACGAGGCAGGATTCGAACCTGCGACCGTAGCGGTCGCGCGGTTTCAGACTGTAGCGCCTAGAACCGCTCGGCCACCCCGGCCGGCATCATTGCATGGCGAACGTTACGAAAGGCGAACTACTCACTTTTGAGAGGAATGTCGTTACACGTATTGCCAAATGCATTGAGGTTGACGGACATCATTTTGAGCATTTATTGCATTAGTCTGGTATTTACAGGTAATCACGCTGTAACAGCTAGCGTTCTCAGAAATGATAAGTTCAAAAAGGTACTTGTCTCACATTAGAACAAACGAAATAAAATGTTCAAACGTACCTACGTTCTGTATTTTAATTTAAAAAAACCTATATGTTACCGACTGTTCTTCTAAAATTGCTACGCATATGTCTGTGACTATTACAGCGCTATCTATCACATAGGGAAAAAAGTGGTTCAACTACAACATCCGTATTTCTTTACGTACTACCCGAATATGTAATAAAAAATGGGGGTTCGTATTTTTTTTAAAAACGGAGTTGATATCCGTTTACCTATGGCAGCGCCAGGTAGCGGGCCAACCATAGCGCCATCTGGTTTCCCCCTTCAAGCTAGACAAGCTTCGTTCTTTGTAGTTTTTTCGTTTGACGCTTATTTCATGAGATATTTGGCCCGCTCGCGATCAGTGGACCAGCCTGTATGTTCCAATAACCTACTGCAAATCGACGTTAGTGATATGACCCTGTAATTCAGCCCATTACTCCTATTTCCCTTCTTGGGTATTGGTGCGACTAAAGCAATTTTCTAGTCTTTAGGAGCGGAACTGTCTGTGAACGAGCGGTTGTATATAATTGCTAAATATGGAGCTACTTTATCAGCATACTGTCAACGGAACCTGACTGGTATACAATCTGAACCGGAGGCCTTGCTTTTATAATCGGGGTGCAAACAGTTTAATTACTCTCACAGTCCTCGTAGCAACACCATAGTAAACAGCGTCCATACAGTTGTGCAGAGATTTAGAGAACTACAGAAGAGAGTCCAGACTGGAGAGTTGCATCAAACAAGTCTCCGGACTGAAGACCGCAAAAGCAATTGAGTGACGGTACGGTAACGTCAGCAGTGGAGTCCGTAATGTGCACGGGTCATTAATCTCGTGTCTGTTTCCAGTCCGGCTCTGCCGTCTGCGAGACGAAACAATTCTTAGGGCAGGTTTAGACAGAGTTCTTTTCTCCTCTTCACATATCCTTTTATTGCCACTTTGCTGGCTCACGTCGGCGTCCCGTTGACGCTGATTGCGCATAAACGTCACGGGATATCTGAGCGCGCAGGCTAGATTTATGAGAATCTCCGGTGTAATGAGAGACAACGACGCAGCTTTCTAAGGTTTCCCCCTCCGGCGGTGTTTATGTTGTCGCTGTCGACGTTACTCTCTCAGAGAGGCCTCCAAATCTCTCCCTGTTAACGGCCGGCTGAGCATAGGCCGGTTACCCGATATCAAAGGTCCTCTGCCCATGAAGAGCCCGGCTGTCAACGGGATAGAAGCACCGGCGCGTTGCGAGCCTGCATTCCGCAGGTATCTCCCACACAGTCTACAAAACCGACGAAGCAGCTCTCTTATCTCCTCCCTCATCTCCCTTACGTGCTCTTCGCAGCCTCGGCTTGTAAAACTCACTAATTGCTATTTTTATAGCCAACGCTGTACGTTCTTGGACACGTCTCCAGCGTAAAACTAAGTATTAATTAAGGAAGAAACGAGGAAGACAAAATCGTAAACACAGAAGATCTCCGCTATAAATTATGGAACTTCTGCGGACATGAAATTTCTCTTCTTTTTCCTTGGCTGGGAATCGTGTAAAAGGAAGTTCTAAACGGATTTCACATGTCTTTTTTAAGAAACCTGCCTAATTAAAACCGTGCACCTTCCGACTAATTAAAGATATAGACGTACAGGGTATCGCGAAAGAAGAATTAGTACTCGGTTCTGTCACTTCGGCTGATTCGGCGGCGAGTATCTCTTGACATCGTTTGCTAAGGCTTTTTGGTTATATCAACGGTGGAGAGCATCTGTAAGTTTTTTCGAAAAAGACTCATTCCATTTCAAGACACTATAAACGGTGTAGATAAATACAATGTAGATGTCATTTTTCCATAAGATGAGGTTTAACAGCCGTAAAGTACACTACTGGCCATTAAAATTGCTACACCACGAAGATGACAGGCTACAGACACGAAATTTAATCGACAGGAAGAAGATGCTGTGATATGCAAATGATTAGCTTTCAGAGCATTCACACAAGGTTGGCGCCGGTGGCAACAACTGCAACGTCCTGACATGAGGAAAGTTCCCAACCGATTTCTCACACACAGACTGCAGTTGACCGGCGTTGCCTGGTGAAACGATGTTCTGATGCATCGTGTAAGGAGGAGAAATGCGTACCACCAATTTTTCCGACTTTGATAAAAGTCGGATTGTAGCCTATCGCGATTGTGGTTTATCTTATCGTGACATTGCTGCTCGCGTTGGTCGAGATCCAATGACTGTTAGCAGAATATGGAATCGGTGGATTCAGAAGGGTAATACGGAACGCCGTGCTGGATCCCAATGGCCTCGTATCACTAGCAGTCGAGATGACAGGCATCCTATCCGCATGGCTGTAGCGAATCGTGCAGCTACGTCTCGATCAGTGAGTCAACAGATGGGGACGTTTTCAAGACAACAACCATCTGCACGAACAGTTCGATGTTTACAGCAGCATGAACTGTCAGCTCGGAGACGATGGCTGCGGTTACCCTTGATGCTGCATCGCAGACAGGAGCGCCTGCGATGGTGTACTCAACGACGGACCTGGGGGCACGAATGCCAAAACGTCATTTTTCCGGATGAATCAGGATTCTGTTTGCAGCATCATGATGGTTTCATCCATGTTTGGTGACTTCGCGGTGAACGCACATTGGAAGCGTACCTGCAACGACCGCATGTTGTAGGTCCTGTACGGGCCTTTCTGGATACAGAAAATGTTCGACTGCTGCCCTGGCCAGCACATTCACCAGATCTCTCACCAATTGAAAACGTCTGGTCAATGGTGGGCAAGCAACTGGCTTGTCACAATACTCTTGATGAACTGTGGTATCGTGTTGAAGCAGCACTGGCAGCTGTTCCTGTACACGCCATCCAAGCTCTGTTTGTCTCAATGCCCAGGCGTATCAAGGCCGTTATTACGGCCAGAGGTGGTTGTTCTGGGTACTGGTTTCGCTGGATCTATGCACCCAAATTGCGTGAAAATGTAACCACATGTCAGTTGTAGTATAATGTATTTGTGAAATAAATACCCGTTTATTATCTGCATTTCTTCTTGGTGTGGCAATTATAATAACCAACAGCGTATTTTATAAAACGTATTTTAACCATCACTTGTTTATTTGTCCCATTAGTCATCTACCGGTTGTTTCTCCTGTGATGTCTGTATGTAATACACTCCTGGAAATGGAAAAAAGAACACATTGTCACCGGTGTGTCAGACCAACCATACTTGCTCCGGACACTGAGAGAGGGCTGTACAAGCAATGATCACACGCACGGCACAGCGGACACCCCAGGAACAGCGGTGTTGGCCGTCGAATGGCGCTAGCTGCGCAGCATTTGTGCACCGCCGCCGTCAGTGTCAGTCAGTTTGCCGTGGCATACGGAGCTCCATCGCAGTCTTTAATACTGGTAGCATGCCGCGACAGCGTGGACGTGAACCGTATGTGCAGTTGACGGACTTTGAGCGAGGGCGTATAGTGGGCATGCGGGAGGCCGGGTGGACGTACCGCCGAATTGCTCAACACGTGGGGCGTGACGTCTCCACAGTACATCGATGTTGTCGCCAGTGGTCGGCGGAAGGTGCACGTGCCCGTCGACCTGGGACCGGACCGCAGCGACGCACGGATGCACGCCAAGACCGTAGGATCCTACGCAGTGCCGTAGGGGACCGCACCGCCACTTCCCAGCAAATTAGGGACACTGTTGCTCCTGGGGTATCGGCGAGGACGATTCGCAACCGTCTCCATGAAGCTGGGCTACGGTCCCGCACACCGTTAGGCCGTCTTCCGCTCACGCCCCAACATCGTGCAGCCCGCCTCCAGTGGTGTCGCGACAGGCGTGAATGGAGGGACGAATGGAGACGTGTCATCTTCAGCGATGAGAGACGTTTCTGCCTTGGTGCCAATGATGGTCGTATGCGTGTTTGGCGCCGTGCAGGTGAGCGCCACAATCAGGACTGCATACGACCGAGGCACACAGGGCCAACACCCGGCATCATGGTGTGGGGAGCGATCTCCTACACTGGCCGTACACCTCTGGTGATCGTCGAGGGGACACTGAATAGTGCACAGTACATCCAAACCGTCATCGAACCCATCGTTCTACCATTCCTAGACCGGCAAGGGAACTTGCTGTTTCAACAGGTAATGCACGTCCGCATGTATCCCGTGCCACCCAACGTGCTCTAGAAGGTGTAAGTCAACTAGCCTGGCCAGCAAGATCTCCGGATCTGTCCCCCATTGAGCATGTTTGGGACTGGATGAAGCGTCGTCTCACGCGGTCTGCACGTCCAGCACGAACGCTGGTCCAACTGAGGCGCCAGGTGGAAATGGCATGGCAAGCCGTTCCCCAGGACTACATCCAGCATCTCTACGATCGTCTCTATGGGAGAATAGCAGCCTGCATTGCTGCGAAATATGGATATACACTGTACTAGTGCCGACATTGTGCATGCTCTGTTGCCTGTGTCTATGTGACTGTGGTTCTGTCAATGTGATCATGTGATGTATCTGACCCCAGGAATGTGTCAATAAAGTTTCCCCTTCCTGGGACAATGAATTCACGGTGTTCTTATTTCAATTTCCAGGAGTGTATATTGATTATTCCTTGCTGCTGTATTGGTATCTTGAAGATGTGAAAAAAGGAGGACAGTGCGCTGAAGCAGAGATGATGCTGAAGGCATACGAAACTAGGAGGGATATTGTTGCATGAAGTAAACCGTAAGGGGAGAGCCTTGCGAAAGTGCAGATACCACCAGTCGCGGTCCCAGGGCGTTAGTTACTCTTCAAGAAATTAACATGTAACTTCATATGTCGTCTAGACGCTGTGATAGGTTGCCACCGTAGAACTTTGTAACCAACAGGGACGTACGAGCGTATAAAGCCAGCTTGATACCAGCCCTGAGAACAGCAACGCAGGAGACTCACAAGGGTTAGAAAGAGAGCGAAAACGCCAAAAACTGTTGACCTAGCAGTCCCTACTCCGGGGCGGGGCTAAATGACGTATAACAATAATGTTGCAAGCCTTATTTGGCAGAGCAGTTACGTTTAGATTTCAGCTGAACAATGTTGATACCAAATACGGACTTAGTGCAACTGCATTAAAATCCCCGTCTTAGGAGCAGTAGAGGGGACCTAAATAAACCTTGATTGGCAGGAACCTGCAAGAGACCTACGGGTTTAGCTGGGTGGCTTTAAGTGGGAAAAATAGTGCCCCCAAGCGACTCTTTAAAACCCCTAGATTCCGCATTTTGACGGAGTTCTCAGTCAGACGATCTGGGAGCCGAATCCGCGTACGTCGACTCCAGCCTCGTTCCAGCACCGCGTAAGTATGCTCTCTCACTTGGAGTGCCTCAGTGAACAGAGTGACATTCAGTATGTTTTGTTTTGCAATTAAGTTGTTGCCTCAAGATGGTGCTAGAGTTTACTGCTGTCGTTAGCATCCACTCCTGGGCCTTCTGCACTGGCTTCTGTTGTAACAGTGTTATTCATGCTTTTTCTAACCCTAGCCTCCAGTGTGTTAGTTAGTCCTGTCTGGAATAAACAACTGTTTCTGAGCCCTCTTCGTCCAAAAGTCTCCGCAATGAGTTCCCTACCAAGTCCCATCACCTGCATTTCTAGTAAACGCCTGTACCAGGGTTGGCTCGGATAGCAGAAAACAATCAAATGCCTTCACTGTGAATTGTCCTTCAGCCTTCTGCTCTGTACCGCTCTGGAGCGCAGACTGACCAGTAACCCCTTCTCTCCCTCTCCCACCTTTGTCAGCACACGATTAATGGCCATTAAAATTGCTACACCATGAAGAAATGCAGATGATAAACGGGTATTCACTGGACAAATATGTTATACTAGAACTGAGATGTGATTATAACGCAGTTTGGGTGCATAGATCCTGAGAAATCAGTACCCAGAACAACCACCTCTGGCCGTAATAACAGCCTTGACACGCCTGGGCATTGAGAAAAACAGAGCTTGGATGGCGTGTACAGGTACAGCTGCCCATGCAGCTTCAACACGATACCACAGTTCATCAAGAGTAGCGACTGGCGTATTGTGACGAGCCAGTTGCTCACCCATAATTAACCAGACGTTTTAAGTTGTTGATAGATCTGGAGAATGTGTTGGCCAATGCAGCAGTCGAACATTTTCTGTATCCAGAAAGGCCCGTAAAGGACCGGCAACGTGCTGTCGTGCATTATCGTGCTGTATGTAGGGTTTCGCACGGATCGAATGAAGGGTAGAGCCACGGGTCGTAACACATCTGAAATGTAACGTCCACTGTTCTAAGTGCCGTCAATGCGAACAAGAGGTGACCGAGACGTGTAACCATTGGCACCCCATACCATCACGCCGGGTGATACGCCAGTACGGCAATGACGTATACACGCTTCCAATGTGCGTTCACCGTGATGTCGCCAAACACGGATGCGACCATCAGGGTGCTGTAAACACAACCTGGATTTATCCGAAGAAATGACGTTTTGCCATTCGTGCACCCAGGTTCGTCGTTGAGTACACCATCGCAGGCGTTCCTATCTGTGATACAGCGGCATGGGTAAACGCAGCCATGGTCTCCGAACTGATAGTCCATGCTGCTGCAAACGTCGTCAAACTGTTCGTGCAGACGGTTGTTGTCTCGGAAACGTCCCCATCTGTTGACTCAGGGATCGAGAGGTGGCTGCACGATCCGTTACAGCCATGCGAATAAGATGCCTGTCATTTCGACTACTAGTGATAAGAGGCCGTTGGGATCCAGCACGGCGTTTCGTATTACCCTCCTCAAGCCACCGATTCCATATTCTTCTAACAGTCATTGGATCTGGACAACGCGAGCAGCAACGTCGCGATACGTTAAACCGCAATCGCGATAGGCTACAATCCGACCTTTATCAAAGTCGGAAACGTTATGGTACACATTTTTCTTCCTTACACGAGGCATCAAAACAACATTTCACCAGGCAACGCCCGTCAACTGCTGTTTGTGCATGAGAAATCGGTTGGAACCTCTCCTCATGTCAGCACGTTGTAGGTGTCGCCACCGGCGCTAACCTTGTTTGAATGCTCTGAAAAGCTAATCATTTACATATCACAGCATCTTCTTCCTGTCTATTAAATTTCACGTTTGTAGCACGTCATCTTCGTGGTTGTAGCAATTTTAATGGCCAGTAGTGTATATTTGACATGCTATATGACCGTGAGTATCCTAAGACAAATTACGCCAGAATTTCACTGAATAATTTCGATATTGTTCAGCTTCAAAGGAATATGGGAGACTTTTAACTAATCTGTTGTACCCTACATCCTGGTCGATGGTTAATAACCGAAACCGATAGATGACTAATGGGACAAATAAACAGCTGATGGTTAAAATGCATTTTATAAAGTAATGCAGATGAATGGGAAAATAAATGCTGTGTTGCTCGAAAACATATGCTGCTTGATAGTCTGCTGCTACTAGATTTATTACCATTACGTTTAGTCAACACGTGAGTATTACGGAAACGCCCTGTGAACTCAAATAGCAATCTTTCTTGTATCTTTGTTGGTTACATGAATATGGACAGCAGTGCGACTTTTTTGTAAACAGTACTCTAAACTCTGTATTGAGTAATTCACTCCTCAAGACCTGTTAAAAACGTTTCGCGTAAACAAATAAGTTTTGTCAAGAAGCAAGCCCCCATGGACGTAGTAGAGTGTGTCATTAACTGTCGATGTGGACTCGCTGCTTGACATGGTGAAGTGTGTATCGATGTGGATTTGCTTCGTCATGAAAATTATCGTAAACAGTTATTATTGTGAGAAATGTTTTACGTACTATGTGGGGCTTAAAAGAGCAAATAAGTTTTGTTCAAATTATGGTGTAACATTCGTGCAGTTTATGCCATTGACCACTGATTAGGGTCACTGACCGAAACTAGTAGCGAACAGTGCAAAACAAATGACAGCTGAAGATTTCATCATGAATTTTCAGACTTATTTAGCGGCTGGCTATCCCACCTGCAAACATATATACTGTATATTGGCTACTAACTCCATCTACAAGTGGGTAATAAAAATTTTGTAACGCCCTGTAAACGATGTTTTACTTTTCAGAATGAACTGTACTAGCACATCGTCAGCTTCCTTTTCCACTATGGTTTCGGCACAGAACTTGCGCTTTCCGATAGCTGTGAGAACTTTCGTGTGTCTTACAGCTTTTCCGTAAGCACATTACGGGACTTCATGTTCATCATTACGTACTTAGTTTCGTGTACCATGTATCATCTCTACTATTCCTGAATGGAAACATCCCCCAGGCTGTGGATGAACTATGTCTCCGCAAAATCCTTTCTTTCAAGAGTGCTAGTTCGGCAAGGGTCGCAGGAGAGCTTCTGTAAAGTTTGGAAGGTAGGAGACGAGGTACTGGCAGGAGTAAAGCTGTGAGTACCGGGCGTGAGTCGTACTTGGATAGCTCAGATGGCAGAGCACTTGCCCGCGAAAGACAAAGGTCCCGAGTTCGAGTCTCGGTCCGGCACACAGTTTTAATCTGCCACGAAGTTTCATCTGCACTATTAATCGTAATGATACAGAACGTGTTACTTTACACTAACAGTACACATTAATATGTAAATTTGGTTACATGCTGACCATTTAATACAGTTTTGAGTTAGTAATTTCTGCTCACAACCCTTTACAAGTTACAAAAATAGAAATTTACTTTCGGCGAGCTTTGCAGTTTCTTGTCAAACTTTTTCCTTCTCTTTCATTTACCTGTGAGGTGCTTTACACTATAGTCTCTAAATTTAGAAACTGCATTATAGTTTTAAACATATATTCGTCCAGGACCTACAAGATTGCAGAAACTGATACGGAAATTGAATATGTGATATTTAGCGGATCAGTAGTATAAGTATGCCTTTAAAAAGTGAACGTGTTCTTCTGGTACTTGAGGGTCCTTGTCCACAAGTGTCAGTAGTGCAAACAATTGTTCTATACCTGTTTAACAGGACATCTTAGCGAAAATCTTTTTCGCAGCTTTCTTATTTTGTACTCAGGATTAATTAGTACCACGTTGAAATAGTATGAGAGGCGACGTTCATGCGCCACAGGAGGATGAAACGCAAATGTTGATAATAGTTACTTGCCTTAACCTGCTTTTCGAGTAAATCTTTATTCCGGTGGTGTACCTCATCAGATATTTTATACGATTTCGCAGAGTGAGACTGCATGGAGACCGTTCAGGATCTTAGAAATCAGGAACGTTACTCGCCAACAGAATCTCAGTGAAGTACTGTGGATTACTTTAAAACGGCACACATTGACAGGAAGAAGTGGCAAAAGCAGTTTTAACGCTCGGGAACAGAGACTTTTTTTCTCCGTACGGCGATCAGATTTGCAGTTTTTGTTTGTGCTGCAAATCGAATTACATTTACTTCGCTCGTACGTAGTATATCTTAGAGAATAAGTGCTTACCTTCTCGAGTACATACCGAGTTTATTCATGTCTTTTGTGCTCAGGCGGAATTGTCAGCAGCTGCCTGAGAAGATTCGGCTGAGAAAGGACATTCGTGAGGTGCGGTCTAAACGTCGGGGGCCCACCGATCGTTCGTCTTCGGGAGCCGAGTGCGACTACGAGACGCGGCCGCGCTGGAGTGAGAAGACAATCATTTCTCCTCCTGATCGTGTCATCTGTTCCGAAAGGACTCGAGCAGACTACTTTGTCAGTAGAAACTAATGGCTGGTGCTGCATTAACCAGGCGACCTCTCCGACAGTCAGTGGGAGTGTCACCTGCTAACTAAATTTCCATAACTTCTGCGAGTAAATTCAGATACAACAGAGTACATATAGAAAAATTGTTCAGTTCCTCTTTCCTTAAGACCATTCACGTAATATGTTCATGTTCTATTTGTGAAGCATTAATTGACTCAACACTTTGACTGTTGACTGTGGGAGAATAAAATTCGTTTCCAGCATTTGGGATCAAAAGCTAACTTACTGAAAAGGAAACTGAAGTAACTTCAACATCAAACAGACCTGCAAAGGCTACTAAGTGCATGAAATACAGTACTTACCAGAAGAGTTGAAGCTGTTTTAGTGAGTCGTGCCAACACTGACGTTTGACCTAATGCAGAACTCAAACTTTGTATCATATCGTAAAACGTCAAAAATGGCAGCATTTATTCTCGTAAACAGGTAACTTTTTCCAAATTTTTTACGTATCCCCCCCTCCCTCCTTCCGAGAAATCGACTAAACAGACTCACGAGTGAATGTAACATCAAGAATGGAAGTATTCGAATTATCACTCAGCCTGGGATGAGATGCGATAAGTGGCGTCACACAAGTTATGACGTCAGACATTCGTAGGCCACCTGCGCCGGGCAGATCCGGACGCGGTAGTTCCCAAGACGACCGACAGGGCGGAGCTGCTGGCGAATCTGCCGACATGTCCGCAGCGCGTTTGCGTTCGCCAAAAGGTCTGCTCGTGGCAGCTTCGGAAGACGATGAGGAGCTGACCAGTACTCCCAGATGCGAGCTACAGCCTCGGGATATTGCTGAAAGGGGCCCAGACGATACGACTGGCAGAATTAGAGGTCAAGTATCTGCGATCGTATCCGAAGGAGACGAATCAGATGATCTGGTGGCCAAGTCTGATGCTAGACATCTGGCTCAGCATCTCGCTGGTATAAATTTGGGCCAAAAGTCTCAAATCCATTCCCAAGACAGTGAAACCAAATTACCACTGCAGTCACAGGGAATTTGTGGCACTAAAACTAAATTATTAGATAAAAAGCAAGATTTTGCTGAGAGAGATGTGCTGAATGTATCGAAGAGTCCCTTAACCCAAAGCAGGCCGCTCGGAAAAGAAGCAGAGCAGTCCACGAGCGAGAAACGCAGTGGAATCGTTCTCCCGAAATTAAACGTTGAAACTAAAGCGAAAGATCATTCTATATCACTCGCGACACTGATGGAGGAGGAAGCTGACTCCAACAGGAACCTAGTCTCCCCTCAAGTCGAAGTAATAATACATGAAGATACTACTGGTCCGTCAGAAGAACTAGAGGACTGGGCAGTGATCACTGGAAGGGAGAGGAAGTGCTCTGAAGAAGAATCTGGCAGGATGGCCCCTCACAGGATATCGCCTTCCTTTAGCGGCTGGCAGGCAGACAGTGGTGAAGACACACCGATTGTGTCCCCATTGCTTTCGAGGCGTGACTCCCGAATGACAGGGGACACAGACAGCGTATCCACCAGGAGTTCCATTTCGTCAGAACCCTTACTCTCTTCACGCACCATGGGTGATGTCGATAGCCTGTCTACTAGAAGTTCCATCTCTTCAGAACCTGCGATGACATCTTCAGTTACTGCATCTTCTAGATCCAGTCGGGGCAGCCTCGAACTGGGAAGTGAACACTATGGCGGGCTTCTGTTAACTCCGTCAGACTTCTCTAGTACCGATGACGGAGCTTCTGACTGCTCTGGCCTCACTGTAGACCTACAACACCGAACATCGCTGGATGATTCAATTCCCATGACATCACCCAAAGACTGGGGATTTCTCGAAGAAGTCGGTAGTCGCATGGTGAATCCACTACTACATACTATGCCAGGACGTTTCTTTCATAGTCTGGACCAAGACTGCGGTGCGTCTTTGCCTGGAGGGTGGTGTGCCTCAGATGAATCTACAACAAGTGGCTTCATGAGTGCATCGGTGACTTCGTCTGAGCTATCCAGTAGTAGGCCCAAGACGTCATGGAGGTCAAGCAGTGGGGGCGAATTGCTGCTGGCAGTCGATCGGCGGTTATCGACAGATGATACTGCTTCGACTTTGTCCCCACCTGTCGGCTGGAGTGCTTCTGATGAACCTTTGTGTGGACCCAGTGGTGTTTCGAGTTCTGGAGAGAATGCGGGAAATAAGGTCGGACAGGAAGACACAACAGAAGCAATGGGGCGACAGAGAAGGCACGCAGCATCAGACGAGGAACGACCAGAGCTCGGCTCCACGAGTGCTGAAGAATGTTCGTCAGAGAGGGATAGACCAGTGATGACCATCGATCAGTCAGGTGGCAACAAAGATGCGATAACTAGCAGGAGAAAGCAGAGTGCCCCGACAGCTCCGCCATCGGGTGCCGGATCTGAGGCGACGTCGAGGAAGGAAAGGAGGCTGCCGCCGATTGCACCAAAAAGTGGGAGACCACAGCCTCTGAGGAGGTTCAGTGCCGGGCCGATGCAACGGACCTACTCCGAGGTCTGCTCTCAGAAGCCTCCGGTCAGGCTCTCTGCCCGCCGCCAAACTCTGGCGTACGCTGGTGGAACGGGGTTCGCAGAGGACCGGGCAGACGCCGCGACCGGAGGTGACGGACGGGGAAGTGCGCCGTTCGTCGGGCAGGTGCGAAGCGGCAGGAAGATTTCTTCTGGGACAATCGGAGCAGGGAGGGGTCAGCGCTCTGCCCAGGCGCCTCAGAGGCGAATCAGGGAAGAGGGACCACCAGTGGCGGAGCCCCCGTCCGATACAAAAGCGGCGGATGGTTCCGGGGGTTTCGCGTCTGCTGGGTCCCCGGAGGTCGTCCGGCGGGGCGAGCCCCCCGCGTGCCGTACGCGCGCGGCTGTGGCGCTGACGATGCCGCCCCCGGGGGCGGAGGAATCCCCGGACTCGCCGCCGCCTCCCGGCGACTGGCCCGGCGGCCCCCGCTGCCCGTCGCCCCTGCACGGCTCCAGCAGGCCGCGCTCCCTCATGGAGTCCCTGCTGCTGGCCAAGATGGAGCGCGCCTCGGCGCCCGGGGCCGGCGGCGGCCTGCTGAGGCGGATGGACTCCACGGACTCGGCCACCAGCTCGCTGTCCTCCAGCTCGGCCGCCGGGCCCGACGTCTGCCGCTGCGACGACTGCCTGCTCGGCATCGCCGACCTGTACGCCTCGTCGCCCGCCGAGGACGCGCGCCGCCGCAAAAAGGTAACTCTCATCTCGCACAACTGACTGCCACTCTGCTACATGTCGGGATCTCCCTCCTACGAACAGAGATTTGCTTTTAGTTTATCTGAAATTCCACTACTAACCGTCCCAAATAATAACGCAAAATGTCCTATGTGGTTTTTAGGCGGTTTTTCCCACCTTACTAGGTGAATACCGGGCTGGTCCCCAAGTCCCGCCTCAGTTACACGACTCGCAGACATTTGAAACACATTCACATTATTCCACAACTTACACTAGCTGCCGACAGCTCGGGTATACTAAATCCGTCCCGGGGGGTATGGGGTGGCAGCAGGAAGGGCATCCGGCCACCCCTTACAATTAACCATGCCAAATCCTTACTTAACCCTGCCTACCCTGCGCACCATGCAGGATAAAGGCGGTAGCGAAAGAAAGAAAGAAAGAAAGCAGTTTAAAACGTAAACAAGCTCAGCAAGCGAAACTGTTTTCACGTCTCTACGCAACAGGCGGTTTGTGACGTCATCAGACCGCTGCCCAAGGTCGCAGAGGCTCGCTGACGTGTGTTATGGAACCTGTAATGGGGATGCTTTGTTTAGCTCTGAGGCACACAACCTGTCTAATTTCAGCCCTTGTCCATTTCTGTAAAAACTGTTTTTGTATGTGTGGTGGACTGGGGACGTCCACTTTGATGAGCATTATGGTGCCGCTAACATGCCTAATAAATGTGTCGTGGTAGAGCGGATGCGTAGGTCCTAGGGCAGTTCACACACAAAGAAAGTAACAGAGACTAGGGAATAGTGAAATATACAGGGTGGTCCATTCATAGTGACCGGGCCAAATATCTTACGAAAGAAGCGTCTAACGAAAAAACTGCAAAGAACGAAACTCGTCTAGCTTGAAGGGGGAAACCAGATCGCGCTATGGTTGCCCCACTAAATGGAGCTGCCATAGGTCTAACGAATATCTACTGCGTTTTTTAAAAATAGGAACCCCCATTATTTATTACATATTTGTGTAGTACGTAAAGAAATATGAATGTTTTAGTTGACCACTTTTTTCGCTTTGTGGTAGATGGCGCTGTAATAGTCACAAACATATCGCTCACAATTTTAGACGAACAGTCGGTAACAGATAGGTTTTAAAATACGGAACGCAGGTACGTTTGAACATTTTATTTCGGTTGTTCCAATGTGATACATGTACCTTTGTGAACTTTAGGTAACCTAAGGATATCACACAACACCCAGCCATCACGAGGCAGAGAAAATCCCTGACCCCGCCGGGAATCGAACTGGAGAACCCGGGCGTGGGAAGCGAGAACGCTACCGCACGACCACGAGATACGGGCAGTTCGCCTTCCGTAATGTTCGCACATGCATTGACAATGCGCTGACACATGTTGTCAGGCGTTGTCGGTGGATCACAATGGCAAATATCCTTCAACTTTCCCCACAGAAAGAAATCCGGGGACGTCAGATCCGATGAACTTGCGGGCCACGGTATGGTGCTTCGACGACCAATCCACCTGTCATGAAATATGCTATTCAATACCGCTTCAACCGCACGCGAGCTCTGTGCCGGACATCCATCATGTTGGAAGTACATCGCCCTTCTGTGATGCAGTGAAACATGTTATAGTAACATCGGTAGCACATTACGTAGGAAATCAGCATACATAGAACTATTTAGATTGCCATCGATAAAATGGGGGCCAATTATCCTCCCTCTCATAATGCCGCACCATACATTAACCCGCCAAGGTCGCTGATGTTCCACTTGTCGCAGCCATCGTGAATATTCCGTTGCCCAATAGTGCATATTATGCCGGTTTACGTTACCGCTGTTGGTGAATGACGCTTCGTCGCTAAATAGAACGCGTGCAAAAAAGTTGTCATCGTCCGTAATTTCTCTTGTGCTCAGTGGCAGAATTGTACACGATGTTCAAAGTCATCGCCATGCAATTCCTGGTGCGTAGAAATATGGTACGGGTGCAATTGATGTTGATGTAGCATTCTCAGCACCGACGTTTTTGAGATTCCCTATTCTCGCGCAATTTGCCTGCTACTGATGTGCGGATTAGCCGCGACAGCAGCTAAAACACCTACTTGGGCATCATCATTTGTTGCAGGTCGTGGTTGACGTTTCACTTGTGGCTGAATACTTCCTGTTTCCTTAAATAACGTAACTATCAGGCGAACGGTCCGGATACTTGGATGATGTCTTCCAGGATACCGAGCAGCATACATAGCACACACTCATTGGGTATTTTGATCACAATAGCCATACATCAACACGATATCGACCTTTTCCGCAATTGGTAAACGATCCATTTTTAACACATGTAATGTATCACTAAGCAAATACCGTCCATACTGGCGGAGTGTTACGTGATACCACATACTTATACGTTTGAGACTATTACAGTGCCATCTACTACAAAGCGAAAAAAGTGGTCCAACAGCGATGTTTCTGCTGCCGACGGACGTCGACGGAATTGCTGTTACCAACTGTTGCAAACTTTTCTTGTGTCGTATCTCAGTACACCACACTACTTTTAAATTTCGGCAGCCTGTACATCGTAGTATAAGAATGACTGTAACTTGATAATACCATTGTGTCATAGAAATGACCTTGATGTTTCCTGTTCGTAGTGCATGATATTGTGCTACCGAATTATCCCTGTTTCCCAGAATTAAAAAGCACAAGAGAGATTGTCATCTGAGCAACACAGATAAAGTGGCATTAGCAGTGACCAGGGAACCATCCAATTAGTTCCTCCGATACTGTGGTTTTACCATTACTATGCTATGGTATACATACAGGTTGTTAGAATAAAAAACGAACGATACATCTTAAAGAAAAAAGAAGAAGCGTTGAAACTTCATGGCATATTCTCGAACTCGGGACCTTCGCCTTTCGCGAGCAAGTGCACAACCATCTGAGCTACCCAAGCACGACTCATGACCATTCCTCACAGATTCAATTACGGCAGTATCTTGTCGCCTACCTTCTAAACTTCCCAAAATCTCTCCCGCATAGCTTGGAGGAAGCTTTCTGAAGAAGCGTTGAAATCAAAGCCATTGTGGGCCTTAGCATGAAATCAAGCAATTAGCGCCAACGCTTCCCCACTGTTACCCCATAACACACGTCTGCACAGCTCCGCGATCTTAGGAGGCAAGGGTCTGATAAAGTCACACCCAACCGTTGTTTTACAGATTCGTGTAAACAATTCGCCTTCGTGAAACCGTTTGAGTTCGATATTTTTTTCTGAGTTTTAATAGTCTCTGATGATTATCTTCAGCACTTCCGGACCAAATTCTAGGCAGAGAAATGAGTCTCGATCTATGACCTAATGCCTAAACAAGAATTGCCAATGAGCGAGATATGGACTGTGAAATCCTGTATTGCATGATAAGAATGTAGAATCCCAAATCGACAATTCGAGTGGATATACATTACTTATCTTGTGGTCATTCGTTCTCCAGGGCTACAGATCCAGAGGTCCATTTCATCACTGCCGTGATCCTGTGGTTATGAAAGACAACCAAAAGGACCGAGTTAATTTTTTAATTACTGCTGAGTACAAAAACAGTAACACGAATTCGATGCACTGAAAAATATCTCTGAAACAGTTCTGCCTGCTTCACGACAGGCAAAAGAGTGCAGCGCCAATTTTAAAGCACAAGATCCGTTAGTGACGGCGTAGCTCTTTCGAAGCCGGTCATCCAATAAAACATTGTTTTGGCGCTCTTGGCTTGTGAAGTTTTCTTCAGTTATCGCAACTGTTGTTAAGGTTTTGATTTATTACTGTTACCAAAATTTCCTTCCTGTTGTACACTACTGGCCATTAAAATTGCTACACCACGAAGATGACGTGCTACAGACGGCAAATTTAACCGACAGGAAGAAGATATTGATATGAAAATGATTAGTTTTTCAGAGCATTCACACACGGTTGGCACCGGTGGCGACACCTACAACGTGCTGACATGAGGAAACTTTCCAACCGAGTTCTCATACACAAATAGCAGTTGACCGGCGTTGCCTGGTGAAACGTTGTTGTGATGCCTCGTGTAAGGAGGAGAAACGCGTACCATCACGTTTCCGACTTTGATGAAGGTCGAATTGTAGCCTATAGCGATTGAGGTTTATCGTATCGCGTCATTGATGCTCGATGACTGTTAGCAGAATATGGAATCGGTGGATTCAGAAGGGTAATACGGAACGCCGTGCAAGATCCCAACGGCCTCGTATCACTAGCAGTCGAGATGACAGGCATCTTATCCGCATGGCTGTAACGGATCATGCAGCCACGTCTCGATAGCTGAGTCAACAGATGGGGACGTTTGCAAGACAACAACCATTTGTACGAATAGTTCAACATTTGCAGCAGCATGGATTATCAGCTTGGACACCACAGCTGCGGTTACCCTTGACGCTGCATCACAGACAGGAGCGCCTGCGATGATGTACTCAACGTCGAACCTGGGTGCACGAATGGCAAAACGTCATTTTTTCGGATGAATCCAGGTTCTGTTTACAGCGTGATGATGGTCACATCCGTGTTTGGCGACATCGCGTGAACACAAATTGGAAGCGTGTATTCATCATCGCCATACTGGCGTATCAGCCGGTGTGATGCTATGGGGTGCCATTGGTTACTCGTCTCGGTCACCTCTTGTTCGTATTGACGGCACTTTGAACAGTGGACGTTACATTTCAGATGTGTTACGACACGTGCCTCTACCCTTCATTCGATCCCTGCGAAACCCTACATTTCAGCAGGATGATGCATGACCGCACGTTGCAGGTCCTTTACGGGCCTTTCTGGAAACAGAAAATGTTTGGCTGCTGCCCTGGCCAGCACATTCTCCAGATCTCTCACCTTTTGAAAACGTCTGGTCAATGGTAGCCGAGCAACTGGCTCGTCACAATACGCAACTCACTACTCTCGATGAACTGTGGTATCCTGTTGAAGCTGCATGGTCAGCTGTACCTGTACATGCCATCCAAGCTCTCTTTGACTCAAGGCGCAGGCGTATCGAGGCCATTATTACGGCCAGAGGTGGTTGTTCTGGGTACTGATTTCTCAGTATCTATGCACCCAAATTGCGTGAAAATGTAATCACATGTCAGTTCTAGTACAATATATTTGTCCAATGAATACCCGTTTATCACCTTCAATTCTTCTTGGTGTAGCAATTTTAATGGCCAGTAGTGTATTATTTCATAGAAATGACTAAGAAATCTTTAATCTTTCGAAACAAATGAAGTAATGAACTCCATAGCTGCATCATTTCATAAAAGTATTTCCAGACTAGGCTTGGTACCATTCTGCAGTAAAACGGGTGTCCGGGGACGACATCGAGAAACTACCGATCAGACCAGGTCGGCGAAGGGAAGAGGGGTAGGTCTTGTTTTGCACACTGAAAGTACACACGTACCCTAAAGTCGCAACACATGGCAGCATGGCATTATTGTATCGGTAACGCTGTACCAATCTTTGTGCCATGTGTCGGCATTGTTATTAAGATAGAGTACATCGCTTTTCCCATTGTCTAGAATAACACAATATTCCAGACAAACGCATATTTTACGAATTAAAATTACTTTTTTTTAAATAAAGGTTAATCCAAAAACTAAAAATTTTGGCACTACTCTTACGAGGGGTATTCATGAACAAAAAAAAAAAAAAAAAATGGAGCAGGACTGTCGTGAGCGAAAATGGTTAAGTACGCATTTCTGCCGCTAGGCGTCTATAGCACAACACATTGCCAACACATTTTTTTATGATGGCAAGTTTAAGTGAACAACATTCAGTTGTGAAATTTTTTTCTCTACTCGGTAAAAAAGCTGCTGAAACTGTTTTAGTTAAAAAAATGGTTCACGTGGATCTGAGCACTATGGGACTCAACATATGAGGTCATCAGTCCCCTAGAACTTAGAACTACTTAAACCTAACTAACCTAAGGACATCACACACATCCATGCCCGAGGCAGGATTCCAACCTGCGGCCGTAGCAGTCGCGCGGTTCCAGACTGTAGCGCCTAGAACCGCTCGGCCCCATCGGCCGGCGAAACTTTTTTTAGTGATGAAAACACGTTACCAAGATGAAGCTATGGAAAAACTCAAGTGTACGAGTGTTTCCCTAGATTTAACTGTCGATTGTTGACAAATGTCGTCCTGGACGTCTATCAACAGCCGAATCGAGGAAACTATAAAAAAAAAGAATAATTCGAGAGGTTGTGCTCACAGACGGTCGACAAGTTTTCAGCTATCAGAGATTAATGGGCTACCTTGAAGTTCGGTTCAGCGAATTTTATGGATGAGCGGTTCTAGGCGCTTCAGACTGGAACCGCGCGACCGCTGCGATCGCGGATTCGACTCCTGCCTCGGGCTTGGATGTGTGTGATGTCCTTAGGTTAGTTAGGTTTAAGTAGTTCTAAGTTCTATGGGACTGATGACCTCAGATGTTAAGTCCCATAGTTCTCAGAGCCATTTGAACCATTTTTGAACCCAGCGAATTTTAGCTGTAGATTTAGGAATATAGGTAACTGGTTCTTCTACCTCGACAATGTACCTGCACACCCAGCCATCTCAGACAGTTTTTGGCTAAAAATGGTAGCATTGTTTCGCTGTCCGAGGCGCATTATACGCCTCACCTGCGTCCGTGCGACCGTAATTTCCACGCATGGAGAGGGGCACAGAAGTACATCGACTTGAAGGTGTCAAGAAAAAACGAAGGGACGAGCTTTTTCAGCCAGTTCTAAAGGTGACTGCAAAAAATGTTTCGAACAGTGGGAGCACCGGCTGGACAATCGTATTAGTTGCAATGGAAAGAATTTTGAAGGGGATAAGGTTGTTTTCCAAAAAAATTGAAAATACATAACATTTCAAAAATAATTCAGGTCTCTTGGAAACCTCTTCGTAGGGATAATTCATATTTCGGTCTTTTTTACTTGATTATTAGCCAAAAATTAGAAACAACTGTTATAACCGAGACGAAATTTCGAAAAATACCGATTGATCGGAACTAAAGTACCGGTATCGGATTTAACCAATCGGTTTCCACCCTAGGCGGGACGTGGGCACCAGTCGGGTATTTAGCTAGTGGGAAACCGCCTAAAAACCCCATCCATGCCTGCCGGCTGACCAGGCTCGTCCCCCTGTGTCCCAGAAGCAAGAGCGTTAGTGCCCTTGGCTATCCACACAGCGTAACTGTGAAACAGTATGAGATAGTTCTTGAAAATGGCACGCTACAGCTCATCGTGTGAAATAAATGGCGGTGACCATAATACGGCCGAGGCGGAAAATGGGGTTGTTTTCCAAGCACTTGTGCTCTAGTCCTGACCAGGTATTCAGGTACAAACCTGACAGTAATTTTAAGAAAACACAGTGGGAATCACAGGCAATGTGCGCCGTAGAAAACCGCGCCACCAACGTCAGAGTGAACCCAACAAGCGCTCAGTAGCTCACAAATTCCATAACGTGTTGTGTTCTAATTGCGTTTGCGAGTGAAAACAAGGCTATTTGCTGCAGTGTGAATTTTTATTAGTAACTGACGACTGAGTACAGAGTTATGCCGTACATATCAGTATATTGAGGGGTTTTATAGAGTATGTTGTTAAGTGAAAAATAGTGGTTCGCTGTGCGATCACCTATTGTACTACCCACAGCAGATAAATAAATAAGCAAGGAATCAAGTTTCATACATTTCCCAAAAACAAGAGACGAAACGAAAATGGATAAATGCTCGTAAGCATGCAGATCCGTTTTCAGTTGAAAACGCTTGTGTCTAGTTGAAAATGCTCAGGTCTTCTCAACACATTTCTCTGATTTGGATTATGAAAGGAATTTGAAAAGTGAAATGTCGCACATTCATTCAAACGCTAAGGCTGGATCTACCATCCTCTGATGCTGATTGGGGCCATATTAATGAGCCTAACACTGAGCGAAATATCTGGGCAGAGAAATGAAGCCACCATAAAGAAGCACAAGACATTTTTCAGGTAAATATTTTAGCAGCTAATGAAGAGATTACGACTAGACAAAAGGTTAACCGTGAAAACAATCACTGCTGTTAATGCGACAATCCTTGCTTTCGCCAGCAGTTAGAAAACATGGAAACAGAAATTAATTTAGGCAAAGGAACGCATATTTGGGGATCGTCTCTCTCAAATGGCTCTGAGCACTATGGGACTTAACTTCTGAGGTCATCAGTCCCTACAACTTAGAAGTCCTTAAACCCAACTAACCTAAGGACATCACACACATCCATACCCGAGGCAGGATTCGAACCTGCGACCGTAACGGTCGCACTGTTCCAGACTGTGGCGCCTATAACCGCTCGGTCACTTCGGCCGGCGATCGTCTCTCTCAATATAATGCTGAGTTACTGAAATTAAAACATATTCAAAACGTGATTCAGGACTCTCTTTCTGTCAACAACATGTGGTTATAAAAAGACGGTGCCGGCCGCGGTGGCCGAGCTGTTCTAGGTGCTTCAGTTCGCAATCGCGCGACTGCTGCGGTCGCAGGTTCGAATCCTGCCTCGGGCATGGATGTGTGTGATGTCCTTAGGTTAGTTATGTTTAAGTAGTTTTTTCTAGGGGACTGATGACCTCAGAAGTTAAGTCCCATAGTGCTCAGAGCCATTTGAACCATTTTTTTTTTTTTTGAAAAGTCGGTGTACTAACTCATCATCTCAAGATATTGTGAGAGCTGCGACTTAAACAGCGTTTTCTTTTGTCCGGAGTTCGCTGTAATGTGTCTCAAGGACACGCACTTTCATCAGAATAAAAGCTATGAACAAGACAAAAAAATGCAAAGGCAGTAAGCGAACTGAGAATGAACAAAGACAAAAACTGAATAAAATTGTAACATAATCTTCCAGAACAGAAACTGTGTTAATACGGTACAACATTTCAAATAAGATGTTAGGGGGTTTCTCCGTACCACAGGTCTATGAGGCCTATGCCTGTGTAAATCTGTTCTCCCAGAAAAAGAGCAGGGTCCTCCAAGATGTATTAATGGACTGAGATCCGCCTCGATTGCGAAAAAACACCTAGTGTTTACCTAGGTTTCGGTGTAGATAACTACACCTTCTTCAGAACAATAAACTCAAAAGTGTCTATAAAGACCTTTGTCAATAATTAAAAGCTCAGCATAGCTATATATTTATAAAGGAAAAAGATGACACATAAAAGTACATGTGAACAAAGTCAAAAGAATAACTTAACTTAATGGTGTACACTCCACCTCACATCAGCATGTGTTCGATGGGCCGCGTCCCGTCGCAAACTGCGGCAACCAAACGGTAGCTCGCTTACCAGCTAGACGCGCTATCTATGCACATGCGCAAGAAATAGGAAGTTACTTAATGCGCATGCGCATAAAAATAGGAGAAAGCCCGTATATTCCCAAACTTGGATCAACGTATACCAAAATTAAAATGGACATAACCCGAGACGAGCTAAATACAAGATAAAACCTAAAGATCAGCACACAGGGTTACTGTATCTCGGAAGAGTAACATACATGATTGTTGATTATGACAATTTTTTTTTATTTATTTATTTATTTTTTTTACTTTATTTTTTTATTTTTATTTTTTATTTTTAGAAGCTGTATGAAAAGTCAGTAGTTAGTCAAATGAGGGGAGGGGGGGGGGTTGAGAGGACGTAGTCTAAAGACGTCGTGGAGATAAGGATATAGGGATAAAACGTGAGATGTTCACCGGGCTAAAACCACCTACATCGTAAAAAGAATAAAAAGATAAAAAGAAGATGAACATCTTGACCAACCGCGCTCGCCATATCATCAAAACTACGAGTGAAAAGAACGAAGTAACGGCGCAAAACCATCAAAAAAATTTTTATTTCTTAGTAGGAGTTGGTCATTGAGGATATTGTCTCTATCATGTTGCAGATGCTTAAAGATCTGCATTTCTTCTAAGATATCTAATTTTAAGCCCTTGACCTCAGCATGAAGTAGCTCAATGTTAACTGGAAGGCCCGGTGAACATCTCACGTTTTATCCCTATATCCTTATCTCCACGACGTCTTTAGACTACGTCCTCTCATCCTCTCAACCCCCCCCCCCCCCCCCTCATTTGACTAACTACTGACTTTTCATACAGCTTCTAAAAATAAAAAATAAAAATAAAAAAAATAAAATAAAAAAATAAATAAAAAAATTTGTCATAATCAACAATCATGTATGTTACTCTTCCGAGATACAGTAACCCTGTGTACTGATCTTTAGGTTTTATCTTGTATTTAGCTCGTCTCGGGTTATGTCCATTTTAATTTTGGTATACGTTGATCCACGTTTGGGAATATACGGGCTTTCTCGTATTTTTATGCGCATGCGCATTAAGTAACTTCCTATTTCTTGCGCATGTGCATAGATAGCGTGTCTAGCTGGTAAGCGAGCGACCGTTTGGTTGCCGCAGTTTGCGACGGGACACGGCCCATCGAACACATGCTGATGTGAGGTGGAGTGTACACCATTAAGTTAAGTTATTCTTTTGACTTTTTTTACATGTACTTTTATGTGTCATCTTTTTCCTTTATAAATATATAGCTATGCTGAGCTTTTAATTATTGACAAAGGTCTTTATAGACACTTTTGAGTTTATTGTTCTGAAGAAGGTGTAGTTATCTACACCGAAACCTAGGTAAACACTAGGTGTTTTTCGCAATCGAGGCGGATCTCAGTCCATTAATATATTAACAAACGATTGCTGACGCGCTGCAATGTTGAAGGTTCCTCCAAGATGATGAAAGAGGTTGAGATCCTTCGGAGGTGTACACTAGCATTTCGCCGACACTGGAAAAAGTAGTCTAATTGATGTAAAGCTTAACGATAATAACAGAAAATATACATAAGACCACTCGGTTAGCCGAGCGGTCTAACGCACTGCTTTCCGGGCGGGAGGGGGCGCCGGTCCCTGGCACGAATCCGTCCGGCGGATTCGTGTCGAGGTCCGGTGTGCCGGCCAGCCTGTCCATGGTTCTTAGGCGGTTTTCCATCTGCCTCGGCGAGTGCGGGCTGGTTTCCCGTATTCCACCTCAGTTACACTATATCGGAGATTACTGCGCAAATACTTACTCCACATACTCGTACACCGAAATTACTCTACCACGCAAACGTTGGGGTTACACTCGTATGGTGTGAGACGTTCCCGGAGGGATCCACTGGGGGCCGAACCGCACAATTACCCTGGGTTCGGTGTGGGGCGGCGGTGGGGTGGGTGGACTGCTGTAGTCAGTTGTGCGGCTGTGAACCGCTGAGGGCTACGGCGGGGACGAAGCCTCTCCGTCGTTTCTAGGTCCCCAGTTCCATGCAATACAGTGCAGTACAAGCTACAATGCAGTGCGGTGTGGCGAGTGGGTTCACGGTGACGTCACGGCTCAAGGTCACGTAACTCCTGCGCATTATCCCTACCGTGTATTCTGATAGCCATTGTTGGAAACAATGTCCATTCTGCTGCAGTGCTAAACATTCGTCGCGTAAACTTCTGTTTGGACAACTCGCGGCCTTACTTCAACTGATGACGAGGTAAGTGTCCACATTTATTTACGCATTCTAGTAGTCTGCTACACATCATCCAAACGGTACATGCGTTTCTCCTGGAAGGTAAGTACACCTAATTACAATATCTTTTCCTAACACTTACAAAATGATGTTTCCTGTTGTTGTGCAATTGCGGTAAAAGCTTTGATAACTGCTCAGTTATGTAAATGTGAAATGACAATTAACGAACGTTGTGGAAAGTGGGTTTCCTGCGAACCAAGGAATTCTGTGGTGAGTCGTTCACTGATAATTCCGTCTATTTGACTATAAAGTCTTCAGCACCTGGCATGGTATCTGATCGTAGCCATATCAAACAACTATACTTCAAAATACTTAATTTTTTCTCAGTTTCGTTGGTAATTGTTTTCAATAGCTACATCTCCTATTATTCCCTTGATGACGTAAGACATTGATGTAATTTTTGTTCTGCAAGGAATTGTAATTCAGTTTACCGACAACGGATACAAGACGATCACTTAAGACAATATTAAGGACAGTCAAACAGTGTAAAATGAGAGGTTGTAAAATAGTCTATATGAAACGGAGTGAAAGTCCAAATCCGCAATAGCTATTTATTGTGTTTTATGACGACGGGTTTCACTCCCTGGAGATACATCTTTAGGTGATGTAAAACTAATGCTTCATGTGACACGATTCCCAAGGTGCGAGTGGGCATAAACAGATATCGCTCTTCGGTGAAACCTTCGATGGAATGGCACATGGGCATCCGATCAGAACCATGCGAGATTAGTAAAACATCAAAACTCTGTCAAAAGACGAGTCCAGACAGCCCATGACAGTCCAAGTACAATAGGATGAAACCATCGTCACAATCTGCTGGGGAAATGAGGAATTAAAACACACACAATCCTTGTTGATTGTCAGCATACTAAAAAATATTGGCAAGCGTCAAATACAACTGCTCGTTACAGCGCTAGCCACACACTGTGAAGTATGTTGACGACTCCCAAACATTTTGTCTCTTTTAATGCTTTGTTTCCCCCTGCGGATTTTGTCGATGGGCTCGTGCTATCATACGTGGACTGTGATGTGCTGTCCGGCCTCGTCTTTTGACTGTGTTTTGGAGATGTTTTACTGATCAAGCATGGTTCGGTTCGGATGCCCATCTGCCGTTTCATGCGGGGTTTTACCGATGGGTAACATGTTTTTATGGGCACCTTGAAAGTCGTGGCACATGAAATATTAGTTTTATATGACCTGAAGATATACCTCGAGGTGAAACCGGTCGTCATAACAGCTACCGCGGATTTGGACTGTCACTCAGTTTAATATGGACTACTTTACCATCTCTGCCTTTAAACTGTTTCATTGTCCTTCACATTACGTACAAGTTCTATAGCTGTGGTTGCCGGACCTATTATGTTGTTTGTAGATCACTCAACATTTTTCATTTATGAGTAATGCCAGTAACATTAGCCCTTTTATTGTTGCTGTGTTTTCCTTTCCTGACAATGTCCTGACTACATATTATTTTCGACTTGGTTCTGAAATATCTGTCTCCTCCAAGGTATGTAACGTTTTGCATCTGTAATAAATACTTTTGAGTATTTTCGGAAATGAGGGACAGGAATTCCATTGCTGTTCCGATAGTGAAGTCCAGTCACGCAAAAATTTGATATCGGCTGGAGCCATATTCCACACACTGCTCTATCCCTTCGCGCCGAGGTACGATGGCGGGTAAGACGCATTTAATTGTATATCAAAATCTGAAGTGTAAGGCTGCAAATTTTGTCACATTAGCCGAGCAGAGCCGCGGCGGCTTTTTTCTTAAAAGGGGGACCACGACGTTATTACCACGGATTTACTTCAAACATTGTACACATTTTGTTGTGACTGACAATTCGCAACTTTTGACAACCACAACTTTTATTGATGTAAGTTCACAAGGTTGATGTCTGAACATACAAACGAAATGTAACAATAACGAAATAAGTCTCCTAATTGAGGGAAACAAAAGTTGACTTCTAATTTTCCAAAAGGGTTCGTGGTAACACACTCACACACTAGTAAGAGTCCAATTCCGAGACGAGGACGTAATTTTCAACGCTCGCAGTACACGAGGTCGTCATCTGGTGTGAAATGAAATTCGGGCCTTGTTCTAGCCCCTAAATACACTCCTGGAAATTGAAATAAGAACACCGTGAATTCATTGTCCCAGGAAGGGGAAATTTTATTGACACATTCCTGGGGTCAGATACATCACATGATCACACTGACAGAACCACAGGCACATAGACACAGGCAACAGAGCATACACAATGTCGGCACTAGTACAGTGTATATCCACCTTTCGCAGCAATGCAGGCTGCTATTCTCCCATGGAGACGATCGTAGAGATGCTGGATGTAGTCCTGTGGAACGGCTTGCCATGCCATTTCCACCTGGCGCCTCAGTTGGACCAGCGTTCGTGCTGGACATGCAGACCGCGTGAGACGACTCTTCATCCAGTCCCAAACATGCTCAATGGGGGACAGATCCGGAGATCTTGCTGGCCAGGGTAGTTGACTTACACCTTCTAGAGCACGTTGGGTGGCACGGGATACATGCGGACGTGCATTGTCCTGTTGGAACAGCAAGCTCCCTTGCCGGTCTAGGAATGGTAGAACGATGGGTTCGATGACAGTTTGGATGTACCGTGCACTATTCAGTGTCCCCTCGACGATCACCAGAGGTGTACGGCCAGTGTAGGAGATCGCTCCCCACACCATGATGCCGGGTGTTGGCCCTGTGTGCCTCGGTCGTATGCAGTCCTGATTGTGGCGCTCACCTGCATGGCGCCAAACACGCATACGACCATCATTGGCACCAAAGCAGAAGCTGTTCTCATCGCCGAAGACGACACGTCTCCATTCGTCCCTCCATTCACGCCTGTCGCGAAACCACTGGAGGCCGGCTGCACAATGTTGAGGCGTGAGTGGAAGACCGCCTAACGGTGTGCGGGACCGTAGCCCAGCTTCATGGAGACGGTTGCGAATGGTCCTCGCCGATATCCGAGGAGCAACAGTGTCCCTAATTTGTTGGGAAGTGGCGGTGTGGTCCCCTACGGCACTGCGTAGGATCCTACGGTCTTGGCGTGCATCCGTGCGTCGCTGCGGTCCGGTCCCAGGTCGACGGGCACGTGCACCTTCCGCCGACCACTGGCGACAACATCGATGTACTGTGGAGACCTCACGCCCCACGTGTTGAGCGGCGGTACGTCCACCCGGCCTCCCGCATGCCCACTATACGCCCTCGCTCAAAGTCCGTCAACTGCACATACGGTTCACGTCCACGCTGTCGCGGCATGCTACCAGTGTTAAAGACTGCGATGGAGCTCCATATGCCACGGCAAACTGGCTGACACTGACGGCGGCGGTGCACAAATGCTGCACAGCTAGCGCCATTCGACGGCCAACACCGCGGTTCCTGGTGTGTCCGCTGTGCCGTGCGTGTGATCATTGCTTGTACAGCCCTCTCGCAGTGTCCGGAGCAAGTATGGTGGGTCTGACACACCGGTGTCAATGTGTTCTTTTTTCCATTTCCAGGAGTGTAGTTGTCTCCAGCCAATCGGGTTTTGGCCTAGTGATACTTCCTGCAGGCCGTGGCTCGAGCTCCCCCTGCAGGAAGTAGTGCTCGGAATGTCTGTTTCCA
This sequence comes from Schistocerca gregaria, assembly GCF_023897955.1. Lineage (NCBI taxonomy): Eukaryota > Metazoa > Arthropoda > Insecta > Orthoptera > Acrididae > Schistocerca > Schistocerca gregaria. The sequence continues at coordinate 189,818,682 of NC_064928.1, read as the reverse complement.
TTATCTCGTATGTAAATAGCCGGTGTTTACCTTGGTCCTTTTGGGTACGCCTTGGGAATAGACAGCCTCGTCCTCTGTAGTGTTATAAGGGTTGCTGGCCCTCAGGGGCTACCTTAGCGGACCATTAAAACAACATAACGAGCAAATAGTAAGGTGCACCACTCTACCAATTCCGACAAAATCACAAGAGTGGTTTGACGCGTCTATTACGTAATTAACGCGTCTATATGAAGATACTGGCTGCAAGAAGTCATTTTGGTCAAGAGGTTAGCGCTCATATTTCCCAGGCGGGTTGCGGACGAAGCGACGTTTCGAATCCAGCTTCCATCTACATCTACATCCATACTCCGCAAGCCACCTAACGATGTGTGGCGGAGAGTACCTTGAGTGCCTCTATCGGCTCTCCCTTCTATTCCAGTCTCATATTGTTCGTGGAAAGAAGGATTGTCGGTATGCTTCTGTGTGGGCTCTAATCTCTCTGATTTTATCCTCATGGTCTCTCCGCGAGATATACGCAGGAGGGGGCAATATACTGCTTGACTCCTCGGTGAAGCTATGTTCTCGAAACTTTAACAGAAGCCCGTACCGAGCTACTGAGCGTCTCTCCTGCAGAGTCTTCCACTTGAGTTTATCTACCATCTCCGTAACTAAATGATCCTATAACGAAGCGCGCTGCTCTCCGTTGGATCTTCTCTATCTCTTCTATCAACCCTATCTGGTACGGATCCCACACTGCTGTGCACTATTCAAGCAGTGGGCGAACAAGCGTACTGTAACCTTCTTCCTTTGTTTTCGGATTGCATTTCCTTAGGATTCTTCCAATGAATCTCAGTCTGGCATCTGCCTTACCGACGATCAACTTTATATGATCATTCCATTTTAAATCACTCCTAATGCGTACTCCCAGGTAATTTATGGGATTAACTGCTTCCAGTTGCTGACCTGTTATTTTGTAGCTAAATGATAAGGGATCTATCTTTCTATGTATTCGCAGCACATTACACTTGTCTACATTGAGATTCAATTGCCATTCCCTGCACCATGCATCAATTCGCTACAGATCCTCCTGCATTTCAGTACAACTTTCCATTGTTATAACCTCTCGATACACCACAGCATCATCTGCAAAAAGCCTCAGGGAACTTCCGATGTCATCCACAAGGTCATTTATGTATATTGTGAATAGCAACGGTCCTATGACACTCCACTGCAGCACACCTGAAATCACTCTTACTTCGGAAGACTTCTCTCCATTGAAAATGACTTGCTGCGTTCTGTTATGTAGGAACTCTCAATCACACAATTGGTCTGATAGTCCATATGCTCTTACTTTGTTCATTAAACGATTGTGGGGAACTGTATCGAACCCGTGAACCCGTGTGTATGGCCCTCTGAGTCTCCACTTACTTTTTAGTGTATATTTTTTTCATGACTCATCACGTTATTTAATTTATATGTCATTTGAGATGTAATATAATGAAAAAGAAAATCACGTGCATTTTCACGAATTTGTAATGAACTTCACATGTTATTTGGCTATTTACTATTGGTAATTAAATTTTCAAGGATGAGGGCAGACTTGGGAAGCCCAGGCCAAACCTTGATAAATAATAATGCGAATGACGCCATTCACAATCGGTAATACAGTAAGTCACAATATGGCAGACCACAAGAGTAATGTACAACTACTCGTCGGGTGTGCTCTCAACATCTCACGTTGCAGGATGGTATTTGTTATATAGACATGGAAAAGATAAACTGAACCTTTATGGAAATACTTCATCCAGATACAGGCGATTTTTTTGTTATATTATCCTTCAGATGTCATATAAATTAAATAAAATGACCAGTGACGAAAAAAGATAGATTAATAATTAAGTTTGAGCGGTAGTCGAACCGTCGCCTCATACATCTTCCTCTTACGAAGCAGGAACGCTAATCACCTGTCTACGTGACTACCGTGAACTCTAACGTACAGCATCAACGCACACATACATAAGCCGCATAACAGACATAAAACTTCTCTTGTAATTATTCGGAACGCTACAGTAGTGCACATTACTACTTTGACATTATTTTAATGACCTACTTAAGGTGTACAAATTTGAAAAAAAATCTGCGGCCCCAACATCGCGGTATTCCGTTCTTAGATCTGTGTGCAGGGGTTGAATTTGTCACGCTCAGTGATACAGTAGAGATGAGGGCAGACTTCAAGGAAGAAAACCGCATATGCCGGAGCAAGTGACATACGTTTTCTGAGTATCGCACCGCGTAATAACCCAGAAGAGAAAATAAAAAAAGAAAACCTTTGCTGCAGCAACGAAAGGTTGGTCGTTGTCGCCGTGGCACTCACTTTCTTTTCTCCAGTATAGTTTTCTTTTACATTACGACTGCAGCGTCCGGCGCGTCCCCTGCGACATCGGCATCCCGCATGACAGTACAGGGATGCGGGATGCCTTCATCACAGCGAGTGAATATCAAAGCAGACGCTGTATGAATGTACGTTGTCTGTTCGTTCCGTTATGTCAGAAAGAACGGACACCACGCAGAATCCGCAGATGTTATACATTATATGTAAACTGAAAGTGAAGAGGGGAAGAAAGTAAAGGAAGGTGGAGGAGTCGCTGTTGTTAGCTGCATTGGCACATTACACTGAATCGGCGGCGACGACTGCTGAAAATGTGTACCGGACCGGGATGCGAACCCAGGATCTCGGCAGGTGCGGTAACCACTGCGCCATCTGGGGCACGATGGTATCGAAACCACACAGACTTCTCGGCTCGTATCACCTGCCCATTGTCCGGCCCGATAGCTGAGTGACATGCCGGCGTGTTCGGTCAGAGAGCTGGTTGCCCTCTGTAGTAAAAAAAACTGACTGGAAGGATCAACAGACGAACTTAAACTGATGTCATGTGACGTCCGTAACGACCAACCACAACGATCAACAAGGAACAAAATGAAAAAAAAAAACAGAAAAAGTGGTCAGTGTGACGGATTGCCGTTATACGGGCCCGGGTTCGATTGCCCGCTGGGTAGGGGATTTTCTCCACTCAGGGACTGGGTGTTGTGTTGCCTTCATCATCATTACAGCCCCATCCGGGCGTGCAGGTCGCCGAATGTGACATCTAATGTGATAAGACCTGCACCAAGGCGGCCGGACCTGCTCCGTAAGGGGCCTCCCGGCCAATGACGCCAAACGCTGATTTCCATTTTACCTGTCCAGTAAGCAGGATATCCCAGGTTCGAATCCCCGTCCGGTACAGATTTTCACTCGTCGCCGCAGATTCCGCGTAATGTGGCCAACGCAGCTGATAGCAGTGACTCCTTCTCTGCTTTCTTCCCCTCTTCACCCTCAATTTACATACAAAGCAGATGTTTACGGCACTACCGAGGCCGCTGCCGCAGACGAAAACACAGCCTCATGTCTCAGCCAACTTCCTCCAGGGCCCACTACCTGAGCATTGTGGACAGACAGCAACGCCAGAGGTCGCGATCAACAAGCGAACTATTTTCCTACGCCACTCACGTGTCGAAAGTAGTCCCAGGACATCCATCTTCCAGCCGGCCTTTTAAGCCGTTTCACCGCCGGCCAGAAGGCATTTCGCTATGCCACCCGGACTTGTAGGGATCTGCCATTCCGATTGCTTCCACGCGGTTCGGCTGTTGGCAGTTCCGGGCCGTCAGGAGTGGAAGATTCGGGCTGTGACTGAAGAGTGTCGTGAAAAAAGTGGTCTGGCCTACCTGCACAGCTTTGTGATTACACTTTGCCGACCACTCTCTACTAGTTTTATTTCCACCTTTTCTTTGGTGGACTTTGCCTGGGTGAGGACAACATTTTATTTTCTTGTTCTTCTGTTATAAGATTCGAAGAAGCATCCATACTTCGTTTCTTGGTTGGATTGTGTTTTGTTTCAACCACTTTCTCGATATCATCCTTTTCTTGTTAACTGGTTTTTCCCAGCAAAAACAGTTTGACGAATATCGTTGGCGTTTTGTCTCTGCTACCGCATATAAGCAGTGACGCGGTGCGATAACCATAAAACATGCATGCTAACTGAAGCTGGCTGTGGAAACCCACGCAGTTACACGGAGCAGGGCAGTTGCTGACCGCAACCGTTTTCCACAAACTGCGGTGCTCAGGGGGACCCACATCCTGTCTCTTGAGTCTCTATTACTGACCTCCTGTGCTCAGGTCAGCCCTCGGCACCAACACCTGGGCCCCCTCGTTTAACAATAAAATTTAAAGCCCTCTGCCTGATTTTGAAGTCTTCTGCCTGATTAGCAAGGCATGTACTCTCTCTAAAAATAGCCAAGAAACAAGCAAAAAATTAATCAAACTTCGCACAGCGATATGTGACCGTCATGTGACAACAAATTACATTACACATGTGGAAATGGTTCATAATCGGCAATAAATTAGATGAAAAGAGTACATTGACGACATATACGAGGGGGAGAACTTGTCTGTCGGCATGATTAAGGAAAAAATGGGAATAGACATGGGAGACACAGGGGATCGAGTCTTAGAATTTAATAGAGATTTGGAACACTTGCGATCAAATAAGGCACGGAGGATGCACAAAGTTCATTGGAAATTTGTAAAATCGTTGGAGAAAGTGGCAACCAAGTGATATTCTAGTTTCTGTGTAGAATATGACAGTCAGCAGACATTCCATCAGATTTTCGGATATTTACCATCCACACCAAAGCAGGTTAAGTGTGGGAACCTTCGCATAATCAATTTAACGACTCAGCCATTCAGGTTGGTTACAAGAAAAATATACAGAATAGTGGAAAAGAAATTGGATGATGTGTTGGGTGACGATCAGTGTGGCTTTCAGAAAGGTAAGGGCACCATAGAGGCATTTCTGATGTTGCGGCAGATAGTAGAAGCAATACTTAAATCTAGACGCTTTCGTAGAATTTGTCGACCTACAAAAAGAGGTCGACAATGTAAAGTGGTGTAAGGTCTTCGAAATTCTCAGAGAAGCTGGTGTAATCTATAGAGAAATACGAATAATGTAGAATATGTACAAGGACGAAGAGCGGATAGTAATAATGATAGGCTAAGAAAGAAGTGCTGAGATTAAAAAGGCTGCAAAATATAGGTACTGTCCTTCGCATCTACTATCTATTCTACACATTCAAGAACCAATGAGTGAAATTAAAGAAAGGCCCAAGAATGGGATTATAATCCGAGGTGAAAAGAATTTCACTCATAAGGTTCCCTGATGACATTGCTGTTCTCAATGAAAGTGAAGAAGACGTAGTGAATGGATTGGTACAATTTAATGAGCTTATAATGTGGACTGACAAGGAAAGATCCACAGCGATGGGATTGACTTTCTGAAAGCTTCTGTACCGTGACGTAGGTTAAGATCCCAGGTACCACACACGGCAGCCATTCACCCTGGTAGGCCCTCATTTACGAGTAATTGGCGAAAAAATGTCTCGGAATTTTCTGTGATACTCAAGTTGTAAAAAATTATAAAAAAGTATGTTTGCGTAGTGTGATGGATAGGACAGTAGCTTCACAAGCAAGATGATGTGGATTCGAATCTCACCAGTGCAGTATTTTTTTTTTAGTTTTAAATCTTTATCAAAATGACTTTGATCAACACTTTTATTCATTTAATTGAGTGAAATATAATTTTTTATCTTTGTTCGCATGCTTTTAATTTTAGTTAATTTCGATTTAATGTCTTTCGTTTTATCTCCCTGTTTTTTCGTCCACATCATTGTGTTCATTATATCTGTTTCTCCTTTCGTCTGAAATTCGTTATACTTATAAACCCTTCTCTTATTTAAATCGTCAGCCGCGTTGTTTTGTCCATAGTGCAATAGCTATTTAGATTATGTTTAAATTTTGTATGACGATTACTATGCAAAGCAATTTCACATTTAATAACGAAAAATTCATTTTTCACACAACTGGAAAGTAGATATAAATAGATTATTTGGTCTCTTGTTTTTTACCTGACATCGGAATTTTTAGTATTATAATAGATAAATGTAATTAAATTCATATCCAAAAAAATTCCGACGGAAAAAATTGGTATAAAGAAAAGATGAAAGAAATAAAGAAAAGTTCGTACAATGATTAAAATACTATGGCAAAGCTATAGAAATAAAAAAAATTACTTTTAAACCAGTTAACTGAATAAACATAATGTTCAAAGTTATTTCTATAACTATTTAAAAATGAAGAAAAGCTCATTACACCTGACAAAATTCGAACCTACAACTTCATGCATGTGAATCTATTATTCTAGACATTACACCAAACAACAAGACCTTTTTCAATGTTATTCAGCACCACGCAAAATTCCGAACCTTTTTTCAATTACTCGCAAATGGCCCACCAAGGTGAATGGCTGGATGGGGTAAAATCTGGGATCTTAACTTGCACCACTGTATATTTGTTTTCAAAAAGTCCATCACACTGTTAGGGATCTCTCCTTGTGAAAGCAAACAGAAGAAAGTCAAAAAAATGAGGGATAGCCGAACTTATATTAGTGATAAACATCAAATTTTGGGACCGGGTAATAATAGACGAAATTAGAGAATTCTGCTATGCTGGAAGCAAAATGACGCATGACGGAAGAAGCAAGGAGGGCATGGAAAGCATATTAGGACATGCAAACGAGGCCATCCTTGCCAAAAGAACTTTGCTACTATCAAAGATCGACCTTATTCCGAAGAAGAAATTTATGGGAATGTATGTACGGAGCAAAGCATTGATTGGTAGTGAATCATCGTCAGTGTAGAAACAGGAACAGAATCGATGAGTATGAGATATGGTCCTCCAGATCGATGTTGAATTTCAGGTCGGTTGATGGGGTAAGGAATGAGGAGATTCTAAGTAAAATCGGAGAAGATAGGAACATAAGGGAAACACTGACGAGAAGTGACAAGATTACAATACGGTGACAAACGTCATGGGATAGCTATATGCACAGGCAGAGGGTGACAAAAATTTACGGCACAAATTGCAGGGTACATTCATCGCACACAGCCGAAGAAATTGTGTTACATGAACATGGGTGTGGAAAAGCTGTGTTTCAGCGTTCAAATTCATTCTCTCCAACACAATGACCATGGGAAACACACCAGAGCAGAACGTACCAGAATACCACATGCACTTCTTTCTCTTATGAGATGTTCAATATGCCATCCGTGGGCAATGAGACATGCATGCATCAACCTGCAGTCGTAGTGGATCAAGGATGCGCTGACGTATCCTTGGGGTATTGCGTGTGGGTTCAGAGCCTTTCGTAATGCAGGCACGAGGGCTCTGAAGATGTTGTACTGCGGTTCCATACGCTAGAGCTTTCAAATCCCCCCACAAATAAAACTATAGTGGGTTTAGGTCCGGAGACATGGAGACCAGTCATATGGCCCAGACGCCGAATCTGTTATTTAGGAGCCGACGGGTATTAACACTAAAATGGAGAGGTGCTCCAACGTGCATGAAGTACATGTTTTGTGTCACAGCAAAAGGCACATCTGCTAACACATGACGTAGAACATTCTCTACAAAATATGATAACTTTCCCCGTTGACTCCGGGTATAAGAAAGTGAGGCCGTACCAGACACCATCCATGCCCACCCAAACACTGACAGAAAATCTTTGTTGATGACTTGCTTCAACAGTTGCGCGACGACTCACGTCTGCCCAAACTGCCGATTGTTTCCCATGATTAATGACTTCGAGAAAATAAGTTTTTACATGGAAATAAAGCGATCCAGATCCATATTCACATAACATAATTTTTTCTTCTATGTATAAGGAATGTGTGCTGCAGTTTGTGCCGTAGATTGTTTGTCACACCCTGTACATAGATGCCGATAGTATCATGTACCCACGGTATAAAAGGCGGGTGCATTGGTGTAGCTGTCGTTTGTACTCAGATGATTCATATTCCAGAATTTGAAACACGAACATCCGCTAGCATGAGTTTCTTAGAAGTAGATACCTTAGGGGTTGCGAAGCAACTCAAATCGCTTGATACGGGCAAGTCTTCAGGTCCAGATTGTATACCGATTAGGTTCCTTTCAGATTACGCTGATACTATAGCTCCCTACTTAGCACTCATATACAACCGCTCGCTCACCGATAGATCTGTACCTACAGACTGGAAAATTGCGCAGGTCGCACCAGTGTTCAAGAAGGGTAGTAGCAGTAATCCATTTAACTACAGACCTATATCATTGACGTCGGTTTGGAGTAGAGTTTTGGAGCATATACTGTATTCAAACATTATGAATCACCTCGAAGGGAACGATCTATTGACACGTAATCAGCATGGCTTCAGAAAACATCGCTCTTGTGCAACGCAGCTAGCTCTTTATTCGCACGAAGTAATGGCCGCTATCGACAGGGGATCTCAAGTTGATTCCGTATTTCTAGATTTCCGGAAAGCTTTTGACACCGTTCCTCACAAGCGACTTCTAATCAAGCTGCGGGCCTATGGGGTATCGTCTCAGTTGTGCGACTGGATTCGTGATTTCCTGTCAGGAAGGTCGCAGTTCGTAGTAATAGACGGCAAATCATCGAGTAAAACTGAAGTGATATCAGGTGTTCCCCAGGGAAGCGTCCTGGGACCTCTACGGTTCCTGATCTATATAAATGACCTGGGTGACAATCTGAGCAGTTCTCTTAGGTTGTTCGCAGATGATGCTGTAATTTACCGTCTAGTAAGGTCATCCGAAGACCAGTATCAGCTGCAAAGCGATTTAGAAAAGATTGCTGTATGGTGTGTCAGGTGGCAGTTGACGCTAAATAACGAAAAGTGTGAGATGATCCACATGAGTTCCAAAAGAAATCCGTTGGAATTCGATTACTCGATAAATAGTACAATTCTCAAGGCTGTCAATTCAACTAAGTACCTGGGTGTTAAAATTACGAACAACTTCAGTTGGAAGGACCACATAGATAATATTGTCGGGAAGGCGAGCCAAAGGTTGCGTTTCATTGGCAGGACACTTAGAAGATGCAACAAGTCCACTAAAGAGACAGCTTACACTACACTCGTTCGTCCTCTGTTAGAATATTGCTGCGCGGTGTGGGATCCTTACCAGGTGGGATTGACGGAGGACATCGAGAGGGTGCAAAGAAGGGCAGCTCGTTTTGTATTATCGCGTTATAGGGGAGAGAGTGTGGCAGATATGATACACGAGTTGGGATGGAAGTCATTACAGCATAGACGTTTTTCGTCGCGGCGAGAGCTTTTTACGAAATTTCAGTCACCAACTTTCTCTTCCGAATGCGAAAATATTTTGTTGAGCCCAACCTACATAGGTAGGAATGATCATCAAAATAAAATAAGAGAAATCAGAGCTCGAACAGAAAGGTTTAAGTGTTCGTTTTTCCCGCGCGCTGTTCGAGAGTGGAATAGTAGAGAGATAGTATGATTGTGGTTCGATGAACCCTCTGCCAAGCACTTAAATGTGAATTGCAGAGTAGTCATGTAGATGTAGATGTAGATATGAAAAAGTTTCCGACGTGATTAAGCTCACGCTGTTGGAATTAACAGATTTTGAAAGAGGAATGGTACTTGGAGCTAGACGCATGGGAATCTAACCTTTCGAGGTCCACAGTGTGAAGAGTGTCCTGGGAATACCAATATTCAAGCTTAACCTCTCACCACTTAACGACCGAGAGCAGCGCCGTTTACATAAAGTTGTCAGTGCTAACAGCAAGCGACACTGCGTGAAACAACAGCAGAAACCAAATTGGGGCGTACTTAGAACGTATCCGCTATAACACTGGGGCGAAATTTGGCGTTAATTGTGTATGGCAGCAGACGACCGACGCGAGTGCTTTTGCTAACAGCACGACATCGCCTGAAGCGCCTCTGCTGGGCTCGTGACCGCATCGCTTGAACCCTAGACGACTGGAAAACCGTGGTCTGGTCAGCTGAGTCTCGGTTTTAGTTGGTGAGAGCTGATGGTAGGGTTAGAGTGTGGCGCACGCACGAAGGCATGGACCCAAGTTGTCAACAAAGCACTGTGCAAGCTGGTGATGGGTAAATAATGGTGTGGGCTGTGTTTACGGGGAACGCACAGGGTCATCTGGTGCAAGGTGCGGCTGAACTACTTGCAGCCCATTTTTCCATTCTTTTTTTTCCGTTCATGGATCTCATGTTCCCGAACTAAGATGGAATTTTTATGGATGACAATGAACCATGTCACCAGTCCACTGCTGTTCGTTACTGGCTTGAAGAACATTCTACACAATTAGAGTGAATTACCCTACTGGACATTAAAATTGCTACATCACGTAGATCACCTGCTAAAAACGCGAAATTTAACCGACAGGAAGAAGATGCTGTGATACGCAAATGATTAGCTTCTCAGAGCATTCACACAAGGTTGGCGCCGGTGGTGACACCTACAACGTGCTGACATGAGGAAAGTTTCCAACCGATTTCTGATACACAAACAGCAGTCGACCGGCGTTGCCTGGTAAAACGTTGTTGCGATGCCTCGTGTAAGGAGGAGAAATGCGTACCATCACGTTTCCGACTTTGATAAAGGTCGGAATGTAGCCTATCGCGATTGCGGTTTATCGTATCGCGACATTGCTGCTCGCGTTGGTCGATATCCAATGACTGTTGGCAGAATATGGAATCGGTGGGTTTAGTAGGGTAATACGGAACGCCGTGCTGGATCCCAACGGCCTCGTATCACTAGCAGTCAAGATGACAGGCATCTTATCCGCATGGCTGTAACGGATCGTGCAGGCACGTCTCGATTCCTGAGTCAACACATGGGGACGTTTGCAAGACAACAATCATCTCCACGAACAGTTCGACGACGTTTGTGGCAGCATGGACTATCAGCTCGTAGACCGTGGCTGCGGTTACCCTGGACGCTGCATCACAGACAGGAGCGCCTGCGATGATGTACTCAACTGCGAACCTGGATGCACGAATGGTAAAACGTTATTTTTCCGAATCCAGGTTCTGTTTACAGCATCATGATGGCCGCATCCGTGTTTGGATACATGGCGGTGAACGTGCGTTGGAAGCGTGTATTCGTCATCGCCGTACTGGTGTATCACCCGGCGTGATGGTATGGAGTGATGGAGTGCCACTGGTTAAACGTCTCGGTCACCTCTTGTTCGCACTGACGGCGCTTTCAACAGTGGACGTTACATTTCAGACCCGTGGCTCTACAATTCATTCGATCCCTCCGAAGCCCTACATTTCACCAAGTTCTCTACGGATACAGAAAATATTCGACTGCTCCCTGGCCAGCACATTCCCCTGGTCTCTCACCAATTGAAAACGTCTGGTCACTGGTGGACGAGCAACTGGCTCGTCACAATACGCCAGTGACTACCCTTGATGAACTGTGGTATCGTGTTGAAGCTGCACGGGCAGCTGTATCTGTACACGCCATCCACGCTCTGTTTGACTCAATGCCCAGTCGTATCTATACCGTTATTTCGGCCAGAGGTGGTTGGGTACCAATTTCTCAGGATCGATGCACCCAAATTGCGTGAAAATGTAATCACGTGTCAGTTCTAGTATAATATATCTGTCCAATGAATACCCTTTTATCATCTGGATTTCTTCTTGGTCTAGCAATTTTAATGGACAGTAGTGTATTTGGTCATTCATATGGTCTGATGTCAATCCCATGACACATTGGTGGGACATAATCGAGAGGTAGTCTTTCGCCCCTAATGTTGAATCTGTACATCGAAGATGCAGTGATGGAAATAAAAGAATGTTTCAAGCGTAGAATTAAAATTTAAGATGAAATGATGATCAGGGCCCATACTCCAAGGAGCTTAGGGGACGATGCGGGAGACCCGCACCGCCTTACTAGGCAAGGTGCTGTGGTTTGCCATTGCCTTCCTCCGACCTTAATGAGGATGAATGATAATGATGAAGACGACACAACAACACCCAGTCATCTCGAGGCAGGGAAAATGCTCCGGGAATCGAACCGGGGAGCCCGTGCGCGGGATGCGAGAACGCTACCGCAAGACCACGAGCTGCGGGCTCAAGATGAAGGATATTAATAATACGAGTCGCTGATGACATTGCTATCCTAAGTGAAAGTGGAGAAGAATTACATGATCTGTTGAACGTAATGAACAGTCTAATGGCTGCAGAATATGGACTGAGAGTAAAACGAAGAAAGAGGAAAGGAATGAGACGTAGCAGAAACGAGAACAGTGAGAAACTTAACATCAGGATTGATGGTCACGAAGTAGATCAAGATAAGAAATTCGGCTACCTAGGCAGTAAAATAACCAAAGACGAGCGGAAGAAGGAGAACAAATTCAAATGGCTCTGAGCACTATGGGACTATCTGAGGTCGTCAGTCCCCTAGAACTTAGAACTACTGAAAGCTAACTAACCTAAGGACATCACACACGTCAATGCCCGAGGCAGGATTCGAACTTGCGACCGTAGCAGTCGCGCGGTTCCAGACTGAAGCGCCTAGAACCGCTCGGCCACAGCGGCCGTCTCAAGGAGGACGTCAGCAGCAGACTGGCAATGGCAAAAAGGGCATTCCAGGCGAATAGAAGTCAACTAGTATGATACATAGTGCATAATTTGAGGAAGAAATTTCCGAGAATGTAAGTCTGGAGTACACCATTGTATGGTAGTGAACAGAAGAGTATCGAAGCATTTGAAATGTGCTGTACAGACGAATGTTGAAAATTTGGTGGATTCCAATTCAAATGGCTCTGAGCACTATGGGACTCAACATCTATGGTCATAAGTCCCCTAGAACTACTTAAGCCTAACTAACCTAAGGACATCACACAACACCCAGTCATCACGAGGCAGAGTAAATCCCTGAACCCGCCGCGAAAAATTTGGTGGAGTGACAAGGTAAGGAATGAGGAGGTTCTGCACAGAATCGGAGAGGAACCCCAGACCATCAACATTTGTCTTCAAACAACAGCCACGGTTTCCATCATGTCATCATATTACAAAATTGCAGGAAATGAATATGTGGAAAAGCCAGCCGCTGTGGCCGAGCGGTTCTAGGCGTTTCAGTCTGGAACCGCGCGACTGCTACGGTCGCAAGTTGGAATCCTGCCTCGGGCATGGATGTGTGTGATGTCATTAGGTTAGTTAGGTTTAAGTAGTTCTAAGTTCTATGGGACTGATGACCTCAGATGTTAAGTCCCATAGTGCTCAGAGCCATTTTTTGAATATGTGGAAAACATTGACAAGGAGAAGGAACAGGATAATAGGACATCTGTTAAGAAATCAGGGAATGACTTCCATGGTACTAGAAGAAGCTGTAGAGGGCAGAAACTGTAGGGGAAGAGACAGATTGGAATACATCCAGAAAATAATTGAGGACGTACGTTGCGAGTGCTGTTCTGAGATGAAGAGTTTACCTCAGGATAGGAATTCGTGGCGGGTTGCATCAGACCAGTCAGAAGGCTGGTGACCCAAAAATGAACGGATATAGCGACAGCGTGGCTCAATACTTTTGCAGACGACTTCCAATGACTTGTTGAGTCCATGACACGTGGAGTTGCTGCACTAAGCCGGGCAAAATGAGGTCCGGCACGTTGTTAGGAGATGTCCGAAGAGGTTCGTCACCTCACTGTATACGATGTATCCTAAGAATCGGAGAATAGCTTTAATGGCACTAGAGGGAGCTGTCGAGAGTAAAAACTGTGGGGGAAGAGAGAGGTTGAAATACATCCAACAAATAATTGAGGACGTTGGATGCAAGTGTTGCTGTGAGATGAGTAGGTCTGTACAGGAGAATTCATGACAGGCTGCTGTGGACCAAAATGATGACTCAGAAAACAATTAGATCAGAAATAAACATACATACCAACGAAATAACAGGCAAAACGATAGGTGTAAACAACTGAAAATTTTGTGTCCTGTGATATATATAAGAAGCGGTAAAGGACGGATTCTCAAAATTACAGACCAATATCCGTAACATCGATTTGTTGCAGGATTCTCGAACATATTGTCAGTTCGAATATAACGAATTTCCTTGAGACAGAGAAGTTGCTGTTCATGCATCAGGACGGCTTTGGAAAGCATCGTTCCTGCGAAACGCAACTCGCCCTTTTTTCACATGATATCTTGCGAACCATGGATGAAGGGTATCAGACGGATGCCATATTCCTTGACTTCCGGAAAGCGTTTGACTCGATGCCCCACTGCAGACTCCTAGCTAAGGTACGAGCATATGGGATTGGTTCCCAGTCGGCCAGAGTGGCCGTGCGGTTCTAGGCGCTACAGTCTGGAGCCGAGAGACTGCTCCGGTCGCAGGTTCGAATCCTGCTTAGGGCATGAATGTGTGTGATGTCCTTAGGTTAGTTAGGTTTAATTAGTTCTATGTTCTAGGCGGCTGACGATCTCAGAAGTAGTCGCATAGTGCTCAGAGCCATTTGAACAATTGGTTCCCAAATATGTGAGTGGCTCGAAGACCGGTTAAGTAATAGAACACAGTACGTCGTCCACGCTGGTGAGTGTTCATCGGAGGTGAGGATATCATCTGGAGTGCTCCAGGGATGTGCGGTAGGTCCGCTGTTGTTTCTATCTTCATAAATGATCTTTTGGATAGGGTGGATAGCAATGTGCAGCTGTTTTCGGATGTTGCTGTGGTGTACTGGGAGGTGTCGTCGTTGAGTGACTGTAGGAGGATACAAGATGACTTGGTGTAAAGAATGGGAGCTAACTCTAAATATAGATAAATATAAATTAATGCAGATGAATAGGGTAAAGAATCTCGTAATGTTTGAATACTCCATTACTAGTGTAGCGCTTGACACAGTCACGTCAATTAAATATTTGGGCGTAACATTGCAGAGCAATATGAAGTGGGACAAGCATGTAATGGCAGTTGTGGGGAAGGCAGATAGTCCTCTTCGGTTCATCGGTAGAATCTTGGGAAGATGTGGTTCATCTGTAAAGGAGACCGCTAATAAAACCTGTATACGACCTATTCTTGAGTACTGCCCGAGCAATTGGGATCCCTATCTGGTCGGATTGAGGGAGGATATAGAAGCAATTCAGAGGCGAGCTGCTAGATTTGTTACTGGTAGGTTTGATCATCCCGCGAGTGTTACGGAAATGCTTCAGGAACTCGGGTGTGAGTCTCTGGAGGAAAGGAGGCGTTCTTTTCGTGAATAGCTAGTGAGGAATTTAGAGAACCAACATTTGAGGCTGACTACAGTACAATTTTACTGCCGCCAGCTTACATTTCGCGTGAAGGCCACAAAGATAAGATAAGAGAGATTAGGGCTCGTACAGAGGCATATAGGCAGTCATTTTCCCCTCGTTCTGTTTGGGAGTGAAACAGGGAGAGAAGATGCTAGATGTGGTACGAGGTACCCTCTGCCACGCACCGTGTGGTGGATTGCGGAGTATGTATGTAGATGCAGGTATGTTGTTGTTATACATCGCCACCTGGTGCTGTTACGATAGGCCACGCATTCGTTGCTGACGTCGAGGTAATCAAACAACGATGTCCTCAAGTACCCCGCAGGCAGTAAATCGAACGCGTCGAAGGTACCGGGCACATAAAAGCCAGCGGGCGCGCGCGCGCTCGTAAAACGCAGAGGACTCCGGGACCTGCAGCTCCGTCGTGGGAAGGAGTCCTTGCCGCACGTGCCCGTCACGTGCACACGCACCATCCTAACAGGGGCCCCCAGCACCGACGAAACACTTGCTGGCCGTGTCCAGCTGGGCCTCGGCGGAGTTCGCCGAGTCCACTGGAGGAGCGGCCAGCAGCGGAATGTCCAGGTCCAGTGTGTTACGAGGCCGTGGCGCCAGTCTGTCGAGTTGCCTCGGGAAGACGTGTCGGTAGTGCGGTCTGGAGGAGGCGTGGTGAAACCAGCCCTGCCGGCATGTTCGACGTCGCCATGTCCGATGGTTTCACGTGGTCGAGCGACGGCGAGAATTCTGCGACGGCTGTGTGGACCGCAGGGGCGTGGTCGCCGTCTGCTCTTGAGGTACACCTCCCATCAGCACTAGGCAACATCCCTGTGACTAACAGAAAGAAAGGAGACAAAAGCTTCGCTTCATACACTCGCAATATCCTTGTCTTTTAACCTTCGGCCCATTCGCATTTGCTCTAATGAGATATAACAAGCACAGATCACTGGCCGTGGAATCGTCTTCCTTCGCATGAGCCACGATTCCGCAGCGCTGTTACTGCTGGCAGACTAGACGCCGAAAGTCTGTACCCGTCCTCTCTGTTCATGTCGGCAGGTCGCTCGGCTATTGCTATCAGCTACTTAATATCGTTCCTGAAGGTACGAGGCTGTTTCGCCAATACGCGGCCGTCTCGAAATTCTGGTATTCTTCCATCGCTGGCTTGGTGTGTTGTCTTAGTCGGTTATATCTTTCATGTTCAGATATCCTTGCCCTGATGGATAGGCCGTCTCACATACGTACACTAGCCCACACTCGCAGCCGATTTCGTTAACTCGAGCAACATATAGCTCTAGTGATTTGTTGAACATATGGTAGTAGCGCGACAAAATACTGAATACACTTCTTAGGCACTTAATTTATCATGATATGGCGTCATTCAATAACTTTAAGACGAACACCCATAGCTGAATACAGGCGTTGATTTAAGTCAAGGGGCCAGTTGAAAATGTGTGCCACGACTGCGATCCTTCAGCTTTAAATTTATCATGATATGGCGTCATTCAGTAACTACGAGATGAATACCCCTAGCTGAATACAGGCGTTGATTTAAGTCATACAGGCGTTGATATAAGTCAAGGGGCCAGTTGAAAATGTGTGCCCCGACCGGGACTCGAACCTGGGATCCCCTCCTTACATGGCAGACGCTCTATCCGTCTTTTATTCGGTATTGTTTGGTCTTGGCGGACGTCACAAGACGTCCGTTCAACTTGATCGTTCCTTTCTTAACTCAGTTTTTTTATTATAGAGAGCGAGTAGCCCTCTGACCGAACACGCTGAGCTACTGTGCCGGCAGCCACAGAGGGTAGCGCGACTGCAGGGACTTATCTCTGTCCCGCCTCCCGTGAGACCCACATTCGCAACTTATTGTCCCGCACTATATTCATAGTGCCCCTGACCATTATACTCATTACTCACGGCGTTCGTTACTGCCGATTCTCGTAAGCGAGTGCCCTCTGTAGCTCAGATGGATAGAGCGCCTGCCATGTAAGCCGAATATCCCAGGTTCGAGTCCCGGTCGGGGCACACATTTTCAACTGTCCGCTTTGACCTACATCAACGCCTGCACGCAGCTAGAGGTATTCATTTCATTCTAACGAGCTGCATGGTCACCGATGATATCTGTTATTTCGGACATGTCCGAAAGAACAGATACCATCTTCATATATGCTCAGTAACCACTTTCCTGTGAGTTACAATTACAAAATTTGTTAAGTTAAAATTTCGATTGTAAAAGAATGGCAAAGTTCGTAATATGATTTTAGTGTCACATTGGTTTTAGGTAACTTCAACTTTTATTTCTATTCATTAACAATTATTGCTAATTACTTTGTGCAATTACTACTATTATTTGTGCAAGACGTTTACACACATTTCTGACTGACTGTAATTGCCTAAACTTGAAAGCTTAATTATCCATGAAAAAGCGCAAATAAATTTCTTTTCCTGAATGTTGCTCTGTTAAGTACTATCTTTCAAATTACTTGTTATTAGACTTGAGGGCATCTGTTAATTGTAGCCTTGCAAATTATTAAAATTTTACTTACTATTCCTTCTTTCATAAAACTCTGCAATAGCTTCTCAATAATCGGGATTCCCTCGGATCATCAACAATGGATAGGATGGAGCCTGCTTAGCTACTTTGTCCTAGGTACATTTGAAGGTCAACACTTTAGTATGACTCATTAATTGTTGAAACAATGCTGACCAAGTAATTAGTTGGGTCAGACTTTCGTTTGAAATGTTGTCGGTGCCATGTAAGGCATTGTACGTAGACAATGTGTGGCACAGGCTCTTCTTGTTCTAGCTCCGTAACAAATGAAATTGGGCCCACAGTACTCTTCGTGTTCATTTACATTCTCTTGTGGTAATTGTACTGTGACCATTTAGTCTCACTTACGCCGCCCGTCCACACCAAATGAACGCCATTACTGATTTACGACCATTTTTCACCAAAACAGCCGCAACTCGACTCAACTCTACTGTCTCTTCTCAACTCTGTCTTACCTTTTGCTCTGCACTGAACTCAATTCCCGGTGTGCTTGCTCGCCCAGCGATAATACAACTGCCAGTTCACTACACTCTCTGACAATATCGCCATCTCCCTGACTAAGCCACCGTGTCTACTTACAGCTAGCACTTTTCTTTTAAACGTTATAGTGGGGAAACATTTCATTTCGTCTTACAAACATTATTACACTTATTTACAACTCAGATTCATAGAAAAATACATCGAAAAGTAAAATTGCAAAGAAAAATTTTGGTAGCTCACAGAGTTGTGTTATGAAGCCATCTAAGCATCTGCATTTTTCTGAAGAGCCACATTTCAAAATCTTCTATTCTCTTCTTGTCTGAACAACTCGTCGCTCACGTACAAGACTAGACTCCAGACAAATATATTCAGAAAGACTACCTTACACTTTAATTTGTGTTAGGTGTCAACAAATTCATTTTTTCGTCTCTTTTATTAAACCAACTTGGTAAAGGTCCTAGACTGATGACCACACTCAAGAGTCGTTTGAATAAATTATATATTGCTGACACGGTCACTCTGGGGTATATCTACAATGTATGGTAACGGAAGAAAAATTCACAAGCCAATATCACTAAATGGTATTTTTTACTACATTTTGTCCATCACTGTTGCGACTTGCTTCACATTGCATACACACTTCCCACTAACATCAATATCACTATCCATCGATATGTCAAATGCAAAAGTATTATACACTACTGGTCATTAAAATTGCTACAACCACGAAGATGACGTGTTACAGACGCGAAATTTAACTGACAGGAAGAAGATGTTATGATACGCAAATGATTAGCTTTTCAGAGCATTCAAACAAGGTTGGCGCCGGTGGCGACACCTACAACGTGCTGATATGAGGAAAGTTTCCAACCGATTTCTCATACACAAAAAGCAGTTGACCGGCGTTGGCTGAATGTTGTGATGCTTCGTGTAAGGGGGAGAAATGTGTACAATCACGTTTCCGACTTTGATAAAGGTCGGATTGTAGCCTATCGCGATTGCGGTTTATCGTATCTCGACATTGTTGCTGCCGTTGGTGTGAGAAATGGGTGAACGAATGGCAAAACGTCATTTTTTCGGATGAACCCAGGTTCTGTTTACAGCATCATGATGGTGGCATCCGTGTTTGGCGACATCGCGGTGAACGCACATTGGAAGCGTGTATTCGTCATCGCCATACTAGCGTATCACCCAGCGTGATGCTATGGGGTGCCATTCGTTACACGTCTCGGTCACCTCTTGTTCGAATTGACGCCACTTTGAACAGTGGACGTTGCATTTCAGATGTATTACGACCCGTGGCTCTACCCTTCACTCTATCCCTGCGAAACCCTACATTTCAGCAGGATAATGCACGACCGCATGTTGCAGGTCCTGTACGGGCCTTTCTGGATACAGAAAATGTTCGACTGCTGCCCTGGTCAGCACGTTCTCCAGATCTCTCACCAACTGAAAACGTCTGGTCAATGGTGTCCGAGCAACTGGCTTGTCACAATACGCCAGTCACTACTCTCGATGAACTGTGGTATCGTGTTGAAGCTGTATGGGCAGCTGTACCTGTACACGCTATCCAAGCTCTGTTTGACTCAATACCCAGGCGTATTAAGACCGTTATTACGGCCAGAGGTGGTTGGGTACCAATTTCGCAGGATCTACGCACCCACACTGCGTGAAAATGTAATTACATGTCAATTCTAGTATAATATATTTGTACAATGAATACCCGTTTATCATCTGCATTTCTTCTTGGTGTGGCAATTTTAATGGCCAGTAGTGTATTCAAACATAAACATAACTGTGCTGAGCCGACTACCAGTATTCACATTTACCACCAGCTGGCAACAAATGGTTTCCAATTCTTTCGTGGATGATTTACATTTCCCTAAGATTTACCCAGTCAATCTTAGCCTAGCATCTGCTTTTCCTGCCATTTGTTTTATATGATCATTCCACCATACGACACTTCGGATGGTTTCTTGTAGATATTTAAAAATATTTCCAGTCGCTATACTGACGTGGTGGTCTCAGATTCGGATTTGGTAAAATTTTTTCCTCAATACTCCATGCTAACATATTCACTTCATCTTGTCATAAACGTACTCCGGTATCAATACTGGAAAAGCCCTTCCGTCTGCAGGATTTCCTCTTCCTTAAACGCTATTCTCTCCCGTGTAAAGCCCCTACCATTTTTTGATACGTGCTCAGGAGTAAACTTCCTGCTTGTACATAAACGTTGCATGGGGGCTTAATTAAATAGAATGCAACTAATTTTAGTTTTTGTCGCTGTTTGTCCGGTTACGCAGTCTCGTAACCGGTTGACCCTGAATTCTATTAGTACGCAATCTGACTGCACAGAATAACAACAAAGAATGAAAGGAAATTTCTGTTAACACAATTAATTAATTAAGTCCCCGGCAACTATAAAAGCTACGAAACAAGAAAGGACAAGTATAACTGTTCTGTGTGTGGAAGTGTGATTCAACGTACACATCTGGCACGGTTCTTCTTCAATACGACAAGATGCTTTAAACGCCATTTACAAGGAAGTAATTTAAAACATACTAGAAATACTATAATTGCATATAGAAACCAGAATTACAGTCTAACACAAGAACACGAGCCAGTTGCTTTGTTGACTAAACCTGTGACCAAGAGGAATAAGACATTTGAAATAAAAATTTTTCTTTACCTTCATATATATTGACACTCTGATCATTACAACATCCCCAATCGAATAACAAAAGGTGTCTTTCTCAACAGAACAACTAGTACTCTATAGACGTCTCAACAAGCACAGATCACACCTACCTCAGAACTACCACTGCACTCACTAACTCCTCAGCGGCTACTGCCAGTGGAGGCGGCTGAATAATACTCTTTGGCGCGATCTCTGGCGCTGTGGCTCAGTGTAGCCACCTTTCAACGTGTCGGGTAATCTGAATGGAGTGACGTTTTGCGCAGCGAAGGAGAAGAAGAAATATTCGATCGTAGCAAGAAGGCATTCGTCTCCTATATTTAGCTGAAGAAAAGCAGACGCCGTGCAGACAAAATCAGAGACCGGAGCAGTCGATTTACGGAGGCCATTCGAAAAAAGTGATATTTGAACGGGCAACTGAAATCGATTCACGCCTTGACTTGTAAACTCGTCGACGGAATTCGGTTTCCGACATTCGACTTTCGTATTCCGGAAGTTACGTTGCACGTAAACTTAGCACGTTCCCTGATACTGAAGCAGAATACCCAGTAACCTGGCCCTCTTTCTCGTGAGGTAGACTAATTTCCTCACGTCTTTTTCGTGTTTTATCTCTCTGCTTCACTTTCGACACTCGCCTTTAGCGACACATTTTAAGTTCTTCCAGTTTCTTGTTTTCGTGTTACTACGTTTCATTTGCATAGTGCTGTGCTGCAGCAACTTCTTACTCACCTACACATCGACATCTAGTAGCACTACACCGCTTTCCTTTCTTTCTTTTTTTTTCTTCTGCTGGTGGTGGTGTTCGCTTTAGACACCTGAGGCCCTTGCTAACTGAAATCTACCTTTCTTCTTGTCTTTATCTTTGTACAGTATTCTGTTTCTATTATTCTGCATATTATTCTGGTGAGCAGTTCAGCGCCCGCATCTCGTGGTCGTGCGGTAACGTTCTCGCTTCCCACGCCCGTGTTCCCGGGTTCGATTCCCGGCGGGGTCATGGATTTTCTCTGCCTAGTGATGGCTGGTTGTTGTGTGATGTCCTTGGGTTAGTTAGGTTTAAGTAGTTCTAAGTTCTAGGGGACTGATGACCAAAGATGTAAAATCCCATAGTGCTCAGAGCCATTTGAACCATTTTTGAGCAGTTCACCATGGTGCCTTATGAGACTAATAGTGCGCTAGTTTTTAAATTTATCCACACGTATCTTCATCAGTAATGCGACGATAATGCTTCTCTGTAAATCTCGTGGTACGTTACGTAGTTCAAAAATTTTTGAGAACAGCTCAAGCAACCTTTAGTTTCAGTTCTTATTCAGATTTCCGTAGCTCTGAAGTTATTTCGTGGCTCCTGGCCATATCATTCACTGCTGTGTCAAATTCTGTCCACATTACAGAGCAACCTGACGTCTTACCGGTACCGTTTTCTTTTGTTTTTTCCCTTCTTCTTTCCTATATTTGGGTAATTCTTACACTTGAATCAGCTACTTCGTAAATTATTAGGTTGGTTGATAATTTCAACATGACCACGATCTATTGCTGGGAAGCTGTTTTCCGTTTTTCATTTGCCATTCGTTAATTGATATCGAGTGGAACAACAATTTTACTGCTAGCAGTCACTTTTTCTGTTTGCACAATGCGTTTTCAAGGTTTAACCCTCCATCATCAGGTGGATTTGTGTATTATGATGTGGCGTGTATGTGTTGTTTTACGACTTTGGGGTAATCAATGAGACTTTCTGCAGTGGCACACGCTCCTTTTTCTGTCGTGGAACATCGCATATACACAGTCACCCTTTTGCAAACGAAGACGGCTTTTAATTAGTTTCTAGCGCTACTGTTACAAGCTCTAAAGCCTACAGACTGCGATTTACGTGCCAGCTTTGCAAACTAAGTGTTCTTTCGCGATGATGCAGGTTTTCTGTTTCGTGTCGTCTTCATTGATGAGTCGAAATTTCAGTTACGTGGGAATGTAAACACATATAGACACGTACCTGAGGGTCAGCTTATTCCCTCGAGATGTTACAGTTTCCACGACACTCGCCTAACTGGAATGTTTTCTGTGCTGTATCCAGGCGGAATCTTTGTTTTCCGGCAAAGCAGCTATGATTGGCGTTTCTTATCTCGATGCGCTAGACCTATGGTTCTTTCCTCTGTCAGAAGACGCTTAGGCATAGAAGTTTATTTGACAGTAAGTTGGTGCGCCGTCTCACTGGCGGAACTCAGCACACGATCGGTTAAACGGCGCTGTATTCGACCGCTGCATTGGCCGCAAGGGGTTGGATGACAGAGCTACCAGTTGATCTACCCGATTTTGGAAGCAGCAGTTTTTCAACAATTACTCCGGGCACACTGATCAAGTTTCGGGAAAAACTTACTTATCGGCTAGATGCGTGACAAATGGTGATAACATTAAACACTTGTAAGTTGTTCTTTCAGTTAATGTGCAGACCGTAGTGCCGCCTCCTGACTGTTTACATATCTCTGCATTTGAATACGCATCCCTGTACCAGTTTCTTTGGCTCTGCAGTGTATTTCACAAACGTCTCATTAATCGCATTATTTATTACATACAAAACATGCCTTTATGTGTAGATCCCTCGAACAAAAAACTAAGACGTTCGGAGAGAGCACGAACCACACTCGACTAGAAAAAAGGTAGCAGGAGTGTTCTACAAAACGTACCCTCAGTAACTTGGATATCCATCTGTTGTACACTCCTAGGACTTACTCTGAGCTCAAATGACATACGGCATCTCGAGCAAAATGACCTCCTCCATGGCAAAAAACTTGATTCCGAAGACATATCACTTTTCTCACATGACGTTCTCAATTCCTTGGATCAAGGCAGCCTGATAGTATCATTATTTATTAACCACATTTGGATACGAACTGATATGGATATAGAATTTCTTGGTAGGGTGCACCCAAGATGCCATCTTGTCCCAGGCAAATGTCTTAGTACTGTTCATGCAGAATATTAATGACCTGCTACACAATGTTAATTGTCACCTCATTTTTTTTGATGATGTGAAGTTATCAATAATGTAGTATGGGGAAACAAGCTTCACAAATGGTCAGTCAGATTTTGAGGAGATTTCTAGGTGGTGCAAGGACTGGTAATTTACTTTGAATGTTCAGAAATATAAAATTATGCAATTCACAAAATAGAAAATGTGGCTACAATGCCAGTGATTCAGAAGTGGAATTATTTAACTGACAAAAATACTTCGGTATAGCAGGTTGTGATGACATGGAATGATTAGAGCCACGTTATTCAGTGGCCGGCCGCGGTGGTCTCGCGGTTCTAGACGCGCAGTCCGGAACCGTGCGACTGCTACGGTCGCAGGTTCGAATCCTGCCTCGGGCATGGATGTGTGTGATGTCCGTAGGTTAGTTAGGTTTAAGTAGTTCTAAGTTCTAGGGGACTGATGACCACAGCAGTTGAGTCCCTTAGTGCTCAGAGCCATTTGAACCACGTTATTCAGTCTACAAAAGACGCTGCTTCTGAAGCACCTATATACCCTAACTTAGACAACTGAAATTTGTGGGAATACAGAGTAGGACTAACTTTTCGTACTGAATCGTCACACACTTCTTTGACCGATGAGAGAAAGGAACATTCTACAGTCCTCTGAATATCGCTCAGGTTGTTTCCTCAAGATAAGGTTAGAGCAACTCCATTGCGCACCTAGGCATTTAAGCAGTCATTAGTGAAATGAACGGTAGAAACCTGAATACGCTGTACAGTTAGCGATGATGCCATGCACTGTACAGTAGTCTTGAAGAGAACGTATTAAGTAGGAGTCGATGTAGATGGTGTATAAGACAAAAGATACCAAGGATGGGATTAGTTCGCTCTCTGTTCAGGCAGTTCGTTCACAAAACGGTAACGTCAAGTGTGTATTAGACTTCATGCGCGACGTGTAATATTGAGCTCCGCCCGAATATAGCCAGGATACATGTGCTATCCGCTGCGCGGCGCGTCACTAACCCCTGCACTGTCCCAGCAAGTAAAGTAGGGAGCGCCTGAGTGATAGGCAGCCGTACATACTAGTTCGAAAGGCGTGTTGCCTATTTCAAACTCGCAGGGGATAGCCACTCAGAACACATTACGTTTTCGCGTCCGCCTCCAATAAAAGTGAAATATCCTACGCTGTTATGATGCCTCCTCTTCTGATTTATAATTTCTTCTACCTTACTACTGAAGTCCACAGCTGACACAGTATGCTAGTTGTCATTCTGTAGATGAATTCCAAAGGAATACGCAAGGTGGTTTGAAGCCTGTGATGGAGCTTCTTATTTGAATCTCCATAGTACATTAAAAATGTGTGTCCGACCGAAACTCGGAACCGTTGCCTTTCACGTGCAAGTGGTCTCTTACCCGAGCACGATCGTCCTCACAGCTTCACTTCCGTCAGAACCTTATCTGCCACTTGTCCGCGAAAGGCAAAGGTCCCCAGTTCGAGGTTCGGTCCTCCACAAGTTTTAATCTGCAGAATGAAAATGTCCTGTTTGTGTAACCCAATACATCCTTCAGCGATATTAAATATGGGCAAAATGCGTAGTGGATTTGTATACGCAATTACGTTACAAATGTGAAACTAAATATTTTTTTATTTCCAGTCAGAAGGTCAACCACTCTATCTACCACAGACAGTCACCGACCAATTTCTCTCTCTCTCTCTCTCTCTCTCTCTCTCTCTCTCTCTCTCTCTCTCTCCGTCTCTCCGTCTCTCTCTGTCTATCTTTTACATACAGACACACAGACAGATACACGAGTGTTGTCGATAAGCCTCATAATCATCTCGCATTTCTCTGATTTAATTAGCAGGATTATTTCAAGAGGTATGTTTTGAATGATGAATTATTTTACTTGACTCTTGTAGAGACGCACGCTCGAGTAAATTCACAACGCCTCTCTCGTAGCGTATGCCACTGCAGTGGTTTGAACACGTTCGTGACGAAAGATTCAGCTGTGTTTTTAGGACGTTATCAACCTGCTTTATTAATTTGTCAGCAATCCTGCAATAACTTGTAATGGCCAAGAAATTGGACGGACGGATGTGATATAATTATTTACAATTAACAACTTTTTCTATAAATTCCAGACCTATTGGAACTTCCATTACAAGTCGATTCCTTCAGATAAAAATTCCTTTGTAAACTCTAGTGTAACTGCGTAATTGTATATGGTTTCGATGTAAATTAAGGGCACTTTCGGCCTTTAGATAAAATTATTCGTTCGTTTCCATATCGACCTTTCTATCTCCACTTACTTTGTAGACTTTCTTCGTGTGGATAAGGGAAACGGAGCCGCGTAACCCCCAACGATGAGCTGGTTGACCGATCAGCAGCGCCACTAAGTCAGCTACCCCGACGACGTGCGGGAGGCCGGTACGCTGGTTATACGCCCCTACGTACCGTTTCTCTTTGACATCATTGCTGAGAATGACACGGCGGTCGGTCGTGACGGATTAGCCCGGCTGTGGCCAGAAAGGCGGTGCTATCGTTGTCCTTCCCTTCCTAACACGTATTAGATACCACGTCCAGCAAGCCCTCCAGAATATCGCCTGTGAGATTAAACACGGTGCGTCGTTGTCGTGCGTTTCTTCTTGAGTTCGGCTTACAAGATGGTCATATTTTGCCATTTGGCGTACATTGGCTTGTTGTTTAGTACAGTCAGCTAGCGCCCAGGTATAGAGAGTGGTCCATTGATAGTGACTGGGCCAAATATCTCACGAAATAAGCTTCAAACGAAAAAACTACAAAGAACGAAACTCTCCCAGCTTGAAGAGGGAAACAAGATGGCGCTATGGCTGTGGCCAGAAAGCCGGTGCTATCCTTGTCCTTCCCGTCCTAACACGTATTAGATACCACGTCCAGCAAGCCCTCCAGAATATCGCCTGTGAGATTAAACACGGTGCGTCGTTGTCGTGCGTTTCTTCTTGAGTTCGGCTTACAAGATGGTCATATTTTGCCATTTGGCGTACATTGGCTTGTTGTTTAGTACAGTCAGCTAGCGCCCAGGTATACAGAGTGGTCCATTGATAGTGACTGGGCCAAATATCTCACGAAATAAGCATCAAACGAAAAAACTACAAAGAACGAAACTCTCCCAGCTTGAAGAGGGAAACAAGATGGCGCTATGGCTGTGGCCAGAAAGCCGGTGCTATCCTTGTCCTTCCCGTCCTAACACGTATTAGATACCACGTCCAGCAAGCCCTCCAGAATATCGCCTGTGAGATTAAACACGGTGCGTCGTTGTCGTGCGTTTCTTCTTGAGTTCGGCTTACAAGATGGTCATATTTTGCCATTTGGCGTACATTGGCTTGTTGTTTAGTACAGTCAGCTACCGCCCAGGTATACAGAGTGGTCCATTGATAGTGACTGGGCCAAATATCTCACGAAATAAGCATCAAACGAAAAAACTACAAAGAACGAAACTCTCCCAGCTTGAAGAGGGAAACAAGATGGCGCTATGGTTGACCCGCTAGATGGCTCTGCCCTAGGGTAAACGGATATCAACTTCGTTTTTTTTTTAAATAGGAACCCCAATTTTTTATTACATATTCGTGTAGTACGTAAAGGAATATGAATGTTTTAGTTGGCCCACTTTTTTCGATTTGTGATAGATGGCCAACTAAAACATTCATACTTCTTTACGTACTACACGAATATGTAATAAAAATGGAAGTTTCTATTTTTAAAAAAACGCTGTTGATATCCGTTTGACCTATGGCAGCCGGCCGCGGTGGTCTCGCGGTTCTAGGCGCGCAGTCCGGAACCGTGCGACTGCTACGGTCGCAGGTTCGAATCCTCCCTCGGGCATGGATGTGTGTGATGTCCTTAGGTTAGTTAGGTTTAAGTAGTTCTAAGTTCTAGCGGACTGATACCACAGCTGTCCCATAGTGCTCAGAGCCATTTGAACCATTTTTTTGACCTATGGCAGCGACATGTAGCGGGCCAACCACAGCGCCATCTGGTTTCCTCCTTCAAGCTAGGCGAGTTTCTTTCTTTGTAGTTTTTTCGTTTGATGCTTATTTCGTGAGATATTTGGCCCGGTCACGATCAATGAACCACCCTGTATACCGAGACCCGGGCAGTAGACCAGAGAGGTTCGAAGAGATATTTCCACGTACTGATAATTTCATGGACCGTGCTTGCCGTTCCGCCGCAACTAACGCAGCCTCTCTCCCACTAGGATTGAACCTGCCGCTCGGTTGTCAGCAATCTTGCAGCAGTGAAGACAGTACGACACATGAAGATGTCGGAGAGATTATTCTGTAAAATACTGTGGCACTTGTACAATGTTATCCGAGATTGTATTGTCAATACTCTGGTCTATTTACTTTCGGCGTAATGGAAGAAGACGTGCACCGGTAGCGAGACCTACAGGGCTGCCAAGTAAGTGCTGTGACTACGGCAGTGTGGCAGACAGAAGTCAAATCGCACCAAGCGACATTTGGTTTCAGTTAAAAGCAGGAACTCCCAAATTTTTCCTCTGACTGTACACTTCGAGATTCCTGCTATTGTTATGGAACAACTTGTTTATTTTGAACGGTAGTAACACAAAAAAAAATTTCAAAGTGAGAAAACATTGTTTTATTCAGCAGCTATTTCAATTTCACACAAAGAAAGAAAATATGTTATGTGGACATGTGTCCGGAAACGCTTACTTTCCATGGTAGAGCTCATTTTATTACTTCTCTTCAAATCACATTTATCATGGAATGGAAACACACAGCAACAGAACGTATTAGCGTGACATCAAACACTTTGTTACAGGAAATGTTCAAAATGTCCTCCGTTAGCGAGGATACATGCATCCACCCTCCGTCGCATGGAATCCCTGATGGGCTGATGCAGCCCTGGAGAGTGGGGTATTGTATCACAGCCGTCCACAATACGAGCACGAAGAGTCTCTACATTTGGTACCGGGGCTGCGTGGACAAGAGCTTTCAAATGCCGGCATAAATGAAAGTCAAGAGAATTGAGGTCAGGAGAGCGTGGAGGCCATGGATTTGGTCCGCCTCTCCCAATCCATTGGTCATCGAATCTGTTGTTGAGAAGCGTACGAACACTTCGACTCAAATGTGCAGGAGTTCCATCGTGCATGAACCACATGTTGTGACGTACTTGTAAAGGCACATGTTCTAGCAGCACAGGTTGTCCCGTATGAAATCATGATAACGACCTCCATTGAGCGTAGGTGGAAGAACATGGGGCCCAATCGAGACATCACCATCAATTCCTGCCCAAACGTTCACAGAAAATCTGTGTTGACGACGTGATTGCACAATTGCGTGCGGATTCTCGTCAGCCCACACATGTTGCTTCTGAATATTTACAATTTGATCACGTTGGAATGAAGCCTCATCCGTAAAGAGAACATTTGCACTGAAATGAGGATTGACACATTGTTGGATGAACCATTCGCAGAAGTGTACCCGTGGAGGCCAAGCAGTTGCTGATAGTGCCTGCACACGCTGTACATGGTACGGAAACAACTGGTTCCTCCGTAGCACTCTCCATACAGTGACGTGGTCAACGTTACCTTGTACAGCAGCAACTTCTCTGACGCTGACCTTAGGGTTATCGTCAACTGCACTCTTCTATTACTGGTGTCCTCGTCGTTCTAGGTCTTCCCCAGTCGCGAGTCATAGGCTGGAATGTTCCGTGCTCCCTAAGACGCCGATCAATTGCTTCGAACGTCTTCCTGTCGGGACATCTTCGTTCTGGAAATCTGCCTCGATACAAACGTACCGCACCACGGCTATTGCCCCGTGCTAATCCATACATCAAATGGGCATCTCCCAACTCCGCATTTGTAAAAATTGCACTGTCTGCTAAACCACGTTCGTGATGAACACTAACGTGTTGATGCTACGTACTGATGTGCTTGATGCTAATACTGTAGAGCAATGAGTCGCATGTCAACAGAAGCACCGAAGTCAACATTACCTTCCTCAATTGGGCCAACTGGCGGTGAACCGAGGAAGTACAGTACATACTGACGAAACAAAAATGAGCTCTAACATGGAATTTAAGCGTTTCCGGACACATGTCCACATAACATCTTTTCTTTATTTGTGTGTGAGGAATGTTTCCCGAAAGTTTGGCCGTACCTTTTTGTATCACCTTGTATAGCAAAGGCCGCTCCCACCAGCCACCGCGCCGAGTGTCAACTTTGTTTGCTGACACAGTACATGCGGGCGCAGCGCCGCGGTGCTGCCTCGGAGGGTGACGTCAGCAGCGGGAGGCCACAGTAGCAGGTGCTGCTTTCGTTACATAAGCGGCGACGGCGGTTTCGCGCCCATTAAGGCCCCGGATTCGCGGGAAGTCGTGACGCGCTCGGGTCATGATCCACTGTGTACCTACGTGCCGTCCATCACGCAGAAGCGCCAGAAACCGGTCTGGCGTCTCGGCCGACCAAGGAGAAAATGTCAGCGCCCGTCGACCCTGTCAGGAATGTCGCGTGTTTCACTGGCTGGTAATGAATTTAACTGAAGGAAGACGACAAATAATGTAGCAAACGAAGCGGGCGAAAGGGAATAGATAGTTACATAATATGTGAACGACAGGGGGTGAAAAATGGCTAAAGAAGAAACAGAAAACTATTAAACAGTAGAAGATATGTGGATAAAAGTCTTATATCGAAATGGCAATTTTTCTTTACTAATTACAGGTTTCGGCTTATTACTGAGGCATCTTCAGATCAATCTAAAATGTTATGCACTGTATGACACTCGTTACATGGCGAGCTAAGTCGCTCTAGTTAAATAAAATCCCAAAGTGAAAATGTTAGCTATGCAAACGTCAATAAAATGTTGTTACAGTGCCCTTTTTGCCACACACATGCATAAAGTAGTCACACTAACACTTCCTAGTTCCTGGTATGAATGGTAGAAATGTCATCTTGTTGACATTCATTCATGGGCGATTCAACTATCATTGCTATCGATTACACATACACTGAAGAGCCAAAGAAACTGGTACACTTGCCTGATACCGTGTAGGGCACCCGCGAACACCCATAAGTGCCTCAATACGGGAATTAACACCATGAATCCAGCAGGTCTGTCCATTAATCCATAAGTGTACGAGGGGTAGGAGAGTTGAACAGTACGTTGCAATGCAGCGCAGATATGCTTCACAATGTTCAGTCTGGGGAGTTTTGTGGCCAACGGAAGTGTTTAAAATCAGAAGAGTGTTTCTAGACACATTCTGGAGCAATTTTGCACGTATGGGGTCTCGCATTGTCCTGCTGGAATTGGCCAAGTCCGTCGGAATGCACAATCGACGTGAATGGATGCAGGTTATCAGACAGGACGCTTATGTAGGTGTCACCTGTCAGAGTCGTATCTATAAGTATGATGAGTCCCATATCACTCCATCTGCGCACGCCCCATACCATAACGTCTCCACCAGCCTCAACAGTGCCCTCTTGACGTACGGAGTCCATGGATTCACTAGTTTGTCTCTACAGCTGTTAACGACCATCCGCTCTATGCCATTGGAAACGGGGCTCGTCCGACCAGGCAACATGTTTCCAGTCATCAACAGTCCAATGTCGGTGCTGACGGGTCCAGGAGAGGTATAAAGATTTGTGTCGTGTAGTCCCCACGGGTACACGAGCGAAAGCCCATATCGTTGATGTTTCCGTGAATGGGTAGCACGCTGACTCTTGTTGATGAAATCTGCAACAGTTTTCGGGTAAGTTACACTTCTGTCACGCTGAACGATTCTCTTCAGTCGGTGATCCCGTTCTTGTAGATCTTTTTCCGGACGCAGCGATGTCGGACATTTGATGTTTTATCGAATTCCAGATATTCACTATTTACGGTACACTCGTGAAATGGCATACGAGAAAATCCCCACTTCATCGCTACCTCGAAGGTGCTGTGTCCAGTAGCTCGTGCGCCGACTGTGACGCCACTTTCAGACTCACTTAAATCTTCGTAACCTGCCTTTGTAGGAGCAGTAACAGATTTAACAACTGCGCCAGATTATTGTCTTATATAGGCGATGGTGACTGTAGCGCCGTATTCTATCTGTTTACATACCTGTTTATTTGAATACGCATGCCTATACGTTTCCTTGGCGCTTCAGTGTAAGTGGCAAAATGGGCACTACAACAACATTTGATAAGTGATTAACGTCATCCATCAACAACAACAATTAAGAGTTTCACGTTAGGAGTTATTTAACTGTGGCAAATTAGCTGGAAAAAATTTGAGGCTGTGTAAAGAGTGTCACACACTGCACAGTATTTTAGATTGAACAGAAGATGGCTCGGTAATGAGCCTAAACCGGAAATTAGTAAAGAAAATTTGCAATCTTGATGTAGGATTTTTATTCACACATGTTTTAAATCAAGAGATCGCATATCCCTCCCCACTGACAATGTCAAACAGTAACGTACTGAAGAATACATGACTGTGGGAATGATGGATACCACAAAACGAAAAATTAAATAGAGCTATGGAGAAAAGAGAAGCAGCTGAAGGAACCTGCGGACACCTGTCACTGGAATTTGACATGGGATGTGTCCGACCACCACATGTGTGACGGTTTGTACCGTCCTGGGAGCAATTTCAGAGGCGTGTGTGAATGTCTTGTGGACGAATGGCACCCCGTTCTTCCACAAGAGCCGAAAGCAGACAGGATATAATGATATTGGATGCTGCTGTCTGGAACGAGAGTTCCAACTCGTCCCATTTGCTGCCCACACATTGTTGCCTCACACATGCTGCTTTATGCTGTCATGCTGATAAAAACAGTCGTACTCTCCGACCGGTTCCTCTGCTGTACGCAGTACACATTGATCTAAAACGTGATCCCATCCTTCAGCATTTTGTGTTTTGTTAAGCCCAGTAAGGGGAACACAGTTTAAACACGAAATGTGTCCACATAGTGTAATAACACCTGCCCCGAACTTCACAGTTGGGACTATGCACAATTGTAGGTAATGTTCTCTGGGGATTAGCCAATCATAAACCCTTCAGTCGGATTGCCGGAGGGTGTAATGTGATTTACGATCCCAAATACTTGATTTCCAGTCTTATAATGTCCAGTGGCGACGTCCTTTACATCAACTTCAAGCGTGGCATGAAGCCACTAGACCTTCGTTCGCCATTGTTTTCAACTCCATACCCAAGGTGGACTGCTGACAGCACTCTGGAGCTCACGAGTGCTTCCTTCCACCTATTTGTCGCTTGCAGTCAGTGCATCAGGTCTGCCTGGACTTTGTTCAGCTGCGTTTCCACTTCACAATCATTTCACCACCAGTCCACTTGGGCAGTTTTGAAAGGGTTGAGATGTCTCTAATGGGTGCAATGACAAGTCCACATCCAAAGGTGCTAAGCTCTCCTGATATACATTCTGTTGTTACTGCTTCCCTGCCTACAACACATTACTCCACCATTTCTTTTACACTCTTTTATGCTCTCGTCATTCACTGGACAGTTTCGCATGATACAGGGTGTCCCAGGAGTAACGTAAACCCTATTTGGGTTGTTTCCGTGCCAGAACACATTTAATGTATATGTCTTTTCCGGTTTATGGCACGCACATACGTGTCTTACACCCAACCACTTCGACGTCTTAATCTAGCCCTACATACCTCGACGCTTTCAGACTCCTTGCTTGGGATTTCTACCATAGGAATTGGAGTGGACTTAAAATTAAATCCTGTGGAACAACCTTTCTGATTTCTCCCTAATCAGTAATTTTTACCAACTTTCCAACACTGTCTGCATTGTATGCGAGTGCAGGCTTTCTCGGCGAATTTCATATATGAAGTCTTCACGGGTTGTCAGCCATGTAGCATCGTCGTCTCGTAGCAACGTTTCGATAGAATGCGTCTCCATCATCCTCAGGCGAAGTGTCGGGATATCGTCGGTCGCGGGCTTATATCTCTGCTGGACCGCCCTCCGCTTCCCGCGGCCGGCCAACCACGCGCCGCGGAATCGCTCGATGCTCCTGGATCGGCCGGTGGTGGGAGGGGGCGCGTGCACGGGGTTCGAGTCCCGGCGTCCGTCTCTGTCTGCTCCGTCCGCGGCCCTTGATGGAACGGAACGTTGTTCTCTGATTTTCCTGATTGCAGGCTCCCTTCGTATACACTGCGTGTCCCAGAGTGCCGCCCATGTTTCTTGTGATCAGGATATCCAGAAAGGGTAAGCTTCTGTTCTCTTCTATCCCCATGGTAAATCTCATATTTCCATGTATGCTGTTGAGGTGTTGATGGAACTCTAGCAGTCTGTCCGTGCCATGTGGCCAAACTACAAAGGTATCGCAACGTACCTGTAGAAGGCTTTTGGCTTGTGTTTAGCCGTGTCCAGTGCTAGCTTTTCCAAGTGCTCCATGTATA
Organism: Schistocerca gregaria; assembly: GCF_023897955.1. Taxonomy (NCBI): domain Eukaryota; kingdom Metazoa; phylum Arthropoda; class Insecta; order Orthoptera; family Acrididae; genus Schistocerca; species Schistocerca gregaria. Next base: position 189,784,429 of record NC_064928.1, on the reverse strand, counting down.
GATCGGCTGTGCCTGGTGCTAGTGGGGAGCCCATAGCTACACCATCTATCTGTTCGTAGAACTTCCCACCACACTTGAAATAGGTGGTGGCTAGTACATGGCGAAAGAGCTTGATGACATCCTCCTCTTCGAGTAAAACCAGGGAGTCTTTTATTGGTACTCGTGTGAATAAGGATGTCACATCGAAGCTGACTAGTAGGTCTTCACTTTTCTTCGGTCCAGCAGAGATATAAGCCCGCGACCGACTCTTCTCCTGAAGATGATGGAGACGCATTCCATCGAAACGTTGCAACGAGACGACGATGCTACTCGGCTGACAACCCGTGAAGACTTCATATATTGTCTAAATTATTCAGCCCAACCTTTTGCGTTCTGTTTGTTAAGTATGATTCGAACCAGCTGAGTGTAAAGCTATCAATTCCATCTATAACAATGTACATATTCGGAAAACAAGCGGAATAAGAAACACATTCATATGAAGTTTATTTGGTTGAAATCAGTGTTATTGTCACATATCTGAATACTGATCGCTGCGACACCCTTTATGGGGCTGTCTGGATACTTTTGAGCGAATAGTACAGTATATATTGGAATACGGTTCTCGTAATATTTGCGATCTGCGTTTATTCTGTGGCTTGTAGTGTATTTGCCGCCCCGTCAGCATTGCCATCGACGGCCGTTGCTTTTCTGTGTCATGTTCCTCCCTCCCTCCCTCCCTCTCTCTCTCACTCACTCTCTCTCTCTCTCTCTCTCTCTCTCTCTCTCTCTCTCTCTCCCCTACTCCCTTCCACCCTCTCTCTCTACGAGTAAACAATGTAAATCTGCTAACGACGTATTTGCTGTGCTGTACTGGCGACCTTGTATCGGACCCGTTAGTTCGCCCACTGTGCAAACGGAAGAGAAAGCGCGAGACTTGTGTTTGCTCAGAGCTTTCGACTTGCTGAGTGACACTGGGGCCACTGCAGCTCCCGCAGACAGAAGGTAAACACGGCGCTGTTCTGCTCGGTCGGCAGGCGCAGAGTACACGGACGAGACCTGACCCGCGTGCCTTTGATGAGCCGGGGAAGGAGAGTTTCTCGGCGGCTTGTTTCGATCTGGAAAGCAAGCGATGGAATTATTTTCGGTTGCGATTAGGCAGGTATCTGTTCACACTTCAGTACATTATAGTCCAGTGAAACTGTCAGAAAAAAAGCCCGTACCTTGCAAAAGGTGGAGTAGAAGATTTTACTTTTTTAACTCTGTTAGAAAACCAAGTTTTGCCAACAAAATTTCTCTTGGGAAAACTTTCTGTAGTCAAAAAACTTCGAAAATTTCGGACTTTTCTCAGTTTTTTCAAAATATCTCAGTTTCATTTGCTCCTGTCCCTTTGACGTCTATTTTCTTTTTTAAAGAGCACAAACTTCTCTACAAATTTGATTGTTACCATTGTTTTCTACTCCGAGTATCTAAGGCGCTACAGTGCGTCAAAAAATACCTATGAAACTTTCTGGTAGATTAAAACTGTGTGCCCGACCGAGACTGGAACTCGCGACCTTTGCCTTTCGCGGGCAAGTGCTCTACTATCTGAGCTACCGAAGCACAACTCACGCCCGGTACTCACAGCTCTACTTCTGCCAGTATCTCGTCTCCTACATTCCAAACTTTACAGAAGCTCTCCAGCGAACCTGCAGAACTAGCACACCTGAAAGGAAGGATATTGCGGAGACATGGCTTAGCCACAGCCTGGGGGATGTTTCCAGAATGAGATTTTCACTCTGCAGCGGAGTGTGCGCTGATATGAAACTTCCTGGCAGATTAAAACTGTGTGCCCGACCGAGACTGGAACTCGGGACCTTTGCCTTTCGCGGGCAAGTGCTCTACCATCTGAGCTACCGAAGCACGACTCATGCCCGGTACTCACAGCTTTACTTCTGCCAGTATCTCGTCTCCTACATTACAAACTTTACAGAAGCTCTCCTGCGAACCTGCAGAACTAGCACTCCTGAAAGAAAGGATATTGCGGAGACATGGCTTAGCCACAGCCTGGGGGATGTTTCCAGAATAAGATTTTCACTCTGCAGCGGAGTGTGCGCTGATATGAAACTTCCTGGCAGATTAAAACTGTGTGCCCGACCGAGACTCGAACTCGGGACCTTTGCCTTTCGCGGGCGTGAGTCGTGCTTCGGTAGCTCAGATGGTAGAGCACTTGCCCACGAAAGGCAAAGGTCCCGAGTTCGAGTATCAGTCGGGCACACAGTTTTAATCTGCCACGAAGTTTCATATCAGCGCACACTCCGCTGCAGAGTGAAAATCTCATTCTAAAAAATACCTATTTTTCCAATTTGGAGCAAAGTGGCAAATTACCCAATTTTTGAACAGTGTTATTTCAGTTTCTATTTGTGTAGTATAAACCTATTACTCATCATGTTATTCATTGGAATTTACCATCTCACTCTGCTGCATGGCCAGGACAAACAGCATCATATTCAGTAACTACGAACACATTCACGTCGGACTGCGTGAAGTTTATTTGTGTTACAGTATGTAATACGATTGCATGCAGGTGAAGTACATTTTCTACAGTTGATTGGCGTTAATGATCAGTTATAAGAAAAAGTATGTAGGAATTGTTCTTTAGCGGACAAAAGCGTATTTATTCTTTGGCGGGCAAAAGGCCATTATCTCTGGTGATTGTTCACTGCGGACTGACAGCTATTAGCACACAACAATAAGGCTCCTGCAGTTTGGAGTCGCTTCCATTCAGTATATGTTGTGGTGCTGAAAAGGAGTATTACCCACCTCGGTAGCTGAGGTAGATTGCACGTCTTGTGCGGTGGCTCCCGTCTACGTAGTAGCGGGTTCGAATCCTTATCGTTGATGAAACTTTCAGCAGCAGTAGCAGTCGAGCAAAGGAGAGGAGAGATCATCTCGTGAAGTCCCTGATCACCAGACTTTGTGCCAGTGTCCTGAATGAAATTCCAAACCTCACCGTCGTGTATCATGAAGAGAGAGCATATGACCAGTCAAACATATGAGACAAGAAACACCCAGAGATTTTCTGCAACTTCACTGCTGGCGCACTGCCAAGCGGTTGGCCTGTATAAACACGATTGCAAAACGATTGTGTGCGTGCATACGGAAAAGGGGGTGGGGAGAAGCACATTAGAATGCTGCCGTATTTTGGCGCTTACTGTGGCGCTTTAAACTGTGGCATCAATCAAGAATATAATTCAGAAACATCTCGTTTTCGATTTCCGAAAGATGCTGAGAGTAAGTCAACAATGCTACCATTAACAAATGCTGATTTTAGGGATGGCTGGTTATACTTTCAGACATGCGACGAAATGTATAACTTTTCCATACACTCGTAGCGTGTTCAGAACTTCAGCTTTTAATGAGTATCGCAAAATCTTATCCACCATTTCATGATGTTACTATTGTACAAAGATGTCTGGACGTTTCCCAGTTGCAGACAAGCAGTCGATAACTTTTTCAATAAGTCCTACTTAGTTTCCTACTTCAGTTTCACAAAAAAATACTTACATATATATTTTTGCACCCATCTACTTGATTACAGCGCTGTTGAAGTAACTACAATGGTGGTGTATAAACAGTCAAGAAACTGTTGAAATTAGCATGTCATATGAAATTCATAAATGCCAGGAAACATCCTGTATTGCGTTATCTGGGTATAAATGGCAATATTTTACGGATAATGTAAAATGTTTTGTGGTCTAATGTCCATGCGTTGTAGTTTCCCTTCATAAGGTAATTGTTTATTTTCACACACCAGGTGCAAGATGCGGTTTATAAACACGAGAAGAGCCGACATACAGTAGCAAAAGATACGCACACAAATAAGAATAAAGCTTCATAGGTGGACACTGTCATACCTGAGAAGCAGGAAATATGAACATAGTAGATACAAGCAAGGCTCAGAAGCAAGCACAACACGAAGAGGGCGTTTACAAGGAGAAGTAGCATCTAATCTCCAAAAATGAAAAAAAAATCCTGTCTAGTTTTGAATTTGTCCGAAATCCGCTAAAAATCTCTGGAAACGATCTACAATCTGCGCAAAGCGCCAGAAAGGAAGCGCGCACCATACAGATATAAACACAATGAGTTCTTTTGGGACTTACACACCTCCAGTTACAGTTCATGTCTCATGTTACACGATTTTCGAATTTACGGATACGACTCTGCTACTGTGAACCGTTTTACACTGAAGCGCCAAAGAAAGTGGTATTGCTATGCGTATTCAAATACAGAGATAGATGAAAAGGCTGCCGACAGCGGCGCCTATATAATACAAGTGCCTGGACCAGTTGTTAGATTGGTTACTGCTGCTACAACACCAGGTTATCAAGATTTAAGTGAGTTTGAACGTGGGGTTGTAGTCGGCGCACGAGCGATAGGAAACAGCATCTCCGAGGTGGCCATGATGTGGTGACTTTCCCGTACGACCATTTCACGAATGTGCCATGAATATCAGGATTCCATTAAAATACCAAACTTCCGATATCGCTGCGGCCGGAAAAAGATTCTGCAAGAACGGGACCAGGGACCACTGTAGATGATCGTTCAAACGTGACGGAAGTGCAACCCTTCCGCAAATTGCTGTAGATCTCAATACTGGCCCATTAACAGGGGTGTCAGCGTGCGAACCATTCAACGAAACATCATCAATATGGGCTTTCGGAGCCGAAGGCCGACTCGTGTACACAAAGCTTTACGTCTCGCCAGGGCCCGTCAACACAGACAATGGACTGCTGATGAATGGAAACCTGTTGCCTGATCGGAAGAGCCTCGTTTCAAATTGTATCGAGAGGATGGACGTGTTCGGGTTGGGAGACAACATCATTAATCCATGAGCCCAGCGTGTCAGCAGGGAACTGTTCAAGCTGTTGCAGGCTCTGTAATGGTGTGGGACGTATGCAGTTATAGTGTTACGGGACGCCTGATACACCTAGATACGACTCTGAGAGGTCACACATACGTAAGCATCCTGCCTGATTACCTGCATCCATTCGTGCCTGTAATGACGGACTTGTTCAATGTCAGTGGGACAATGCCACATCTCACATGTCCAGAATTGCTACAGAATGGCTCCAGGAACACTCTTCTGAGTTTAAACACTTCCGATGGCCACCAAACTCCCTAGAAATGAACATTATAGGACTTGCAATAAGCAAAGCGGTTTCACCATCGTGGTTGCCCAGTACATTACCCTGTAACAGCTTTAGAAGTAATGGATCACGCAATTATCGGTGGATCGGAGTAGGTGGTCCAGTGTCTTCGCTTGCAAGATAACCATATCTTACTTTGCTTCTCTTTATTTCTGGGACCTACAACGTGCGATAACATGATTTAGCAAAACAATGATGCATATTAGTCGATTTCATCGGAAACACTTCTCAGTTGTGTCAAATTATTTTGTGCCTGGATAAATATTTGCATCGAAGTGGACAGCGAAATTTTTAAGCACTTACTGTGAAATAATTCTTACAAAAAACGCCCTCTTAATGAAAGGTGAGAGGACATACCTCAAACGAGCACTTAATTGATGAGAGGTGAGAGGTCATATATCAAACAAGCTTCTTTCTCAGTTACTGCTATTTCTTTTATTCAATGAATTTTTTTCAAGATAATACCGTTTGAGAACTCAATAGAGGGTTGTTTGTCAATTACAGTGTCATCTATCACACAACATCGAAAGTGTTGTGCATCTTCATATTTTTGCGGTGCAAATACTGATTCATAAAATTTCGGGCGTGCAGCCGCATAAATTTAGCTTCTTTTAACCTTTCGGCTGAATACCGAAATATTAGAAGAAAAAGTGAAATTTATGCGGCTGCACGCCCGAAATTTTATGGATCGAAAGTGTTACTTACAAAAGTTACGTATTTTTTTTTTTCATGTAATCCGGTTCAACGATAAAAATTGAATGTTCCGTTTATGATTTAAAAGTTCCCCCCTCCCCCCTCAACCCCGCCCACTAGGGGTGGAGTAGGGTGGTCAACATTGGTACCGTCACACAGCATTTTTTTAAAATGTTGAACGAGTATTTTTCCATTGTTTAATCTAATGTTTAGTATTTGAGATACTTCGTTGTCTCAAAATAAGATATTCATCTTGTATATCCAGAAATTAATAATTTAATAATTTAATATACGTCCCTACATACTATTATTATTACAATGAACAGTATCCACAGCGAACTGAATATGAATGGAGAGTGGTGAGTCAAAGATTCAAGTCAAACTGTAAGCTTAATCAGCAAACAAGCCAAGAGAGCTGTGAGCCAAATCAGTGAGTGAATCAAGAATGTAAAGAGCATGGTGGCTTATGAGTTGCCTCATGATCTGCTCCGTGCAGAGTCCAGAGCAGTGAGTGGCTGCCAGGAGCCAAATAAGCGTATTGCTTGTGAGTCATCTGTGATCCTCTTCGTGCGGAGTAAGAAGCGGTAGGAGAGCCGAGCGCTTATGCTTTGCAGAGCGTCGTCTCTTGTAGTGAAGCGCAGAATGGGCTGATGTGGCAGCTCTTTGAAAGCTGTCTTTTCAAATCAAAAGCAGAAATAGAAGGCAAGAACGTGTTTTATGCGTCAATGAAGTGTTCTAAGGGAGTGACCTTCCTTTGCTTTCTATTATTTTCACGGCTGACAAAATTAGTTCACGACAGTAATGAAAGTAAACACATAAATAACACACTGCGTAAAGCTGCAGCATAGACTATGTCATAGTGACACTATTGTGGCAGCTTGTCCTAGAATCTTCGAGTCATACACTGATGGTACCATGGAGGCTTTTTGGATCCGAAGAGCAACTGCTAATTTTTTTCCCTGAGTGATCAGACTCTCACTATGTGAAAGGATCTAACTCTCTGAATCTCTTCAGGCATCTACATCTACATCTACATCTACATGACTACTCTGCAATTCACATTTAAGTGCTTGGCAGAGGGTTCATCGAACCACAATCATACTATCTCTCTACTATTCCACTCCCGAACAGCGAGCGGGAAAAACGAACACCTAAACCTTTCTGTTCGAGCTCTGATTTCTCTTATTTTATTTTGATGATCATTCCTACCTATGTAGGTTGGGCTCAACAAAATATTTTCGCATTCGGAAGAGAAAGTTGGTGACTGAAATTTCGTAAAAATCTCTCGCCGCGACGAAAAACGTCTATGCTGTAATGACTTCCATCCCAACTCGTGTATCATATCTGCCACACTCTCTCCCCTATAACGCGATAATACAAAACGAGCTGCCCTTCTTTGCACCCTCTCGATGTCCTCCGTCAATCCCACCTGGTAAGGATCCCACACCGCGCAGCAATATTCTAACAGAGGACGAACGACTGTAGTGTAAGCTGTCTCTTTAGTGGACTTGTTGCATCTTCTAAGTGTCCTGCCAATGAAACGCAACCTTTGGCTCGCCTTCCCGACAATATTATCTATGTGGTCCTTCCAACTGAAGTTGTTTGTAATTTTAACACCCAGGTACTTAGTTGAATTGACAGCCTTGAGAATTGTACTATTTATCGAGTAATCGAATTCCAACGGATTTCTTTTGGAACTCATGTGGATCATCTCACACTTTTCGTTATTTAGCGTCAACTGCCACCTGACACACCATACAGCAATCTTTTCTAAATCGCTTTGCAGCTGATACTGGTCTTCGGATGACCTTACTAGACGGTAAATTACAGCATCATCTGCGAACAACCTAAGAGAACTGTTCAGATTGTCACCCAGGTCATTTATATAGATCAGGAACAGTAGAGGTCCCAGGACGCTTCCCTGGGGAACACCTGATATCACTTCAGTTTTACTCGATGATTTGCCGTCTATTACTACGAACTGCGACCTTCCTGACAGGAAATCACGAATCCAGTCGCACAACTGAGACGATACCCCATAGCTCCGCAGCTTGATTAGAAGTCGCTTGTGAGGAACGGTGTCAAAAGCTTTACGGAAATCTAGAAATACGGAATCAACTTGAGATCCCCTGTCGATAGCGGCCATTACTTCGTGCGAATAAAGAGCTAGCTGCGTTGCACAAGAGCGATGTTTTCTGAAGCCATGCTGATTACGTGTCAATAGATCGTTCCCTTCGAGGTGATTCATAATGTTTGAATACAGTATATGCTCCAAAACCCTACTGCAAACCGACGTCAATGATATAGGTCTGTAGTTAAATGGATTACTCCTACTACCCTTCTTGAACACTGGTGCGACCTGCGCAATTTTCCAATCTGTAGGTACAGATCTATCGGTGAGCGAGCGGTTGTATATGAGTGCTAAGTAGGGAGCTATAGTATCAGCGTAATCTGAAAGGAACCTAATCGGTATACAATCTGGACCTGAAGACTTGCCCGTATCAAGCGATTTGAGTTGCTTCGCAACCCCTAAGGTATCTACTTCTAAGAAACTCATGCTAGCAGATGTTCGTGTTTCAAATTCTGGAATATTCCATTCGTCTTCCCTGGTGAAGGAATTTCGGAAAACTGCGTTCAATAACTCCGCTTTAGCGGCGCAGTCGTCGATAACAGTACCATCGGCACTGCGCAGCGAAGGTATTGACTGCGTCTTGCCGCTTGTGTACTTTACATACGACCAGAATTTCTTCGGATTTTCTACCAAATTTCGAGACAATGTTTCGTTGTGGAACCTATTAAAGGCATCTCGCATCGAAGTACGTGCCAAATTTCGCGCGTCTGTAAATTTTAGCCCATCTTCAGGATTTCGCGTTCTTCTGAACTTCGCATGCTTTTTCCGTTGCCTCTGCAACAGCGTTCGGACCTTTTTTGTGTACCACGGGGGATCCGTTCCATCTCTTACCAATTTATGAGGTATGAATATCTCAATTGCTGTTGCTACTATATCTTGGAATTTGAGCCACATCTCGTCTACATTCGCATAGTCAGTTCGGAAGGAATGGAAATTGTCTTTTAGGAAGGCTTCTAGTGGTACTTTATCAGCTTTTTTAAATAAAATTATTTTGCGTTTGTTTCTGATGGATTTGGAAGAAATGGTATTGAGCCTAGCTACAATGACCTTGTGATCACTAATCCCTGTATCAGTCATGATGCTCTCTATCAGCTCTGGATTGTTTGTGGCCAAGAGGTCAAGTGTGTTTTCGCAACCATTTACAATTCGCGTGGGTTCGTGGACTAACTGCTCTAAATAATTTTCGGAGAATGCATTTAGGACAATCTCGGAAGACGTTTTGTGCCTACCACCGGTTTTGAACAAGTATTTTTGCCAACATACCGAGGGTAGGTTGAAGTCCCCTCCAACTATAACCGTATGAGTGGGGTATTTATTTGTTACGAGACTCAAACTTTCTCTGAACTGTTCCGCAACTGTATCATCGGAGTCTGGGGGTCGGTAGAAGGAGCCAATTATTAACTTAATTCGGCTGTTAAGTATAACCTCCACCCACACCAATTCGCACAGAGTATCTACTTCGACTTCACTACAAGATAAACCACTACTGACAGACACCAACACTCCACCACCAATTCTGCCTAATCTATCTTTCCTGAACACCGTCTGAGACTTCGTAAAAATTTCTGCAGAACTTATTTCAGGCTTTAGCCAGCTTTCTGTACCTATAACGATATCCGCTTCTGTGCTTTCTATTAGCGCTTGAAGCTCAGGGACTTTTCCAGCGCAACTACAACAGTTTACAACTATAATTCCGACTGTTCCTTGATCCAAGCACGTCCTGTAATTGCCAAGCACCCTTTTACATTGCAGCCCATCCCGCACTTTCCCGAGGCCTTCTAACCTAAAAAACCGCCCAGTCCACGCCACACAGCCTCCGCTACCCGTGTAGCCGCCAGCTGAGTGTAGTGAACTCCTGACCTATTCAGCGGAACCCGAAACCCCACCACCCTATGGCGCAAGTCAAGGAATCTGCAGCCAATACGGTCGCAAAACCGTCTGAGCCTCTGATTCAGACCCTCCACCCGGCTCTGCACCAAAGGTCCGCAGTCGGTTCTGTCAACGATGCTGCAGATGGTGAGCTCTGCCTTCATCTCGTAAGCAAGACCGGCAGCCTTCACCAAATCAGATAGCCGCTGGAATCCAGAGAGAATTTCCTCAGATCCAAAGCGACACACGTCATTAGTGCCGACATGTGCCACCACCTGCAGCTGGCTGCACCCTGTGCTCTTCATGGCATCCGGAAGGACCCTTTCCACATCAGGAATGACTCCTCCCGGAATGCACACGGAGTGCACACTGGATTTCTTCCCCTCCTTAGCCGCCATATCCCTAAGGGGCCCCATTACGCGCCTAACATTGGAGCATGGATCGCCCATCTCTAGTCTGCACCACCTCTCCACACTAGTCTATCTCCTTCAAGCTTCCTTGTCTCTGCTTAAGTACTGTGACCTATAGCCATTTGAAACTGCTTACTGTATTCGACTCATGGTCTCCTTCTACCATTTTCAATCTCCACATATCCATCTGTTATGATTCAACGGATCCCTTGTTTTGATCAGACTGTGCAATAAGTTTCTTTTTTTCCTCAGCCTGATTGAGTACCTCATTGATAGGTACTAAATTTACCAACCTAATCTTCAGCATTTTCTGTAACGCCACTTTTCAAAAACTCCTATTCCATTCCATACTTGACTGTACTCTACATAAAAAGCTCCCTAATTTGTAAATTTATATTTGATAACAAAAAATTCTCTTCCTCAAAAACGCTTTTCTTGACACTGCCAGGCTGCATTTTACATCCTCTCTATTTCAGCTATCGTTCATTGATTTGCTGCCCAAATAGCAAAAGTCTTCTATTAATTTTAGTGCCTCGTTTCCTAATCTAATTTTCTCGGCATCACCTAATTTAATTCGACTATATTCCATCACTCTTCCTACCCTTTCGTCGATGTTCATATTATAACGTCTTCAAATCTGTATCGATTCTGCTACGCTCTTCCAATTCCCGACAAAATTAGCAAAGGCATCGGCAAACCTAGAAGATTTAGTTCTTTTATCTCAATTTTAATTTCCTTTCCAAACTTCACCATAGTTTCCGTTACTGCTCGTTAAATATACGGATTGTATAATATCGAGGATAGGCTACAACTCTTCTCCACCACTACTCCCTTTTCATGCCTGTCAACTCTTGCAACAGCAATCTGTTATCACTACAATATGTAAAGAACGCTTCACTCCATGTGTTTTACCGTAGCTACCTTCTGAATTTGGCACATTCTAGTCCTCTGAACACTGTCAAAAAGTGTAAACGCTACAAAGATAGACGTGCCTTTCTTCCGTCTATCTTTCAAAATAAGATGAGTCGTCAGTATTGCCTCACGTGTTCCTACATTTTTCCGGAAGGATATTCTCCGTTTTTGCCCGTATCTCGTGGTCATGCGGTAGCGTTCTCGCTTCCCACGCCCGGGTTCCCCGGTTCGATTCCCGGCGGGGTCGGGGGTTTTCTCTGCCTCGTGATTGCTGGGTGTTGTGTGATGTCCTTAGGTCAGTTAGGTTTAAGTAGTTCTAAGTTCTAGGGGACTGATGACCATATATGTTAAGTCCCATAGTGCTCAGAGCCATTTGAACCATTCTCCGTTTTTCTGTAAATAATTCAATCAGTTTTTTGCAAGCATGAATTATAGCCATCACTTCTGTCTCTTTTTTATATTTTCGTATTAGGCGTTTTGCACAGTAATCGAAAACAAACTAATACTCTCTTTCCTTCTTAAGACATAATTCTTAGACTGCAGTCACAGAGGCGCCGACATCAGTTGATTTCTCCGACGGCCGACCTCGTCCGAAGACGACCGCTCTTTTCAAATCATTACGCCACTAGGTGCGCGGATGCAATGCAGCCGATCTCATCGCCCGAACGTCCATATTGCGGACGGATGGCGGTGAAATTCGTGTCAGTTTTTTTCGTCGATTTTATCGGCCGAAACGACCCGAAATATGTACTTTGAGAAACTGATAAGTCAAAGAAGCAATTTGTAGTATGCTGAGAATAAAAAATATCATAATCTGGATATAGTTCGGAATCTACGACCTGAAATAACGGGTTAATTGTAAAGCAAAAGTATGAAATAATTTTGTCGGTAATTTTAGGCCTAAATTATAGCTTCAGAACATTATGTGTCCATGTGAGGAAAGTGACGTACTTTAATTTCGATTCCCAAAACTTCTGTAGTTGAAATGTTTTGGGTTTTAGTAGTTGGGTGTTAGCTGGATACGAGTTATTATTACTTGGTACTGGTGCTTTTATCCCAGTTTGATGGTAATTATTTTATATGGGGTTTACGTGTTTGCACTGTTCATTGCGTTAAGTGTTCAGAGCATGTTATTCTAAAATTTATATTTGTCCACACACATGCTGAATAATAGTCATTTGGATGATAAGTGACGTATGTCTGTGTTACGTCTGCCACAGACGGCTCCTGCGAGGCAGACTACATTCAAGACGCCCCTGTGTACCGTATAACATACACAAGCACTTACAGGCGCAACCAAGAGGAAAACAATTGTTAACGGAGAATACTCAATATTGTAGAACACTCGGTATAATGTCGTTTATTGAAACTGAACTACACTTCTCGAACAATCGCTATATACACACAAATACAAAGAACTTGTAGACGACCATTCATTAAGAGCGTCGGTGATGTCCATCGGAGCTGGTCCTAGCTCGGCGAGGGACTGGCTGTACTGCTTTTTTTTTCTTTTATTGTAATTTTAATCACCTCATACGAGGCGGTCTGGCAGCAACACATTACCCTGCTCTTCAGCCTTGAGTGGTACAATAACATGACAAATAGGTTGCACAGACAATACAATAAAAACGGCGGGCAAAAAGTGTAGATACAAAAAACAGTAAACATGAAGCCGTTCATGCTGGATGAGAAAAAACACTAACACTTGTTGACACAGCGCACATAACACGGATGACTGCGACGGCACACGTGAACAGTGGTGGCGTGACGGCGAAAGGACACTGAACACAAAACGAAGGCACACACACGAGACACTGATGGCGATGATCTCCGGCGCGCGAAAGTCCACATAGCGTGTGCGAGTCCGGGGACCTGCCAAGGGAGGGGGTGGAGGTTAGGGAGTGGGACAGGGAGAGGGGAGAGCAGATGCCATGGGCAAGGGAGATAGGGGGAGGGGAGGAAAAAAGGGGAGAGCCCAGGGGAAGAGGGGTGGAGGAAGTGAATGGGGGAAAAGGAGAGAGAAGGGAGGGAGGGTGCCAAGTGGAGAGGCCACAGTAAGTGGGGGCAGGTAGGATTAAAGTTGATAGGAGGGGTAGATGGAGGGGAGGAGGACTTCATCAGGGAGGGGGAGCTGCCGGAAGCCACTGTGGGAGAGGGTAAGGAGGGTGGAGAGATGGAGACCGGGTGGGACGTGGGAATACAGGCACGGCAGCAGGCGGGGTTGGGAGAGGATGGGTGAGACAAGCGGGTGAGGTGGGTCGAGTTTGTGGGAGGTGTACAGGATCTGTATCCTTTCAAGGAAAAGGAGGAGGTGGGGGAAAGGATCCGCGTGGGGGAGGGGAGACGGATGCGATAGGCGAGGCGGAGAGCATGGCGTTCAAGGATTTGAAGGGATTTATAAAAGGTAGGGGGGTCAGCGATCCAGGCTGGATGGGTGTAGCAGAGGATAGGGCGGATGAGGGATTTATAGGTGTGGAGGATGGTGGAGGGATCCAGACCCCATGTACGGCCCGAAAGGAGCTTGAGGAGGCGGAGTCGATAGTGTGCCTTGGCCTGGATTGTCCGGAGATGGGGGGTCCAGGAGAGGCTGTACTGAAGCTGCGCTGGCCTTATAAAGCCGGCGGAGTACTCCAACTTTCCCTGTGTCTATGAGGCGACCTCTGCAGAAAAACGTTCGCATTAGTCTCTAGCAAGTTTTGTTTATTTTGAAGGATTGTTTCCTCTTGGTTGCGCTTGCAAGTGCTTGTGTATGTTATATGGTACACAGGGGTGTCTTGAGTGTAGTCTGCCTGGCAGGGGCCGTCTGTGGCCGACGTAACAATCTGTTTTACTGAATTTGTTTGAAATTGTGCAGAGTGTTTGTAATCTTGCTTTTCAGTGCCACCACGAATCATCTGGAGTTTGTAATAGAACGTTTCCTTCCTCATCTCACATATTCGTAAATCTTGTCTGGTTATTCGAGAAACAGAAGAGGGAGTGTGCAATACTTGCCACTTTCTTTTTGAACAGATGAAGCTCACACACATGCATTTCTCGTGTTCTTACTAGCGAGAGCCTCACTGCAGCATTCCAACCACAGTGGTTTTGTGGCATCAGTCACGCCAACGGAGGCTAAAGTAAATTCTCCTTAATAGAACGGATTGTAATCTAACATAACATAATTTAACCCAAACTCCTTGATTCAGACAAAAACTAACGATGGAGACGTGTTGTAACCAAACTGTCGGGTGACCTCTGGCCACGGCGACGTATCTACCGTTGTCACTGTCACGGTGGACGCGACATTAAAGAACATCATAGATTTAAATGGTAAATAAGTCGGAAAAGTGTTACAACACCAGTTCATTTGTTGATCAATTCACTGCATTACTCGCGACTGCTGTGTGTAGAGTTTTATACGAATTTTTTGTATTTACATAAAAGCATCTGTTAGCGCTATAAAATACTTTTTAAAGCCTCTGCCGTTCATGAAGTCCTTTTCAAAATTAGCAAACGCTGTGCGATTCTCTGTGTTAAACGATTTACAACCTCTGCAATTTGGTTCTGTAAGAACAATTTCTGTACAGGATCATTTTTACTACCATTCTATTCATCAGAAAACATTGTTTTAAAGTAACTTTCGACAAGTGATGCCACAGAAGCCTGTGGAAAATTAGGTGGACTGATAAGGTTAAAAATCAGGTGGTCCTCTACAAGGAGAAGACCAGCCTAGAACGAGGGACAGAATGGTACGGCGTGCGTTAGGGCACGAGGGAATAATGTACATGGTACTAGAAGGAGATGTAGAGTGTAAAAACTACATGGAAGGACAGGGATTGGAATACATCCAACAAATTATTGAAGACGTTGGGTGCAAGTGCTACTATGAATGTAAATGATATTCCTAGGAAGAAAGGCGACGTAAATTTCAGGAACGTGTATTTTAAGGTGACTGGACGACCACTACGGTGCTACCATCGTTTATCTCGTTGTAGATCTTGATACTAAAGTGAATGAGGACACGTATTCAGGCGTATAGTCATTTTTCGATGTGCGAACGAAATAGGAACATAATTGCTAATGTTGGTACGGTGTTGCCTACACCGTGCGATGCACAATGACTAGTTATCTGTGTGGAAGCAAAAAAAAAAAAAAAACTGATCGAGTGTCTTTCGTCATCCGGCGACTGGGCCCTTAGAAACGGAATTAATGCGTGTTCTGTGAATAAAACACAGTCCACGTAAAAGATATCGTTATTACCTTTTATTTTAATTTCCAGCCGAATTTTCCTGTCTTCAGGGGTCAGTTGTTATCAACAGCATCACCTAGTGTACACAGAGTTTCAGTAGGAGGACGAAGGTTGCGCCTGACTCTAGGCAAACAATCGAGCTCCTCGGTTCTGCTGGTTGCCGCACAGCCGTGCGGCAATGCTTTCTGCTGTAGTTCCATTTCCACAGCGCAGAGCTACGTAATAAAGCGTGGCTTGGACGGGAATCATTCTCTCTCTCTCTCTCCTTCTCTGTCTCTCTCTCTCTCTCTCTCTCCCTCCCTCTCTGTTTTTCTCATTATCTCTCTATGTATGAAAACGGGACATAGACGAATGACCCTCTTCGAGTCTTTTCACACTTGACAGGATTGGAAACTCAGAGCTCAGACATCAATTTCATAATCTCAAGAATCGAAAGAAGTTGAACCTGAAAATCAGAATATATCCCACCGCTTTCATAAACATATTTCTCGCTAGCTTAGTGCGTAATGTAAAAGTCTAGTAATCATAAAGTAGCAACGTTCTTTTCTACTTGTAAATTAACGAGTACGAGATCATAATTTTAATAAAAACAACATACTTACGTTTTTAATTAATAATCACATGAGAACCGTCTCTCTAACTGAATGAAGAAAAATGCAGTCAACTGGTTCTAGGGATATACGGTATTTTACATATTCTCATAAGGGACTGGTGTGGAGAAGATTTATGGTTGTACATGACTCCACAATTAACAATAGTCGTAACAAATACACATTCTTCCTTAAAAGAACTGTAATACTGAATAATAAAGTATCACAAAGAAATTTTGCAATGAACATTTTTTTTAGATGTTTCCGTATTGAAGACTGCAAAGTAAATGTGTTGCCAACTATATAATTATTTATAAAATTAATTTCTCGCATATGCGGATGACTTAATTGTGATGGCAGATTGGATTGAACGTTTGCAAAGTAATATTTCAGAGCTAGATCAGAAATGTAAGGACTATGGTACGAAGATTAGCATCTCCAAAACGAAAGTAATGTCAGTGGGAAAGAGGTATAAACGGATTGAATGCCAAATAGGAGGAACAAAGATAGAACAGGTGGACGGTTTCAAGTACTTAGGATGCATATTCTCACAGGTTGGCAACATAGTGAAAAAACTGGAAGCGAGGTGTAGCGAAACTAATGCAGTGAGCGCTCAGCTACGATCTACCCTCTTCTGCAAGAAGGAAATCAGTACCAAAACTGTCTGTGCATCGTT
Source organism: Schistocerca gregaria (assembly GCF_023897955.1). Lineage (NCBI taxonomy): Eukaryota > Metazoa > Arthropoda > Insecta > Orthoptera > Acrididae > Schistocerca > Schistocerca gregaria. The sequence goes on along the minus strand of NC_064928.1, from coordinate 189,767,755 downwards.
CAATCTTTCGACCAACTTTGTTGTATGGGAGCAAAAGCTGGGTCAATTCAGGTTACCTTATCAACAAGGTTGAGGTTACGGATATGAAAGTAGCTAGGATGATTGCAGGGACTAGTAGATGGGAACAATGGCAGGAGGGTGTCCACAATGAAATAATCAAAGAAAAACTGGGAATGAACTCTATAGATGTAGCAGTCAGGGCGAACAGGCTTAGCTGGTGGGGTCATGTTACACGCATGGGAGGAGCAAGGTTACCCAAGAGACTCATGGGTTCAGCAGTAGAGGGTAGGAGGAGTCGGGGAAGACCAAGGAGAAGGTACCTGGATTCGGTTAAGAATGATTTTGAAGTAATAGGCTTAACATCAGAAGAGGCACCAATGTTAGCACTGAATAGGGGATCATGGAGGAATTTTATGAGGGGGACTATGCTCTAGACTGAACGCCGAAAGGCATAATCCGTCTTAAATGATGATGATGACGATAAAATTTTTGAAAAGAAAATTGTTAGCGGCGATGTCTTTGGTACGGAAGAACACGGGTTCTCTTCCCAGTACCTCCTGAAACGTTTTTCTGAAGCAGAAAGGTCTGCAACGGAGAGTTGCTGGAATAAAGAAGTGTCATACCAGCAGGGTTCTCCTACTGCTCAGTCGGAAGGATTCTCGACGTGCACATGACACACATGCCATGGTCACAGGTTGCTCATCGTATAAGGGATGGTGGTTATCCGTGAAACAACCGGTTTTCGGTTATATCGTTTCTTTTCACGCCAGTTTGTCCTGAATGTTGAAACCGTCCGAAATAACCACTTTCTGAAATAACTGGTTTTCGATTTTTTGTTATTATTATATCCTACGAGAGTTGTTGCGAAAGTAACGCCCCCTATTTTTATTGATGAAAACTGCAGGAAATACACAAATTACAATAGCACAGCTATCTAGAGCAATATTTCAGCTACAGACCGCCATTTTTCCACAGTCACCACCATTATTTATGCGTTTTTGCCAAATATGAACCAGAGCCTGCATGCCGCGATTGTACAAATCGGAACCAGCTGAGGCTAACCACTTCCTTACATCTTTGACAACAGCACACCAATCTTGCAAATGTTCGTTATGTAGTCCATCTTTCAGAAACGTAAAGAGACGGAAGTCTGAAGGCGCTAAATCGGGACTGTACGGTGGATGTGGTACGACAGTCCAGCCCAATTGTGCAATCAAAATGGTTCAAATGGCTCTGAGCACTATGGGACTTAACATCTGAGGTCATCAGTCTGCTAGACTTAGAACTACTTAAACCTAACTAACCTAAGGACATCACACACATCCATGCCCAAGGCAGGATTCGAACCAGCGGTTCCGGACTGAAGCGCCTAGAACCGCTCGGTCACAGTGGCCGGCAATTTTGCAGTCAATCACGTGCTCGCAAAACTGGTGTGGGTCCTGGTGTTATCATGTTGCAGGTGAAAATTGGTCTTCTTCTCTGGCCTTACCCCGGAAATTCGGGCTTTCAACTTAGTCACTGTCGTCTTGTAACGTACTGTCAGTTTCTTCAGGCTCCAGGACAACCAAAAGGAGCTCATCCTGGCTATCGCAGAAGACTGTGTTCATCACTTTGCCTGCAGACGGTTGTGTTTCGAAATTCTTCTTTGACGGAGAATTGGCATCTCGCCATTCCATGGACTGTCTTTTGGATTCTGGCTCGTAGTTGTGACACCATGTCTCATCTCCGGAGACGATGTTATTCAGAAAATTGTCAACTCCAGCTTCATATTGGTCCAGCAGGGCCCGACAAAGTTCCATTCGATGAGTCTTTTGTTCTTGTGTAAGCATCTGCGGGACCCATCACTAACAGACGCAGATGTTCCAACACTGTTTACAAGGCATTACAGCCGACATTCAGCTTTACACACAATTCTCTGGTCGGTATCCGCCGATCAGCATCGGTGAATTGATCAAGACGCCCTTCACTGCGAGGTATAACAGCTGTGTAGGGTCGAGCGGGTTGTAGCTTCTCATGCTCACCCTTTTCATCACCTTGATAAGGCCGTACCCATCGCCTCACATTGATCGCGTCTGTTGTATCGTCTCCATACACCTTTAACAAGCGTCGATGGATTTCATTTCGACGTAATTTCTTCAGAATTGGGGAGTTCCATTTTTTTCCTTTATTGAATTTAGATTCCCCCCGAAGGGGGCGGGCTGGCAGCAGCTTAGTACGCTGCTCTTCATCCTACATACTTTGTTTGAATTAGGTGGAGAGAATAAATAGTAAAAACAGGCGATTAAATCGGAGACTTAAATAGTAACAGGGATAAAAAAAAATTGTGAAACTTAAAACACAGAACAAAGGGGTGATAATGCGAATAAAATGCATACTAAGCAGACAGGTAAAATAATAGACAGACAATTAAAAAAACACGGCGACAGTCTGGTTTCTGTTCGCAAGAGACATAAAAGTCACACCCAGCGACAGCATGGTTTCTGTTCGCAACACTAGAGAGATAAACAACACTGAACATTCACTGGAACACTGAACTAAAAAGTTGACAAATGTGACATACCACAGCTGAGAGCAGGTGGGGGGAAAACAGGACAGATGATGGAAAAATAAAAAAAAGGGGGCGTTATGAGAGGAGAAACGAAAAGGGGGAGGGGAGAAAGGAGCCAATGGAGGATGAGGACCCATAAGTGGGGTGAGGGGTGCTCGGCAGATGTGACATGGAGTGGGGAAGGCATAGGAGAAGAATAGAAAAGGACTCGGGGGGGGGGGGGGGGGAGGAGGTAGGGAGAGGTTTGGCGGGGAGAAAACAGGATGGAAGGGGGGAACAGGGAGCCCAGGGAAAGGGCGGAGGAAAGGAGGGGGTTGAGGATCAGACTTGATAGGATAGATGGAGGGAGAGAGGGCATCATCCGGGAGGGGGAGTTGATGGAAGCCAACATGGGAAAGGAGATGAAGGGTGTAGAGATGGAGGGTAGGGGGAACACGACAGTGAAGGCGTGGCAGGGGGCGGGGACAGGAGAGGAGAGGAGCAACCAGGGGGTGAGGGGGATCACGGTGGCGGGAGGATGTTGAGTATGTGGATATGTTTGAGGAATAGCAGCAGATGGGGGAAGAGAGTGAGGTCATAGAGAATCCGCGTGGGGGACGGGAGGCGTATACAGAAGGCGAGGCGGAGTGAATGATGCTGAAGGATCTGGAGGGACTTACAGAATTTGGGGGGGGGGGGGGAGGCAGATAATCAGGTGGGAAGGAGTTCCATCACGCATCGCTGTTTTACATGTGCGTCCATATCAGACTCCATTTTGGAACACTCCTCTGCTGGCACCATCTACCGCAGAACAACGAAACCACCTGCGAAGGAAAGAGAAAGGTTCAAGCATTAGCGCAACGCCAACGACATCTGGCGCGGACACCCGAAGTCACCAGGAAGAAAAATAGGAGGCATTAAATTCGGAACGACCCTCGTGTCATAAAAGTAGAAATCGAACAAAGGGTGAAAAATTTTGCCTTCCTCTGTTTCAAGACAGAATCGAAATATTAAATTAGATAAGTGGTAAGTGATTGAATACTAGAAAAAATTACTGATACTTCGTATTGATCCTAATTGTTTGGAACTTTGCTAAACAATCGTGTTGCATTAAGGGATAATATTAATATTTAGGCATTACCAATAGTCATTGCTAAATAGTGAAATCTGAGGTTGCAGAAGCCTGTTTTTCGTATTAATTTGTCCGTTTTCAAGGGTTACAAACAGATAAAGACATATTATGTAGACACTGGCTGTAGATCAGCTACTTTCTATTTTTATTATGCAATATGAATGATTAATTTTTAATGTAGGTTAATTCTTACAGAGAAGAAAACAGCAACCAGCCACTATTAATACTGCTGGGTGTGTTGTTGCCCTGCGGTAGAAAAACAGTGTTAGAAACGCCCTATGTGAAAATAACTAACCTCCAAACGATGAAATACAGCGTAAATTGGCTTTGAGCACTATGGGACTTAACAACTGTGGTCATGAGTCCCCTAGAACTTAGAACTACTTAAACCTAACTAACCTAAAGACATCACACACATCCATGCCCGAGGCCGGATTCGAACCTGCGACCGTAGCGGACACGCGGTTCCAGATTGAAGCGCCTAGAACCGCACGGCCACACCGGCCGGAAACACTGGTTCATTTGTTGATTACTTCACTGCATTACTCGCGTTTGCTGTGTCTCACGTTTTATGCAAATTCTTTGTATTTAAATAAAAGCCTCTGTCAGCGCTATAATACACTTTTTAAAGCCCCTGTCGTTCGTTATGACCCACTTCTTCGTCCTATCTCACCCTATGAAGTCCTTTCCAAAATTAGCAAACGCTGTGCGATTCTCTGTGTTGAACGACATACAATCTCTGCAATTTCGTTCTTAAGAAGAATTTCTGTACAGGATCGTTTTTTGTACTACCATTCTATTCATCAGAAAACATTGTTAAAAGTAACTTTCGACAAGTGATGCCACAGAAGGCTCTGGAAAATTAGGTGGACCGATAAGGTAACAAATCAGGCGGTCCTCTGCAAGGAGAAGACCAGCCTAGGACGAGGGACAGAAGGGTACGGCGTGCGTTAAGGCACCAGGGAATAATGTCCACGGTACTAGAAGGAGATGTAGAGTGTAAAAACTACAGGGAAAGACAGGGATTGGAATACATCCAACAAATTATTGAAGATATTGGGTGCAAGTGCTACTACGAACGTAAATGATATTCCTAGTAAGAAAGGGGTCGTAAATTTCAAGAACGTGTATTTGAATTAGGCTTGATGACCATTACGGTGCTACGATCGTTTCTCTCGTTGTGGATCTTGATAATGAAGGGAATAAGATTAGGACACGTATTCCGGCGTATAATCGTTTTTCGATGTTCGAACGAAACAGGAACGTAATTGCTAATGTTGGTACGGTGTTGCCTACACCGTGCGCAGCACAATGACTAGTTATTTGTGTGGAAGTAAAAAAAAAAAAAAAAAAAAAACACTGATTGAGTGTCTCACGTCATTCGGCGGCTGGGCCCTTAGAAGCGGAGTTCATGAGTGTTCTGTGAATAAAACACAGCCCACGCAATGATGTCGCCTACAACACCCAGACCACGAGCGGAGAAAATCTTCAACGCGGCCGAGAATCGAATCCGGGCCCGCTGCATGGTAGGCCATTTTGACGAAACGTAACTTCAAGATCGGACAGCCCAGCTGGCAAATTCTCTGCTATCTCGTAGTCTTTCACTATCGATACCCCTGACTTTGGTCATCTTTGGTGTCTGTCACTAGTGTTCAGTGTGTGTGTGTGTGTGTGTGTGTGTCTGTTATCTTTCCTGAATTACGCCAATAACCGAGGTTTTAAACTTGCCTGTGCATCGCCTTTCTGTTGGAGTCTGTGTCTTGAAAATGGCGGGGAGTGCTTCCGCCGGAATATCAGCGGTCGCTGTAAATATTACCTGGCTGAATTCCCGTAAGTTGTTTGAAAATTGATTTAAACTGTTGTGTCCTCTGCTTCATCCACGGAGCGCCACCAACAACGGCAATGGCGTCGACAACTTTTACCCATTCCCACGTATGCGTTACGTGCAGAAGGGCAGTCGTAGAGCAGTATGGGAGAAGCGTTAGAAATTGATCTGATTTTCTTCCGACTTGTCGCTAACTGTTTGATCGCTTTGTTACTGATGTACTTTGCTGGTGCAGAGATAATATCTGAGGCTGATTGCAACTACTCTTGTCTTCTGTTGCAGGTAAGGCAACCTCACTGCCGTTCTCCTGTACCAGCGCAGCCACTGCGGCCGGCAGGTAAGTGTGGGAGCGACGGGCGTATCGTGGGCTGTTCTGCGGATGCACCGGCTGTTGCGTACTTGCTGCCCATAAACTTCTTCCTGCATGACATCGGCTCAGTTACTTCCTCTTTGTTTCGAATGCGCTGTTCCGCTGCTCGTAGAGAGGAGCATGAAGAAAAACAAAGAGTGCTCGTACATAGCCTGCCCGCCTGTGGAACCGGGCGGTGATGTAAGTGTTATCTCTGCTGCGTGGCTCACAGACGTAAATAAACACAGAGGACTTGCTATTTCTCTTAGTACTCATTGCTGTATCGCTGAGAAGATCTACAAAGCTGGTGTATCTCTCTCTCGTACATATACAGGCGCACACACACACACACACACACACACACACACACACAAAACACCCACCCACCCACCCACACACCCACACACACACACACACACACACACACACACACACATACAGAGACACACACGCCCATCAACACACAAGTTGTCAGGCAGTTGCATAATTAGATAATTAGTTCTCCTATAGATATACACAATGCACTCTTAAAACACTCTAAGAGGACACGGTGAATTCATATATGTAAGGTGAGTCACCTAACGTTACCGCTGGATATATTTCGTAAACCACATCAAATACTGACGAACCGATTCCACAGACCGAACGTGAGGAGAGGGGCTAGTGTAATTGTTTAATACAAACCATACAAAAATGCACTGAAGCATGATTTTTAACACAAACGTACGTTTTTTTTAAATGTAACCACGTTAGTTTTGTTAGCACATCTGGACATATAAACAAAAACGTAATCAGTGCCGTTTGTTGCATTGTAAAATGTTTATTACATACGGAGATATTGTAACCTAAAGTTGACGCTTGAAACATCCGACGTTCAATTGCGTGTTGTAACAAACACGGGCCACGGTCGGCGAACAGCATCTGCAGGGACATGTTTACGATGACGACCGTGTTTACGAGTGTGGCTGTAGTGCACTGTTGTGGTTTGGTAGCTGTCGCAGTGTCCGCATGTAGCGCTTGCTGCTATTGTTATTCTGCATTCGTCTCCGCACGCAGACCAACTGTAGTACACCGTGTTACCAGACGTCTGTGATCGTGTAGTGTTGTAGAAGCTGCGACCATGGTGTATTCGAACTCTGAAAAGGCGGAGATGATACTTATCTATGGCGAGTGTCCACGAAATGCAGCTGAAGCCTGCAGGGTGTATGCAGAACGGTACCCGGACAGAGAGCATCCAACGTGCAGCACATTGCAAAACATCTACCGTCAACTGTATGCAACAGGTATGGTCGTAGCACGCAAATGGGTCCGTAACAGGCCCGTCACAGCAGAAGCGGGTGCAGTTGGTGTGTTAGCTGCTGTTGTCATGAACCCGCACATGAGTACACGGGACACTGCGAGAGCCAGTGGACTGAGTCAAAGTAGTGTCATGCGCATACTGCATCGTCACCGCTTTCACCCGTTATATGTGCCGATACATCAGCAATTACATGGTGATGACTTTAATCATCGAGTGCAATTCTGTCAATGGGCATTAACAGAGAATGCGTTGCAGTTCTACCTGTTTACCGATGAAGCGGGTTTCACAAACCACGGGGCAGTGAATCTACGGAACATGCATTACTGGTCCGTGGACAGACAGGTAGAGCGACAGCGAGCGTGGACTGTGAATGTATGGTGCGGAATCATTGGCGGCCACCTCATTAGTCCTCACTTCATTGCAGGGGCCCAAACAGCTGCAACATAAATCGCGTTTCTACGTTGCTCGAAAATGTCCCACTGGAGACGCGTCGAAGTATGTGGTATCAGCATGATGGTGCACCTGCACATTCCGCAATTAACACTAGGCTGACCCTTGACAGGATGTTCGACGGACGTTTCATAGGACGTGGAGGACGCATAAATTGGCCAGCCCGTTCTCCTGATCTTACACCTCTGGACTTCTTTCTGTGGGGTACGTTAAAGGAGAATGTGTACCGCGATGTGCCTACAACCCCAGAAGATATGAAACAACGTGCTGTGGCAGCCTGCGGCGACATTACACCAGATGTACTGCGACGTATACGACATTCATTACGCCAGAGATTGCAATTGTGAGCAGCAAATGATGGCCACCACATTGAACATCTATTGGCCTGACATGTCCGGACACACTCTATTCCACTCCGTAATTGAAAAAGGAAACCACGTGTGTACGTGTACTCACCCCTCATGGTAATGTACATGTGCGTCAGTGGAAAAGACCAATAAAAAGGTGTTAGCATGTGGACGTAATGTGCTGTTCCAGTCTCTTCTGTACCTAAGGTCCATCACCGTTCCCTTTGGATCCCTACGTAATTCGGTGCTCTCCGATACACACGATCGAACAGCGGAGGAGTTTACTCAAGAGTCAACTTTAGGTTACAATATCTCCGTATGTAATTAACATTTTACAATGCAGCAAACGGCACTGATTGCGTATTTGTTTATATGTTCAGATGTGCTAACAAAACTAACGGGGTTCCATTTAAAAAAAAACGTAGGTTTGTGTTAAGAAACATACTTCCGTGCATTTTTTATGGTTTGTATTAACCACTTATACTAGCCCCTCTCCTCACGTTCGGTCTGTGGAATCGATTCGTCAGTATTTGATGTGGTTTACGAAATATATCCAGCGGTAATGTTAGGTGACTCACCCTGTATATACAGGGTGTTACAAAAAGGTACGGCCAAACTTTCAGGAAACATTCCTCACACACAAATAAAGAAAAGATGTTATGTGGACATGTGACCGGAAACGCTTAATTTCCATGTTACAGCACATTTTAGTGTAGTCAGGATGTACTGTACTTCTTCGATTCACCGCCAGTTGGCCCATTTGAAGGAAGGTAATGTTGACTTCGGTGCTTGTGTTGACATGCGACTCATTGCTCTACAGTACTAGCATCAAGCACATCAGTACGTAGCATCAGCAGGTTAGTGTTCACTACGAACGTGGTTTTGCAGTCAGTGCAATGTTTACAAATGCGAAGTTGGCAGATGCCCATTTGATGTATGGATTAGCACGGGGCAATAGCCGTGGCGCGGTACGTTTGTATCGAGGCAGATTTCCAGAACGAAGATGTCCCGACAGGAAGACGTTCGAAGCAATTGATCGGCGTCTTAGGGAGCACAGAACATTCCAGCCTATGACTCGCGACTGGGGAAGACCTAGAACGACGAGGACACCTGCAATGGACGAGGCAATTCTTCGTGCAGTTTACGGTAACCCTAATGTCAGCGTCAGAGAAGTTGCTGGTGTACAAGGTAACGTTGACCACGTCACTGTATGGAGAGTGCTACGGGAGAACCAGTTGTTTCCGTACCATGTACAGCGTGTGCAGGCACTATCAGCAGCTGATTGGCCTCCACGGGTACATTTGTGCGAATGGTTCATGTAACAATGTGTCAATCCTCATTTCAGTGCAAATGTTCTCTTTACGGATGAGGCTTCATTCCAACGTGATCATATTGTAAATTTTCACTATCAACATGTGTGGGCTGACGAGAATCCGCACGCAATTGTGCAATCACGTCATCAACACAGGTTTTCTGTGAACGTTTGGGCAGGCATTGTTGGTGATGTCTTGATTGGGCCCCATGTTCTTCCACCTACCCCCAATGGAGCACGTTATCATGATTTCATACGGAATACTCTACCTGTGCTGCAAGAACATGTGCCTTTACAAGTACGACACAACATGTGGTTCATGCACGATGGAGCTCCTGCACATTTCAGTCGAAGTGTTCGTACGCTTCTCAACAACAGATTCGGTGTCCGATGGATTCGTAGAGGCGGACCAATTTCAGGGCCTCCACGCTCTCGTGACCTCAACCCTCTTGACTTTCATTTATGGGGGCATTTGAAAGCTCTTGTCTACGCAACCCCGGTACCAAATGTAGAGACTCTTTGTGCTCGTATTGTGGACGGCTGTGGTACAATACGCCATTCTCCAGAGCTGCATCAGCGCATCAGGCATTCCATGCGACGGAAGGTGGATGCATCCTCGCTAACGGAGAACAATTTGAACATTTCCTCTAACAAAGTGTTTGTAGTCACGCCTTTACGTTCTGTTGCTGTGTGTTTCCATTCCCTGATTAATGTCATTTGAAGAGAAGTAATAAAATGAGCTCTAACATGGAAAGTAAGCGTTTCCGGACACATGTCCACATAACATATTCTCTTTATTTGTGTGTGAGGAATGTTTCCTGAACGTTTGGCCGTACCTTTTTGTAACACCCTGTATATTCATGCTCATAAATTAAGGATATTGCTGATAGATGGTGGAACAACGCTCTGGTGGGCGGTTTGCGGGTTTAAATCACCTCGGAGTATGACCCTCCTGTGCATTTGTCCCGCGGTCGGCGCACGGGGGCGCTGGCAGCAGTCTACATACGCAGAGGTGTGTTGGTTCATGTCAGAACACGGTGCAGCGAGTAAGTCTGCAGACGTTTCCAGACATGCTAATGGTGACTGTGTGTTGAAAATGGCTCAAAGAAATATTGATGACGCTATGAGGGGTAGAATACTAGGGCGACTGGAGGCTGGTCAAATACAGCAAGTCGTAGCGTGGGCCCTCCGTGTGCCACAAAGTGTGATCTCAAGATTATGGCAACGACTCCAGCAAACAGGAAACGTGTCTACAGTACGGGACGTCCACAGTGTACAACACCACAAAAAGGCCGATATCTCACCATCAGCGCCCGCAGACGGCCACGGAGTACTGCAGGTAGCCTTATTCGGAACCTTACAGCAGCCACTGAAACAGTTGCCTCCAGACGACTGAACAGACATGGTTTATTTGCCCAGAGATCTGCAAGGTGCATTCCACTGACCCCTGGTCACAGGTGATCCCGTAAATCCTGGTGTCAAAAACACAGTACATGGTCATTGGAACAGTGCTCCCAGGTTCTGTTCACGGACGAGTTCAGACATAGCCTGAACAGTGATTCTCGCCGGGTTTTCATCTGGCGTGAACCAGGAACCAGATACCAAACTCTTAATGTCCTTGAAAGGGACATGTATGGAGTTCGTGGTTTGATGGTGTGGGGTGGGATTATGATTGATGCACGAACACCCCTGCATGTCTTTGACAGAGGAACTGCAACACGTCAGGTGCAGGGGTGCAGTGGGTCCCACATTCCTCCTCATGGATGATAACGCACGGCCCACCGAGCTGCCATCGTGGAGGAGTACCTTTAAACAGTAGATATCGGGTGAATGGAGTGGCCTGTCCTACAGACCTAAGCCCCATTGATCACGTCTGGGATGCTCTCGGTCGACGTATCGCTGCACGTCTTCAAACCCCTACGACACTTTAGGAGCTCCGACAGGCACTGGTGCAAAAATGGGAGGGTATACCCCAGCAGCTGCCCCGTGATCCATAGTATACCAACCCTTTGTGCGGCCTGAATACGTGTTCATGGTGATCATATCCCATACTGATGTCTGGGTACATGCGCAGGAAACAATGGCGTTTTGTGGCACTTGTGTTTTGGGACGATTTTCTCAATTTATCACCAATACCTTGGACTTACCGATCTGTGTCGCGTGTGTTTCCTATGTGCCTATGCTATTAGCGCCAGTTTTGTTTAGTGCCACGTTGTGTGGCACGACATTATGCAATTATCCTTATTTATGAGCATGAGTGTATATATGAATTCAGTGTGTCGTGTTGTTAATTAATTCATGATGACGCCGTGTAACTCGAACAATTGCAATATTTGTTTACGTCACATTGTATGTTAACAGAATCGGCATAGATCTAAAGTAAAAAGTAGATACACACACCCAGAACGCCAGTACGAGAGATGGCCTCTTGAAAGAAATCATGTAATTTTTTATACTGCTAAGTACAGCAATTCATCACACTGCAAACTTTTTTTCATATTAATCTCAATAATTACCTGCAATGTAATTTGCATTTTAATATTTTCAACATTTCGCGGTCCTGTCAGCAACTGCATAAATATTAAAGTCCAACAAATGTTTACAAATGTTAAGACAGTCGATATATCTTTGTACCTTACAGGATAACGTATACGTCAATTTCGTTAGCCGCACCTGGTTATTAAAAAAAAATTAAGTTCAGGAGTACATGTTGGAGTCAGTGTTAACAAGTACGCATGACACACTATCTCTCATGCGCTCTCGAGGCTATATCCAGTTTCCAGTACAACATCCGCTGCTGCCGTACTGCGGTCGCGAAGCGGGGCCGAGGTTGTTTCCCAGATAAGTTACTGCAATATGACAATGTATTACTATATCATTGTTCTTAGTTTTTGACGTTGTCCATTGTCGACAAATCGCAGTTCCTTTTATTCTGAAGAAGGTTCGATTATCTCAACTGAAACCTAGGTAAATCTAGGTAAACATTGCAACTGAGGCTGTTGTTAATTTAAAATTAATTTACATTTCATACGTCCATAAACATGAAAACCCTCTCGTAAGTATCCCTTAGTATTCAACCCTGTTGTGAGAGAATTAGTGACAGTGCGATTTTGGTAATCAAGAAAGGAAATTTCTGTAAACACCGCAGAAGGTACAGGGCTTATCACTATACTAACGGTCTATCAAGAGTCTGCCATGGCCACTAGTAAATTGATAAGTATAGAACTGTATACAGTGTAACTGAGTACTTAGGCTGAAGCCCTTTCAGAATATATACAATTATGCCTGGATTCTTGTCGGGCGCTATTTATTGTGACCTCCATCTTACGATGTAGCTAAATTGCACGTACTGTACGGAAACAATACGGCTTGCATCTGAACTATCAACCCGTGCAGAGGTGAATGGCTTTGATAGACTCTGTTGGACTCATGTTTCTATGTATATCACTAAACAGCTAAAACGGGTCACCCAGTCTCTCTATTTCATGTAATAATTGACCGAATTTAAAAATGTAAGTTGCTTTTTAACATAGTATGACAACTATTACAGTGAAAAGAAATTTCTCCAACGAGCGTAACTCGCTGCACACAAATACCCGTATATATATATATCGAGAACACTTAGCTACTTCTAACTAAGTTTACACATAATTTCAGACCTGTAAAAGATTTTTTCTCGATAACGCACCCCACAAAATGATGGAAGGAAAGAAGTTTGTCACTTACTACATTTTAGCTGTTCATGCAGTAAAACTTGACAATAAAGCATGAAGTTTTCATTTATTACTTCCTTACCACTAACTCCACTCACAACACATTTTTCAGGCAGTACTCTCATATATCACTAAACATGTCTCCAAAATTATATCACCGTACGAGACGTAGTTCACGAGGTGTGACATGTGTAAAACTAGCTGTTTCTGTTATAAAAAAAATAGCTGTTGCTTAAAATGGAGCTCAGATTGTACACACCCAGTGTTTGATCAAGAGAACTTCAGCGATTTTCAGCTAATGTTAAACATAATTTCCAAACTTTCTCAAACTTTTCCCACATACACGCTTAGTGTCAAACGTTTAACATATAACTCATTTATAAGGGATTCAGAACTCTGAAACGTTTTTCCACAGGAAAGTTTGTGTCTTTCAAGAATGGGGGACTTACTATTCTATAGCTCTCGTAACTGTCGTAGATTGTTTCCCCTTAATTTCGACGAATAATCAGCTTGCTTCACTCCCACTACAAGCGTCTAAGGGGCAGCTGTAACGCAGGGGCAGCTAGTATTTCGGCTCGCGGGCCGTGCCGTGACACGAGTTGTGCAGCACTCAGCCTCGATGCACACATCCCCCCCCCCCTCATGGCACGCTGTCTAAGTGCTTAGGGGGGGGGGGGGGGGGGGGGAGGGGAAAACGGCAGACGCACTGCATCTAAATGGCAGTGCAGTCACGATGCACGTAAATAGCACTGCAGTCGCGCAACTTAGTTTTATGTTTCACATTTCTCAACAACAGAGATCACAAACAAACAAAAATTTCAGTATTATTTCGTTATTTTTGGCACGGTGAAGACATAATATAATTTTTATCTGGTACATAGAAAAAGACGTGGGCAGTTCCACAGATTTCTGCACTTAGTTCCGACATAATCGTGACTTAGTTTCATAATCGGAAAAAGGTCTTTCACAAACATACATAGACAGAAATATTGTAGCACTTTTGCAACCTAATTATGAAGAGGTGGAACATGTACCTGAGGAAAGCAAAGTAGACATCCTGGACAGGTTTAACGATAAAGGATTTGCGTTTAAAATGAGAATTACCTTGCTGGTAAATCAGTTAAATGTAGACATGCATGGGGGCGCTTTCAACTGAAATGGCAAATGGTCTCGAAAATAGCTCGAAAAGAGATTTAAGATTGCCGATGTTCTCAAGACGTTTAGGAAATCATCCTTGTAATTCTTTCAACATCACAACGAATTCCTCAGACCTCGTCTTTTCTTTAATGGTTCAAATGGCTCTGAGCACTATGGGACTTAACTTCTGAGGTCATCCGTCCTCTAGAACTTAGAACTACCTAAACCTAACTAACCTAAGGACATCACAGACATCCATGCCCGAGGCAGGATTCGAACCCGCGACCGCAACGGCCGAGCTGTAGCTCCTAGAAACTCTCGGCCACTCTGGCCGGCAGTACCCCCTAAAACTGTTTCAACTGACAGTGGAATAATGCGCGCGATTTCTGAAATTTCACCATTCATACCACCAATTTCTTCACGTGCTGCATGCCTGCAAATTTAACACTAAGTGCTTCTTGCTGTACTGAACAATGACTCCCGTCTGTCTATTGGTTGTAATTTTTTCCCCTTTTGCTGTCAACTAAATCTTTAAATTATTTCTGCATAGTATTATTAAATCGTTTCATAGCAGATTTGAAGTACCTGTCGAGGTATTCCGAGCCGTGACTGCCAAACGGCCCGCATGAAGTTTGACATGCCGTGGCCGGCGCTGCAGTAAAGCCTGAGTGACACCTCCTCCCGCCGGCCGCGGTGGTCTAGCGGTTCTAGGCGTGCAGTCCGGAACCGCGCGACTGCTACGGTCGCAGGTTCGAATCCTGCTTCGGGCATGGATGTGTGTAATGTCCTTAGGTTAGTTAGGTTTAAGTAGTTCTAAGTTCTAGGGGACTGATGACCAGAGTAGTCAAGTCCCATAGTGCTCAGAGCCATTTGAACCATTTGAACACCTCTTCACTGCTGTAAGCGGAGGGCGGGCGAGAGCCAGCAGCGTTCGGTCGGGTTCGGTTCGCAGGTGTTCTGTCATGTTGGGATGGTCACCGGTCTTTCAAAAATAGTTCGCATGTTTTTCCGCTCGCGGCACGGCAGGGCAACTGCTTTTGTTTTTTATGCGAGTTGCGATAGACGTGAGTGCACTTCTGCAAATAAAAGAATGTGGACATCGTAAGTGCTTGTGGAGTTCCTAGACACCCACAGCACAAATGTCGTCAAAGCAGTGGACCACGCTTGACAGGAATCTGCCGAAGCAGTGAAAGGTCCAAATCGGACGTTAGTTGCAGGATAAATTTGTTAGAAGCTTACTTACTTACTTACTCACTGGTCATACCGGACTCGGGAGTCCATTACCGCAGCAACGTATTTTCGCCACCTGTCCCTGTTTTGGGCTATTTCCTTCCATCGCCTTCAATACCTAGGCTCCTCAAATCAGCCTTCACTTTGTCCTCCCATCTACGCCTCGGTCTCCCCACAGGACGTTTTCCCTCTAGGTGCCCTACCAGTACTCTGCGCGCTGCCCTGCCCTCATCCATACGAGCTACGTGACCCGCCCATAGCAGCCTACGTGATTTAATAATACAGATTATGCCAGGGCTTGAACAGAGTTCGTGAACCTCTTCGTTTATGCAGTTTTCGCCACTCTCCGCTAATGTCATCCCTTTTTGCTCCGAAAATTTTCCTCAAAATTTTGTTTTCAGATACTCGAAATGGCTTTTCATTTTGCACAGTGAGAGACCAAGTCTCACACCCATACAGCATAACTGGTAGAATAATAGTTTTGTATTTTCTAATCTTTAAATTCCTAGACAATATCTGTGATGAAAGTAATCTATTCGGTGAGAAGTAGCACGCATTTCCCGCCCGTAATATCTTCTTCAGTTTGGATTTAATCTCATATATCGAAGTGATGTCTACGCCTAGATACTTAAATGTGTTCACTTTTTCATACTGCATGTCTCCAACTCTTGACATTTCCTGATCTACTGCTGTTGGCATTCTAGTAGTAACCAGGTATTTAGTTTTGTCTTCACTTATCCTTAGACCTAAATCTTCACTTGCCTTCATTAACGCATTTTCATTTGCTGTTACAGATTCTTTCCTATCGCTAATGATGTTTAGATCATCTGCATACCCTAATATCTCAATATTTCCATTTAACTCCACATCCTCTGAATTATCTGCTGCCATTCCTACAATATATTCTAGGACTAAATTAAAAAGTATCGGAGACAGGGCATCTCCCTGCTTAAGTCCGTTCTTTATTACAGATTCTTCTGACTCCAATTTCCCCACACGCACTCTACCTCTTGTATTTTTCAAACTCGCTTCTATAAGAGTAACATACTTGTTTGGTATCCAAGTTCCAAAAGAATTCTGTACAATTTTGATAGCAATACTGAATCATATGCTTTTGTAAAATCTATGAAGAGATTATGATCTGGATTATTGTATTCCCATTCCTTTTCCAAAATTTGACGCAGGGTGAATATTTGGCCTATAGTTGATCTGTTGCTCCGAAAGCCAGCTTGGTAATCCCCCACAATTTCATCTGCATATGGTGTAAGCCTGCTTAGCAGAATATTCGAGAAAATTTTATATAGTTACCCCTCTTTATGCTACCCTCCCCCTGCCAACGGGTTTCTTGAATATCTGTAATGTCTACATAGTATCTATCTAATTCGTCTAATAACGTCTGGAGCGGTCCTGGCTTCTTCAAACTTTTCGCGTTCCATGATCCCAACCTGAAAGTTCCTTTCGGCCTGAATCTTTTCGAAGTAGGTTTCACCCGGAGATCCGAATGGGAACCTAGTTTACCTCCGGAATATTTTACTTCAAAGGGACCCATGCCCATTAATGTTGCTGATCTTGATGAATATATTTGATAGTAAGAGAAGAAGAAACAGCGATGGTTCAACACGCCATCGCCTGCTCCCCACCGGCTATCCGCGACTGATTATTTTTTTGCATTCGCAGCTACACTTCATATCTGAAGGCCGCATCCCCTATCCGCAACCTGGGGACGTGCTGTTCTGTGGTGGTAGTGGCCCACTTGTTAGAAGCTTGGACGATAAATTCGTTAGATGCTTTCGACAGACGTGAACGGAAACGGAACAGACAGTCACAAGATTTTGTGTTGCTTCCTTTTGAAAAGGACCAACATGGTAAGTATTCGAGAAAGTAATCAGATATGAATAAGTAAGCCTATCTGTTATGATGATTAATGCAAAACGAGACAAACATTCAAAGTGGTTTTAATCACATCCCTTATATACCACTGTTATTTTAGGAGTTCTTCATGTAATTACGGAATAGACAAAAATCAATTGTACCTCTATCACACTCTCTCCCCACCAACACAGTACAGGGTGTCCATAAACTATAACTTAGACTTCAATGCCTTTAAAACTATACTAGTTACTAACAGATGGTTATCATCATGTGACACGATAACTCAAAAACTTTTTTTCTTCTTTCATACCCGTCAGTGTGTGCATCCTTCGCCGGTGTTCCATTTCTCGTCAGGTACGATTCAAGATCACTGACGTTCCACTCTGAAATGTATTCCGGGTGTGTGCCTTCAAGTCCCGCACATAACCTCACTGGAAGAAGTTAGTGGTGTGAGGTCAGGGGCCCGAGGCATGTGTATGAACCAGGCCATACACTGAGCCTCCTCCTGCGGCGTCCACATTTTATCAGGTTTTGAAGTTAAATATTGTGCCAAAATTGAATCGCCAGGAAGGTTAAAAAACATTATAAGCTATTTTATCATATATAGTAAAATACTTGTTAAAAACTGATATAGTTTTAATTTTATTAATGTCTTAGGTTTTACAGATATTTTATGACAATCGGTATGGCTGCGCGTCTTGTCACGATCCGCTAGGCTCACCACGTCGGAGGTCGGAGGTTCGAGTCCTCCGTCGGGCATGTGTGTGTGTGTGTGTGTGTGTGTGTGTGTGTGTGTGTGTGTGTGTGTGTGTTGTCCTTAGCGTAAGTTAGTTTGAGCTGGATTAAGTAGTGTGTAAGCTTAGGCACTGATGACCTCAGCACTTTGGTCCCATACGACCTTACCACAAATGTCCAACACCCAGTATAACAGCAGGTTTTTCCAAGTATCCTTCATGAAAAGTCACACACTTTTTCGCAAATTGTAGTAACAGAACGCATGTTTACGTTCTGCTTCTACAATGTGCGAAAAAGTGTGTGACTATGTTTATATCCCAGTATGTACTGCAAAATTAAAGATGTGTATTGTGTATACCAACTGCACAACAAAAGCTGATATCATACTGTGTGAAACTGCAAACAACTAAAAGACCTGATGTAAATCACTAAAAAGCACCAGAAGATGAGCCTCCAGGGCTCGAAATGCATGGTGCAGTAAATAAACGCAAATTGTGACTGAAGGCTGTTTGTTCTTCATTTTACGAAAGTAAGACAGTCGCGGACGAAACACTGGAAAACAATGGATAAAATTGACTTATCCTTTTTTCTTTTCCTACGTCAGCACTCTCGCTGAGAAAAAACAAACCTATCTAAGTGTCACAGTTTTGCGTCAAGGACATACTAGCATCGTATCGATTGAAACGAATGTATAGATTCATAATGAAAAAAGGGAAAGAAAAAAACAATAACGCATCTTTGATAGGTTGACACACTCTTGTCGCCTCATGTTCCCTCTATTATAAGCGCTTGTGTTCACAGTAAACTGTGAACGCTGACGAAGCGTTTGCGAATGGTGGTTCGCTTGTCTACGCTTGCAACCGCTTCAGAGGGAACGAGTCTAGAGATCTGAAGTCGACGAGTCGCGCCTTCTGCCGTCTGATCAGGCCACCCGCCAAGCACGCGTGCTGTAGGGGTCACCTCCGGCGGCGTCAGGCGCGAGCCGTATCAAGCGGAGCGGCTTTGCGCCTATGTCCTATTCTCCGGATTCGTCCGGTTTATTTACTCTAGCTGACAATAAAAGTGAAGCACCCACCAAAGGAAGAGAATTCAATTAAACTTCAGAGGCTGAGAGACTATATGATGTTATTTCAGTGATTACAAAATCGAATCAAATTTACAGCGAACTTGTCGATATTGGCTCACTTTATCATACGACGTTGCACCCGCTCCGGCCCGGATGGATGCACTGATTTGATTCGGAAAGGTGTCATGAAGCCGATGTGTCCTCTCCTGAGGCACGATTGCCAACATTTGTTGTAACAGGTGCTCGGTATCCTGGATACTCGCACCTGAACAGAGTTCTTGGTGGCTGTAGGAGTACCTGAATATCATCCAGACAGTTCATAGATTGACTTGCTGTGTAAGGTCGAGCATTGTCCTGCTGAAATACGGCACCACCCACCGTCGCTTGAGGGGTAACACATGAGAATGCAGGACATCCCTGATGTGCTGTTGTGCTGTCGGAGTTCCCTCAGTCTCTACCCCTCAGTCGTGATTGTAATCATTCCCGAAGACTCCCCACATATTGACACCAGGAGTAACATCGCTGTACTCAACAAAACAATGGAAGAAGGTGACCGCCTCGCTGACGATGTTCACCAGGAGTAGTGCAGAACTGCGATCCGTTGCTGAACCCAGTGCGACGTCATTCATCAGCAGTCCATGGTGACAATACCACTGAAGACGAAGCCGTTTCTGTTGTGGCGCCAATGGCAGCCTACACACGGGACGGTATTTTCTTATTCCGACTGCTGCTAGTCTCTTGCAAATGGTGTCAGACGACACACAGTGTTGCAATGACTCCATTACCTGTTCTTGCATGGCAGGCGCGGATGTGCAGGGGTTACGATGTTCGTGATGCTGAAAACAGTGATCCTCTCTTGTGGCGCTCAGACGTTGTCGATCAGAACCTCGATGACAAGGATGTCGCCCTCTCGTTCCCATGCAGTCCAGCATCGGGCCACTGTCACATCTGAAAAAAAAGATCAAAATGGCTC
Source organism: Schistocerca gregaria (assembly GCF_023897955.1). Lineage (NCBI taxonomy): Eukaryota > Metazoa > Arthropoda > Insecta > Orthoptera > Acrididae > Schistocerca > Schistocerca gregaria. The sequence goes on along the minus strand of NC_064928.1, from coordinate 189,747,787 downwards.
TGAGCACTATGGGACTTAACATCTGTGGTCATCAGTCCCCTAGCACTTAGAACTACTTAAACCTAACTAACCTAAGGACATCACACACATCCATGCCCGAGGTAGGATTCGAACCTGTGACCGTAGCAGTCGCGCGGTTCCGCACTGAGCGCCTAGAACCGCTAGACCACCGCGGCGGGCTCACATCTGAATTCCGCTGCAAGTCTGGGTACTGCGGCATTCGACCAGCTGGCCAAATGGAATTCCACAATGTTGACCCCGTTGGACTCTTGTCAGGTGCTGATAACCCTGTCTCACAGCTCACAACAGGCGTACACCATATCTCTGTGTCCTTCATAGTGATCACTCAACATCTGACTCTGTTTTATATATATATATATATGTGTGTGTGTGTGTGTGTGTGTGTGTGTGTGGGTGTGTGTGTGGGTGGGTGGGTGGGTGGGTGTGGTAAAAGTACTAATCAACATTAATGCATTTTTCGGCCTGTTCTACCTGTCAGAGAAAATTGTTGCAGCTGTAAACATGTACATTTCCACCGATGGTGTGTACGTATAAGAAGTTGCGCTGACATCTGACCATGTCTTCTTTAGGCGTAACTTTTTTCATCAGGTTTTGTACTGCTCTATGTTTGAATTGTGCTATATCTATCATTAGTGGTCCCATGTGAATTTCGGTTCGAGTGGTGTTTCTGTCTACAAAATTACTCAGATGCATAAATTGTGACGAATAGATGGAAATTGGACTGGCGGATCATATTATAAACAGAGACAAAGGCTACCCCTTAAGTAAACTGTTGAATCCTTGCCCATATTTGTACATACTCAACAGGGATTCATCATACCTGCCAGCTTTTAGTCTACGTTAAATGGCACCAGCGACAATTTCTCTTGCAGAGTATCCGTACAGAATGAGGGGGCTCCTGGTTAAGTAGTGACATGCTGTAGACGTGATAGAATTAAATTAGATCCACAGTTGGAATACAGCGGGAACGTAATGATAGAAGAAATGAACAAATATAAACGACGTGTTAGACGTAATACACTTAGAATCTCCAGTGGAATATAGCGGGAATATAATAACAGATATTCACAGAAATGCGCAGTTCTTCAATGATGTGTTACAACGGTCCTATATAGAATAATATGCATAAAAAAATATAGGAGACGAGATGTCAATTACATATTGAAGGAATCACACGAGAATAAACTGGAAACAGCGACGAACACTGGTAGAAAAACACTCTATCGGGTGTGGATGGAATTACTATATTACATCTCAGAGCAGCTCCAAAGAAAGAAACATTTAAAACATTACATTGCGTCTACCACAACCCTCTAAATACCGCAACAAAGGAAGACAGCAAAAGTAATCAAGACACCAAAACCATTAAAGAATCCGAAATCTCATCGACCTATAACATTATTATCAACTATTAAAAACTGCTTTGAGTCAATTTTAAACAGACATGTACACAAATTTGCAGGAGGTCAAAAGCTAATACCAGATATACAATCGGGTTTTAGAAAGCAACGTTCAAATGAGACCCGACCATAGGAGTATATAGTAGCATCTCCAAAGCATTAAATATCACAGACTGTGCGTCGCCTTTGTATTTGGACATAGAAAGAGCGTTCAACAGGGTGTGGTTGCAATGGTTATATTACAAGCTTAGTAATTTTGGTGTTCTAATTCAATTCATTTCACTTTTTAGCTCCATAACTGACAATAGACCCACCTAAGTATCGATTAATAGAAAATATTCTAGCCCTTTCATTACAGAAGCTGGTGTGCCGCGGGGTGCTGTTCTTCCAGCTTTACTATGTAGCTTAGTATACAGTCGATATTCCACCACACCCGTGGTCTAGGGGTAGCGTCTTTGATTCATAATCAAAACGTCTTCGGTCCCGGGTTCGATCCCCGCCACTGCCTAAATTGGCGACATAAAAAGTCAGCCTCATTCTGCCAACGGCCTTGTCAAAGAGGGCGGAGGAGCGGATAGAGGTTCAGGGCACTCTCTTGTCCTGGGGGTGGGAAATTGCCCCTAAAGGCGGAAGAATCAGCAATGATCAACGACATGAGGATGCAGAAGGCAATGGAAACCACTGCATTAAAGACACGTAACGTGTATCCACAGGACATGTGGCCTGTAGTTGAAGAAGTGTCATTATGATCTCTCCATTGGCAAACGATTCCGGAATAGTCCCCCATTCGGATCTCCAAGGAGGGGACTGCCAAGGGAGAGGTTACCATTAGAAAAAGATTGAATAATCAACGAAAGGATAATGTTCTACGAGTCGGAGTGTGGAATGTCAGAAGCTTGAACGTGGTAGGAAAACTAGAAAATCTGAAAAGGGAAATGCAAAGGCTCAATCTAGATATAGTAGGGGTCAGTGAAGTGAAGTGTAAGGAAGACCAGGATTTCTGATCAGATGAGTATCGGGTAATATCAACAGCAGCAGAAAATGGTAACAGGTGTAGGATTCGTTATGAATAGGAAGGTAGGGCAGAGGGTGTGTTACTGTGAACAGTTCAGTGACCGGGTTGTTCTAATCAGAATCGACAGCAGACCAACACCGACAACGATAATTCAGGTATACATGCCGACGTCGCAAGCTGAAGATGAACAGATAGAGAAAGTGTATGAGGATATTAAAAGGGTAATGCAGTATGTAAAGGGGGACGAAAATCTAATAGTCATGGGCAACTGGAATGCAGTTGTAGGGGAAGAAGAAAACGTTACAGGAGAATATGGGCTTGGGACAAGGAATGGAAGAGTAGAAAGACTAATTGAGTTCTGTAACAAGTTTCAGCTGGTAATAGCGAATACCCTGTTCAAGAGGAGGAGGTATACTTGGAAAAGGCCGGGATATACGGGAAGATTTCAATTAGATTACATCATAGTCAGACAGAGATTCCGAAATCAGATACTGGATTGTAAGGCGTACCCAGGAGCAGATATAGACTCCGATCACAATATAGTAGTGATGAAGACTAGGTTGAAGTTCAAGACATTAGTCAGGAAGAATCAATACGCAAAGAAGTGGGATACGGCAGTTCTAAGGAATGACGAGATACGTTTGAAGTTCTCTAACGCTATAGATACAGAAATAAGGAATAGCGCAGTAGGCAGCACAGTTGAAGAGGTATGGACATCTCTAAAAAGGGCCATCACAGAAGTTGGGAAGGAAAACATAGGTACAAAGAAGGTAGCTGCGAAGAAACCATACGTAACAGAAGAAATACTTCAGTTGATTGATGAAAGGAGGAAGTACAAACATGTTCCGGGAAAATCCGGAATACAGAAATACAAGTCGCTGAGGAATGAAATAAATAGGAAGTGCAGGGAAGCTAAGACGAAATGGCTGCAGGAAACATGAGAAGACATCGAAAAAGATATAATTGTCGGAAGGACAGACTCAGCATACAGGAAAGTCAAAACAACCTTTGGTGACATTAAAAGCAACGGTGGTAACATTAAGGGTGCAACGGGAATTCCACTGTTAAATGCAGAAGAGAGAGCAGATAGGTGGAAAGAATACATTGAAAGCCTCTATGAGGGTGAAGATTTGTCTAATGTGATAGAAGAAGAAACAGGGGTTGATTTAGAAGAGATAGAGGATCCAGTATTAGAATCGGTATTTAAAAGAGCTTCGGAGGACTTACGGTCAAATAAGGCAGAAGGGATAGATAACATTCCATCAGAATTTCTAAAATCATTAGGGGAAGTGGCAACAAAACGACTATTTACGTTGGAGTGTAGAATATATGAGTCTGGCGACATACCATCTGACTTTCGGAAAAGCATCATACACACAATTCCGAAGACGGCAGGAGCTGACAAGTGCGAGAATTATCGCACAATCAGCTTAACAGCGCATGCACCGAAGCTGCTTACAAGAATAATATACAGAAGAATGGAAAAGAAAATTGAGAATGCGCTAGGTGATAATCAGTTTGGCTTTAGGAAAAGTAAAGGCACGAGGGAGGCAATTCTGACGTTACGGCAAATAATGGAAACAGGGCTGAAGAAAAATCAAGACACGTTCATAGGATTTGTCGACATGGAAAAAGCGTTCGACAATATAAAATGGTGCAATCTGTTAGAGATTCTGAAAAAAGTAGGGGTAAGCTATAGGGAGAGACGGGTCGTATACAATATGGACAACAACCAAGAGGGAATAATAAGAGTGGACGATCAAGAACGAAGTGCTCGTATTAAGAAGGGTGTAAGACAAGGCTGTAGCCTTTCGCCCCTACTCTTCAATCTGTACATCGAGGAAGCAATGATGGAAATAAAAGAAAGGTTCAGGAGTGGAATTAAAATACAAGGTGAAAGGATATCAATGATACGATTCGCTGATGACATTGCTATCCTGAGTGAAAGTGAAGAAGAATTACATGATCTGCTGAACGGAATGAACAGTCTAATGAGTACACAGTATGGTTTGAGAGTAAATCGGAGAAAGACGAAGGTAATGAGAAGTAGTAGAAATAAGAACAGCGAGAAACTTAACATCAGGATTGATGGTCACGAAGTCAATGAAGTTAAGGAATTCTGCTACCTAGGCAGTAAAATAACCAATGACGGACGGAGCAAGGAGGACATCAAAAGCAGACTCGCTATGGCAAAAAAAAGCATTTCTGGCCAAGAGAAGTCTCTTAATATCAAATACCGGCCTTAATTTGAGGAAGAATTTTCTGAGGATGTACGTCTGGAGTACAGCATTGTATGGTAGTGAAACATGGACTGTGGGAAAACCGGAACAGAAGAGAATCGAAGCATTTGAGATGTGGTGCTATAGACGAATGTTGAAAATTAGGTGGGCTGATAAGGTAAGTAATGAGGAGGTTCTACGCAGAATCGGAGAGGAAAGGAATATGTGGAAAACACTGATAAGGAGGAGGGACAGGATGATAGGACATCTGCTGAGACATGAGGGAATGACTTCCATGGTACTAGAGGGAGCTGTAGAGGGCAAAAACTGTAGAGGAAGACAGAGATTGGAATACGTCAAACAAATAATTGAGGACGTAGGTTGCAAGTGCTACTCTGACATGAAAAGGTTAGCACAGGGGAGGAATTCGTGGTGGGCCGCATCAAACCAGTCAGTAGACCGATGACCAAAAAAAAAAAAAAAAAAAAAAATTCCACAGTCCACCAAGTGGAATGAGGGCTTGGCCCTTTATGCAGATGACACAGTTTATTGGTGTCATGAGAAAGACCTGAATCATACTAATAAACAATGTTGTTGTTGTATTATGACCTTCAGTCCAAAGACTGGTTTGATGCAGCTCTCCATGCTACCGTATCCTGTGCAAGCTTCTACATCTCCCAGTACCTACTGCAGCCCACATCCTTCTCAATCTGTTTAGTGTATTCATCTCTTAGTCTCCGTCTACGATTTCTCCTCCCACCCAACCCACTCCACCACCCACGCTCCCCTCCAGTACTGAATTGGTGATCCCTTGATAACGAATTTCTTTTAGTACTTGAATTGTGTACATCCAAAAAAAATGAGAATGTATTCTGATACCACGGAACTGCTTTGTTAAAGACTTCCTGCATACACCGTGAACTGCATGTAAAATGTTTAATAGCCAGACCAGTATTTGGTCGTATAACCTATAGTCTGTAACACTCACGTGTCAGTCATAAATTCTTTGTGATGTTCAACTCGATGTTCACCTAGAAAGCAAGGAATCATTTGGATACCTAGAGAACGCAGTTACAACCATTTCTTCTAAGGAATACATCATTCACATTCGCTTGATCCGATGATACTAGTCTTTCCGTCCCTATTAGTGTTGTATTGCGAAACCGTCGAATGGTGTTTGCGTGTCAGTGGCACGTTAGATGGATACGCCGTACTCGGCGAACATTTACTGTTTGCACGATAAGTGCCGATGTGATAAGGAATACCACTCAATCCATGATAAAAAGATAGCAGCACTGCACTGATACCAATGGTCACCACTTCGAACACCTTCTCTAAATGGACGTTCATGCCACCTTTTTGACCTTCGTTGACCTTCAAAGACCTTACTGTTACACATCATTGGATTCGTCTCGATAGCTGCTATCATAAAATAAGTACCAAACTATAGCATCGTATTAAAAAAAGTTGACCTTCATATCTATGACGTGGCCCCACCTATCAACAAAACACCAACGTCATATTATGGCCCCCGTTGTCCGATGCAACATTTTTCCCACAAACTTTTAAGCTACTATCATACTTTCGGAGTTATTCTAGGTGGCAATAGTTAGTGACTCACCCTGTATATAAGTGATCTCGTAGAAAGCGTCGCATGCTCTTTAAGGCTATTCGCAGATGATGCAGTTGTCTATACCAAAGTAGCAACGCCAGAAGATAACAAGAATTTGCATAACGACCTGCAGAGAATTGATGAATGGTGCAGGCTCTGGCAGTTGACCCTGAACGTAAATAAATGTAACATTTTGCGCATACATAGGAAAAGAAATTCAATACTTTACAGCTACACTATCGATGAATAACAGCTGGAGACAATATCTGCTGTAAAATATCTAGGCGTAACCATCCAGAGCGACCTTAAGTGGAATGTCCTCATAAAACAGATAGTGGGAAAAGCAGATGTATATCCTGGCTGACACTAAATACGTTATCGTGTATGAAACTGCTGCCAAATCTTAAACGTTGACATTCCTGTTGTAACCACTAAAAGAACTGGACACATCGTTCATGCAGGGTAAAGATGTCACCGTTTAAGGTATGACAGCAGTAACATACACGACAATTTGTGTACTATGAGATAGGGCACATTTCCTACCCTATCATATTAACACATGGCTGTAATTGGGTTCAAAATGGTTCAAATGGCTCTGAGCACTATGGGACATAACTGCTGAGGTCATCAGTCCACTAGAACTTAGAACTACTTAAACCTAACTAACCTAAGGACATCACACACACCCATGCCCGATGCAAGATTCGAACCTGCGACAGTAGCGGCAGCGCGGTTCCAGACTGTGGCGCCTAGAACCGCTCGGCCACTTCGGCCGGCGCTGTAATTGGGTTCCAGGTATCAGCACGTTTGTTTGGTTTCTAGATGAATATCGAGTTTAATGTCACAAATAATTTGTAATTAACTCAAATGTCATTGATATAAAATATTTTAATTGACGCACGTGACTCTGGTATAGGGATACATAAAGTAAGCTGACGATGGGTTATGCAGACGAATACTGGTTTTACTATTAAACATTTTAAACAGAGCACATGGTGTTCGCAGGATGACCTTTAACGAATACACTCCTGGAAATGGAAAAAAGAACACATTGACACCGGTGTGTCAGACCCACCATACTTGCTCCGGACACTGCGAGAGGGCTGTACAAGCAATGATCACACGCAAGGCACAGCGGACACACCAGGAACCGCGGTGTTGGCCGTCGAATGGCGCTAGCTGCGCACCATTTGTGCACCGCCGCCGTCAGTGTCAGCCAGTTTGCCGTGGCATACAGAGTTCCATCGCAGTCTTTAACACTGGTAGCATGCCGCGACAGCGTGGACGTGAACCTTATGTGCAGTTGACGGACTTTGAGCGAGGGCGTATAGTGGGCATGCGGGAGGCCGGCTGGACGTACCGCCGAATTGCTCAACACGTGGGGCGTGAGGTCTCCACAGTACATCGATGTTGTCGCCAGTGGTCGGCGGAAGGTGCACGTGCCCGTCGACCTGGCACCGGACCGCAGCGACGCCCGGATGCACGCCAAGACCGTAGGATCCTACGCAGTGCCGTAGGGGACCGCACCGCCACTTCCCAGCAAATTAGGGACACTGTTGCCCCTGGGGTATCGGCGAGGACCATTCGCAACCGTCTCCATGAAGCTGGGCTACGGTCCCGCACACCGTTAGGCCGTCTTCCGCTCACGCCCCAACATCGTGCAGCCCGCCTCCAGTGGTGTCGCGACAGGCGTGAATGGAGGGACGAATGGAGACGTGTCGTCTTCAGCGATGAGAGTCGCTTCTGCCTTGGTGTCAATGATGGTCGTATGCGTGTTTGGCGCCGTGCAGGTGAGCGTCACAATCAGGACTGCATACGACCGAGGCAAACAGGACCAACGCCCGGCATCATGGTGTGGGGAGCGATCTCCTACACTGGCCGTACACCTCTGGTGATCGTCGAGGGGACACTGAATAGTGCACGGTGCATCCAAACCGTCATCGAACCCATCGTTCTACCATTCCTAGACCGGCAAGGGAACTTGCTGTTCCAACAGGACAATGCACGTCTGCATGTATCCCGTGCCACCCAAAGTGCTCTAGAAGGTATAAGTAAACTACCCTGGCCAGCAAGATCTCCGGATCTGTCCCCCATTGAGCATGTTTGGGACTGGATGAAGCGTCGTCTCACGCGGTCTGCACGTCCAGCACGAACGCTGGTCCAACTGAGGGGCCAGGTGGAAATGGCATGGCAAGTCGTTCCACAGGACTACATCCAGCATCTCTACGATCGTCTCCATGGGAGAATAGCTGCCTGCATTGCTGCGAAAGGTGGATATACACTGTACTAGTGCCGACATTGTGCATGCTCTGTTGCCTGTGTCTATGTGCCTGTGGTTCTGTCAGTGTGATCATGTGATGTATCTGACCCCAGGAATGTGTCAATAAAGTTTCCCCTTCCTGGGACAATGAATTCACGGTGTTCTTATTTCAATTTCCAGGAGTGTATTTGCCAACTGCGGAGGACGAAATATTCAAGATTTTTACAGATTTATGCTGATCGCCTCAGCAATGCAAAAGATAATGAGAAAACTTACAAAACTCAGTAATTTGTTAAGAACGTTCTAAGAGCCATACTAGGAAACTGACTAGTTTTAGTGCCAGTAAGAGAGTTTCTGTTTCGCGTGTCATTAATAAGGAGGCTCTACGTTTTGTTTGATGTAGTGCAAGTAGATGTATACGACCGTATTGTTTTAATCGGTAACACTGTTGTCAACAAAATGCACATCTCCTACCTTTTACACTTTTTACAAGAGAATAACAATTAATTCAAGAAAAATTTATTTCAGTACTGGCTTCTGTTTCTTACACAACTACATTCTTGGCACCAGATGTTGCACATTTTACTGCATAACTCTTTGTGCTCCTATGGCTTTTCACAACATTTTCCAGGCAGATCTTGTTTTCTCTCTTCACTTCCCCAACTTTTTTTTCTATTTTTGAAAGTCACACTAACTCCCTCCTTTACAACCTCGTTTTATTGATAGAAACGAGAGCTTATATGCACATTGCTTGCTACAAAAATTGTGCATCGATAAACGGACACATTGAGGCTTGGCACTTGGACCGCCATAGGGATGCACTGCTTGATACAGAGACCATACACCATCTACTAACAACTGCTTCAAATATACTCGCCATGATTGGCACTTTGGAAAATGTCTAGCTACATGGAATATTATCAAGAACACAACAGCACAAAAAGCGCGTCGTATGAATAAAAATAGCTTTTATAATGTGTGACATTTCACTCGTTATTTATACGGCTCTCATCCTTGTTATTTCCTAATCCAAAACGACGGACTTTTGTTATAGCGGACTGCGACAAGAAGAGCTCGTCATTAGTGGGGCAGCTCTTATTCAGTGGGTTCTTCAGAGCAGTAACAGTCTGCAACGCATTTAATGGTTTCAAAAAATTTGGAATCGAACCTCACTATACCTTTCTGTTTAACAAGCATGATTTTTCTGCTACGAAAACCAAAGACGGCGTTTTTCTTACGGGCCATATCGAAGAAGAATGGTCTTGCTTGGGCTACAACCACAGGAGCTCGTAAGGGGTTGCCTAATGACCGTTAGATAGAGGAAAATTCAGAACTACAGCCTTCGACAAATGGTGCTGCCATTAAGCCAAAACAGTATCGAACTACAGGAGTTGAACAAAAGAAAGGAAACGTCACGGGAAAGACATGCCAGAACATAAATGCAGATGCAAGCAAAGTGTGAAGGTGGTACTGTTTGACCACGTTAGGCACACTCAACTGTCAGTCGCGGTCAATACGGTGTTCTGTGTAGCTGGTGTTGTTGTGAGTTCGGCATGTCGCAGCTCAGTGTATTCGAAAGTAGGCACATTGTTCGTGTTCGTATAGTCGTTGCTTCCGCAACCAAGAGAGCTAAAGTGTGTTTCGAGCTAGGTGTTTCAAGACGCCCCGTATCGGAGATTTATCCTGCGTACACGGGAGGAAGAAAATCATCATCCGCTACTTAACAACACGGACGAAAGTGTGTAGCTGATTGATCGTCAGGACTGTCATTGAAATGGATTTTCACGAAAAATAAGAGGACGGCAGGTGCAAAAGTCACTGCATAACGCGAACCCTACCAGCACAAAAACAGCACGAAGGTAGCTCCATAAGCAAAACAATTCTCAACCGCATTCTGCAGGGGCAATGAAGATGCTTCTGCAGCGTTTTCGCTGGCAAGTGTTTGATCACCCACAATACAGCCCGTAAATGGTTCTCTCTGGGTTTCATGTGTGCTCAGATAACCTCTGGCTATGAAGACAACATCTTGGCACAGACCACGAGCTGTAGGCCAGCGTAGAGAATTGGCAGAAAGCACTGCCGGCTGCCTTCTATGGCGAGGGTATTGGAAAGTTGGATCGGGGACTATGTAAATAAAAACCTGGAAGCTGTAGCTAACTGTTGTAAGTAAAACGTTTTCCATTTTCAAAGTGGTCTCCATTTCGCACCCGATCGGACCTTTCTTTCTGAATGGCCCCAGTATGTATGGAAATGAGCATATGGCATCGTTGGCCGGGAGGCCCCTATACGGGGAACTTCGGCTGCTAAGTGCAAGTCTTATTTCGCTCGACGCCACATTGGACGCTTTGCACGCCGGCGATGAGGATGAAATGATGTTGAGGACACCGCAACACCCAGTCCTTGAGCGGAGAAAATCCTCAACCCGGCCGGGAATCGAAACTGGGCCTTCTTGCATGGGAGGCAAGCGTTTTATAATCCATCTAGGCAGGCTAAAACTAGTATGTATAATAGAGAATAATAGTGGTTCTATCAAACTTTCCTGGGGCGCTCCTGACGATATCCTGAGGTCTCAAGGTCCACACATGTACGTATTAGATTTGAAGATTATTTTAGTCGACGTAGCGTCGAGTGGTTTGCAGGTCAGAGCAATGTAATCAAAAAGATTATCAATGTCTGTGCTCAAGGCTCCATAAGTGGCCCACTGATCTTGAATCTTTGAACTGAACCGCAGTTACAGCCATTACATGGGGCAGAAGCTAAAGAAGAGGTATCCAACGCAGATGACATCCTATTACTTGTGTCTGCAGACTCCAGGGCGAGACTTGAGGAAAAGGCGAATGATGTGCTTGCTCAGATGCAGCACTGGTGCAAGGGCAGCGAACTGACTGTAGCTGTACATAAAAGCACATACGTACTTCTGAAGAGAAGACTCTCTCTTGCCAGTAACCTTTCCCTGAGACTACTCGGAATCCCTGAAAAACGCAACACCCAGCTCTGTTTGTAGATGTTTAGACATTCTTCTGGAGGAGAAAATAAACGTTCTACAAAGTGTCCAATCTGTTATTCAGAAAGCTGCTGACAGTATGCGCAAGACTGCTGACTATAAATTTTCTTCCGTGTGGTGCGGTCATAACTTCAGCGCTATTGTGGGCTTCGCTGCCAGCGTTTGGGCGCATCGCCTTACGAGACTAGGCAGCTGCAAAAGAATACTGAGACGAATTCAGCGGAGCGTACTTCTGATGCTCAACGGTCCCTTTCGCACTGCACTTGGTGATTCTCTGGCTGTGTTCGATAGTTACCGTTGTACGGTATTGACTGGGGCCTGGACAGATGATCGTGTGTACTGATAAAAAACATTTACGAACCTGGAATTTAGATGAATGGCAGTCTGATTGGAGCACTAGAAACACTACAAGGTGGGTTTACAGTATATTCGAAAGCAGAAGGAACAGGCTCTAACTGCTCGACATTGCCTCTGCTCCTATTAACAGGTCACGGCCCATATCCGAAACATTGCCATCGAGTGGGATGTAGTGACGCTCCAATCTGTGAATATGGAGAGGAAGGTTCCACTGACCACGTCGCTCCCAGTTGTCCCCGTTTTTAGGTAGAGAGAGACTGCAGACAGCAGTTAAGCGACGAAAACTTGTGAACTACAGTTAATACGATTGCACGCAGGATTTCTAAAAGGCAGCAGCTTAACTTTCTGTCTACAAAATCAAGTACACGTTCGAAATATCAAAACTAACGTCAACAGATCACAAGAAGCGTATCTTTCGTTATGAATAATGATAGGTACATGTAAACGTAATCAAGAAAATCGAAATATTAAAAAGAAGAAAGAAAAAATGCTATAACCATCCACACAGGTAGTTGTAGATTCGAGGATTACCAAGTCACGCACATACCAGTGTAGTCAGTGTAGAATAGTGTAGCAGCCAGAGGTTTAGAATGAGATTATGTTATCATGGTTATTGAATATGTACGACCTGTTTACAGTTTCCAGATAAGAGGTCTAAAATTCGTGGCAATAAATTCAATCGAATTACCTTCTACAGCTCCCTCCATTACCATTGAAATTACTCCCTGATGTCTTAATACACTCCTGTCCTTGTCAACGTTTACCGTATGTTCTGTCTTCGCTGTTTGTGCCGAAAACTTCCTCATTCCTTACCTTATCAGTCCATCCAATTATCAGGGTCCTTCTGTAGACCACGTCTTAGACGCTTCGATTGTCGTCTTTTCGTGGTTTCCCGACACTCCATGATTCACTGTCACACGATGCTGCGCTCCAAAACTATTTTATTAGAAATTTCTGTTTCAAATTAAGGCCGATATCTTACAGCGGTCTTATCTTGGCCAGGAGTATCCTATTTGCCTGTGCGAGCCTACTTTTTAGTCCTCCTTGTTTCGTCTGTCATGTGTTTTTTGCTTCCATAGTTTCAGAATTGCTTAGCATCGTCTTCTTCCTGGCCCCAGATTTTGATGTTAAGATTATCGCTTGCCTCATTTCTGCTTCTTCTCATCACTTTCGATTATCTTCCGTTGACTTTCAAGCTATATTTTGCACTAAGTAGACAGTTCGTCCGATTCATAATGAATATTAATCCCACTCCTGAATCTAACACTTATTTCTAGCATTGCTTCTTCGATGTATGGATTTAATATTAAGGGAGAAAGGGTGAACCCTAGTCTTACACCCACTTTAATCCGAGCAGTTCCTGTTTGTTCCCCCTTGAATCTTGTATGTACTGTTTGTTCCTATATTTCTCAAGATTTCGAACATCTTGCACCATTACAATGTATTCACTATGTATCATTAATTTATGAATAGTCTGACATGAAGGGCTTATTTCAGTAGTGGTAAAAGTCCATTTTTGTTCATATTGAGATACAGAGTCCTACAGTTAAATGAGCGCTGAAAAATCTGCAGTTGAGATACCAGAAATACACTCCTGGAAACTGAAATTCATTGTCCCGGGAAGGGGAAACTTTATTGACACATTCCTGGGGTCAGATACATCACATGATCACACTGACAGAACCACAGGCACATAGACAAAGGCAACAGAGCATGCACAATGTCGGCCCTAGTACAGTGTATATCCACCTTTCGCAGCAATGCAGGCTGCTATTCTCCCATGGAGACGATCGTAGAGATGCTGGATGTAGTCCTGTGGAACGGCTTGCCACGCCATTTCCACCTGGCGCCTCAGTTGGACCAGCGTTCGTGCTGGACGTGCAGACCGCGTGAGACGACGCTTCATCCAGTCACAAACATGCTCAGTGGGGGACAGATCCGGAGATCTTGCTGGCCAGGGTAGTTGTCTTACACCTTCTAGAGCACGTTGGGTGGCACGGGATACATGCGGACGTGCATTGTCCTGTTGGAACAGCAAGTTCCCGTGCCGGTCTAGGAATGGTAGAACGATGGGTTCGATGACGGTTTGGATGTACCGTGCACTATTCAGTGTCCCCTCGACGATCACCAGAGGTGTACGGCCAGTGTAGGAGATCGCTCCCCACACCATGATGCCGGGTGTTGGCCCTGTGTGCCTCGGTCGTATGCAGTCCTGATTGTGGCGCTCACCTGCACGGCGCCAAACACGCATACGACCATCATTGGCACCAAGGCAGAAGCGACTCTCATCGCTGAAGACGACACGTCTCCATTCGTCCCGCGATTCACGCCTGTCGCGACACCACTGGAGGCGGGCTGCACGATGTTGGGGCGTGAGCGGAAGACGGCCTAACGGTGTGCGGGACCATAGCCCAGCTTCATGAAGATGGTTGCGAATGGTCCTCACCGATACCCCATGAGCAACAGTGTCCCTAATTTGCTGGGAAGTGGCGGTGCGGTCCCCTACGGCACTGCGTAGGATCCTACGGTCTTGGCATGCATCCATGCGTCGCTGCGGTCCGTCCCAGGTCGACGGGCACGTGCACCTTCCGCCGACCACTGGTGACAACATCGATGTACTGTGGAGACCTCACACCCCACGTGTTGACCAATTCGGCGGTACGTCCACCCGGCCTCCCGCATGCCCACTATACGCCCTCGCTCAAAGTTCGTCAACTGCACATACGGTTCACGTCCACGCTGTCGCGGCATGCTACCAGTGTTAAAGACTGCGATGGAGCTCCGTCTGCTACGGCAAACTGGCTGACACTGACGGCGGCGGTGCACTAATGCTGCGCAGCTAGCGCCATTCGACGGCCAACACCGTGGTTCCTGGTGTGTGCGCTGTGCCGTGCGTGTGATCATTGCTTGTACAGCCCTCTCGCAGTGTCCGGAGCAAGTATGGTGGGTCTGACACACCGGTGTCAATGTGTTCTTTTTTCCATTTCCAGAAGTGTATTCAAGCATATGGCTTCCTGTCAGACATGAACCTTTCTTTGGGTTTGTTTTCCTCATTAATTTCAGAAGCTTTATAGACAAAGAAGTGGAGGTAATGGACTTGTACCACTATAGTAAAAAGTCCTTCATACATTCAAAGTATACAAATGTGTCCAATTTTTAACTATATTCTCATCTTCCTCCGTTGTCAAAGAAACTTTGCCCCAGTACTGTTATTACACGCTGAGGCGACAAAACACGGGATACCTCCCAGTATCGTGTAGGACACCCTTTCACCCGCTATAGTGTAGCAATCTTACGTGGCATCGAAGCAATAGGTCCTTGTAACTCCCTTGCAGAAACATTGATCCACGCTGCCTCTGTAGCCGTCCATAATTGCGAAAGTCTTGCCGCTGCAGTATTTTGCTCACTTAAGTCCCGTAAGTGTTCAATGGGATTCATGTTCGGTGATATGAGTGACCAAATCACTCGCTCGAATTGTCCAGGATGTTCTTCAAACCAATCGCGTACAACTGTGGCCCACTGACATGTCGTGTTGTCATAAAAAAAAAATCCTCCATTTTATGGAAATATGAAGTTCGTGAATGGACGCAAATAAAGTGGCCGAACATGACCATGTACAGTCAATGATCGGTTAGCTTGGACCAGAACACCCCATGTAAACACAGCATATAGCATTACAGAGCCACCACCAGCTCGCACAGTACCTTGTTGACAACTCGGGTGCATGGCTTCATCGCGTCTCCGCCACACTGGAACCCTACCATTAGCTCTTGACCAACTTAAATCGGGACTCACTGACCAGGCCACGGTTTTCCAGTCGACTATGGTGCAACCGATGTCACCACCAGCCAGGAGAGGCGCTGCAGGCGGTGTTATGCTGTTAGCAAAGGCACTTGCGTCGGTCTTCTGCTGCCAGAGCCCATTAACGCCACTTTCCACCGCACTGTACTAACCGACACTTTCGTCGTAAGTCCCACATATATATTTCCCGGTTATTTAAGTGTTGCTTGTCTGTCAGCACTGACAACTCCACACAAACGGCGCTGCTCAAAAATGGTTCATATGGCTCTGAGCACTATGGGACTTAACAGCTATGGTCATCAGTCCCCTAGAACTTCAAACTATTTAAACCTAACTAACCTAAGGACATCACACAACACACAGCCATCACGAGGCAGAGAAAATCCAAACGGCGCTGCTCTCGGTCGTTAAGTGAAGGCCGGTGCCCACTGCGTTGTCTTTGCCGAAAAGTAGTGTAATCTCCTGCGAGGTTGATGGATTGTTGAAGATCGTCTAAATTATCGGCAGCCATCATGAGCATATCGAATGTTGTTGATGAAAGACTCCACTAACTTTTACTCCTTTTCCCATATTGATTACAAAGGCAATATACAACTCCTCCCGGGCGGGTTCTCTGCTCTGGAATACGATGGGAGTGACACTCACCGAAACGTTGCACCTTTCCGGCAAAACTCACTCGAGATTTCGATGTTAGCTCAACTGGACGGAGAGGTTAACTGTTAACGTCGTGAGCGTACAACCAGCCCTCCCTAACTTCCACCACAGACATTACAATGAGTTGTAGCTGCGGAACTTATGAATGTAATGCCATGCTTTTCCTTATCTTTGAATGAGTGCTGTTCTGACACGAAAGTAATCCGTTGCAATACGGTTAGTTCATTTCTTAACTGTAGCGAAATTTTGACTGTCGTTTCAACTTTCCTCTTGCCTTGCTGCAGTTAACTTTTG
The DNA here is from genome assembly GCF_023897955.1 of Schistocerca gregaria. Lineage (NCBI taxonomy): Eukaryota > Metazoa > Arthropoda > Insecta > Orthoptera > Acrididae > Schistocerca > Schistocerca gregaria. Next base: position 189,731,150 of record NC_064928.1, on the reverse strand, counting down.
GACAGTAGCCGTCCCCACACACTTCCGAGTGACTACGCGGAAAGTAACATCGGTGTAGGTCCAGTCTGTTTGCAGTGTCCCATAAGTCAACCTGACGCCAGCCACTGCATCTTCGATGGAGAACCGTCATCGTAAACGTCGGGTTCAATAGGCAATAAAGATCGAGGCAGTGTCGCGTGAGTTCAGCACTGTTCCAGTTGCTGACGCAGTGTGATCCAGGGCACGTTTCCACAACTTCATCGCTTGACGCTATAACACTATCGCATTCCTCAAGCAATAGCTACAGCCAGTGTTTAGATAAAAGCTACATACGGAGACCCACCATACTTGCTCCGGACACTACGAGAGGGCTGTACAAGCAATGATCACACGCACGGCACAGCGGACACACCAGGAACCGCGGTGTTGGCCGTCGAATGGCGCTAGCTGCGCAGCATTTGTGCACCGCCACCGTCAGTGTCAGCCAGTTTGCCGTGGCATACGGAGCTCCATCGCAGTCTTTAACACTGGTAGCATGCCGCGACAGCGTGGACGTAAACCGTATGTGCAGTTGACGGACTTTGAGCGAGGGCGTATAGTGGGCATGCGGGAGGCCGGGTGGACGTACCGCCGAATTGCTCAACACGTGGGGCGTGAGATCTCCACAGTACATCGATGTTGTCGCCAGTGGTCGGCGGAAGGTGCACGTGGCCGTCGACCTGGGACCGGACCGCAGCGACGCACGGATGCACGCCAAGACCGTAGGATCCTACGCAGTGCCGTAGGGGACCGCACCGCCACTTCCCAGCAAATTAGGGACACTGTTGCTCCTGGGGTATCGGCGAGGACCATTCGCAACCGTCTCCATGAAGCTGGGCTACGGTCCCGCACACCGTTAGGCCGTCTTCCGCTCACGCCCCAACATCGTGCAGCCCGCCTCCAGTGGTGTCGCGACAGGCGTGAATGGAGGGACGAATGGAGACGTGTCGTCTTCAGCGATGAGAGTCGCTTCTGCCTTGGTGCCAATGATGGTCGTATGCGTATTTGGCGCCGTGCAGGTGAGCGCCACAATCAGGACTGCATACGACGGACGCACACACGGCCAACACCCGGCATCATGGTGTGGGGAGCGATCTCCTACACTGGCCGTACACCTCTGGTGATCGTCGAGGGGACACTGAATTGTGCGCGGTACATCCAAACCGTCATCGAACCGATCGTTCTACCATTCCTAGACCGGCAAGGGAACTTGCTGTTCCAACAGGACAATGCACGTCCGCATGTATCCCGTGCCACCCAAAGTACTCCAGACGGTGTAAGTCAACTACCCTGGCCAGCAAGATCTCCGGATCTGTCCCCCATTGAGCATGTTTGGACTGGATGAAGCGTCGTCTCACGCTGTCTGCACGTCCAGCACGAACGCTGGTCCAACTGAGGCGCCAGGTGGAAATGGCATGGCAAGCCGTTCCACAGAACTACATGCAGAATCTCTACGATCGTCTCCATGGGAGAATAGCAGCCTGCATTGCTGCGGAACGTGGATACACACTGTACTAGTGCCGACATTGTGCATGCTCTGTTGTCTGTGTCTATGTGCCTGTGGTTCTGTCAGTGTGATAATGTGATGTATCTGACCCCAGGAAGGTGTCAATAAATTTTCCCCTTCCTGGGACAATGAATTCACGGTGTTCTTATTTCAATTTCCAGGAGTGTATATATTGAGTCGCGTAAGAAGTGCAGTCGCGTAAGATGTGCGATTGCACGTATCGGCATGCGGTGTTCGGCGAACCGTAATGGACTATGGAGCACAATCGTTGGTACATGCACAATAATTACAACGTTTATATTTACCGTGATAATAAGGCAAGAACATGTTTTTAAATGGGAGGCTGTACTTTTTTTACCGTCATTCGAACGCTCTGGAAAAGACGCGTATAGTGATGTAACGCATGTTGCTGTTGTGGTTCAAACTTTGCTTGAAAGAGGGCGGATGAGGATTTACCCACGTAGCGTAGGCCACGCGTGCTGCATGGAGCACGGCAACTCGGCCCGCGGATGGCGCGAGGCGTGTTTACGGTCTGCAGCCGCTTCCGTCCGTCTCGAAAATGTTCAAATGTGTGTGAAATCTTACGGGACTTAACTGCTAAGGTCATCAGTCCCTAAGCTTACACACTACTTTACCTAAAATATCCTAAGGACAAACACACACACACCCATGCCCGAGGGAGGACTCGAACCTCCGACGGGACCAGCCGCACAGTCCATGACTGCAGCTCCTGAGACCGCTCGGCTAATCCCGCGTGGCTCCGACCGCCTCGACCTTCAATCGTACAATATTTCCCAACCACTTTTAAGCGAAGTTTGAATCACAATAGTAACATGCGTTACGTCACTGTACGCGTATTTTCCAGAGCGTTCGAATGATGGTAAAAAAGAAGTATAGCGTCCCATTTAAAAAACATGGACTTGCCTCGTTATCTCGGTCAATATAAACGTTGTGATTACTGTGCATGTACCAAAGTATGTGTCCCATAGTCGGCTATGTTTCACCGAACACCGCTTGTCGATATGTGCAATCGCCTACGGAATAATGGGGGTGTTATGTCTTACGCGACTCACTCTGTGCCGGCCGGAGTGGCCGAGCGGTTCTAGGCGCTTCAGTCTGGAACCGCATGGCCGCCACGGTCGGAGGTTCGAATTCTGCCTCGGGCATGGATGTGTGTGATGTCCTTAGGTTAGTTTGGTTTAAGTAGTTCTAGGTTCTAGGAGACTGATGACCTCAGAAGAAAGTCCCACAGTGCTCTGAGCCATTTTTGAACTCACCGTATATATATATATATATATATATATATATATATATATATATATATATATATATATATATATATATATGTCACCGGCCATCTGACCATCTTCTTCAGTGCGGATGCAGAAACACTGCAAAAATCCGCGAGTAATAATGGGCAGGGGCAGTAAGAATATAGTGCAGGACAATGAGTTGGGAATGTGGATCTCACGGGAGGCGTGCCAGATATAAGTCCCTGGCAGTCGCACTATCCTCTGTGTCGTCGCTGGCTCCGATGGATAGAGCGTCTGCCACGTAAGCAGGAGATCCCGTGCTCGCGTCCCGGTCGGGGCATATATTTTCAACTGTCCCCGTTGACTTAGATCAACGCCTATATGCAGCTAGGCGTATTCATTTCATTGTAATTTCATACTATTCAGTTTGTCTCACTTGTAGTTTCTTATCACGAATGGTAGTATTTGCATTCGTTGAATATTCCCGTTGCTCCTTTCGTAGACCAGTAACAGACTAAATCGAATCTTCCATGTTTTCAGAACTCACACATCCGACCGCTTCACAGAAAAAAAATGAGCACCGTGAGCAGTGACTACAGATGCTGCTACCTACCTGTAGAAAACCCTGCTGATTATCTCCCCTGAAACCAAAACTATATAACTGTTTGAAGTCAGAAGGGAAAGTGAAACACTAAAACACAACAAGTAACCATTTCATGGTTTATGGGAAGTAAATTTCCCATGAAATTACATTTTAAGGAAAAAAGCAATGCTCCACGACAGAATTATCCGAATGGGATGGAAATCGGTATATGTCATGTGCATGTACAGACAAACAAAACATTATCATTTCAAGAAACCTTGGATGATTCATTCAAGAGGAAGAGTTTCACAAACTGAGCAAGTCAGTAACTCCTTGGTCTACTTCTGGCTCTTACGCTGGCTGTCATTCGGCTTGCCGTTCGTTGGCAGAGTTTTAGTATGTGAACCTGAGGTATGCCGTGCCAAATTCTGTCCCACTGGCGAGTTGGATCGCCAAAATTCTGAGATGATGGAGGGCTCTGCCCGTAATCTTCCAAACGTTCTCGAATGGGTATATACGAGAAGACATTACTGGCCAAGGCAGGTTTTAGCAAGCAGGAGGACAAGCAGTAGACTTTTTTGTCCTCAGTCTACTGACTGGTTTGATGCGGCCCGCCACGAATTCCTTTTCTGTGCTAACCACTTCATCTCAGAGTAGCAATTGCAACCTACGTCCTCAATTATTTGCTTGATGTATTCCAATCTCTGTCTTCCTCTACAGTTTTTGCTCTCTACAGCTCCCTCTAGTACCATGGAAGTCATTCCCTCATGTCTTAGCAGATGTCCTATCGTTCTGTCCCTTCTCCTTATCAGTGTTTTACACATATTCCTTTCCTCTCCGATTCTGCGTAGAACCTCCTCATTCCTTACCTTATCAGTCCATCTAATTTTCAACATTCGTCTGTAGCACCACATCTCAAATGCTTCGATTCTCTTCTGTTCCGGTTTTCCCACCGTCCATGTTTCACCACCATACAATGCTGTACTCCAGACGTACATCCTCAGAAATTTCTTCCTCAAATTAAGACCGGTATTTGATATTAGTAGACTTCTCTTGGCCAGAAATGCCTTTTTTGCCATAGCGAGTCTGCTTTTGATGTCCTCCTTGCTCCGTCCGTCATTGGTTATTTTACTGCCTAGGTAGCAGAATTCCTTAACTTCATTGACTTCGTGACCATTAGTCCTGATGTTAACTTTCTCGCTGTTCTCATTTCTACTACTTCTCATTACCTTCGACTTTCTCCGATTTACTCTCAAACCATACTGTGTACTCATTAGACTGTTCATTCCGTTCAGCAGATCATTTAATTCTTCTTCACTTTCACTCAGGATAGCAATGTCATCAGCGAATCGTATCATTGATATCCTTTCACCTTGTATTTTAATTCCACTCCTGAACCTTTCTTTTATTTCCATCATTGCTTCCTCGATGTACAGATTCAAGAGTAGGGGCGAAAGGCTACAGCCTTGTCTTACACCCTTCTTAATACGGGCACTTCGTTCTTGATCGTCCACTCTTATTATTCCCTCTTGGTTGTTGTACATATTGTATATGACCCGTCTCTCCCTATAGCTTACCCCTACTTTTTTCAGAATCTTGGAAGAGCTTGCACCATTTTATATTGTCGGACGCTTTTTCCAGGTCGACAAATCCTATGAACGTGTCTTGATTTTTCTTCAGCCTTGCTTCCATTATTAGCCGTAACGTCAGAATTGCCTCTCTCGTGCCTTTACTTTTCCTAAAGCCAAACTGATCGTCACCTAGCGCAGTCTCAATTTTCTTTTCCATTCTTCTGTATATTTTTCTTGTAAGCAGCTTCGATGCGTGAGCTGTTAAGCTGATTGTGCGATAATTCTCGCACTTGTCAGCTCTTGCCGTCTTCGGAATTGTGTGGATGATACTTTTCCGAAAGTCAGATGGTATGTCGCCAGATTCATATATTCTACACACCAACGTGAATAGTCGTTTTGTTGCCACTTCCCCTAATGATTTTAGATATTCTGATGGAATGTTATCTATCCCTTCTGCCTTTTATGGCCGTAAGTCCTCCAAAGCTCTTTTAAATTCCGATTCTAATACTGGATCCCCTATCTCTTCTAAATCGACCCCTGTTTCTTCTTCTATCACATCAGACAAATCTTCACCCTCATAGAGGCTTTCAATGTATTCATTCCACCTATCTGCTCTCTCCTCTGCATTTAATAGTGGAATTCCCGTTGCACTCTCAATGTTACCACCGTTGCTTTTAATGTCACCAAAGGTTGTTTTGACTTTCCTGTATGCTGAGTCTGTCGTTCTGACAATTATATCTTTTTCAATGTCTTCACATTTTTCCTGCAGCCATTTCGTCTTAGCTTCCATGCACTACCTATTTATTTCATTCCTCAGCGACTTGTATTTCTGTATTCCTGATTTTCCCAGAACATGTTTGTACTTCCCCCTTTCATCAATCAACTGAAGTATTTCTTCTGTTACCCATGGTTTCTTCGCAGCTCCCTTCTTTGTACCTATGTTTTCCTTCCCAACTTCTGTGATGGCCCTTTTTAGAGATGTCCATTCCTCTTCAACCTTGCTGCCTACTGCGCTATTCCTTATTGCTATATCTATAGCGTTAGAGAACTTCAAACGTATCTCGTCATTTCTTAGAACTTCCGTATCCCACTTATTAGCGTATTGATTCTTCCTGACTAATGTCTTGAACTTCAGCCTACTCTTCATCACTGCTATATTGTGATCTGAGTCTATATCTGCTCCTGGGTACGCCTTACAATCCAGTATCTGATTTCGGAATCTCTGTCTGACCATGATGTAATCTAATTGAAATCTTCCCGTATCTCCCGGCCTTTTCCAAGTATACCTCCTCCTCTTGTGATTCATGAACAGGGTATTCGCTATTACTAGCTGTAACTTGTTACAGAACTCAATTAGTCTTTCTCCTCTTTCATTCCTTGTCCCAAGCCCATATTCTCCTGTAACCTTTTCTTCTACTCCTTCCCCTACAACTGCATTCCAGTCGCCGATGACTATTAGATTTCGTCCCCCTTTACATACTGCGTTACCCTTTCAATATCCTCATACACTTTCTCTATCTGTTCATCTTCGGCATGTATACCTGAACTATCGTTGTCAGTGTTGGTCTGCTTACGATTCTGATTAGAACAACCCGGTCACTGAACTGTTCACAGTAACACACCCTCTGCCCTACCTTCCTATTCATAACGAATCCTACACCTGTTATACCATTTTCTGCTGCTGTTGATATTACCCGATACTCATTTGACCAGAAATCCTTGTCTTCCTACCACTTCACTCACTGACCCCTACTATATCTAGATTGAGCCTTTGCATTTCCCTTTTCAGATTTTCTAGTTTCCCTAGCACGTTCAATCTTCTGACATTCCACGCCCTGACTCGTAGAACATTATTCAATCTTTTTCTCACGGTAACCTCCCCCTTGGCAGTCCCCTCCTGGAGATCCGGAATCTTTTGCCAATGGAGAGATCATCATGACACTTCTTCAACTACAGGCCATATGTCCTGTGGATACACGTTACGTGTCTTTAATACAGTAGACTAGAGATGGGCAAAGTCGTTCATCCTTGAGAACTAATTCACCGGTGATAGCTCTTTGTTTTGGGAACCGTTCATTCTTACTCGTTCACCGTTCATTGTGCTTGGTATAGGGTTCTTATGAAAAATTGAAAATGAGTAGCATAGGTGAGTGAAGATGGAAGGCTGCAAGAGGGTGCAGTTGCCTCCTCCCTGAAGTACTGAGTTTTTATTCATAACAGAATTTTCACACACTTGTAATTTTCGTGATTCTGCAAAACATCTCGTTTAGCCAACTGCCACGTGATGTGGCTGATCGCACGGAAATAATGTAAGGTGGCACACGTAAAACCCGGCCCGGAATACAGACTGTTCGCCAATTACGTACGATTTGTTGACCGCTAAGAGCAGAATAGGTAAACATGTAATAATTAGGCAGTGAAGAAGTAACAAATAAGCTAATGCAAACAACTGCGAAACAATAAATGACTACTGGTAAGCGACAATGAGCAGTCTAGCACTCGGGGCCGAGCTTTCGTGCGCCACCCTGTTCTACCGAAATAGTATTGTAGGAGTTACCATATTCTCTTTACAAAATGTGAAGGCATACAGTCGATTGCGAAGCGCCGGCTTCATTCGGTGTAAGTCGGTCTGACTTCCATAACAACGAGCATTCTCTTTTACGTCGGGTCACTCGTGTGTGCCGTGCCGACGTCCTTTGCATGTGTAATAAAAAAAATCTTGCCTTTCTACAAGTGTTTCTTCTACTGTTCATCGAAGTAGTGAAGCAAGCTGATACGCCGTTTGGTTGCCTGAAAAGATGTATGTATTACATATCTCGTAATTTTTATGTAATTTACGTAATTTACGTAATTATGAAATACACTCCTGGAAATGGAAAAAAGAACACATTGACACCGGTGTGTCAGACCCACCATACTTGCTCCGGACACTGCGAGAGGGCTGTACAAGCAATGATCAGACGCACGGCACAGCGGACACACCAGGAACTGCGGGGTTGGCAGTCGAATGGCGCTAGCTGCGCAGCATTTGTGCACCGCCGCCGTCAGTGTCAGCCAGTTTGCCGTGGCATACGGAGCTCCATCGCAGTCTTTAACACTGGTAGCATGCCGCGACAGCGTGGACGTGAACCGTATGTGCAGTTGACGGACTTTGAGCGAGGGCGTATAGTGGCCATGCGGGAGGCCGGGTGGACGTACCGCCGAATTGCTCAACACGTGGGGTGTGAGGTCTCCACAGTACATCGATGTTGTCGCCAGTGGTCGGCGGAAGGTGCACGTGCCCGTCGACCTGGGACGGACCGCAGCGACGCATGGATGCATGCCAAGACCGTAGGATCCTACGCAGTGCCGTAGGGGACCGCACCGCCACTTCCCAGCAAATTAGGGACACTGTTGCTCCTGGGGTATCGGCGAGGACCATTCGCAACCGTCTCCATGAAGCTCGGCTACGGTCCCGCACACCGTTAGGCCGTCTTCCGCTCACGCCCCAACATCGTACAGCCCGCCTCCAGTGGTGTCGCGACAGGCGTGAATGGAGGCACGAATGGAGACGTGTCGTCTTCAGCGATGAGAGTCGCTTCTGCCTTGGTGCCAATGATGGTCGTATGCGTGTTTGGTGCCGTGCAGGTGAGCGCCACAATCAGGACTGCATACGACCGAGGCACACAGGGCCAACACCCGGCATCATGGTGTGGGGAGTGATCTCCTACACTGGCCGTTCACCTCTGGTGATCGTCGAGGGGACACTGAATAGTGCACGGTACATCCAAACCGTCATCGAACGCATCGTTCTGCCATTCCTAGACCGGCAAGGGAACTTGCTGTTCCAACAGGACAATGCACGTCCGCATGTATCCCGTGCCACCCAACGTGCTCTAGAAGGTGTAAGTCAACTACCCTGGCCAGCAAGATCTCCAGATCTGTCCCCCATTGAGCATGTTTGGGACTGGATGAAGCGTCGTCTCACGCGGTCTGCACGTCCAGCACGAACGCTGGTCCAACTGAGGCGCCAGGTGGAAATGGCATGGCAAGCCGTTCCACAGGACTACATCCAGCATCTCTACGATCGTCTCCATGGGAGAATAGCAGCCTGCATTGCTGCGAAAGGTGGATATACACTGTACTAGTGCCGACATTGTGCATGCTCTGTTGCCTGTGTTTGTGTGCCTGTGGTTCTGTCAGTGTGATCATGTGATGTATCTGACCCCAGGAAGGTGTCAATAAAGTTTCCCCTTCCTGGGACAATGAATTCACGGTGTTCTTATTTCAATTTCCAGGAATGTCGCTGACGCTGAATAGAACACGAAAAGACCCAGAAGTTCAGAGTTCAAAAAAGGGTTTGAAACAGATATAGAATTGGCGTGCGAAGCGAACGAAACGAACAACAACTCGATACTGAACTATGAGCAGTCGGCAGTGGAACTGCGACGAGTGGCCACGCGAAGGAGGACGAGTCCGGCCAAGCGAGACCGAGAACGAGACAGAGGGGGAACGGGACCGAGGCTGGAACGAGGCCGGCTGACGTGCTATTCGGAAACGAGACCGTCTCTGTCCCGTTCCCGGGAACTATAAGTAGAAAGCCGCGACCGAAGGGAACTATGAAAGACCGTTACTTAGAATTCGTTCCTCGCTCGTTCTGTTCGTCTTGGTGAACCGTTCCTTTGGACCCGTTAGTTCGCGAATGACCCATCTCTACAGTAGACACCCTCGCCGTGTGCTAGCGGGCATTATGCTGCTGAAATACAACCGCAGGACGTTTTGCCACGAAGGGCAAAAAAAAAAAAAAAAAAAAACGGAGCGTAGAACATCGTCGACGTACCTCTGTGCTTTAAGCATGCAGCGGATGACAACCAAAGGTTGTTCAATGTAAAGAAACGGCATCCCAGACCATCGCTCCCAGGTCATAGCAATCTATAAAAAGCGTAGAAAATCTGATGCACATAATTGCCGGCCAAATTCACTGACATCGATTTGTTGTAGAATCATGGAACATATTTTGTGTTCAGGCATAATGACCTTTCTAGACTCTGAGAAGCTAATCTGCAGAAACCAGCACGGTTTTAGGAAACAGCGAGACACAGCTGGCCCTCTTTGTGCACGATATACAACAGGCTCTAGATACCGGCTCCCAGGTTGATGCCGTATTTCTCGACTTTCGAAAGGCGTTCGACTGAGTTCCGCACTGTCGCTTGCTCCAAAAAGTTCACCCTTACGGTCTATCCGATGACATATGCGGTTGGATAGAAAGTTTTCTAACAGACAGGGAGCAGTATATCGTCCTGAACGGGGTAACTTCAACAGACACAAGAGTAAATTCAGGTGCGCCCCAGGGCAGCGTAATAGGTCCTCTGCTTTTTACTATTTGCATAAACGATATTGTTGATGGTATTGACAGCGGCGTTAGACTGTATGCCGATGAGGCTGTAGTCTACAGGAAAGTAGTATCACACGAGAGTTGTGAACAAATCAACGTGGATTTGCAGAAAATAAGTGCGTGGTGTAATGACTGGCAGTTATCTCTCAATATTAGTAAGTGTAATCTACTGCGTATAACAAGGCGAAATTCCCCATTAACGTATCAGTACAAAATAAATGATCAGTCTTTGGAAGCGGTAACATCAGTCAAGTGTCTGGTCGTGACTATTCGAAATGATCTCAAATGGAACGATCAGATTACACAAGCAACGGGTAAGGCGAACTCTAGATTGCGGTTTATTGGTAGAATCCTGAAGCGATGCAGTCCTTCCTCACAATACGTTAGTTCGTTCAGTCTTACAGTATTTTTCGTCTGTATGGGACCCTTACCAGTTAGGTCTGATTCAAGAGATTGAGAAGGTCCAAACAAGAGCGGCAAGATTCGTGACGTACATTTAGCCATCGCGAGAGCGTTGCAAATCTCATAGAAAGTTTCAAGTGGGACTCACTAAATTCCGAAATCCAATCTTCACCGAGGATGTAGAGTATATATTACTACCACCAACTTTCAAATCGCGTAATGATCATCATTCAAAGATAAGGGAAATAAGAGTTCGTACTGATCGTTCAGACAGTCGTTTTCCCCTCGCACGGTCCGCTAGTGGAACAGGGGGGGGGGGGGGGGGGGGATATGACTCTGGCGCGAATTGTGCCCTCCGGCACACATCGCTTGGTGGCTAGCGGAGTATACATCTAGATGTAGATGGAATGGAGGGCGGCAGTGAGGTTGATATCCCCCCACTGTCCGGGGAATATCCACACATGTCGTCGGCCAGGAAACTCACTGAATGCAGCAGAACTGGCTTCAGTGATGACCGCTTCGAACTGATCCCCGATGACCGGCGAACAGAACAGGAAGCTGAAACTGCCACTCATTCAAGGCAAACTGAGTAAACAAGAGGGCAGTCATAAATGATGTACAGAAAAAATATCGACAAAAAATACGAGGAAAACATACGCACGGTGCCAACTCCAATAAACAGCCGGAGAAACACGCACAACTACGTGAAGATCCGTCGCACACAGAGGGGAATCACTGCACGATGATACGGGTCGGATATCGGGAAGCCGCCTGACGTGTCTTTGAAAAAGGGCACAACGTTACGGCCGGTCGCCTCAGGAACAAGCAGCTCACAGTACAGCACCTTGTCACCTGCTCGTGGTTTCATCGGCCCTCAGCCACTTTCCACAGATGCTCACGACCAGTCAACCAAATTCACGGTTCTCCGTTGACCCATTATGGATCGTGGGACGACGGCTGGCATGAATTCTTGATGCAATAATTTACCAACAGCCGTACGTATTGTAGAAATTTATTTTATTTTATGAATTTCTACGTGCTACACGTTTCGGCATTACATTGATGCCATCTTCAGGCCCCACTCGTCACAGTCGTAAAATCGCTATACACGGAAGGAGCGATATAACTGGATCCGTGAATCAAATCGTCCTGCAATAGCTCTTGGTGGCCAGGCCAGTTATATGGCTCCTTCCGTGTATGGCGATTTTACGACTGTGACGAGTGGGACGTGAAGATGGCATCAATGAAATGACGAAACTGGTAGCACGTAGAAGTTCATAAAATAAAATAAATTTCTGCAACACATCCGGCTGTTGGTAAATTATTGCATCAAATTCACTGTTGGTGAGGCGCAAAAACACCCCATCCGTGACCGTGGAACAAGATGCAGACTGAACCTACCTGTACCACGGAAGAGTGAACATAAAACTGAAACAGTATTTTCCATTAAGGAAACATTGCAACACATATTTTTTTTAATTTCTAACACAGAAGCCAAATACAAATTTTCATAAATTCAACTTTAAAAATGCTCTTATAATGAAGTAATTTCATAAAATTTTCATTCCCTATTTACTCTCTTAGAGGGCTGAATTTCCAAAAACTCCGAAACACGTATTTCTTTCTTTCCAACTGAGAAGCGAAATAACAATCTTCGAAGATGTGCCATTAAAATCATTTAGTAGTTCTTTGATAATGAATTATTTCCAAAAAACTTTCGCTCACTATTATACCCCCTAATGGTTGAATTTCCAAAAATGCTGAAACACCTTCTTTTTATTTGTGACTGAGAAACTAAATACCTGTTTTCGTAGTTCTAGCTTCAAAATTGCCTTAATGGCGACATGTTTCCAAAAAGCCTTTCATCCCCTATTTGTGACTGGATTCGTGATTTCCTCTCAGAGAGGTCACAGTTCGTAGTGATGGACTGTAAATCATCGAGCACAACAGAAGCGATATCTGGCGTTCCGCAAGGTAGTGTCATAGGCCATCTGCTGTTTATATAAATGATCTAGGTGATAATGTGAGCAGCCCCCTTAGACTGTTTGCAGATGACGCTGTAATTTACCGCCTAGTAAAATCATCAGACGATCGATTCCAATTACAAAATGATCTAGAGAGAATTTCCGGCATGGTGCGATAAGTGGCAATTAGCACCAATTAGCACTAAACAAAGAAAAGTCCTAGGTCATCCACATGGGTACTAAAAGAAATCCGATAAATTTTGGGTATACGATAAAACGCACAAATCTAAGGGCTGTCAATTCGACTGTATACTTAGGAATTACAATTACGAGCAACATAAATTAGAAAGACCACATAGATAATATTGTGGGAAAGGCGAAACAAAGACTGCGCTTTTTTGGCGACAAACCCACTGAAAAGGCAACCTACATTACACTTGTCCGTCCTCTGCTGGAATATTGCTCCGCGGTATGGGATCCTTACCAGGTTGGATTGACGGAGGACATCGAAAAAGTACAAAGAAGAGCAGCTCGTTTCGTGTTATAGCGCAGTAGGGGTGAGAGTGTCAGTGATAAGATACGCGAGTTGCGTTGCTGTCACTGAAACAAAGGTGGTTTTCTTTGCGAATGCGTAAATATTTCGTTGACACCTACCTACGTAGGGAGAAACGATCATCATATTAAGAGAAATCAGAGCTCGAACGGAAAGATTTAGATGTTCCTTTTTCCCACGTGGCATTCGAGAGTGGAATGGTAGAGGATTAGTATGAAAATGGTTCGAAGAACCCTCTGCCACGCACTTAAGTGTGAATTGCAGAGTATCCATGTAGATGTAGATGTACCCCCATTATGAGTGGAATTTAGAACAGTCCCTTCTTATACGATGCCTAGAGTATAAGATGCACACCCTCTCAAAATTTCAAGTCGCTACTCGTTGCGGTTTGCGCTTGGCGATGATGAGTCACTGAATCAGTGTGGCCCTATTTCACCCCCTTAAAAATGGAATTGCCATTTCATTAAATGATGATTACATTACTATCAAATTAGCATCCGAGGTAATATAGACTGCTGACCAGTATGCGAGGTATTCCTAGCAGAATATGTCGGATTCATATCTGCAGTTGACTGAATATACAAACAAAACAATCAAAAGTTCATTGCTTGAAGACTCCAGTTCCTCAGGGTATGTGACACAGAACTTAGTCATTGTTATGCACAAGACAAGGTAGCCCCTGAGGGCCGGCAACCCATATTACACCACAGAGGACAGGCTTGTCTATGTCTAAGGCGTATCAAAAGCACCATGCTAAACACCGGCTATTTACATACAAGATAACGGAAACAGAGATTTCGAGCACTACTTCCTGCAGGGGGAGCTCGAACCACAGCCTGCAGGAAGTATCACTACGCCAAAATCTGATTGGCTGGAGACAGCTACGTAGGGGCTAGAACCAGACCCGACGTGTAGTACACTGCGGATGCCGACCTCGTGGACTTCGACCGCTGAAGATTACGTCTTCATCTCTGAACTGGACTTTTACTAGTGTGTGTGTGTGTGTGTGTGGGTGTGTGTGTGTTATCGGGAACCTTTGTGGAAAATTACAAGTGAACCTGTGTTTGCCTCAATTAGGAGACTTTTACTGGCATCGTTATTGTTACTTTTCTTTTGTTGTTCAGTCATCAACCTTGTAAACTTACATAAGTCGTGTTTGTGAAAAATGGCGAACTGTCAGTCACAACACAAATGGGCCATTTCTTCTCAGTACTTTCATGTGCTTAACATGTCACACTTTCCTTTCGTTGGAGACGTTGGCTTTCTCTCCTAAAACCGTATTAACCAGGCACCGTCCTCCGTCAAATCAATGGTTATTCACAGGATAGGGCACAAACAGACAAACACTGTCCGAACAGGGCTTGAAGGGTCAACGGTACCGACCGGTCGCCGTGTCATCCTCAGCACATAGGTGTCACTGGATGTGGATACGGAGGGGTATGTGGTCAGCACACCGCTTTCGTGAGCGGGTGCGGTACTTCAAGTTGCTCCTCAATTATCCAGACAAGGGCTGAGTGCACCACGCTTGTAAACAGCACACGGCAGGCCCGTACGGTGTCCCATCCAAGTGGTTGACACGCCCGACGACGCTTAACTTCGGTGATCTAATGGAAAGCTGGGTTATCAATAGGGGCCGCAAATGATCAAGAAAATGTTTCGTTGTATTAAAAAAGTTCGAGACCAAAATGTGTGAAAACTGGTACTTCACTTTTCGGTTAGATACAAAGAAATAATGGATGACAGTTACTATGGATATATCACCACAAGGACGCAGAAGGCATGATTAACTAAAACCTTGGCCTATAGCTACCGGAGTCCCTTTATGGTCAGACGTCCCTCCGGAAAAAGACCATGCTTCTGCGGCTTAATTATCGCTCAGATTTTACGCTGAAGAGCCAAAAAACTGGTACACCTGCGTAATATCGTGAAGGGCCCCCTGGAGCACGCAGAAGTGCCGAACCACGAGGTGGCATGGGCTCGATTAATATCTGAAGTAGTGCTGGGAGAGAACTGACACAATGAATCCTGCAGTGTTGTCCGTGAATCCGTAAGAGTACGAGGTGATGGGAATCTCTTCTGAAGAGCACGTTGCAGGCCATCCCAGATATGATCGATAATGTTCATGTTTGGGGAGTTTGGTGGCCAGCGGAAGTGTTCAAACTCAGAAGAGTGTTTCTGGAGCTACCATCTAGCAATTCTGGAAGTGTGCGGTACCGCATAGTCCTGCTGGAATTACCCAAGTCCGTCAGAATGCACAATGGACATGAATGGGTGCAGGTGATCAGACGGGACGCTTACGTTCGTGTCACCTGTCAGAGTCGTACCGTATCACGAGTCCCACATTACTCCAACTGCACGCGCCCCACACCGGTACAGCGCCTCCACCAGCTTGAACAGTCCCCTGCTGACATGCAGGGTCCATGGATTCATGAGGTTGTCTCCATACCTGTACACGTCCATCCGCTCCAAGCAATTTGAAACGTGACTCCTCTGACCACGAAACACCTTCCCAGTCATCAACAGTCCAGTCTTGAGGGGCCCAGGGCAGGCGTGCCGTCGTGCAGTTCTTAGTACACGACTGGGCCTTCGGCACCAAAAGCCCAGATCGATGATGTTTCGTTGAATCGCTCACACGTTGACACTTGTTGACCTGCAGCAATTTGCGGAGGAGTTGCACTTCTGTCACGCTGAACGACTCTCTTCAGTTGTCATTGGCCTCTTTTTTGTAGCATCTTTTTCAGGCCGCTGCGATGTCGAAGACTGGATGCTTTACCGGATTCCTGATATTCACGGTACAGTCGTGAAATAGTCTTACGGGAAAATCCCCATTTCATCGCTGCCTTGGAGACGCTGTGTCCCATCGCTCGTGCGCCGTATACAAAACCACGTTCCAACTCACTTAAATCTTGTTAGCCTGCCACTGTGGCACCAGTATCCCACCTACACTACTGATTATTAAATTTGCTACACCACGAAGGTGACGTGCTACAGACGCGAAATTTAACCGACAGGAAGAAAATGCTGTCATATGCAAATGATTAGCTTTTCAGAGCATTCACAAAAAGATGGCGCCTATGGCAACACCTACAACTTGCTGGCATGAGGAAAATTTCCAACCGATTTCTCATACACAAACAGCAGTTGACCGGCGTTGCCTGGTATAACGTTGTTGTGATGCCTCGTGTAAGGAGGAGAAGTGCGTAGCTTCACGTTTCCGACTTTGATAAAGATCCGATTATAGCCTATCTCGATTACGGTTTATTGTATCGCATTGGTCTAGATCCAATGACTGTTAGCAGAATACTGAATGAGTGGGTTCAGGAGGGTAATACGGAACGCCGTGCTGGATCCCAACGGGCTCGTATCACTAGCAGTCGAGATGACAGGCATCTTATCCGCTGTAACGGATCCTGCAGCCACGTCTCGATCCCTGAGTCAGCAGATGGGGACGTCTGCAAGACAACAACCGTCTGCACTAACAGTTCGACGACGTTTGCAGCAGCATGGACTATCAGCTCGGAGACCGTGGATGCGGCTACCCTTGACGCTGCATCACAGACGGGAGCGCCTGCAATGGTGTACTCAACGACGAACCTGGGTGCACGAATGGCAAAACGTCATTTTTTTCGGATGAATCCAAGTTCTGTTTACAGCATCATGATGGTCGCATCCTTGTTTGGTGACATCGTGGTGAACGCACATTGGAAGCGTGTGTTCGTCATCGCCATACTGGCGTATCACCTGGCGTGATGGTATGGGGTGCCGTTGGTTACACGTCTCGGTCACCTCTTGTTCGCACTGACGGCACTATGAACAGTGGACGTTACATTTCAGATGTGTTACGACCCGCGGCTCTACCCTTCATTCGATCCCTGCACAACCCTACATTTCAGCAGGATAATGCACGACCGCATGTTGTAGGTCCTGTACGGGCCTCTCTGGATACAGAAATTGTTGGACTGCTGTCCTGGCCATCACATTATCCAGATCTCTCACCAATTGAAAACGTCTGGTCAATGGTGGCCGAGCAACTGGCTCGTCACAATACGCCAGTCATCACTCTTGATGAACTGTGGTATCGTGTTGAAGCTGTACACGCCATCCAAACTCTGTTTGACTCAATGCCCAGGCGTATCAAGGCCGTTATTACGGCCAAAGGTGGTTGTTCTGGGTACTGATTTCTCAGGATGTATGCACCCAAATTGCCTGAAAATGTAATCACATGTCAGTACTAGTATAATATATTTGTCCAATGAATACTCGTTTGTCATCTGCATTTCTTCTTGGTGTAGCAATTTTAATGGCCAGTAGTGTAACAACTGCGCCAGACACTTGTTGTCTTATACAGGCGTTGCCGACCGCAGCGCCGTATTCTACCTGTTTACGTATCTCTGCATTTAAATCCGCATGCCTGTACCAGTTTGTTTGGCGTTCCAGGTTCGAAGGAGTTTGCAACTTGTGTGCAACATAAAATTTCGATTAAAGAAAAATATTTAAAACCTGCGTGCAAACCATACGTTCTACGCTAGCGAAGCAGCGGACGCTAAGCTAGTGGGAAATAGAAGTGGCAGAAAACTTTCCGCTGGCATACTTCGCTTGACACACTTCTGACGGGTCCGTGACAGGCCGTGAAGACTTCTAGCCAGCTAATTACTGGACGCGTTCGATAAAGGAAACTGACGCACGATATCACACGCTGAACGCGTGCGTGGGCGGACAGGGCACAGCAGCTGCCGCCGCCGGGTCAGCGGGTCATTAAGCTGACCGACTGGCGGGCGGCCCAATTGACACGGTCACGCGCAGCGCCACGCTCCAGTTCCAGCAGGGGTGGGAAAAACCGATACCAGTTAAAATCGATACCAGTACTTCAGTTCTGAATATCCAGTATTTCTCGGTATTGGTTTGGTCGCGGCTACAAAACGTGTATTTCTTATTTATTGTTTTCGTAACAACCGAATAAAAAACCGAAACATGAAACATAGGGGCACTGCTAAATTTTTTCATTTTTAGGTAAATCTTTTGTTTTTAGAAAAAATGGGACTTGAAATCTGACGGCATCAGTCCCCTAGACTTAGAACTACTTAAATCTAACTAACGTAAGGCCAGCACACACATCCATGCCCGAGGTAGGTTGCGAACCTGCTACCATAGCAGCAGCGCGGTTCCAGGTTTTCATTCGTAAAATTTGCATTGGCTTGAAATATCGCGTTATTACCGCAAATGGTAGAAGCAATCAGTCCCGTTCCAATAACAACAGCTACAGAAAATAGCAGCAAACTCGTGGCGGTTCTACTTGTAGAGCATTGCAGAGACAGTAATGCCACGGTCGCCGTATGTCGCCACTTAAGGTACCCGTGCACTTGCAACGTTCACGACTTACCCTCTCCCCTTATCCAAGCCCGTAGTTTCTTGCTGTCTCAAGGGACATCCATACCACTGAAGTGCAATGCTTCCTTTGCTTTGAGAGGTTAAACATTTGTGTGCCGGTTCTGCGAAATAATGAAAACAGGAAGGGAAATTACGGTAACAGTAGTAAATTACAAACTTAAGAACGGCTCACGCGTAGTGTACAATAAGAGTAGGAAGTAGCTGATTGCTGGCTGTGTCTACAGAATACGCCTTTATCTGCTCGTAGCTCTTTGCAACGGACAAATTAATACGAAGAACAGGTGACGTAGAAGTTTTCTCAGTACCGTACCTCGTCATAATGCAAAAAGCTACGCTTGAGAAAGCAACGTTTCGGCTACGATTACAGTGGCCTTCATCAGGATCTAATGCGTCTGGGTCATCAGTAGACGCAGACGAAAAAAATTGTTCAAATGTGTGTGAAATCTTATGGGACTCAACTGCTAAGATCATCAGTCCCTTAGCTTACACACTACTTAACATAAATCATCCTTAGGACAAATACACACACCCATGCCCGAGGGAGGACTCGAACCTGCGACGCAGAAGAATCTCAGTGTAACTGTGACCGAAACGTTGCTTCCTCCAGTACAGTTTTTTTTCCAATACTACGCCGTACGATACCGAGAAAACTTTTCTGTCAACTGACGGTATCGGCGGAAGCCTACACAGTTATTTTACAAAAAAAAAAAAAAAAAACCGAATTCGTCAGCCTCATTTCTCACCCTTTAGCAGTGACTGTGCCCAAATTGTGGTATGGTTCCGGATTACAACATTGATTTTGAGCGTAGTTTGAAGAACGTTAGAATCAGTAGGAGAATAGTATTCTATCACCTATCACTTTTCGAGGAAAGCAGCGAATGGTGGACGGACTTCTTTAACTTGCATGTTGCGAGGTGCCGGGTTGGAGAGGAGTTTGTACCTCTTTAATTCAGTCGAATTTTGCATGAGAACTAGACATGCACTGTACCCCTTCCTGTCCGAGGCTGTCCGAGAGTTCTTCTCCCGAAAACGAGCGACCAAGTCGCAAGACCGATTCCGAGGAAGATCAGATCCCCAAACTGCTTCCTACGCAACGCAAGAGCGAAGCCAACATTACTCTACTCCCTACTCCCCTCGAAAACCGCGAATCAGAATTCAGTTCTGATTCCAGAATTATCCCAACCTGTCTCAGAACATCATTCTCTCCAATAGCGACTGTTCTATCCAATTTCGAGCAGGGCTTTATCACCCTCCAAGTATCCTCAGTTAAGTTGACCAATCATGCCTGTGCTATTCAGCTGAGGGCACTGAACGTGCCGTTTGACAGACTACGAAAACAACCTGCCCAGACCACCGGCCATCCGGCGCCAGACAGTCGCACCCAGCAGGGCACAGTCCACAAGTATTCTCAGAATCAAGAGGACTATGCAGTCGGTTGGTGCCAGGAATCTTCGTTCCGGACGCGCCGGAACGGTAAACACATGAAGTACGGTGACACTCAGACGTTTCACAGGTCGTTTCGCCCTGCATACAATAGGCGAAACTCGACCGACGTCAGTCTCTCCGCCAGGCGCTTAAGCCTACTGTACGAACCCCTCAGAATTCAGAGAAGTGCAGCCCCCAACCGGAAACGCAGTGTGCCACGTCATCCGATGCTCGCCTCACACAGCCACCCAGGGAAGTAAAACAACATGTTCAGGAATCGAGTGAAAAGTAATTTTTGAGCTCTCATTAAAATAATCTTATTCGGTCTGCTACTACCGTACAGTGACATAGAAAATTAATAAAATTGATGAAAATGAGAGGAGACATGCAAAAGAGGGCACGGAACCTCCCAAAGTTTCATTTAATACCTTGGTTCTACATATCTTGAAACAGAGAGAGTAAAAATTTTTCAATTCTTTTCGATTTCGTCGTTTATTACAGGAAGTACCAGGAATCAAAAAAAAAAAAAAAAAAAAAAAAAAAAAAAAAAAAAAAAAAAAAACAGGAAATCGGTTACTTAAGAAACTGGTTATTTTGAGCTGTTTTAACCGTCAGGTTAAACTGGTGTGTAAAAAGCCGATGTAACCTACAACCGGTTGTTTCGGCAAAAACCGCCATCCCTAAGCTGCAGCCGCTACAGGGATCCCCGGCGAGCGCTCAGGCGGCTGAATGCAGCCTTTGATAGAGCTGCGAGCCGGGTCGGGGATCGAACCCCTGCTCTCCACGCGCGAAGCTCACCCCTCTGACGCATCAGCCTTTGCTGTTTTCTCCATAGTGGATACCTGAGTTCAAGACATTTATTAAAAGAACGTTCCGTTTTACCACTTCTGCTGTATTTATTTTATACAAGTCTGCAGCCTTTCGTGGCTGTTGTCACTAAAGTTAAAATCTTCTGGGTTGATAGGCCGCGTAAGGCCGTGGAAGGCGAAGGTCCCGAGTTCGAGTCTCGGTCCGGCACACAGTTTTCTTCTGCCAGAAACTTTCATATCAGCGCACGGACTGCTTTAGTGTGCAAATTTCATTCTGGAAACTTCCTCCAAGCTGTGGCTAAGCCGTGTCTCTGCAGTACCCTTTCTTCAGGAGTGCTAGTCTTGGAAGGTTTGCAGGAGAGCCTCTGTAAAGTTTGGAAGCTAGGAGACGAGGTACTGGCACAAGTAAAGCTGTGAGGACGGGGCGTGAGTCGTGCTTGGGTACCTCAGTCGGCACGATAGCTCAACGTGTTCGGTCAGAGGGCTGGCTGCTCCCTGTAATAAAAAAAAGAAAAGGCTAAACGAGGATCTTGAATAGGTGTCTTCTGATGACTGCCGCGACAAAATGCAACAAACGAAAACGAACAAAGTGATCAATTTAAAAAAAATAAGTTGGTTCAGCACTTCCCCGCGGAAAGCAAAGCTACGATTTCTACTCTTGGCCTGGGGCAAAGGTTTAATCTGCCAGGAAGTTTGATACCAGCACACAATCCGCTGCAAAGTGAAAATTTCATTCTGGAAGCCTATGTACTGCTAAATAGCCTTAAGTCCTTAACACACATTTGTCAGGTAATAAGTCTTTTTCCTCTTTCAAAATATATATGGAGTGAAGAAACAGCTGGTAAAATTTACAGACGAGTCGTAACATACCCGAGGTTCAAAATGAGTGCTTAGTAATTTCTTACATAATTTCCATTTCCAGATACCTACCGATTCATTTCGAGCTGCGTAATAACGTACGGAATATTTTCCCCTACTGTATCCGCACTGCGTTTCGTAACAAGTATACAGTCCGCAATTCTTAATTACTCCTCAATCTCCTTTAAGATCAGTTTGCTGCTCTAACCGATATGATAGCTGAACTGTCGTGAAACTATCTATGCAAACGTACACCTGACTAGCCACGTTGGCTTGCCAGCGCAACCTGCTGTCAGATGCAGCAGGCTGAATGAGTCCCGTGAAGCTTGGCAGGCTAGCGGAAACCCTAGCTGGCCTCCTTTAACCACTGTGCTTCAGTCGAAGTGCACAAATTCTCCTTCCAACCTACCTGCCCCTATCTCCGCCGCAACCATTAAACCAGCTCAACCTGCCGCAACGGAGACACAAGAGTGCATGTGTACCGGCACAGGAGTCTTGCCTGCCTGCCTGTTTTCCCACTGAGCTACGCTACGTAGCAGTTTATTCCGTACGCTTTCACTGTAGTGTTATGCGGAGGGACTGGATGCTGAAGCAGAGTCTGTTTTTACTCGAGTATCACAAGACGAAGTTCACACATCAAAAAAAAGTTTTGCATCACCTCGGTTCCGAGAGTTGCTGAAACTGTAGGAACCTGTACAGAAAATTGGAATAGAGATCAACAGAAACATCATTTCCGACCTTCTTATTGCTCATGAAAATCACACATTGCGTGTTGTACCGCCATGCAGCGAGACCAGATTGCTGTACACACCGGTACCTCTAAAACCGAGTCCCACGTCCTCTTTCATTGATGCTTTCCTGTATTCGTCGTGGCATACTGTCCATAAGTTCATCGACGCAGTGTTGGTCTAGAGTCAGGTTGGTGGGTCACGTCGTCCATAAACATCCCTTTTCAATCTATCCCAGGCACGTTCGATAGGGTTCATCTCTGCAGAACATGCTGGCCACTCTAGTCGAGTGATGTCGTTATCCTGAAAGAAATCATTCACAAGATGTATACGATGGGGGCAATGAAGACGAATGCCTCGCCAATATGCTGCCGATAAGGTTGCACTATCGGTCGGAGGATGGCATTCACGTATCGTACAGCTGTTATGGCGCCGTCCATGACCACAAGCGGCGTACATCGGCCCCACATAATGTTACCCCAAAACAGCAGGGAACCTCCATGTTGCTGCACTCGCTGGACAATGTATCTAAGGTGTTCAGCCCAACCGGGTTGCCTCCAAGCATGTCTCCGACGATTGTCTGGTTGAAGGCATATGCGACACTCATCGGTGAAGAGAACGTGATGCCAATTCTGTGCGGTCCATTCGGCATGTTGTTGGGCTCATCTGTACCGCGCTGCATGGTGTCGTGGTTGTAAAGATGGAACTCGCCATGGACGTCGGGAGTGAAGTTGCGCATCATGTAGCGTACTGCGCACAGTTTGAGTCGTAACACGATGTCCTGTGGCTGCACGAAAAGCACTATTCAACATGGTGGCGTTGGTGTCAGGGTTCCTCCGAGCCATAATCCGTAGGTAGCGGTCATCCACTGCAGTAGTAACCCTTGGGCAGCGTAAGCGAGGCATGTCATCGACAGTTCCTGTCTCTCTGCATCTCCTCCATGCCCGAACAACATCGCTTCGGTTGACTCCGAGACGGCTGGACACTTCCCCTGTTGAGAGCCCTTCCTGGCACAGGGTAACAATGCGGACGCGATCGAACCGCGGTATTGAACGTCTAGGCATGGTTAAACTACAGACAACACGAGCCGTGTACCTCCTTCCTGCTGGAATGACTGGAACTGGTCGACTGTCGGATCGCCTCCGTCTAATGGGCGCTGCTCATGCTTTGTTGCTTTCGTCTTTGGGCGGGTTTAGTGACATCTCTGAACAGCCAAAAGGACTGTGTCTGTTATACGAGGTGCATTCAAGTTCTAACGCCTCCGATTCTTTTTCTAATTAGCTACTCACCCGAAATCGATGAAACTGGCGTTACTTCTCGACGTAATCGCCCTGCAGACGTACACATTTTTCACAACGCTGACGCCATGATTCCATGGCAGCGGCGGTGGCTTCTTTAGCAGTCTGTTTTGAGCACTGGAAAATCGCTGAGGCAATAGCAGCACGGCTGGTGAATGTGCGGCCACGGAGAGTGTCTTTCATTGTTAGCCAAAAGTCACTAGGAGCCAGGTCAGGTGAGTAGAGAGCATGAGGAATCACTTCAAAGTTGTTATCACGAAGAAACTGTTGCATAACGTTAGTTCGATGTGCAGGTGCGTTGTCTTGGTGAAACAGCACACGCGCAGACCTTCCCGGACGTTTTTGTTGCAGTGCAGGAAGGAATTTGTTCTTCAAAACATTTTCGTAGGATGCACCTGTTACCGTAGCGCCCTTTGGAACGCAGTGGGTAAGGATTACACTCTCGCTGTCCCAGAACATGGACACCATCATTTTTTCAGCACTGGCGGTTACCCGAAATATTTTTGGTGGCGGTGAATATGTGCGCTTCCATTGAGCTGACTGGCGCTTTGTTTCTGGATTGAAAAATGGCATCCACGTCTCATCCATTGTCACAACCGACCAAAAGAAAGTCCCATTCGTGCTGTCGTTGCGCGTCGACATTGCTCGGCAACATGCCACACGGGCAGCTGTGTGGTCGTCCGTCAACACTCGTGGCACCCACCTGGATGACACTTTTCGCATTTTCAGGTAGTCTTGCAGGATTGTGTGCACAGAACCCACAGAAATGCCAACTCTGGACTGTTCAACAGTCATTCGGCGATCCCCCAAAACAATTCTCTCCACTTCCTCGATCATGTCGTCAGACCGGCTTGTGCGAGCCCGAGGTTGTTTCGGTTTGTTGTCACACGATGTTCTGCCTTCATTAAACTGTCGCACCCACGAACGCACTTTCGACACATCCATAACTCCATCATCACATGTCTCCTTCAACTCTCGATGAATTTCAATTGGTTTCACACCACGCAAATTCAGAAAACGAATGATTGTACGCTGTTCAAGTAAGGAAAACATCGCCATTTTAAGTATTTAAAACAGTTCTCTTTCTCGCCGCTGGCGGTAAAATTCCATCTGCCGTACGGTGCTGCCATCTCTGGGACGTATTGACAATGAACGCGGCCTCGTTTTAAAACAATGCGCATGTTTCTATCTCTTTCCAGTCAGGAGAGAAAAAATCGGAGGCCTTAGAACTTGAATGCACCTCGTACAATATCCATAGCCGACGTCCATCTTCAGGAGTTCTGGGAACTAGGGTCATGCAAAACTTTTTTTGATGTGTCTGTATTTATTCTGGGTCGTTGTAAGTCAGAAAACTGTGTATTTTGTTTGTTTCCTTTTCGGCGTATGTCGGGCTTATTTGTTTATTTAGATATGAACACTTTCTCTGAACTGCATGCTCTTTCCACTAGTACCGCCTGTTCTCAGTTCGAACCACCATCAGGTCACCTCCAATATACGTTTTGTATAGTAAGCAGAACCATCTCTGAAAGTCGAGATCCTTTGCACTTGAGAACCTGACGAAGTCTACTGTACTGCAACAACAACTAAAGCAACGTTTTGGAGGTCTAGTTTTTGTAACCTTAGTGTGTTTCAGACAAATATGACCCCATTTATACCAATTTAATTACTTTTTGCAAGATAGCTTTGTGGGTTCACCGAATTCATTCTACGTGACCAAAATAGTTGATTCTAAATTTCCGAAATGCACTGTAGCAAACACGTAGTTCGTTTTTCATATTATGTTAGTGTAAAAAGTACATCCCTGAAAAAAAGCTCCTCTTTCATACAAAGTTTTCTTTGTACTACGTTTCATACCACCAGAACGTGGCTTTTAATGCCTACTAAGTCCTATTTCTTTCGCGTTTGAGTCAATGTCTCCCATCAATTTAGAAAACCTGAATACTGCTAAACGAGCTCATGTCCTTAACACACATTACCACACACTTCTCAGACGCTATGTCTTTGTCCTCTTTCAAAACATTTATGGAGCGACGAAACTGCTGACGAAATTTACAGACATGTAACATACTCGAGGACCCCGAATGAGTGTTTAGTAACTTTTCATACAATTTGCATTGCGAGACGCCATCCAATATATCAAATGGTTCAAATCGCTCTGGGCACAATGCGACTTAACTTCTGACGTCATCAGTCGCCTAGAACTTAGAACTACTTAAACCTAACTAACCTAAGGACATCACACACATCCATGCCCGAGGCAGGATTCCAACCTGCGACCATAGCGGTCACGCGGTTCCAGACTGAAGCGCCTAGAACCGCACGGCCACACCGGCCGGCCAATTTATCTTAAGTTACCTTCTGAACCCACGAAAACTTTTCCGCTACTGGACTTCCGATCTGTTTCTTAATTTCTCCTGAACCTCCTTTAAGTTTGGTTTGTCATTTTGCTTTTCCTACCGTTATGAGAAATGAGCCACGGCGAGCGATATTAACAGGATATTGCGGTCGTGGAGGAGAAGAATGCAGAGACGTGAACTCCTGCTATTTTAGCAGACTTCTGCTGCACTGTTGCCAGGAGTGCTCCGGCTGTAACTCGTTAAGTGACAAACCAATCAGGATAGCGCAGTTAATTTATAGTCCAGCCACAATTCTTCAAAGCGGCAGGTCAGAACTTTAAACTGTTTGTACTACTCAGTGTTATGTACTCTGGTGGTATTTACTGTTATCTTCTTCATTCATTATAAATTAATATTTTTTCGAAGGATTCTTCAACTCTGGGATTCAACAGGTTTCCTGTACTAAATGTTTCTAAGATATGTTTCTACTTAAATAAACATGTGTACCGGTAGTATAAAAGACGGCACGTATTACTGAAGCTTGAGCTAAGCATTTCTTTTAATGTTTGTGTCATTATATTATGTCCTACTACATGTACAAAACCCAAATATAAGTAATTTACAAATTTTTAGTGACAACGGTTTGGATAGTGCTAGCAGCTTGAAACGTCCCCTTAGAAAAATTTATACAAGACTGGTCTATGTGAAACGTCCTCTTTGAACAATTATACACGACTGTGCTTAAACTGACACATATTATTTTTATAGCGCAATGCAATCTGACTTCCAAAAGTCCCTACGAAAGAATGGCCCTGACTAGCATTAAGCTATACGTTTCACAAATCACTTACCTCACAAAAATCTTCGTTACTCAAGCTACTGCAATACAGCGAGCGCCACTACTGCCAGCTAAATAAAAGATTCTAACTACTGAAGTCACTAACTACTGATAGGCATAGTTAGCAAATGAAAGATTTTAATAGAGAACAAACAATGTATTTACCTCAATAGTCATAATATATATATAGCAGTTCATGACACCAGTTCTTACAAATTTCAAAACTCCGCCATCTCTCTCCCCACGTCCACCACTGCTGGCGGCTCACCTCTAACTGCGCAACGCTACGCGCTGTTAGCATCCAGCTGCCTCTGCTCAACACTACAATGGCAGACAACAACGCAAACTAGCCACAGACTGCGCACAGCACAGCCAGTGATTTTTCATACCGAGCGCTAAGCGGCGTTACCAATAAAAAAAACTTAAACAGCCTACTTACAAGCTGAAACCGCCAGCTTCGCTATTTTTGCGGTCAAGACAATTTCAGTGTGCAGTGTTTCCTCTTTATAGCCTAAAGTTCCTTTCGTCACGTTGTAGAGGAGTCATATGACGTTGACTTCGCTTTACGACGTGAATGATTGTGTGGCGAATGACAACACCACGAAAACTAATAAAATTTTTAATTTTTCTCTCTCTTAAAAATGTAAGTTGAAAATTTAAATATTTACCGTTTATTTTATTGCACATTCTTCGACCTCAGTGAGCTGCAAAATTTGATTTCTTCTAACTCGTATTAGTTCAAAGCTAAGGCACGGAGTAATCCACCATAGAGTATGTCAGTTAAGGATGAGTCCGCCTTTTTGCAAGTACAGAAGTTATTGTTTCGTTTTATCACCCAAATGCGTTTCACTACAGTTGCAGTATCCTCAGTGGGTTTTTTATTATTTTCCTTATATCATACATTGTGTGCGCTATGTGGCTGTGAGCTAAAATCAGCCATAGGTCTACTTTAGTACACCATTTCCACATAATAGTATTTTGCTGGTCCTTAGTTGTGACAAGTTTGTTTTTATGTGTCAAACGTGTTTTCTCTGTAGTTGAACTTAAAGTTTTCTCCTGCTCGTTTGTAAATACTGCGTTGTGTTATGTTGCTGTGGTTTGTGCTGGATACACGTTTCGCAGAGACGTAAAACTGGTGAGTGAAAGGTTTGCCCAAGCCACAGCAACGCAACACAACGCAGTATTTACAAACGAGGAGGAGAAAACTTTAAGTTCAACTACAGAAAAACACGTTTGACACATAAAAACAAACTTGTAACAGCTAAGGACCAGCAAAATACTACTATGGTGACAAGGTGTACTGAGCTACACCTAGCCACAGCACGCAAACAATGTAAAATATAACGTAAATAACAAAAAAAATTACTGATGATGCCACAGCTGTGGTTGTACGTATTTGGGTGATAACACGAAACAATAATTCGTGTACTTACAAAAATGAGGAACCATCCTTAACGCATCATTACTTTTCAGCAAGCATGGGAAATGAGCTCAGAACTCCAATATGACACAGTATTTCAATGATAATACTTCCTTATGTTCATTGCTAATATCGCTCCATATTATTCTTTTCATATTTTTTGATGGTATTTCCCTATTCCATTATTGAAAAATATTTATCTTGATCTGTATCGAAATGATTTCTAGAAAAAATAAGTATTCCATTCAAATTAAATTTCATTAATTCTTGGTCCGTAAGATCGATTTTATTCAAGTGTATTACACTCAGAACAATGCACAATATCATATCCTCTCAGCGATCGATAGACTCAGCAAGAACACGCTACTGCGTCATTCAGACTCCTCATACGTGCTTCTTTACATATTTTGGTTGAAATCGCTCTGAACACTATGGGACTTATATGAGATCATCAGTACCCTAGACTTAGGACTACTTAAACCTAACTAACCTAAGGACATCACACACATGCATGCCCGAGAGGATTCGAACCTGCGACTGTAGCAGCACCGCGGTTCCGGGATGAAGCGCCTGGAACCGCTCGGCCACAACGGTCGGCTTATTTTCTATACATTTATTGCACTGTATGTAAACAGGCTGAATACGGCGTTACGGTCATCAGCGCCTATATGAGACAACAAGTGTCTGCCGCAGTTGTTAGATCGGTTCCTGCTGCTACAATGGCAGATTATCGAGATTTAAATGAGTTTCAACGTGGTGTTATAGTCGGAGCACGAGCGATGGGACACTGCATCTCCGAGGTAGAAATGAAGTGGGGATTCTCCTGTACGACGATTTCACGAATGTACCGTGAATGTCAGAAATCCGGAAAGACATAAAATCTCCGACATCGCTGCAGCCGGTTTTAAAATGGTTCAAATGGCTCTGAGCACTACGGGACTTAACATCTGTGGTCATCAGTCCCCTAGAACTTAGAACTACTTACACCTAACTAACCTAAAGACATCACACACATCCATGCCCGAGGCAGGATTCGAACCTGCGACCGCAGCAGTCGCGCGGCTCCAGACTGAGCGCCTGAAAAGCTAGACCACCGCGGCCGGCGCTGCAGTCGGAAAAAGACTCAGCAAGAACGAGGCCAACGACGAATGAAGAGAATCGTTCAACGTGACAGAAGTTCAGCCTTGTCGGTCGAGTTTCGTTTCAAATTCTACTGAGCGGACGGACGTGTACGGGTACGGAGACAACCTCATGAATCCATCGACCTCACATGTCAGCAAGGAGCTATTCAAGCTGATGGAGGCTATGTAATGGTATGCCGGCCGGAGCGGCCGAGCGGTTCTAGGCGTTACAGTGTGGAACCGCGGTGCTGCTACAGTCGCAGGTTCGAATCCTACCGCGGGCATGGATGTGTGTGATGTCCTTAGGTTAGTTAGGTTTAAGTAGTTCTAAGTTCTAGGGGACTGATGACCACATACACTCCTGGAAGTGGAAAAAAGAACACATTGACACCGGTGTATAAGACCCACCATACTTGCTCCGGACACTGCGAGAGGGCTGTACAAGCAATGATCACACGCACGGCACAGCGGACACACCAAGAACCCCGGTGTTGGCCGTCGAATGGCGCTAGCTGCGCAGCATTTGTGCACCGCCGCCGTCAGTGTCAGCCAGTTTGCCGTGGCATACGGAGCTCCATCGCAGTCTTTAACACTGGTAGCATGCCGCGACAGCGTGGACGTGAACCGTATGTGCAGTTGACGGACTTTGAGCGAGGGCGTATAGTGGGCATGCGGGAGGCCGGGTGGACGTACCGCCGAATTGCTTAACACGTGGGCCGTGAGGTCTCCACAGTACATCGATGTTGTCGCCAGTGGTCGGCGGAAGGTGCACGTGCCCGTCGACCTGGGACCGGACCGCAGCGACGCACGGATGCACGCCAAGACCGTAGGATCCTACGCAGTGCCGTAGGGGACCGCACCGCCACTTCCCAGCAAATTAGGGACACTGTTGCTTCTGGGGTATCGGCGAGGACCATTCGCAACCGTCTCCATGAAGCTGGGCAACGCTCCCGCACACCGTTAGGCCGTCTTCCGCTCACGCCCCAACATCGTGCAGCCCGCCGCCAGTGGTGTCGCGACAGGCGTGAATGGAGGGACGAATGGAGACGTGTCGTCTTCAGCGATGAGAGTCGCCTCTGCCTTGGTGCCAATGATGGTCGTATGCGTGTGTGGCGCCGTGCAGGTGAACGCCACAATCAGGACTGCATACGACCGAGGCACACTGGGCCAGCACCCGGCATCATGGTGTGGGGAGCGATCTCCTACACTGGCCGTACACCTCTGGTGATCGTCGAGGGGACACTGAATAGTGCACGGTACATCCAAACCGTCATCGAACCCATCGTTCTACCTTTCCTAGACCGGCAAGGGAACTTGCTGTTCCAACAGGACAATGCACGTCCGCATGTATCCCGTGCCACCCAACGTGCTCTAGAAGGTGTAAGTCACTACCCTGGCCAGCAAGATCTCCGGATGTCTCCCCCATTGAGCATGTTTGGGACTGGATGAAGCGTCGTCTCACGCGGTCTGCACGTCCAGCACGAACGCTGGTCCAACTGAGGCGCCAGGTGGAAATGGCATGGCAAGCCGTTCCACAGGACTACATCCAGCATCTCTACGATCGTCTCCATGGGAGAATAGCAGCCTGCATTGCTGCGAAAGGTGGATATACACTGTACTAGTGCCGACATTGTGCATGCTCTGTTGCCTGTGTCTATGTGCCTGTGGTTCTGTCAGTGTGATCATGTGATGTATCTGACCCCAGGAATGTGTCAATAAAGTTTCCCCTTCCTGGGACAATGAATTCACGGTGTTCTTATTTCAATTTCCAGAAGTGTATGTTAAGTCCCATAGTGCTCAGAGCCATTTGAATCATATTTTGTAATGGGCGTGTGCAGGTGAAGTGATATGAGATTCACCATACGTCCAGATACGCCTCTGACAGGTGACACGTACGTAAGCATCCTGTTTGATCACCTGCAGCCATTCATGCCCATTGTGGATTCCGACGGACTTGGACAATTCCAGCAGGGCAATGCGACACCCCACACGTCCAGAATTGCTACAGAGTGGCTCGAGGAACACTCTTGTGAGTTTAAACACTTCCGCTGGCCACCACACACCGCAGACATGAACATTGTTAAGCATATTTGTGATGCATTGCATCGTGTTGTTCATTGGGGATTTCAACCCTCTTGTTCGTACGGATTTTTGGACAGCTCTGCAATATTCGTGGTGTCAGGTCCCTCCAGCACTGCTTCAGACATTAGTCCAGTCCCTGCCACGTCGTGTTGCGGCACCTCTGCGTGCTCGCGAGGGGCCCCACACGGTATTATGCAGGTTTACCAGTTTCTTTGTCTGTTCAGTGTAATAGTGTGCAATACAGTCGGCGTCTTCTCTCTGGCGCCGGCCGTCTCTAAGGATGTAACAGTGGACTGTACCGCAGAAAAACACCGCGCCACCTTGTCATGAACTCGTGCGCTCGGCAAAGAACATATGAACACTCAGATTCTGTTAATACGTAACACGTATTTAATAGATTACGTTCAAAACAACCATATAAATATCTACCTGACTCTCTTAGACGGTAAGACACGGATGTCGGACGCGGTTGTCAATACGGACCCTCACACGTGCTGAAACATGCGCGCAAATAAACTCGCGACCGCGGAATTCCGTATGTTCTAAAATCTTGCGTGGCGTGTGCGGGTCGAGCACGTTAGGTGCAGCCATGTTACGTGCATCAAGTGATCCAACGCGTGTGATTATTGGCACTACAACAGTAGATGTTGTAGCTATGGACGTAAACAAAAAAGCGGTACAATTACCGTCACAACTATACTTGCTTACAGAGCTGCAAGACAAGTACACATTTATCGAAACTACACTACTGGCCATTACAATTGCTACACCACGAAGATGATTTGCTACAGACGCAAAATTTAGCCGACAGGGAGAAGATGCTGTCACATGCAAATGATTAGCTTTTCAGAGCATTCACACAAGGTTGGCGCCGGTGACGACACCTACAACGTGCTGACATGACGAAAATTACCAACCGATTTCTCATACACAAACAGCAGTTGACCGGCGTTGTCTGCTGAAACGTTGTTGTGATGCCTCGTGTAAGGAAAAGAAATGAGTACCATCACGTTTCCGACTTTGATAAAGGTCGGATTGTAGCCTATCGCGATTGCGGTTTATAGTATCGCGACATTGTGGCTCGCGTTGCTCGAGATCCAATGACTGTTAGCAGAATATGGAAAGGCTGGGTTCAGGAGAGTAATGTGGAACGCCGTGCTGGATCCCAACGGCATCGTACCACCAACAGTCGACATGACAGGCACCTTATCTGCATGGCTTTAACGGATCGTGCAGCCACGTCTCGATCCCTGAGTCATCACATTGGTACGTTTGCAAGACAACAACCATCTGCACGAACAGTTCGACGACATTTGCTGCAGCATGAGCTATCAACTCGGAGACCGTGGCTGCGGTTACCCTTGACGCTGCATTACAGAGAGGAGCGCTTGCGATGGTGTACTCAATGACAAACCTGCGTGCAGGAATGGCTAAACGTCATTTTTTCCGAAGAATCCAGGTTGTGTTTAGAGCATCATGATTGTCGCACCAGTGTTTGGCGACATCGCGGTGGACGCACATTGGAAGCGTGTATTCGTCATCGCCATACTGGCGTATCACCCGGCGTGATGGTATGGGGTACCATAGGTTACACGTCTCGGTCACCTCTTGTTCGCATTGACGGCACTTTGAACAGTGGATGTTACATTTCATATGTGTTACCACCCGTGGCTCTACCATTCGATCCATGCGCAACCCTATATTTCAGCAGGATGATGCACGACCACATGTTGCAGGTCCTGTACGGGTGTTTCTGGCTACAGAAAATGTTAAGACTGCTGCCCTGGCCAGCACATTCTCCAGATCTCGCACCAATTGAAAACGTCTGGTCAATGGTGTCCGAGCAACTGGCTCGTCACAATACGCCAGCCACCACTCTTGATGAACTGTGGTATCGTGTTGAAGCTGCATGGGTTGCTGTACCTGTACACGCCATCCAAGCTCTGTTTGAGTCAATTCCCAAGCGTATCAAGGCCGTTATTAGAACGAGAGGTGGTTGTTGTGGGTACTGATTTCTCAGGATTTATGCACCCAAACTGCGTGAAAATGTAATCACATGTCACTTCTGGTATAATATATTTGAATACCCGTTTACCATCGGCATTTCTTCATAGTGTAGCAATTTTAATGGCCAGTAGTGTATTTAAGAATGATATTTTGCCGGACCTCGTCAAGGACGAAATGAGTTGGAATTACAAAGAAATCACTCCCTCGAACACTTCAAATGTCCCGAGCCCTTTCGACGTCGCCACTGTCTAACATAATTCCCAAGACATCAAAAAGGCTTTATGATACATGCGGGTGAAGGTCATGAAGGTAAAGATTAAAAAGTGTTGGTTATTGTACTCTTTTTTTTTATTTAAGATATTACTGAAAATTTCATGGAAGAAAATTAATGATGTTACTGCTTAAAAACAAGTTAAAACATGTCGACTATTTCTACGCTGTGGTCGTATAATTAGAATATATGTTGCAGCATTTCTTAATGGACATACTTCAAATGGTTCAAATGGCTCTGAGCACTATGGGACTCAACAAAAAAATGGTTCAAATACCTCTGAGCACTATGGGACTTAACTGCTGAATTCATCAGTCCCCTAGAACTTAGAACTACTTAAACCTAACTAACCTAAGGACATCACACACATCCATGCACGAGGCAGGACTCAAACCTGCGACCGTAGCAGTCGCGCGGATCCGGACTGAACCGCCTAGAACCGCTCGACCACCACGGCCGGCAATTTATCATAAGCTTCAGTGTTTATGTTCTTATTTGTACAGCGTTTGGACCGCTGTTTCCTCATGAACTGTTCCTCTTAGTACATGTTTATAAATTCCATCAAAAAGTCCTTGGTCCAGCAACGATAAACCGCCACGATCGTGTCGCGAACTAAGTTACTGATAAGAATCTGCAAACGGGTACACAACTGTCTCGTCGCGTATTGTAGGCAAAGGACAGTTAAAATCTGGGAGAGAGCGCACAGCAGTATGGGTGACAAAGCCACACGCCAGCCATGTACGTTTTAAATGCGCTAGCGAGCAGGTACGCGACTCATCTTGAGAGGCTCAATGCCCTCTTTTGCATGTCGCCTCTCATTTTCATCAATTTTATTAATGTTCTATGTCAGTGCACGGTAGTAATAGACCGAACAAGGTTGTTGTAATAAGAGTATTTGTACTAAGAACGTAAAAAAATACTTTTCACTCGATTCCTAAACATGCTGTTTTACTTTCCTGGGTGGCTGTGTGAGGCGAGCATCGCAAGACGCGGCACACGTTTCCGGTAGGGGACTGCACTTCCCTGAATTCTGAGGGTATCGTACAGTAGGCTTAAGCATCTGGTGGAACGGCTGACGTCGGCCGAGTTTCGCCTATTGTATGCAGGGCGAAACGGCCTGCGAGACGCCTGAGTTTGTGTGTCTACCGTTCTGGCGCGTCCGGAACGAAGATTCCTGGCACCGACTGACTGCATCGTCCTCTTGATTCTGAGCATACTTGTGGAGTGTGCGCTGCGACGGTCTGGCACCCGATGGCCGGTGGTCTAGACACGTTGTTCTCGTAGCCAGTCAAACGGCAAGTTCAGTGCCCTCAGCTGAATAGCAGAGGCATGATAGGTCAACTTAACTGAGGATAGTTGGAGGGTGATAAAGCCCTGCTCGAAACTGGAGGGAACGGTCGCTATTGGCGCGAATGATGTTCTGAGACAGTGTGGGGGAACTTTGGGATCAGAATTGAATGCTGATTCGCGGTTTTTCGAGGAGAGTAGGGAGTAGAGCAATGTTGGCTTCACTCTTGCGTTGGCTGGCAGTGGATTCGGGATCTGATCTTTGTCGGAGTCAGACAGTCTTGCGACTTGGTCGCTCTTCTTCGGAAGAACTTAGAATACTCAGACAGCCTTCGTGGCCAGGGGTTGACACAGAGTTGCTGCACGGCAAAAGTCGGCGCCTACATCACCAGAACGCTGCCTACCGACGACATGCTGCACATTTCAGTCCTGGTACAGTATTTTGCGGCTCCGGCATTGTAGGACCTTATCAATTTTATACTGAATCCCTCAGCAGCACGTGCGCTTGCTTTGCTACAAGTACACCTTGCTTGTTTCTCCATGTGATCCCATTTGAGCTCTCACTACTAATTGCGATGCTGCTATATTTGATTCATTAGGACCTCCAGTTGTAAGGTGTCAGGCAAATCCAACACCTTCCATGAAAACCCTGACATGATAATCAAATCCAGAAGTATGTCACATAGCTACGTGACATTAAATTAACCAAAGTAATACGAGTAACGAGTGAGCAAATGGAATACCACAGACTAACACAAGAATGCCTAAATGCATGTCGTACCTCCCCACCGTGAGGCAGACGCAGTTCTGAGGGGAGAAACGGGAACAGAAGCCGAGGGCAGAACCGTGTTAAGCTGGAAGGCCCTACGATAAGGGACGAACTGGACACCCATGTCGCCAGCCTACCTCTAAGATCACACCACCCGCACGTTTTAGCGTGAGACTTTTTCGCGTGTCTGTTACATTAGGACCACCCCCCAGCCCATGTTAAAAGATAGAGCCCTCCAGAAGAACAGTATAGATCTCACGATAACGCTAAAAGGACCACACCAGCTGCAGGTTTTAGCGTGAGACTTTTTCGCGTCTCTGTTACGTTGCAAACTTTAAAAACATTGCCCCACCACGAAAAGTATAACGTTTCTCATTGGATAGACAGAATTTTTGTAGGTGTAGCTTAAGGTTAACATTGAGACCCTGATTGGTCAGATGAAAACACAGCCAGATAGTTTTTTTTAAACCAACTTCGGTAAATTGTAGTAAGGGGAAGGGAGTTACTTCCGAGATGGCGAGGTGAGTGGAGCTGTGCTGCCCGCTGTCGCCCTGACACTGTCTAAACACCGACAAGGTAATGAACGCACGCGATGCCGCATTTTTGAGCGCATAAGGCTTCACTCATAACTGCAAAAGTCTCATCTGTTACACCCCCTTTTTGCGTAATGCTAGTGTCGATCTGAAATTAAAGCTCATGGTGTTCACATTTGCCACTTGAAGTAAAAATCTGAAACGCGATGATTTTTCTGTTATATAGTTATTGAGAAGCCACATCAGCCACTGTAATTTATGACAAGTTAGATAAGTAATTAAAGATAATTGAGGGTCACTGTAGACCACTTTGATAGTTTGCTCTTTTGTGAAACTTAATTTAAACCTAGATTATAGATGTCATGTGGCATAGGTCATCCTTCGATCCATTGTAGAACTTCGAAACCCACTCAGGGAATATTCGTTCACATTTTTGTTGAACGCAGTTGGTTTTTACCATCCTGTATTAAAACACTTCCTTTTATCAATAGTGCAATTTATAAACAATGTTTTGTGAGTAGAATAAAATTTCCAATGGTAAACTTAACTGCTTTTTCGACGTTATTTTGCCAGCTAACTAAAAATAGGAAAGCCTTGAACCCCTTCCACTAAATTTAGTTAGTACTAAGATTCTTTTACAGGGAGTGCAGTGGAGCTGACGCTGAGATCATTTAGTATGTGGTTGTATCATCGCTAGTCTCACTGAACTCTTCTGAATTCTACATGTCATGTGTGATCTGGCGTCTCCTTACCAGCAACAGGTCCCAGGTTCAGACTAGTCAATTCCCTAAAAAACACGCTCAGAGCGTCGTTGCGCGAAAGTGGTAGGGAGACACGATATAGAGCAAACAGACACCACCATGAATGTTTAGACAGTCATTATCGTCAATCGTTTGCATCACAGACGGCAAGATGCAGTCAATACCTTCACTGCGCAGTGCCGATGGTACTGTTACCGACGACTGTGCCGCTAAAGCGGAGTTATTGAACGCAGTTTGCCGAAATTCCTTAACCAGGGAAGACGAATGGAATATACCAGAATTTCAAACACGAACAGCTGCGAGCATGAGTTTCTTAGAAGTAGTCACCTTAGGGGTTGCGAAACAACTCAAATCACTTGATACGGGCAAGTCTTCAGGTCCAGATTGTATACCGATTAGGTTCCTTTCAGTTTACGCTGATACAATAACTCCCTACTTTGCACTCATATACAACCGCTCGCTCACCGATAGATCTGTACCTACAGATTGGAAAATTGCGCAGGTCGCACCAGTGTTTAAGAAGGGTAGTAGGAGTAATCCATCGAACTACAGACCTATATCATTGACGTCGGTTTGCAGTAGTGTTTTGGAGCATATACTGCATTCAAACATTATGAATCACCTCGAAGGGAACGATCTATTGACACGTAATCAGCATGGTTTCAGAAAACATCGTTCTTGTGCAAAGCAGCTAGCTCTTTATTCGCACGAAGTAATGGCCGCTATCGACAGGGGATCTCAAGTTGATTCCGTATTTCTAGATTTCCGGAAAGCTTTTGACACCGTTCCTCACAAGCGACTTCTAATCAAGCTGCGGGCCTATGGAGTATCGTCTCAGTTGTGCGACTGGATTCGTGATTTCCTGTTAGGAAGGTCGCAGTACGTAGTAATAGACGGCAAATCATCGAGTAAAACTGAAGTGATATCAGGTGTTCCCCAGGCAAGCGTCCTGGGACCTCTGCTGTTCCTGATCTATATAAATGACCTGGGTGACAATCTGAGCAGTTCTTTTAGATTGTTCGCAGATGATGCTGTAATTTACCGTCTAGTAAGGTCATCCGAAGACCAGTATCAGTTGCAAAGCGATTTAGAAAAGATTGCTGTATGTTGTGGCAGGTGGCAGTTGACGCTAAATAACGAAAAGTGTGAGGTGATCAACAAGAGTTCCATAAGAAATGCGTTGGATTCGATCACTCGATAAATAGTACAATTCTCAATGCTGTCAATTCAACTAAGTACCTGGGTGTTAAAATTACGAACAACTTCAGTTGGAAAGACCACATAGATAATATTGTGGGGAAGGCGAGCCAAAGCTTGCGTTTCATTGGCAGGAGACTTAGAAGATGCAACAAGTCCACTAAAGAGACGGCTTACATTACACTCGTTCGTCCTCTGTTACAATATTGCTGCGCGGTGTGGAATCCTTACCAGGTGGGATTGACGGAGGACATCGAAAGGGTGCAAAAAAGGGCAGCTCCCTTTGTACTACCACGTAATAGGGGAGAGAGTGTGGCAGATATGATACGCGAGTTGGGATGGAAGTCATTAAAGGAAAGACGTTTTTCGTCGCGGCGAGATCTATTTACGAAATTTCAGTCACCAACTTTCTCTTCCGAATGCGAAAATGTTTTGTTGAGCCCAGCCTACATAGGTAGGAATGATCATCAAAATAAAATAAGAGAAATCAGAGCTCGAACAGAAAGGTTTAGGTGTTCGTTTTTCCCGCGCGCTGTTCGGGAGTGGAATAGTAGAGAGATAGTATGATTGTGGTTCGATGAACCCCCTGCCAAGCACTTAAATGTGAATTGCAGAGTAGTCATGTAGACGTAGATGTAGATGTAGAGAGTCGGAGCCCCTTGTTTTCGAGCCAACTCTTATTCTCATAATATTTCAGTATACCCTGTCCTTTAACTCCAGTGTCGGTAATCATGTACATTTATGTCCTGATGTATAATGAATCTCATTGTAATATTTAATCGGCATATCATTTCGTAGATATAAGCAGAATCTCATTTCCTGTTGTTCATTTTGAAAAAGTTTTTTTTCTGAGTAGAGTATGATTTTTATTAAATTATTGTGAGTGTGCATTGCTTATTTTACTGACTAGCAGGGTCCATCATCACTTTATTCCGTTACAGTGGCGCACATAATCAGTTAGGTGGTATGTAAGGAGGCGGTCGAGATCATGTCCAGTCCTCATGCAAAATTCGTCTGTATTAAAGAGGAACAAACCTTTCTCCACCCCAGCATATCGCAATCTCACCGGCGACTTGAGGGCGCGTCTGCATGCTTGCTTTGGGTCTGTATTCACAGGGGCATTCTTGCTCGCGTATCTGCGTGGCTCGTCCTAAATCGCGCAGTTAGGAATGGCTGTGTGAAGGCCCCTATTCTGCAACACTACAAATAAAAACACTTGCGAACATCAGATCGCGTGCTCCGTACCTAGTGTCTGGTTGCTCGCAGTGTTGTTATAAAATGCTGTACACGCACGTTTAGCAGTGCAGCGGTCGTTCCAACTCACCGGCGAGCGCGTCGCGGTTCCGCAGCCGGAGAAACCAGTCCACGCCCTCAGTAATGACGTCGTATATGACGTCAGATAGACGTAATTGCGGTGCGACTGCGTCTCTCTTGTCTCCGTCGCTCCACGTGCCGCGCGCCGCTCTAGCGTTTGTGTGTGTGTGTGTGTGTGTGTGTGTGTGTGTGTGTGTGTGTGTGTGTGCCCACGGCGCATGCGCAGAGACGCAATCGTCGCCGACTCTTGCTGCGAGTTTTACGGCGGCCGCGTCGGGCCCCTTTTGTGTGTGTGTGTGTGTGTGTGTGTGTGTGTGTGTGTGTGTGTGTGGACCCACGGCGCATGCGCAGAAAGCCGGCGCGGCCCGAAGGCACTTGTTGCTTCTCGCTCGGCGCTGAGATAGCGGCCGCCTGGACTACACGGTTTTGTGTAACACGCGTGGCGTCGGTGAGTGAGTGAGTGTGTGTGTGAGTGCGTGTTTACACGCGTGTGATTTGAATTGCTGCCGGCCGTCAGCGAGAAAGCGCTCTGCGGGCATCCGGCAATTGGGTCGTGCACGGTCGCCAACCTGTGCGTCTGTGGTGTGCGTGGAATTATGCGAGTGTGCATCGCAAGGTTGCTGCGATAGGTGTCTGCAGGTTGTAACAAGTGATTCTCTTTTCTGGGAAGATACCGTCCGATGACGTCACCTCTGCTTCTCTCTGGCTTGTGTTTACCGGGAAGAGCCCACCACATTCCTAAGATCGTCGTTACGACGTATCTGGCCTGAATCTACCATCTACCTTCCTGTCAAAGGTGATTTAATATAATTATCCTTACCTAATTAAAATATCGACTGTTCCAAACTAATGTTTAGCAGTGGTTCTGCCTTAAACGTAATGATCGAATTTGCATTTTTCCTTGCTATGAACAACAATTACCCCTCACATAATAATATTGTTCCACATACACATTTGTTCCATTACGTTAGACTTCTCAAAGCGTCTCGTCTTTGCAGGCGCGTACTGTTTTACAACCTACACCACTAACTCAGCTTCGAAGCAAAATTTTCATACATGAAGAACAAATCAAACAACACTGCATCACAGAAGTATTGCTGAGACGTACCTTGTCAGTAGATCGTGACAAAAAATAAAGGATGGACATACAAAAGTTTCACTAGATCGTTTTGATCACTAGATATCATTACAGATAAGACGGCTTTGTCAAATGTTCTAATGTGTGTGAATTCGTAAGGGACCAAGCTGCGGAGGTCATCGGTCTCTAGACTCAAACACTACTTAAACTAACTTATGCTAAGTACAACACACACACACACACACACACATGCCCGAGGGAGGACTCAAACCTCCGGCGGGAGTGGCCGCGCAATCCGTGCCATAGCGCCTCAAACCGCGCAGCCATTCCACGCGGTACGACTTTATCAGTTGAAGACATAAAGTCTGCAAACAGATCTTTGATCCTGTTTGGCACTTTATTCATAATATCTGCCAGACTCGCGTATGACTGTCTACTGTCTATAATTCTCGAGAACTGGTTTCGGCATACTGCCATTACGAGATCTGTTACAAAAAGACGAAAACGCCAATGTGGCAAAAAAGTATGTCAGATTGGCTGAAGGCCAGATATAAAGAAGATCTAAGAATTCATAAAAAAGATAACGTGGCAGCCGGCTATCATATACCGTTGTGATACAAGAATCCACGTCAAATGTGCTGCTCACACAGATGCATAACAAGTATTTGTGATGCCCTGAAAGTGCCATGTACTTATATGTGAGCGCCAGAATACGTAACTAATCACCTTCATACACACAGTAACTTATAACTGAATATCCCTAGTCGTTAATTAAAAAGGTTTCACTAGTTGAAGTATATGTCCAAACATAAAATAAGTTGCAATATGTGGAAATGAAATCCATACCTACAAAAGTAGTACACCGTCTACTAACAGAAAACCTATTAGCATGACAAAACATGATATTGTGTGAAGGGTGAACAGCTCAAAAATGGTTTCTCATGGCTACAGTGTGGTCTAACAATAAAAAATAAAATAAAACGTAATATATACCGGTATGGAAGTAAACGCCATACTTCAGTGTAAAACGTGTAGTAGGTGCCATATTATTTACACCGAGATTTGGACCGTGATTTCCGTTTCCAACACTTTCTGAGACGAAACATCAGTGAGACTTCAGAATACGTAAAACGCTGTCAGTGGCTGTCAAGACAGAAAATATTTTATACGTGTAAATAATGACTTTGAAAAAGTAAATAAAATGGTAACTGTACAGCAAGCTACGTTTTTTAACAAAAGCAGAAACGTGTCATTATCATCGTTAGAAAGGGCGAACTATATCGTACGACCAAAACCAGTTTATTCACGCTTCTTTTAAGAAAAACATTAAATTTCTGTACCTGTTGAGGTCTTGACTGTTCAACAAACAACTTGTATAAATTCAGTTTCCTACTCTACCTCAATTTTCTGTTCATACCATACTAATTGTGGCCTGCATTTTTATTCACTTTGATTCCCATCTGCACTGTTTACACTATTTCCCCTATATGTACGTGTGTGTTTTGACAGCACCCTGTCACCTTCTTCTGCTACATACTATTACGTCAGCGTAACGTAATCCCTACTAATGAGTTTGTAAGTGGACAGTTGAATGACCACCATTCATGCAGTCTTTATGTGTTAGCGATTGTTGCACATAGCGGAAATAATTGCTTTATCTATTATTACTCAGGACAGGCAAGACATATAGTGTTTCATTGATTGCGGACGTCAGAATTACATTTGCAAAACAGTACGACTTTCCAAAAAGAGACCTGCTATCATAAGCCAGTAGCCGACTTTTCTGAAATCAAGACTTTTCTGCATTTGCGAGGCGTTCGCTTAACAACGCTTTTATTTTCTCGTCCCCCCCCCCCCCCCCCTGATCACACCCCAATCTCTACACACTCTATTCTTCTTTCGCCCTGACGAATTTTTCAACTGCAGGTGGCTGTGAAATATACTGTTGGCGAAGTGTCTACAGCAAAAGAGGTGCAATTTCCGTTTCTAAATTCACGTTATTACCATTAACTTGTTCCGAATTTATTAGTATCCATCTGGGAATTGTGAGATTTACGTAAACACTACACACAACACATAAGAACCTGGTTGTATTTTTCTCACATTTATGTTGTTATCTTCAGTCCGAAGACTTGTTTGTTACGGTTTTCCACATTAGTCTATCCTGTATGACTTTCTTCATTCTGCATAACTGCTGCACGATACACCCATTTGAACCCGCTTGCTGTGGTCATTTCTTGGTCTCCTCCTCTAAAATGTCCCCCCCTCTCCCCCCTCTCCATACACACACAGAAACACACACTATTCCCTCCATTAGCAAACTGACAATCCTGATGCGTCAGAATGCATCATAACGACCGATCCCTTCTTTTCGTCCGATTTAGATTCAGTAACTCATCAATACTCATTCTATCTAGCCACCTAATCTTCATCATTGTCCTGCAGCACCGCATTTCAAGAGCTTCTGTTCCCTTCTTATCTGAACTGTTTATCGTCCACGTCCAAGGCTGCACTCCAAACAAAAATATTCACAAAAGACTTTGTAACCTTACGTTTGTACCTGATATTGACAATTTCCTCTTTTTCATAACTTTTTTGTTCTATGGTCATTCTGAATTTTATATCCTCTCTGCTTGGACCATTACCGGTGATTTTGCTGCCCAAATAACAAACTCATCTGCTATCTTCAGTGTCTCATTTTGTCAAGTAATTCCCCAAGTCTCCTTGTACTACCTTGATGTACTTTTCTCGCAATACTCGCAAATTTTCATTCTTTCTGTTAGAGTGAGTATGCAACACGTATGACAGTGCGTGATAAGTACAATTTCTGCACCCGGTATTTCTGTAAGGCACAAGTTATAATCGAATGTTCGGGAGCGTTTGATTTCAGTCTCCAGTATTGTTTACAGCGACTTGTAAGTTAAAAAAAGTTTAATATGAATGCGAATTTCACTAATGTAACATCAGTGTGTAGCATTATTCCGTGTAGTAAATAATGTAACGCATTAAACATGAACGTGCGTTTACTATAAACAGCATGCTGATCATTAACGTTAAAATGGTGTATTGCATACGCCGGTTTCATTTCATCGCTACATTTTT
Source organism: Schistocerca gregaria (assembly GCF_023897955.1). Taxonomy (NCBI): domain Eukaryota; kingdom Metazoa; phylum Arthropoda; class Insecta; order Orthoptera; family Acrididae; genus Schistocerca; species Schistocerca gregaria. The sequence goes on along the minus strand of NC_064928.1, from coordinate 189,687,303 downwards.
TCCTCTTTCTTGTGTGTAATACCAGGGACCCTGTTAGCTTTTTATACCATTAAACACAATATGAACCTGCTGAATGCGCCGGCCGGAGTGGCCGTGCGGTTCTAGGCGCTACAGTCTGGAACCGAGCTACCGCTACGGTCGCAGGTTCGAACCCTGCCTCGGGCATGGATGTGTGCGATGTTTTAGGTTAGTTAGGTTTAAGTAATTCTAAGTTCTAGGGGACCGATGACCTCAGATGTTAAGTCCCATAGTGCTCAGACCCAGATCCTACTGAATGCAGATGTGAAAGCAAAGCCGGCCGCGGTGGTCTCGCGGTTCTAGGCGCGCAGTCCGGAACCGTGCGACTGCTACGGTCGTAGGTTCGAATCCTGCCTCGGGCATGGATGTGTGTGATGTCCTTAGGTTAGTTAGGTTTAAGTAGTTCTAAGTTCTAGGGGACTGATAACCACAGCAGTTGAGTCCCATAGTGCTCAGAGCCATTTGAACCATTTTTTGAAAGCAAAGTTAATTTGAAAACTTAAACAACAATCGGCTTCTGAAAAACTGCGTTCAGTAAGTCTTTTCTCTGTTCCACAAAACAATGAAGAGGATCGAAAGCATCAATAGCGTGTTAGAATCAACAAGCGCTCATGGGACGATTTAGTTCCTGGATCCCTATCTATCGCAACTCTTATCCTCTTGTGAGATTCTCCCTGCCCCACTGAAATTCCTACATGTTCCTGTGCTAAGTTTCTCGTTGGTATGGACTTCGATAAAAGCCTTTCCTAGATAACGGACTGTACATAGTTTTCACATGTCAAATAAAAACCACTCCGGACATGTACTGAATAGGTCCATTGAAATACGTGTTTCGTAATACGCGGATTTTTTCTTCTTTCATTTCACCATCATAGGAAACTGGTCATACCACGGTAAGTAATCGAATACACAAATATTACCTCAAAGACAGAACCATAGCGTAACATTAGTCTTCCAACAGTCATGCAAAAAGCAACAGCGACTGCCTTACATATGCGCTCAAAACATTTCGACTGTGTACACATTATTTGTAGCTTGTTCCTTTTATTTCACTCTGTGTGTGTAACACAGTACAACGACTTGTGCTCTGGTGGAAGTTTCTACCATAGATTTGTACTGTTTGTTGGCTTTGATGGAGAAGTGAATTCGCTGGGAGTGAAGTTTGGTACTTCGGATACCTTATCTCCAAGCGTGTTTACTACCAGTCACGGTCTAATTGTAGAACAGATATATGCCATCACCCGACCCCCATTACATCACATATTTTCTTTGTTTGTTACCAGCTGGCAGCGTACTTTTCGAACTTAGAGATATAAATTTCCGCTTTCTAAATGCGAAAGATGCAGGATGTTTATATTTACAACCCAACTTCTAGACGCGGGTACAGCTCGAAAATTTTTCATGATCTTTTCGCCTAGCACATTTGTTAGCAGCAATGATCGTCAAGGGATTTTTCCGTAATCATATCAGTGCGGGAAATCACTCTATCGCCATCGAGTGAACATCAGATTTCTTCTATTTTGTCGTACAAGAGAATGAGATTTGTTGGTTGCAAAGTTAGTATGAACTATCAGCGACGGATCATTCAGGGTGTTAACTTCGTTCTTTCCAGGATTTTTGAAAATATCTACACAATACTTTCTACTAGATTAAGTTACAAGGAAGGCCAATAATTTAGTACATAGCAATGTTCCTTTTAATGTTTTTATGTACCGACGTATTTATGCTAGAATGAGTTCTCAGATGGTAGTACATACCGGGTGATCAAAAAGTCAGTATCAATTTGAAAACTGAATAAATCGCGGAATAATGTAGACAGAGAGGTACAAATTTACACACATGCTTGGAATGACATGGGGTTTTATTAGAACCAATATATATATATATATATATATATATATATGTAAGTTCAAAAAATGTCGGACAGATGGCGCTTCATCTGGTAAGAATAGCAATAATAAGCATAACAAAGTAAGACAAAGCAAAGATGATGTTCTTTACAGGAAATGCCCAATATGTCCACCATCATTCCTCAACAACAGCTGTAGTCGAGGAATAATGTTGTGAACAGCACTGTAAAGCATGTCCGGAGTTATGATAAGGCATTGGAGTCGGATGTCGTCTTTCAGCATCCCTAGAGATGTCGGTCGACCACGATACACTTGCGACTTCAGGTAACCCTAAACCCAATAATCGCACGGACTGAGGTCTGGGGACCTGGGAGGCCAAGCATGACGAAAGTGGCGGCTGAGCACACGATCACCACCAAACAACGCACGCAAGAGATTTTTCACGCGTCTAGCAATATAGCGTGGTTTTAATAAAACCGCATGTCATTCCAAGCATGTGTGTAAATTTGTACCTCTCTATCTACATTATTCCGTGGTTTATTAAGTTTTCGAATTTATACTGACTTTTTGATCACCCGGTAGTTTGGTACCTGCTGCTGTCGCCCGACTTATCGTGTCACGACACACAACTCACATTCATAGCTTCATTTCCAGATGTAGCTGAGAAATACAGGCAAAATTGAAGCTGTCTTTGTGTCTTGATAGTTCAGTTGATAAAGATACTGCACATCAAAGACAGGATTCCTGGTTCGTGTACCAAGTAAGACACACAGCTTTAATGTACCAGGAAGTTTCATAACAAGGCATACTCCTCTTCATAACACAAGCTTTATTCAAGCATATACACTGAAGAGCCAAAGAAACTGGTACACCTACCTAATATCGTGTAGGTCCCGGCGAGCACGCAGAAGTGCCGCAACACGACGTGGCATGGACTCGACTAATGTCTGTAGTAGTGCTGGAAGGAACTGACATCATTAATCCTGCAGGGATGTCCGTAAATCCGTAAGCGTACATTTCTTCTGAACAGTTCGTTACAAGATATCCCTGATATGCTCAATAATGTCGCATGTCTGGGGAGATTGGTGGCCAGCGGAAGTGTTTAAACCCAGAAGGGTGTTGCTGGAGACACTCTTTAGCAATTTTGGACATGTGGGGTGTCGCATTATCCTGCTGCATTTCCCCGTCGGAATACGCTATCGACATGAATGAATACAGGAGGCCAGATTGGACGCTTACCTATTTGTCACCTGTCAGAGTCATATCTAGACGATTCAGGGCTCCCATATCACTCCAACTGCACTCGCTCCACACCATTACAGAGCCTCCAGCAGCTTGAATAGTTCCCTGATGACGGGCAGGATCCATATTTGGGTCAACATTTGTAAAACTCCAATTCCTCTCTCTCAGACTCGACCTTGCGGGGAGAGAGGGAGAGTTTTAGTTTTAGCGAATCAAAATTTACGAAGTAAATAAGTATTTTTTATTTATCCGTAACCATTTTCCACGCAAAAATGAGAACATGGATTTTCTTGAATTACAGAGCCCACTAGCAAGAATCAAAACAAATGCTTAACACGAAATGCACGTTGTTTTTTATGTAGAATCAGATTCTGCAATAAAAATGTGTGTTCCCATTTTAAATTTTAAATTTACGGGCTGATTTTAGCACCAGCAGATGTCCCCCTCGAAAATAATCAGATCTGGATTCTACACATATTTTCCTTGTTGTTGTTATTGTTGTGGTCTTCAGTCCTGAGACTGGTTTGATGCAGCTCTCCGTGCTACTCTATCCTGTGCAAGCTTCTTCATCTCCCAGTACCTACTGCAGCCTACATCCTTCTGAATCTGCTTGGTGTATTCATCTCTTGGCCTCCCTCTACGATTTTTATCCTCCACGCTGCCCTCCAACACTAAATTGGTGATCCCTTGATGCCTCAGAACATATCCTACCAACCGGTTCCTTCTAGTCAAGTTGTGCCACAAACTCCTCTTCTCCACAATTCTATTCAATACCTCCTCATTAGTTATGTGATCTACCCATCAGCATTCTTCTGTAGCACCACATTTCGAAAGCTTCTATTCTCTGCTTGTCCAAACTATTTATCGTCCACGTTTCACTTCCATACATGGCTACACTCCATACAAATACGTCCAGAAACGACTTCCTGGCATTTAAATCTATACTCGATGTTAACAAATTTTTCTTCTTCAGAAACGCTTTCCTTGCCATTGCCAGTCTACATTTTATATCCTCTCTACTTCGACCATCATCAGTTATTTTGCTCCCCAAATAGCAAAACTCCTTTACTACTTTAAGTGTCTCATTTCCTAATCTAATTCCCTCAGCATCACCCGACTTAATTCGACTATATTCCATTATCCTCGTTTTGCTTTTGTTGATGTTCATCTTATATCCTCCTTTCAAGACACTATCCATTCCGTTCAACTGCTCTTCCAAGTCCTTTGCTGACTGACAGAATTACGATGTCATCGGCACCTCAACATTTTTATTTATTCTCCATGGATTTTAATACCTGCTCCGAATTTTTCTTTTGTTTCCTTTACTGCTTGCTCAATATACATATTGAATAACATTGGGGAGAGGCTACAACCCTGTCTCACGCAGTATCGTATCTCCCATTTCATCATCATCTACATCCTCTTCCATTTCCATAATATTGTCCTCAAGTACATCACCCTTGTATAGACCCTCTATATACTCCTTCCACCTTTCTGCTTTCCCTTCTTTGCTTAGAACTGTGTTTCAATCTGAGCTTTTAATGTTCATACAAGTGGTTCTTTTATCTCCAAAGGTCTCTTTAATTTTCCTGTAGGCAGTATCTATCTTACCCCTAGTGAGATAAGCCTCTACATCCTTACATTTGTGGGTAAAAATGAGAAAACAAGTGTTTCAGATTACAGTATTTTTATAGAGCCCATACAAACCACTGTAGTTAAAGCAACCTTTGAACGTCCTTCTAGTATCATCACGCGGCCAGCTCCTCTTTCTTTAGGCGATTGCTGGTGCTCTCTCTTCACGACATCACAGCAAGTCTGTGTGACCAGAGAGAGCGAACGCTTTTAACTGGCGACACTGCGGTATCAGCAAGACCACGCCCTGGAATAACCCGATAACTAGCAGCTTCTATCAGCAATGCATCTGCTTCCGTCAATACCTCGACGAGGGGAAATACTTTCGACCTTCTGTGACCCTCAGACGGCGCCATTGTATAACAGTACTTGAGTCTTCAAACAGTGCACATCCGTTGCTTACGACGCACTGCACGTCAGCGACACACAAAAACGAAAAACATCAGGCAAATGCAACCTTCTGTCGAAATGCGTCGAGCGTATATGTTGGCAGTCATTCACAGCTGAAAAAAAGTTATTCATTTTGTTTAACCAAGGATAGTAGCCTCCTGTTTTTCATGCTTGCCATAGAGATAACTCTTGACAGATATGAGGCGCTCTGAAATGAATAGAAAACCCAAAAATAAATTTCGTCCATTGTCTTTATAGCATTTATCTTTGCTAGTGTACATTTCGAAGTCACAACCCCCTCGTCAGAGATTTATGTTGATGTGCAAGGACCTTATTTGTGATGTCAACACGGTAGAAACACGTATTAGCGAAATGTACTGATTTCTTGCTCATATGACACCACACTGAGGTAATTTGGACTTGCTGTTTACAGTGTTATAGACAAAATTTGGAAGTCGCTTCATACGCTTTTATGGTGTCTCGACATCGCAGTAAAGCTTCTTAAAAAACAGCTGAAGCCTCATGATGGAGCTGTGGCTTCGAAATGTACACCGGAGTAGCAAAACTGCTACTCAAAACAAAGTAGATAGATTTTATTCTTAAGTTTCCCACAGTATTGTCATTTTAATATTTATGCATATTTGTAGTTAATAAGTATAATCTATCAATTTACATGTTTCGAAGGAATTATAAGTAATGTAAAACTTTTCCAATACACCATTTTCCGTCATATAACGTAGTTAATGACAGATAAAATATTTCCTGTATTGCACCACCAGATGACAAGTTATTGCAGATTATAAAGCTTAGAAATATTCGTGGAGCGCAAAATTAAGTTTTAAAAATGTCTACGAATGGTTTCATGCATTTTTATACCCTTGTATCCACTTAACGCAGTAATGCATTATTTTCTTTTTAAAGATGTATGTATCAGCAAACAAACAAAAAGTTAATTGCCGTAAAAGTGGACAACTTTGTGACTGAGGTATTACTTTTTGACAACAACGAAGACAAACTCTTTATTCTAAAATGCTGTAACTTGTGTCGACATTCAGGATATAGCGCTCGTGCAACGTGTTCTTACCGCTAGTGATTTAAACTGCAAGGACGCAGTCACAGAGTCAATTTGTTGGCCGTTGTAAAAAAAAGCGTTTGCAGATTTCTCGGAAAATTTATGTTACTGCCGATAACTTTAAAGAGCTGACTAATGGAACGTAAATCGATACAAATAAGTTATATGCACAGGTCATACTGTAAAAGAGTCGAATTTTGTAAAAAATTTCTTCAGTCGTTAGAAAGCGATACTTTTATTTCCGTATGCTATAGGGGTAACTTCGTAACACAACACACGGCTGCAGAAGGGAGTGTAGCAACTGGAATTGCAGAAAACAAGCCTCTTTAATGGGATTAGACACATATGTGAATGGTTTATAAATAGAAAATTTTTTATTTCGCATTATAACTTTGTTACTAAATATAACAAACCATTACTCAGAATATTGTATCCATGGCGTTATGACATTGTTTTTTATATATATACCATTGACCCATGATGTTAGTGTATAACAGTTGGATCCTTGCTTAGAAAATATTATCCTGTTTTTCCCTCATGTGGTTGCACTGGATAGACGCGCAAATAAGTGCGAGTTTTGTTTCATTACGTGCTTAATGTAGTTTGTTTCTTTATTCATCGTTATTTCATTTTAATGAGGACAGATCTGTTGTTATTGGGATTTGAAGAAAATTACAAAGATAAATCTCATCGAATCAATTTTTGACGTGGTTGTACTTGAGCAATGGTTACAGAACAGCAGGTGAATAAGACAGTCAAATGGCTCTGAGCACTATGGGACTTAACATCTGTGGTCATCAGTCCCCTAGAACTTAGAACTACTTAAACCTAACTAACCTAAGGACATCACACACATCCATGCCCGAGGCAGGATTCGAACCTGCGACCGTAGCAGTCGCGCGGTTCCGGACTGAGCGCCTGAACCGCTAGACCACCGCGGCCGGCAATAAGACAGTCAACCCGTTGCAATAAATGGTGGCATTCCATTAACCTTAACCACGGTTTCAACGTATTTAACCCCGTCTTCTTCAGAAGGACAAGAAACCTGCATGCATTAAATTACAGTCAAAACATCATGAGCCAGATTACGTGTCACACTGTGTTGTGGGTGGTAGTTTCTGTATGATAGGTGATGCTGGTCCGTGATGCTTTGATTGCGATTTATGTCGTAATTATGTAGGTTTCTTGTCCTCCTGAAGAAGACGGGTTTAAATCCGTTGAAACCATGGTTAATGTTAATTGAATACCACCATATACTGCATCTTGTTGATTGCTGTTGACTGTCTTATTCACTTGCTATCCTGTAACTGTTGCTGAAGTGTAGCCATGTTCAAAACATTTGCCAATTTGGTGAGATTTATCTTTCAGACTTTCTTAAAATCCCAGTAACTATGGACCTGCCCTAATTAAAATAAAATAATAATAATGAAAAACGAAGCAAACTTCATTAAGCACGGTAATTAAACAAAAGTTGCACACACTGATTTACGCGTCTGTTGAGTGAAACCACACGAGGAAAAAAAAAGAAAATAACGGTAAGGTTAATTGAATACCACCGTTGATTCCAAATCGTTGGCTGTCTTATTCACCTGCCAATTGGCAAACAAGGTGACAAATTTTTGTCTGTGTATGGGTGTAGGAAAACTCACACAACTGGGCAAACTTGTAACAGAGTTATAACCATGTGTCATAAAGGGACACTAGACAAACCCAGAGATGTGATAGATGAGTTTATTTCTGTTTTGCCTGGCTCAGGCTTAATGTCACATTGATGTCTTGCGCTGGGGAGCATATTTTGACTTTTACAGGGTGAAAACTGTTGAACTATATGAAATAAAATCGTCATAACTTCTGAACGGTTTGCGTTAGGGCGTTCAAACTTCACGATTGACCAGGGGGCGTGATTGGAATTAGTACGTGCTTGCATGGTTTGGTTTAGCGACGAAGTCCACTTTCATTTGGATGGGTTCAGTAAGCAAAATTGGAGTGAGAATCCGCATTTCCCGATCGGGAAGCCTCTTCGCCCTCAGCAGGTGACTGTGTGGTGTGCAGTGTCCAGTCAAGGAATAATCGGTGCACTATTCCTTGGTAGCACGGTGACTACCGAACGGTACGTCAAGGTTTTGGAAGATGATTTCATCCACGTTGTCCAGAGCGACCCTGATTTGAACAGGATGTGGTTCATGCAAGACGGAGCTCGACCCCATCGAAGCAGCAGAGTGATGTCTTGAAGGAGCACTTTGGGGACCGCATTATAGCTCTGGAGTACCCAGAGACCACTGACATGGCCCTCAAATGGCTGTCATATTTTGGATCTGAAGACATGCGACTCCTCTCTGTGGGGCTATATTGAAGACAAGATGTACGGCAATATCTCCAAGACCATTGCTGAGCTGAAAACAGCCATTCAGGATGTCATCGACAGGATCGATGCCCTCACACTTCAGCAGGTCATGCAGAATTTCGCTATTTGTCTGCGCCACGTCACCACCAATGATGGCAGGCATATCGAACATCCTAAATCCGAACATCTGTAATCACGTTTATATGTTGAATAAAATGTGCGCACGTCGTAGTTTGTAACTAATTTACGTTTTTTTTTTTCATACAGTTCAATAATTTTCACCGTGTTATATTCCGAATACCTAATTGCACTTTAGTTCTAGCTACGTTAATGGATAAGTGTTATAAAATTCCCTAAATTTACAATATAAATTCTGCAGTACGAATATGGACAAGGTTACGACACAAAATATAAGAGCCTCACAAAGTTGCCCACTTTTATGACACCTAACTATATTTATCGTGGTGGTAATTGTAACTTTATGAATAGGGCCCGGACAAGTAGATTAAAATACGATACATAATGCTGTGAGAATTCGAGTACATCAGCTGGCGGAGATGGCCTCTCTGGTTTACATTACTTGTAATTCCTTGTTGTATTGTCTTTTTTTGTTGTGCTTCTTGTACCCATTTTATCTTAAACGTTTTTCTTGGGAAGTGACTTCATTCGTTCCCTACTGCCCAGAATCTTTCTTAATGTCATTGTGCATCATATTAAGTAACTCACGCCTCAGATGTGTCCGGCAGAGCAAATGCTCAGAAGCGGCGTTTCGCTATCGGAGTTATCTTACAGCTGTAGATAAGACTTCTCTACCGCCGTCTGACGTTTAGTCGGAAATACCTGAGTCACAGGGACTGGCAGGTAACTCGGCTGTTAGAATTCAGTTGCGCTGGGTTTTACTTGTCAGCCGCTTTAATGGGAATCTATTGTGTGTAATGACGTGCGTTTGAAGGAGAACGTAATGTTAGCTGAAGCAAAATAACGCAAGGCTTATTTTCCCTCCCCTTATCGAGTATTGCGTGTCGCTTCACGGCTATTAACGGACACAATAGTCTATTTCAGTTTCTTTCCGCCACGTGAACTGAGTACGTATTTTTAAGTGCCTGTGTAATCGAAGTAATGACGTGGAGCGGCACCTTGGTTCCACAGATTACATGCATTTATTTGCTTTTGTTACCTTACGCCTGTCGCCGCAACTCGAACGGGTAATTAGCTGAAGATGTATCCTGTTTAAATGTAAACACCGACTTAAGCCGAGTAGCAAAGTGCTCTTTTTTCTTCATCATTTTGTTTCTAGGCTACTGCACGTGTACGGTAAGGGGTCGAAGTTGAGTGGCTTTAAGATGATAAGGATGACTTATGGACGTAACGTTGCTAAGCTATGGAAATGGAACGAACATCTGATTGTGGGATGGAAACCCAAAGTTCGACTTCGGTTTATTGGGAGAATTTTAGGAAAGAGTGGTTCGCCTGTAGAAGGAGACTGCATATAGGACGCTGGAGCGACCTATTCTTGATTACTGCTCGAGTGTTTGGGGTCGGTACCAGGTCAATTGTGGGAGGACACCAAGGTAGTTCAGAGACCAACACGTAAGTGTTAGATATTTTTTTTATTTTTTGGTCATCTGTCTACTGACTGGTTTGATGCGGCCCGCCACGAATTCCTTTCCTGTGCTAACCTCTTCATCTCAGAGTAGCACTTGCAACCTGCGTCCTCAGTTATTCCAATCTCTGTCTTCCTCTACAGCTTTTGCCCTCTACAGCTCCCTCTAGTAGAATGGAAGTCATTCCCTCGTGTCTTAACAGATGTCCTATCATGCTGCCCCTTATCAGTGTTTTCCACATATTCCTTTCCTCTCCTATTCTGCGTAGAACCTCCTCATTCCTTGTCTTATCAGTCCACCTAATTTTCAACATTCCTCTATAGCACCACATCTCAAATGCTTCTATTCTCTTCTGTTCCGGTTTTCCCACAGTCCATGTTTCACTACCATACAATACTGTACCCCAGACGTACATCCTCAGAAATTTCTTCCTCAAATTAGGGCCAGTATTTGATATTAGTAGACTTCTCTTGGCCAGAAATGCCTTTTTTGCCATAGCGAGTCTGCTTTTGATGTCCTCCTTGCTCCGCCCGTCATTGGTTATTTCACTGCCTAGGTAGCAGAATTCCTTAACTTCATTGATTTCGTGACCATCAGTCCTGATGTTAACTTTCTCGCTGTTCTCATTTCTACTACTACTCATTACCTTCGTCTTTCTTCGATTTACTCTCAAACCATACTGTGTACTCATTAGACTGTTCATTCCGTTCAGCAGATCATTTAATTCTTCTTCACTTTCACTCAGGATAGCAATGTCATCAGCGAATCGTATCATTGATATCCTTTTACCTTGTATTTTAATTTCACTCCTGAACCTTTCTTTTATTTCCATCATTGCTTCCTCGATGTACAGATTGAAGAGTAGGGGCGAAAGGCTACAGCCTTGTCTTACACCCTTCTTAATACGAGCACTTCGTTCTTGATCGTCCACTCTTATTATTCCCTCTTGGTTGTTGTACATATTTTATATGACCCGTCTCTCCCTGTAGCTTACCCCTACTTTTTGCAGTATCTCGAACAGCTTTCACCATTTTATATTGTCGAACGCTTTTTCCAGGTCGATAAATCCTAAGAACGTGTCTTCATTTTTCTTTAGCCTTGCTTCCATTATTAGCCGTAACGTCAAAATTGCCTCTCTCGTGCCTTTACTTTTCCTAAAGCCAAACTGATCGTCACCTAGTGCATTCTCAATTTTCTTTTCCATTCTTCTGTATATTATTCTTGTAAGCAGCTTCGATGCATGAGCTGATAAGCTGATTGTGCGATAATTCTCGCACTTGTCAGCTCTTGCCGTCTTCGGAATTGTGTGGATGATGCTTTTCCGAAAGTCAGATGGTATGTCGCCAGACTCATATATTCTACACACCAACGTGAATAGTCGTTTTGTTGCCACTTCCCCTAATGATTTTAGAAATTCTGATGGAATGTTATCTATTCCTTCTGCCTTATTTGACCGTAAGTCCTCCAAAGCTCATTTAAATTCCAATTCTAATACTGAATCCCCTATCTCTTCTAACTCGACTCCAGTTTCTTCTTCTATCACATCAGACAAATCTTCACCCTCATAGAGGCTTTCAATGTATTCTTTCCACCTATCTGCTCTCTCCTCTGCATTTAACAGTGGAATTCCCGTTGCACTCTCAATGTTACCACTGTTGCTTTTAATGTCACCAAAGATTGTTTTGACTTTCCTGTATGCTGAGTCTGTCCTTCTGACAATTATATCTTTTTCAATGTCTTTACATTTTTCCTGCAGCCATTTCGTCTTAGCTTCCCTGCACTTCCTATTACTTTCATTCCTCAGCGACTTGTATTTCTGTATTCCTGATTTTTCCGGAACATGTTTGTACTTCCTCCTTTCATCAATCAACTGAAGTATTTCTTCTGTTACCTATGGTTTCTTCGCAGCTACCTTCTTTGTACCTATGTTTTCCTTCTCAACTTCTGTGATGGCCGTTTTTAGGGACGTCCATTCCTCTTCAACTGTGTTGCCTACTGCGCTATTCCTTATTGCGGTATCTATAGCGTTTGAGAACTTCAAACGTATCTCGTCATTCCTTAGAACTTCCGTATCCTCCTTCTTTGCGTATTGATTCTTCCTGACTAATGTCTTGAACTTCAGCCTACTCTTCATCACTACTATATTGTGATCTGAGTCTATATCTGCTCCTGGGTACGCCTTACAATCCAGTATCTGATTTCGGAATCTCTGTCTGACCATGATGTAATCTAATTGAAATCTTCCAGTATCTCCCGGCCTTTTCCAAGTATAGCTCCTCCTCTTGTGATTCTTGAACCGGGTATTCGCTATTACTAGCTGAAACTTGTTACAGAACTCAATTAGTCTTTCTCCTCTTCCATTCCTTGTCCCAAGCCCATACACTCCTGTAACATTTTCTTTTACTCCTTCCCCTACAACTGCACTCCAGTCGCCCATGACTATTAGATTTTCGTCCCCCTTTACATACTGCATTACCCTTTCAATATCCTCATACACTTTCTCTATCTGTTTATCTTCAGCTTGCGACGTCGGCATGTATACCTGAACTATCGTTGTCGGTGTTGGTCTGCTGTCGATTCTGATTAGAACAACCCGGTCACTGAACTGTTCACAGTAACACACCCTCTGCTCTACCTTCCTATTCATAACCAATCCTACACCTGTTATACCATCTTCTGCTGCTGTTGATATTACCCGATATATAGGGTGTTAGGTATATGCTTTGGGAATTCAAAGGGGAATCCTTGGAGGGAAGGAGATGTTCTTTCCGAGAAAACTGTTAAGAAAATTTAGAGAATCGGCATCTGAAGCTGGCTGCCGAACGATTTTACATCTACAACATGATTGCCCTGCTATTCACAATAAAGTGGCTGGCAGAGGGTTCATTGAACCACCTTCAAGCTGTCTCTCTACAGTTCCACTCTCGAACGGTACGCGGGAAAAAAAGAGCACTTAAAGTTTTCTGTACGAGGCCTGATTTCTCTTATTTTATCGTAATGATCATTTCTCCTTATGTAGGTGGGTGGCAACAAACCGTTTTCGCAATCGGAGGAGAAAACTGGTGATTGAAATTTCATGAGAAGATCCCGTCGCAACGAAAAACGTCTTTGTTTTAATGGTTGCCATTCCAATTCACGTATCATGTCTGTGACACTATCTCCCCTATTTCGCTATAATACAAAACGAGCTGCCATTCTTTGTACTTTTTCAATGTCACACGTCATTCCCACCTGATGCGGATCCCACACCGCACAGCAATACTCCAGAATAGGGCGGACAAGCGTTGTGTAAGCAGTCTCTTTAGTAGACCTGTGGCACCTTCTAAGTGTTCTGCCAACGAGTCGCAGTCTTTGGCTTGCTCTACCCACAATATTATCTATGTGACAGTTTCAATTTAGGTTAATTGAAATTGTAATCCGTAAGTATTTAGTTGAATTTACAGCTTTCAGATTTGTGTGACTTATCGCGTAATCGAAATTTTGCTGATTTCTTTTAGTACTCATGTGAATAACTTAACACTTTTCTTTATTCAGGGTCAACTGCCACTATTCGCACCGTACAAATATCTTATCTAAATCATTTTGCAAGTCGTTTTGATCATCTGATGACTTTACAAGACGGTAAATGACAGCGACATCTGCAAACAATCTAAGACGGCTACTCAGATTGTCTCCTAGGTCGTTAATATAGATCAGCCACAGTAGAGGGCCTATAACACTTCCTTGGGGAACGCCGGATATTACTTCTGTTTTACTCGATGACTTTCCGTCTATTACTACGAATTGTGAGCTTTCTGACAGGAAATCACGAATCGAGTCGCACAACTGAGACGGTACTCCGTAGGCAGGCAGTTTGGTCAGAAGACGCTTGTGAGGAACGGTGTCGAAAGCCTTCTGGAAATCTAAAAATTTGGAGTCAATTTGACATACCCTTTCGATAGAACTTATAACTTCATGAGTATAAAGAGCTAGTTGCGTTTCACAAGAACGATATTTTCTGAATCCGTGCTATGTGTCAATAAATCGCTTTCTTCGAGGCACTTCATAAAGTTCCAATACAGTATACGTTCCTAAACCCTATTGCAAATCGACGTTAGTGTTATATGCCTGTAATTTAGCGGATTACTCCTACTTCCATTTTTCGGTTTTGGTGTGACTTGAGCAATTCTCCAGTCTTTAGGTACGGATCTTCCTGTGAGCGAGTGGTTATATATAATTGCTAAATATGGAGCTATTTTATCAGCATACTCTAAGAGAAACCTGACTGGTATACAATCTGAACCAGAGGCCTCGCCTTTATTAAGTGATTTAAGCTGTTTTGTTACACTGAGGATATCTACTTCTGTGTTTGTTATCTTGGCAGTTGTTCTTGATTAGAATTCAGGAATATTTACTTTGTCTTTTTTGGTGAAGGATTTCGGAAAACCGTGTTTAATAACTCTGCTTTAGTGGCACTGTCATCAGTGACTTCACCGTTGTTATCTAGCAGTGAAGGTATTGATTGCGTCTTGCCACTGGTGTGCTTTATGTATGACCTGAATCTCTTCTGTTTTTCTGCCAGATTTCGAGACAGAATTTCGTTGTGGAAATTATTAAAAGCATCTCGCATTGAATTACGCGCTATATTTCGAACTTCTGTAAAACTTTGCCGATCTTGGGGATTTTGCGTTCTTTTAAATTTAGCATGCTTTTTTTGTTGCTTCTGCAACATATATCTTACCTTTTTTGTGTACCATGGGGGATCAGTGCCATCACTCATTAATTTATGTGGTACATATGTCTCAATTGCTGTCGATACTATCTCTCTGAAAACATTCCACAACTTTTCTACACGATTCTATTGTCGCCAATATACATTCTGGGTAAGGACCACGAATGAAAGATTCGAGATATTGGGGCTCGTACAGAGGCATATAGAAAGTCGTTTTTCCCTCTTTCTGTTTTGCGGTGGAACACGAAATGAAGTGAATAGTAGGGGCACCGTACGGAGTATGTATGTGGATGTAGAAAACTTGAGGGTAGAGTGAAGTGGCAGTTACTGTTTTCAGCAGCAAGGACCGTGACTAAATGGGAGAATCTTGTTTCCAAACGAGCCACGCAGCGCACACCGTCCATATTTACACTGTTGCAGAGATATTATCAGCGCAATGTCAGTACAAAGATAAATGATGGTGAAAAATCTAGTGAAATGCGATTACTCTGCAACGAGCCAGAAGAAACAACGGGCCCATCATACAGAAATACCCAGGAAGCGTTCACGAACAACCTCCGAAATTTTGTTAAAAACAATGGTTCAAATGGCTCTGAGCACTATGGGACTTATCATCTGTGGTCATCAGTCCCCTAGAACTTAGAACTACTTAAACTAACTAACCTAAGGACATCATACACATCCGTGCCCGAGGCAGGATTCGAACCAGCGACCGTAGCAGTCACGCGGTCGAAATTTTGTTGTTACATATACAGGGTGTTTCAAATATGACCGGTATATTTAAAACGGAAATAAAAACTAAACGAGCAGCGATAGAAATACATCGTTTGTTGCAATATGCTTGGGACAATAGTACATTTTCAGGCGGACAAACTTTCGAAATTACAGTAGTTACAATTTTCAACAACAGATGGCGCTGCAAGTGATGTGAAAGATATAGAAGACAACGCAGTCTGTGGGTGTGCCATTCTGTACGTCGTCTTTCTGCTGTAAGCGTGTGATGTTCACAACGTGCAAGTGTGCTGTGGACAACATGGTTTATTCCTTAGAACAGAGGATTTTTCTGGTGTTGGAATTCCACTGTCTAGAACACAGTGTTGTTGCAACAAGACGAAGTTTTCAACGTAGGTTTAATGTAACCAAAGGACTGAAAAGCGATACAATAAAGGATCTGTTTGAAAAATTTCAACGGACTGGAAATGTGATGGATGAACGTGCTGGAAAGGTAGGGCGACCGCATACGGCAACCACAGAGGGCAACGCGCAGCTAGTGCAGCAGGTGATCCAACAGCGGCCTCGGGTTTCCGTTCGCCGTGTTGCAGCTGCGGTCCAAATGACGCCAACGTCCACGTATCGCCTCATGCGCCAGAGTTTACACCTCTATCCATAAAAAAATTCAAACGCGGCAACTCCTCAGCGCCGCTACCATTGCTGCACGAGAGACGTTCCCTAACGATATAGTGCACAGGATTGATAATGGCAATATGCATGTGGGCAGCATTTGGTTTACTGACGAAGCTTATTTTTACCTGGACGGCTTCGTCAATAAACAGAACTGGCGCATATGGGGAACCGAAAAGCCCCATGTTGGAGTCCCATCGTCCCTGCATTCTCAAAAAGTACTGGTCTGGGCCGCCATTTCTTCCAAAGGAATCATTGGCCCATTTTTCAGATCCGATGATTACTGCATCATGCTATCTGGACATTCTTCGTGAATTTGCGGCGGTACAAACAGCCTTAGACGACACTGCGAACACCTCGTGGTTTATGCAAGATGGTGCCCGGCCACATCGCACGGCCGACGTCTTTAATTTCCTGAATGAATATTTCGATGATCGTGTGATTGCTTTGGGCTATCCGAAACATACAGGAGGCTGCGTGGATTGGCCTCCCTATTCGCCAGACATGAACCCCTGTGATTTCTTTCTGTGGGGACACTTGAAAGACCAGGTGTACCGCCAGAATCCAGAAACAATTGAACAGCTGAAGCAGTACAACTCATGTGCATGTGAAGCCATTCCGCCAGACACGTTGTCAAAGGTTTCGGATAATTTCATTCAGAGACTACGCCATATTATTGCTACGCATGGCGGATATGTGGAAGATATCGTACTATAGAGTTTCCCAGACCGCAGCGCCATCTGTTGTTGACAATTGTAACTACTGTAATTTCGAAAGTTTGTCTGCCTGAAAATGTACTGTTGTCCCAAGTATATTGCAACAAACGGTGTATTTCTATTGCTGCTCGTTTAGTTTGTATTGCCGTTCAAATATACTGGTCATTTTTTAAACACGCTCTATATTTCTTCCTGTATACCTTGAATACGTGCATGCATTGATGATGGTATGGATGTATAAAACCAAAAGCAATTTTGTAGTTATAAGGAGACATTTTCAATTTTCCTAAATAACTGGCTTAATACGCCTCAACTGGAATTCGCCCTTTGTAGTTGGCCGGTTGCGGAGTTGACTCCGTGTACGAAATTGTCACATTCCCACGCAGGCCACGAGTGGCAGTGTGACGTCATCGGCCTTCACGGCAAACTGCGCTGCAAACACAAATGCGCTTCGCTCGGCCGCAAAAAAGGCAAGTTTAATTGACGTGGAAAATCAAGAGCGGCGCTCTGTTGATACGAATGTGTACAGTTTTATTACTGTCGTGTCCTACGTCGAAGAAGCAGTCAAGTAAGGGATAAGAGGCGAAGAGGGAATACACGTCAGTGGCACACTTCGTATGCGGCACAGCCCACGTGCCCATAGTACACTAGACCTGTTGAATGCAACGTGCAGTACATGATGGACACACTAAAATAATAAGGAATGGGGGGAAAGGAAATTGCGGCTCAGTGAACAAGAAAACTGATGCAGATAAAGAGAAAAGAGAGGGAGAGGGGAATTCTCTCCAGTACTGGGAGAAGAAAAATTTCTTTTTTGTTCTAAGTGACCTGTGGACTCCGGTGAAATGTAATTGTGATTAACTCTGCATGTATCCCTAAATACACTACTGGCCATTAAAATTGCTACACCAAGAATAAATGCAGAGGATAAACGGGTATTCATTGGACACATATATTATACTACAACTAACATGTGATTACTTTTCCACGCAATTTGGGTGCATAGATCCTGAGAAATCAGTACCCAGAACAACCAGCTCTGGCAGTAATAACGGCCTTGATACTCCTAGGCATTGAGTCAAACACAGCTTGGATGGAGTGTACAGGTACAGCTGCCCATGCAGCTTCAGCATGATACCACAGTTCATCAAGAGGAGTGGCTGGCGTATTGTGACGAGCCAGTTGCTCGGCCACCATTGACCAGACGTTTTCAATTTGTGAGAGATATAGAGAATGTGCTGGCCAGGGCAGCAGTCGAACATTTTCTGTATCCAGAAAGGGCCGTACAGAACCTGCAACATGCGGTCGTGCATTATCCTGCTGAAATGTAGGGTTTCGCAGGGATCGAATGAGGGGTAGAGCCACGGGTCGTAACACATTTGAAATGTAACGTCAACTGTTCAAAGTGTCGTCAGTGCGAACAAGAGGTGACCGAGACGTGTAACCAATGGCAGCCCAAACCATCACGCCGGGTGATACGCCAGTATGGCGATGACGAACACACGCTTCCAATCTGCGGTCACCACGATGTCGCCAAACACGGATGTGACCATCTTCGTGCTCTAAACAGAACGTGGATTCATCCGAAAAAATGACGTTTTGCCATTCGTGCACCCAGGTTCGTCGTTGAGTACACAATCGCAGGCGCTCCTGTCTGTGATGCTGCGTCAAGGGTAACCGCAGCCACGGTCTCAGAGCTGATAGCTCATGCTGCTGCAAACGTCGTCGAACTGTTTGTGCAAATGGTTGTTGTCTTCTAAACGTCCCCATCTGTTGAGTCAGGGATCGAGATGTGGCTGCACGATCCGTTACAGCCGTGCGGATAAGATGCCTGTCGTCTCGACTGCTAGTGATACGACGCCGTCGGGATCCAGCACAGCGTTCCGTATTACCCTCCTGAACCCACCGATTCCATATTCTGCCAACAGTCATTAGATCTCGACCAACGCGAGCACCAATGTCGCGATACGATAAACCGCAATCGCGATAGGCTGCAATCCGACATTTATCAAAGTCTGAAACGTGATGGTACGCGTTTCTCCTCCTTACACGAGGCATCACAACAACGTTTCACCAGGCAACGCCGGTCAACTGCTGTTGGTGTATGGGAAATCCGTTGGAAACTTTCCTCATGTCAGCACATTGTAGGTGTCGCCACCGGCGTCATCCTTGTGCGAATGCTCAGAAAAGCTAGTCATTTGCATAATACAGCATCTTCTTCCTGTCGGTTAAATTTCGCGTCTGAAGCACGTCATCTTCGTGGTGTGGCAAATTTAATGGCCAGTAGTGTACCTTTGTGATATTGACGTGAGCTGCGGCGTGTGCAGTGTGGCGTAGCTGTTAGTGTCCTAGCGGCGTACTTCACACTCGACAAAAAGTTATTTCTTGTTGACTATTAACTATTTCTCAAAACTTTGCGAAATACCTTATGTTTGTAGTGCTTGCACTGGTGTTCTTAATAAATATGCTTTCAGTAGTAAGTGCAGAGTTTATTGACGACCCTGTTTTCAGATATTGACTTAACTCTGGTTACGACGTGACAATATCACATCCCAAATAATTAAAATGACTGAGTTTTTCTACCCACTGTATTGTTCATCATTGCATTAGCTGTGATTGGGCCACTTTCTAGAAAAGCCATTGCTTTAGCTTCCTTTGTTGTACAAACTTTGTCCAAGTCTCTCTGCATTTCGTTGCCAAGGAGACAACATCATCAGCGAACAATCTCGTAGTGCTGTCCATCATGTCTGATAGATAAATTACAGTAGCTCAAAAGAAAAACGCTTTTTGCACCCTTGACATTAAGTTTTTTATTTATCTCCTTCACCAAGACGCTTTCTACCTTAGTTATCAGGCATCTTCAGTGGGCGTCCTGAAATACTACACGAATTTTCGTTTGCACGTACATTGAAGAACCAAAGAAACTGGTACACCTGCCTAATATTGTGTAGGGTAGCCGCGATCACGCACAAGTGCCGCAACACGAAGTGGCATGGACCCGACTAATGTCGTAAGTAGCATTGGATGGAGCTGACACCATGAATCCTGCAGGGCTGTCCATAAATCCGTTCGAATACGAGAGGGTGGAAATCTCTTCTGAACAACACGTTGCAAGGCATCCCAGATATGCTTAATGTTCATTTCTGCGGACTCTGGTGGCCAAGGGAAGTGTTTAATCTCAGGAGAGTGTCCTGGAACCACTATGTAGCAATTCTGGAAGTGTGAGGTGTCGAATTGCCCTGCTGGAATCGCGCAAGTCCATCGGAAGGCACAATGGACACGAATGGATGCGGGTGATCAGACAGGATGCCTGTCACCTGTTACAATCGTAACTAGACGTATAAGGGGTCCCATATACACTCCTGGAAATTGAAATAAGAACACCGTGAATTCATTGTCCCAGGAATGGGAAACTTTATTGACACATTCCTGGGGTCAGATACATCACATGATCACACTGACAGAACCACAGGCACATAGACACAGGCAACAGAGCATGCACAATGTCGGCACTAGTACAGTGTATATCCACCTTTCGCAGCAATGCAGGCTGCTATTCTCCCATGGAGACAATCGTAGAGATGCTGGATGTAGTCCTGTGAAATGGCTTGCCATGCCATTTCCACCTGGCGCCTCAGTTGGACCAGCGTTCGTGCTGGACGTGCAGACCGCATGAGACGAAGCTTCATCCAGTCCCAAACATGCTCAATGGGGGACAGATCCGGAGATCTTGCTGGCCAGGGTAGTTGACTTACACCTTCTAGAGCACGTTGGGTGGTACGGGATACATGCGGACGTGCATTGTCCTGTTGGAACAGCAAGTTCCCATGCCGGTCTAGGAATGGTAGAACGATGGGTTCGATGACGGTTTGGATGTACCGTGCACTATTCAGTGTCCCCTCGACGATCACCAGAGGTGTACGGCCAGTGTAGGAGATCGCTCCCCACACCATGATGCCGGGTGTTGGCCATGTGTGCCTCGGTCGTATGTAGTCCGGATTGTGGCGCTCACCTGCACGGCACCAAACTCGCATACGACCATCATTGGCACCAAGGCAGAAGCGACTCTCATCGCTGAAGACGACACGTCTCCATTCGTCCCTCCATTCACGCCTGTCGCGACACCACTGGAGGCGGGCTGCACGATGTTGGGGCGTGAGCGGAAGACGGCCTAACGCTGTGCGGGACCGTAGCCCAGCTTCATGGAGACGGTTGCGAATGGTCCTCGCCGATACCCCAGGAGCAACAGTGTCCCTAATTTGCTGGGAAGTGGCGGTGCGGTCCCCTACGGCACTGCGTAGGATCCTACGGTCTTGGCGTGCATCCGTGCGTCTCTGCGGTCCGGTCCCAGGTCGACGGGCACGTGCACCTTCCGCCGACCACTGGCGACAACATCGATGTACTGTGGAGACCTCACGCCCCACGTGTTGAGCAATTCGGCGGTACGTCCATCCGGCCTCCCGCATGCCCACTAAACGCCCTCGCTCAAAGTCCGTCAACTGCACATACTGTTCACGTCCACGCTGTCGCGGCATGCTACCAGTGTTAAAGACTGCGATGGAGCACCGTATGCCACGGCAAACTGGCTGACACTGACGGCGGCGGTGCACAAATGCTGCGCAGCTAGCGCCATTCGACGGCCAACACCGCGGTTCCTGGTGTGTCCGCTGTGCCGTGCGTGTGATCATTGTTTGTACAGCCCTCTCGCAGTGTCCGGAGCTAGTATGGTGGGTCTGACACACCGGTGTCAATGTGTTCTTTTTTCCATTTCCAGGAGTGTAACTCGAACTGCACACGCTCCACGCTATTACAAAGTCTCCACCAGTTTGAATAGGCGCCAGCTGACATGCGGGCTCCATGGATTCATGAGGTTGTCTCCATACCCGTACGCGTCCATCTACCCCATATAATTTGAAACAGGAAAGTCGTCCGACCAGGCAACATGTTTCCAGTCATCAACAGTAAATGTCGGTGTTGACGGGCCCAGGCGCGGCGTAATTCTTGGTGTCGTGAAGTCATCAAGGGTACACGAGTGGGCCTTCGGCACCGAACGCGCATAGCGATAATCTTCGTTGAACGGTTCGCACGCTGACACTTTGTGATGGCGCAGCATTGAAATCTGCAGCAATTTGCGGAAGTGTTGCACTTCTGTCACTTTCTACGTCTACATTTACATGCATACTCCGCAAGCAAGCTCACGGTGTGTGGCGGAGGGTACCTTGAGTACCTCTATCGGTTCTCCCTTCTATTCCAGTCGCGTACTCTTCGTGGAAAGAAAGATTGTCAGTATGCCTCTGTGTGGACGCTAATCTCTCTGATTTTATCCTCATGGTCTCTTCGCGAGATATATGTTGGAGGGAACAATATACTGCTTGACTCCTCGCTGAAGGTATGTTCTCGAATCTCGTACCGAGCTACTGAGCGTGTCTCCTGCAGGTCTTCCACTGGAGTTTATCCATCATCCCCGTAACGCGATTACTAAATGATCCTGTAATGAAGTGCGGTGCTCTCCGTTGGATCTTCTCTACCTCTTCTATCAACCCTGTCTGTTACGGATCCCACACTGGTGAGCAATATTCAAGCAGTGGGCGAACAAGAAAATTTATTATATTCGAAATGAGAATATGTTCAGGGATTCTGCAGGGAACAGATGTTAGGAATACTAGGTCTATATTTTTGGGTGCGTGCTGTTACTCTTCTGACGTACAGAAGTCACCTGCACTTTTTCCCATTCACTTGGGACTTTCCGCTGGGCGAGAGATTCATGATAAATGCTAACTAGGTACGGAAACAGTGCTGTAAGAGCGCTCTTTGAAAAGCCAAACTGAGATTCCATCTGGACCTGGTGACATTTTACGTTTGTTTGTGTGGCCACCTTCTGCAGCACCTGTTACTATAGGTTATACGTCTTGAGCTGACTGCAATCAGCTACAGACACCTCAAGAGAGATAACCTATAATAACAGCTGGTGACATTTGTTTTCAAAGTCCAGTTGTAAGGTGGCGTGGTCTCCTGACCTTCATTTCTTACATATTCCCACCTCACCATCATATTCTGTGTATCAACGCTTCATTCGAGTCCAAACTCCATACGGTAGAGTCAATTTTACGTATTTCCATTTAATCGATATGCGAATCTAATAAATAAATCGCAAGTGTGCACCGAGATTAAAAAGTCGAGGCTAGCGTACACAAACATTCAAAACACGACGGCCACAGGAGTTTCTGTCCGGCGGAGGCAACCAGCCCGCTGGAAAGTCCGTAGGAGGGTGAGTTAGCATGCAGCTGCGCCAGCCGGCTGTCTGTCCAGGGACCAAGACAGTTTTTGCCAGAGAAAAGGGATAATGGCCTGCGTGTTCTCCTTAAAATCAAAACCCGCTGTATTGTTTGGGAGAACTCCAGCATACGGATTTTTTGATGGGCATAGTGTGCCGTTTCTGTGTTGTCCCAAGTGGACAGTAAACACCTAACGCAGATGCTGTATATTTCTGGATTGGTCGGCTTAGCCATTCTCCCGCTTGTGAGAGTAGCGCTGATAGGTGAACTATTGCTGACGCAATTAGCCGGAGGAGTGAGGGAAAGACAGTGGATGATATACCCTTTCGCTTTTTGCATGGAGGGAAGTCGTTCCGGTGACAATCTTGTAGCGGGAACATGTAGTGGGAGCGCGTGCACCCATGTATGTATACAGAAAGTTAGGAACAAAGTCGCTGCTCAGTACTGCACTGAGAGAGCACCTCTGTCGCTAGCTAGCCGGAGCGATACCCTATATTGAGTCGCTCGCGATTAAGCATTTCTTCACTGTGTTGGCCTCAACACTTAATGTGCGACGTGAACACAGACAGATCATTAGTCAGCGACTGCGAGCGAACATTGAGTGGCATCACGGTGGACTGGTTATCCGACCGGTGCACCATACCAATAGTTAGATTAGGGGAGACAGGAGTCCTTGACTTCATCAAGGCGTAGTGAGAGTTTGATTGGCAAAGGCCAATCCAGATAGAAACAGACAGTTTTGTTATTTTTCAGCTGCGAACGACGCAGGCAGCAGTCGTCGCAGATCATGGTATTGTGCGCTACAGCATAGACGAACCCCATCTTTCCTCCATTAGAAATAATGTACTTCATCCACTTCACTCCATTATATTTCTCACATGACAGCCTCGACTGCACTTAGAGAAATTCAATCGGATAATTATTCAAGTAGGCGGGTCTCTCAGCCATTCTGCCGATTAAATAACATTCTTAAAGAAAAGGGATAAAAGAGCTTTCCCTCACATGCAAATGCCATAAGAGGTAACCTCCTATTGCAATTTTGTGATATGATGACATGATGGAGACCGTCGCTGTTGTTTGAAGACAAATGTTGATGGTGTTAGGACAGCAACCAGCCACAAATATACTTTCAGTTCCTTTATTCAAAGGATACCGTTACCGGTTTCGAATCGTTGTGGTTCATCCTCAGACGGTTTACACGCTTTCTTTATGACATGTGGTGTGTTTTTTTAAAGATTAATTGTTCTAAAATATAAATAATACATAATTATAAACACGCCACACTCAGATGGTTGCGTTACAGATTTTCGTTGCATGTGACTAACGTGAAACGTCGGTTTCCAGTGTTTGTTTTCATAACATTCGCCCAACAGATGAAAATGCATTCCCACTGCTTTCTTGTTGTTGCACACGTAAATAGTTCTCACTGAACACTTTAGATTGGGCTGGTTACTTGAACAAATCAGCATTTGCAACCCATATTGCTGAAGAAAACCATTCAGTGGGAAACATTGAGGACAACTTAAAAATTTTGTATATAGCACGAAAAGGAGCCACTATGAATATATCAGAAGAATTAGAAATACACACACACAAAAACAGCACCCCAGACTGTATCCTTAGCGAACAAACAGAGTTAGCTAACACCCCTTTACTGAAAAATTTCCCAAAATTTTTTTCCAGCCTCCAAAGCAAATAATATAAGTACACCTATCTGGAGATCAAGTAGCAAATTTATATGTTACTATAATTCTCATGGTGCTAAATGTAATTAACTAATATACTATTTTACCTATACAGTTTCTAAATATATATAAAAAACTTTATAATTAATTTAGCAATACCAACTCAAAAATTCAATGTCCCTGTACTAGTGTAAAAGACATTACAGTTGTGTAAATGAATATATGACCGTTTACGAACATAGGACATCATCGTCAAATGTTACGATATATCATAGGACCTGTGATACTCATATGTTTGTAAACTCTTTGTATGTATCAAAACATGTGGTGAGCGGTATAAATCATCTCAGTGACAAGTCTAAAGTGTTCAATGAGAACTATTTACGTGTACAACAACAAGAATGCAGTGGGA
The DNA here is from genome assembly GCF_023897955.1 of Schistocerca gregaria. Lineage (NCBI taxonomy): Eukaryota > Metazoa > Arthropoda > Insecta > Orthoptera > Acrididae > Schistocerca > Schistocerca gregaria. The sequence goes on along the minus strand of NC_064928.1, from coordinate 189,661,951 downwards.
ATGCATTTACATCCGTTGGACGAATGTTATGAAAACAAACACTGGAAACCGACGTTTCACGTTAGTCACATGCAACGAAAATCTGTAACGCAACCATCTGTGTGTGGCGTGTTTATAATTATTTATATTTTAGGACAATTAATCTGTAAAAAAACACACCACATGTCATAAAGAAAGCGTGTAAACCGTCTGAGGATGAATCACAACGATTCGAAGCCGGTAACGGTATCCTTTGAATAAAGGAACTGAAAGTAAACTTGTGGCTCGTTGCTGTCCTAACACCATCAACATTTGTAACCTCCTAGTCCGAAAAGAACCCGGAATTTTGTGTATCAGTTTATAAATTAAAAGTTTCATTTGTTTTTTCTTAAATTTTGCAATAAATAATATTTTTCGTTCGTTTAGTGTTTTTCTTACACTAACTTGCAATACTCCAGTACCCAAGTATACCACTAGATACGTAAGAAAATAGAATATTTTTGTGTCTTTTCCTTATAGCGGACGACTCCAGAAGACATTTACTGCTCAAAGTTTTTCCGTCTTTTCTTTTTGGTACGTTAGGAAGGTGTGTCTGACTTCTGTAGTAGTGTGGGGTGGAAATTTACTCTTGCAGCAAGCAAAGGGTACTTGTCAGATCATCAGATCAGTCCGTTGCGCAACTCGTCGACATAACACCCACACACTCACACAGTGTTGTCGATCACGATAGTGTGGTCTGAGTTGCATCGAACTATGTTGCTTGGCAGCGACAGATTATGCGAGAGTTACTTTCGTCCTTATGGTTGCGTACCATTGTATACTGAGGGCACGGTACGTTCTCTGCTACACTTCGCCGCTCGCCGCGCCGATGCCCCCGCCACAGTAGCTGCTGCTGCCAGAGGTGGCGAAACCGCCGCTGGGGAAACCGCGCCAGGGCGGCGTTCGTTTCCAGAAACCCGGAGACTAATGACCGGCGCTCTGGCAACGGCACAGGCTGGGAACACCGCTACGCCCTCTTCCGCCGGTATTTATCGTGCTGTTACGTCCCACAGGGCGACATCCTGTTCCTAAATATACGTCGCTAGGCGAAAAGTAAATCTAGAAGCTTGCTTGCGACAGCGCTGTGCTTCACTTGGCACGGATCGTTTCCTAAAACCTTCTCTGCCCCTGGCTAGTGGTGGGAAAAACCGGTATTTTAGTTCTGAATAGCCGGTATTTATCGGTATTAGTTTGATCTCGCTTATAACAAAATGGTTCAAATGGCTCTGAGCTCTATGGGACTCAACTGCTGAGGTCATCATTCCCCTAGAACTACTCAGACCTAACTAACCGAAGGACATCACACACATCCATGCCCGAGGCAGGATTCGAACCTGCGACCGTAGCGGTCAGCGGTTCCAGACTGTAGCGACTACAACCGCTCGGCCACACCGGCCGGCTCGCTTATAACAGGTATTTCTCTTATTTTTTACTAATAACCAGGTAAAAAAACGAAATATCACTTAGTCACAGCAGCAGAGCAAAAATTTTTCCTTTTGAATTAAATTTTCTTTGATAATATTTATGGAATATTCCGTCGGCTCTTGGAGGAACGTAGACGTAACAATAACTTGAATACAACGTATTAATGTTCCACAATAATATACAGGATAGTCCATTGATTGTGACCGGGCCAAATATCTCACGGAATAAGCATCGAACGAAAAGACTACAAAGAACGAAACTCGTCTATCTTGAAGAGGGAAACCAGATGGCGCTATGGTTGGCCCTCTAGATGGCGCTGCCATAGGTCAAACGGATATCAACTGGGTTTTTTTAAAAATAGGAACCCAAATTTTTTATTACATATTCGTGTAGTACGTACAGAAATATGAATGTTTTAGTTGGACCATTTTTTTCGCTTTGTGATAGATGGCGCTGCAATAGTCACAAACATATGGCTCATAATTTTAGACGAGCAGTTGCTAACAGGTATGTTTTTTAAATTAAAGTACAGAACGTAGCTACGTTTGAACATTTTATTTCGGTTGTTCCAATGTTATACATATACCTTTGTGAACCTATCATTTGTGAGAACGCATGGCCGACCGGGGTGGCCGACCGGTTCTAGGCACTACAGTCTTGAACCGCCCGACCGCTACGGTTGCAGGTTCGAATCCTGCCTAGGGCGTGGGTGTGTGTGACGTCCTTAGGCTAGTTAGGTTTAAGTAGTACTAAGTTCTAGGGGACTGATGACTTCTGAAGTTAAGTCCCATAGTGTTCAGAACCATCTGAACTGTTTTTGAGAGCGCATGCTGTTACAGCATGATTACCTGTAAATACCACGTTAATGCAATAAATGCTCAAAATGATGTCCGTCAACCTCAATGCTTTTGGCAATACATGTAACGACATTCCTCTCAACGGCGAGTAGTTCGCCTTCAGGAATGTTCGCATATGCACTGACAATGCGCTGACGCATGTTGTCAGGCGTTGTCTGTGGATCACGATAGCAAGTATCCTTCAACATTCTCTACAGAAAAAAATCTGGGGACGTCAGATCCGGTGAACGTGCGGGCCATGCTTCGACGACCAATCCACCTGTCATGAAATATGCTATTCATTACCGCTTCAACTGCACGCGAGCTATGTGCCGGATATACATCATGTTGGAAGTACATCGTCATTCTGTCATGCAGTGAAACATCCGACAGTAACATCGGTAGAACGTTACGTAGGAAATCAGCATACATTGCACCATTTAGATTGCCGTCGATAAAATGGGGGCCAATTATCCTTCCTCCCACAATGCCGCACCATACATTAACCCGCCAAGGTCGCTGATGTTCCACTTGTCGCAGCCATCGTGGATTTTCCGTTGCCCAATAGTGCATATTATGCCGGTTTACATTATCGCTGTTGGTCAATGACGCTCCCTCGCTAAACAGAAAGCGTGCAAGAAATCTGTCATCGTCGCGTAATTTTTGTTGTGCCCAGTGGCAGAACTGTACACGACGTTCAAAGTCGTCGCCATGCAATTCCTGGGGCATAGAAATGTGGTACGGGTGCAATCGATGTTGATGTAGCATTCTCAACAACCACGTTTTTTGAGATTCCCGATTCTCGCCCAATTTGTCTGCTACTGATGTGCGGATTAGCCGCGACAGCAACTGAAACACCTACTTTGGCATCATTATTTGTTTCAGGTCGTGGCTGACGTTTCACATGTGGCTGAACACTTCCTGTTTCCTTAAATAACGCAACTATCCGGCGAACGGTCTGGACACTTGGATGATGTCGTCCAGGATACCAAGCAGCATACATAGCAGACGCCCGTTGGGCATTTTGATCACAATAGCCGTACATCAACACGATATCGACCTTTTCCGCAATTGGTAAACCGGTCCATTTTAACGCGGGTAATGTATCACGAAGCAAATACCGTCCGCACTGGCGGAATGTTACGTGATACCACGTACTTATACGTTTGTGACTATTACAGTGCCATCTATCTCAAAGCAAAAAGTGTGCTCCAGCTAAAACATTCATATTTCCGCACGTAGTACACGAATATGTAATAAAAAAATGAGGGGTCCTATTTAAAAAAAAAAAAACGCAGTTGATATACGTTTGACCTATGGGAGCGCCATCTAGCGGGCGAACCATAGCGCCATCTGGTTTCCCCCTTCAAGCTAGACAGTTTCGTTCTTTGTATTTTTTTCTTTTGATGCTTGTTTCGTGATATATTTGACCCGGTCACGATCAATGGACCACCCTGTATATTGGTTTCTTGTGAACCCGCTTTCGGCTTCTGAAGCCATTAAATTATCTGACGATGGCCTAACAAGCCGAAAGCCGATTCTTGACAAACTAATACATATTATTGTGGAACATCAATTCGCTGTATTCAAGTTATTAATAAAACTTTAAAAAAAAATGACGAGTAATTTTCGTTTATTCGTAAACTTTCCATTGCTCTAAAATATTGCGTTGTTATAGAAAAAGGGAAAAAGCGATAAGTGCTACTTAATAGCATTGCCGACAGAAATGAATAACAATCACATGGCGTAGGAACTGGCACAACATTGTGATGAGACAATGAAGCAGCTTTTACCGTGTGGTGTGGTACGCGTGTACACGCGGCGTGGGATACTTGCCCCACCTGATATATCTGTGTGGTAGTTTCCCGTTGTCGTCGTCGGGCATTTATTAGAACGGAACCATCCCTAGTCTGGAAGTACTGTACGAAGTGCGGTGTCAATGAAGTGCAATGCTTTATTTCCTTTAAAATATTAAGAACGGGAGATGCCACATCAAACTCTCGACGTCATATAACTTAACACGCCATTCATAGTTTATAAGAACAATTGAAAGTAGCCTCGTTTCTTCTACCTCAAATTTAATACTTTTGCACTCTTTATTCTTAATACCCAAATAGTGGTATGGTCGTCGATTACAGCATGATTTTCTAGTACAGTTTCTAAAAATTAGACTCAAGAAAAGAATACTGGTGATTTGTTTGCAGTATGCAAATCTCTCAACATTTGTCGAGAAAAGCAGATAACAGTGGACGGAATACGTTATCTTTTATCTCCCTATTTAATTTAGTATTTTTATTTTATGTATGTTGAAACTGAGGGAGAAAAGATTTTGTACTCTTCGTTCCGTTTCTACGGTTTTTGCAAAAAGAAAAAGGAATGAAAAACCAAAAATCAGTTACTGCAGAAATCGATTATTTTGATAGGTTTTAACACTCAGATTAAACTGGCACTGGAAAAAAAACCATATAACCGAATACCGGCTGTTTAAGCGATAACCACCATCTGTACCTTGGACACAGTATTCTCACTTCTTGTCTTCTGACTGGGTCGATGCGGCGAGCCACGAATTCCTCTCGTGTGTCTACATCTACGTGATTACTCTGCTGTTCACAATAAAGTGCTTGGCAGAGGGTTGAGTGAACCACCTTCAATCTGTCTCTCTACCGTTCCGCTCTCGGACGACGCGCGGGAAAAACGAGCACTTAATTTTTTTCTGCCCAAGCCCTGATTCCTCTTATTTTATCGTGATGATCATTTCTCCCTATGTAGGTTGGTGCCAACAGAATGTTTTCGCAATCGGTGGAAAAAACTGATCATTGAAATTTCATGAGAAGAACCCGTCGCAACGAAAAACGCCTTTGTTTTAATGATTGGCACTCCAATCCACGTATCATGTCTGTGACACTATCACCCCTATTTCGCTATAATACAAAACGAGCTGCCCTTCTTTGTACTTTTTCGATGTCATCCGCCAGTCCTGCCTGATGTGGGTCCCACACTGCACAGCAGTACTCCAGAATAGGGCGGGCAAGCGTGGTGTAAGCAGTCTCTTTAGTAGACCTGTTGCACCTTCTAAGTGTTCTGCCAACGAGTCGCAGTCTTTGGCTTGCTCTACCCGCAGTATTATCTATGTCGTCGTTCCAATTTAGGTTATTTCTAACTGTAATCCTACTGACCTTCTGAAAGTAGGACTTGCATCCAACGTTCTTACTTATGTTTTGGTTGGGTCTTTCCTTACAGCTTTTGTTCTCTACACCTGCCTCTATTACAGTGGAACAGGTCGCTGTAGGTCTTAATACATGTCCATCATCCAGACCCTTCATCTTGTCATTGCTTTCAATTATGTTCCTCTCTTCACCGATTCTGTGGAGAATCTACTCACTTCTTGTTTTATTGAGTCCACCTGATTTTCAACATTCATCCGCAACACCCATCTCAAAGACTTCCAGTTGTCCCACAGTCTCTGGTTCACTACCACACAGTACTCTGCTCCAAACGTAAATTCTCAGAAATGTGTTCTTGAAATTAAGTCCGATGTTTGATATTAGCAGACGTCTCTTGACCAGGAATGCCCTTTTCGTTTCCGGTCCAAGAACACTTACATCAGCCGCGCGGGATTAGCCGAGCGGTCTACGGCGCTGCAGTCACGGACTGTACGGCTGATCCCGGCGGAGGTTCGAGTCCTCCCTCGGGCATGGGTGTTTGTCTTTGGCCTTAGGATAATTTAGTTTAAGTAGTGTGTAAGGTTAGGGACTGATGACCTTCGCAGTTAAGTCCCATAGGGTTTCACACATCTCTGAACATTTTGAGAAAAATACGAGAACGAGTTAAAATAAGAAAAATGTAAGGAAGAAACACTTACCTCAAATTGATACTTTCCATCATACATGAATGTTTGTAACATCGTCACGGAATCACCCCCCCCCCTCTCCCCCTCTTAGGCTTACAAGGTAATAGAATTCGCCGACCGCTATAGCCGAGCGCTTCTAGCCGCTACAGTCCGGAACCGCGCGACCGCTACGGTCGCAGGTTCGAATCCTGCCTCGGGCATGGATGTGTGTGATGTCCTTAGGTTAGTTATGTTTAAGTAGTTCTAAGTTCTAGGGGACAGATTCAAATCCTGACTTGGGCATGGATGTGTGTGTTGTCCTTAGGTTAGTTAGGTTTAAGTAGTTCTAAGTTCTAGGGGACTGATTACCTAAGAGGTTAAGTCCCATAGTGCTCAGAGCCAATGCTCCCGAAAATAAGTGACGTATGTAAAACATAATAAATTTAGGCTGTGTATAACCTTTTATAGCGAAAGTCAACACATTAAATTTCATATTATGTCTTAGGTATATTTGTGTATTTTACAGAGTGTACTAAAAGGTTGCGCAATTTCAGATAGTGTGATTCTTAATTTGGAATAGGGCTATTTAATAAGGAAAATTCGAGATTGCATACTTAAAAGAGTATGTTCTATTACAAAAATTAGTGTTGTGATATTCAAGTTTGGTTGCAATAATGATACACTTTTAACTGCGTTGAGACTATCATTTGAAATTTTCACATTTGTACGTCTTCATCTATGTTACTCAGCCGCAATACACAGTTCATATACCCAACGCAGATCCTCTATACACCTTACCCAGTCTTCTTCTCATTTATCTTCCCGGTTTGGGACAGAACAATAGATGCATTCCTCATCGGTACTGTCTTCATCATCTGTCGCGAGGAGGGAAACAGAACGGAATCTTCAGATGCTGATCTCACATATCGATTTTTTTACCCATCTTTATGTTCTTCTGGCCGGCCTTTTGGGTGCTTTGATGTATTCTCCTTTTTGAAGATTCTCCCAGTTTTTCTAAAATTGTCCCTTGAATTTAAGCCTGTCATGAGTAGAGGGTACATTTTTTCCTACCCTAGAGCTCAGTTTCTCGTGCAAGTTCCCTGCCTTTACGTAATCTCAAAGTCTAATTTTTGGCACTTGAGACTCTTTGGACGCCTTTAAATTGGACGCCATTAAAATTGCTACACTAAGAAGAAATGCAGATGATAAACGGGTATTCATTTGGACAAGAACATTATACTAGAACTGACATGTTATTACATCTCCACACAATTTGGGTGTATAGATCCCGAGAAATCAGTACCCAGAACAACCACCTCTAACCGCAATAACGGTCTTGATACGCCTGGGCATTGAGTCAAACAGAAAAAAAGTTTCAAATGGCTGTGAGCACTATGGGACTTAACATCTTTCGTCATCATCCCCTAGAACTTAGAACTACTTAAACCCAACTAACCGAAGGACATCACATAACGACCAGTCATCACGAGGCTGAGAAAATCCCTGACCCCACAGAGTCAAACAGAGCTTGGATGGCGTGTACAGGTACAGCTGCCCGTGCAGCTTCAACACCATACCATAGTTCATCAAGAGTAGTGACTGGCGTATTGTGACGAGCCAGTTGCTCGGCCACCATTGACCAGACGTTTTCAATTGGTGAGAGATATGGAGAATGTGCTGGCCAGGGCAGCAGTCGAACATTTTCTGTATCCAGAAAGGCCCGTACGTACAGGACCTGCAATATGCGGTCGTGCATTATCCTGCTGAAATGTAGAGTTTCGCAGGGATCGAATGAAGGGTAGAGGTGGTGGTTGTTAGAATTTAACGTCCCGTCGACAACGAGGTCATTAGAGACGGAGCGCAAGCTCGGGTTAGGGAAGGATTGGGAAGGAAATCGGCCGTGCCCTTTCAAAGGAACCATCCCGGCATTTGCCTGAAACGATTTAGGGAAATCACGGAAAACCGAAATCAGGACGGCTGGAGACGGGATTGAACCGTCGTCCTTCCGAATGCGAGTCCATTGTGCGAACCACTTCGCCACCTCGCTCGGTGAATGAATGAAGGGTAGAGCCACGGTTCGTAACACATGTGAAATGTAATGTAACGTCCACTGTTCAAAGTGCCGTCAGTGCGAACAAGAGGTGACCGAGACGTGTAACCAATGGCACCCCATACCATCACGTCGGGTGATACGCCCAAATGGCGATGACTAACACACGCTTCCAATGTGCGTTCACCTTCACACGGATGCGACCATCATGATGCTTTAAACAGAACCTGGATTCATCCGAAAAAATGACGTGCACTCAGGTTCGTCGTTGAGTACAACATCGCAGGCGCTCCTGTCTGTGATGCAGCGTCAAGGGTAACAGCAGCCACGGTCTCCGAGCTGATAGTCCATGCTCCTGCAAACGTCGTCGAACTGTTCGTGCAGATGGTTGTTGTCTTGCAAAGATTCCCATCTGTTGACTCAGGGATCCAGATGTGGCTGCACGATCCGTTACCGCCATGCGGATAAGATGCCTGTCATCTCGACTGCTGAACACTCCTGAACCCACCGATTCCATATTCTGCTAAAAATCATTGGATCTCGACCAACACGAGCAGCAATGTCGCGATTCGATGAACCGCAATCGCGATAGGCTACGATCCGACCTTTACTAAAGTCGGAAACGTGATGGTACGCATTTCTCCTCCTTACACGAGGCATCACAACAACTTTTCACGAGGCAACGCCGGTCAACTGCTGTGTGTGTATGAGAAATCGGTTGGAACCTTTCCTCATGTCAGCACGTTGTAGGTGTCGCCAGCCTTGTGTGAATGCTCTGAAAAGGTAATCATTTGCATATCACAGCATCTTCTTGCTGTCGGTTAAATTTCGCGTCTGTAGCACGTCATCTTCGTGGTGTAGCAATTTTAATGGCCAGTAGTGTATGTAGTCAGATCTTGCGGTTTCAAAGTGGTGCCGTGCTTGACAACTTGCTTTAGATGTTAAGAAATGTATAAGTGAATCACTGTTGGATTCGTTCGACTGGTACCCAAATACGTGGCGTAAATTTTTTATAGGTGTGAAATGGAACAATCACGAAGATTTAGTTGTAGTGAAAGCAGGCGGTATACTAGGGAAATTCATTCAGTGTACAAAGGGGATTGCTCGCAAAATACTCCTGCTGCTATCCTGGAGTATTGTTCCAACGTGTGTGGAGTGTGAGTTGTGGAGACGCCCACAGCGCTGAGCCGTCGGGTCCGCCACGCTAGCGGCGGTATGCTGACGTCACCAGCACTCGGCTACCTGACGCGAGACGTTCACCACGATTCCGCAGTGTGTAACGTAACGCAACGTAAGGCGAGACGCCAAGTGCCTCCCGCTGACGCACTGCATGCATGCTGACGTCTTCTGTCTCCAAGTGCCGTCTTATAAAAATTTCACTATCCCGCCCGTAGCTAGCCACAGAAGATATTCTTAAGGCGCGACATTCATACAGGGTGAATCACCTAAAACTTGCACCGCAAATACTGCTACTGATGTGCGGTTTTCACAGGATAGTTTGGTGGCAAAGGGCTCGTATTTTAGCCAAGCAACAGATTGTAATCATAAATGTTCAAATGTGTGTGAATTCCTAAGGGACCAAACAGCTAACGTCATCGGTCCCTAGACTTAAGCACTGCTTAAACTAACTTATGCTAAGAACAATGCAAACACACACCTCGAATTGCGACCTCGAATTGTGCCCTTTGCCACACACCGCTTGGTGGTTAGCGGAGTATCTATGTAGATATGTAGATGTAGAACTACTGCTTAGCCGGCCGGAGTGCCCGTGCGGTTCTAGGCGCTTCAGTTTGGAATTGCGTGACCGCTACTGTCGCAGGTTCGAATCCTGCCTCGGGAATGGATGTGTGTGATGTGCTTAGGTTAGTTAGGTGTAAGTAGCTCTAAGTTCTAGGGGACTGATAACCTCAGATGTTAAGTCCCATACTGCTCAGAGCCATTTGAACCTACTGCTTAGACTATCAGACTAGTAAGTTGCAGTGTCCTCAAGGGACTCATAGCCACACAGTAAGTAAACATAACAGTATCGTACGTAGCAACTACGCAGGTTGAATGGCACAAACAAGTGTCGATATGGAAATTTTTCAAAATACGATATCTCGTAAACAACTGGCACTAGAATTCTGTACCAAACACCACTGACATTGTAATTTACGCCACTTTCAGTCTTTAAATATCAATAGGCATTTTTCCACTAAAAAAAGTGTGTGTTTGCACAAGACATCCCCGTTATAAGCATGATTACAATCTGCTTCTTGGCTATCAGTACGAGCCCCTGACGACCAATCTATTATGTGAGAACCGCACATCAATATCACTTTCCATTTACGCAATAATAGCAGCGCAAGTTTTAGGTGATTCACCCTTTACAAGTTAAAATTACGTCAGTGTGCTTTCCTAGAAGAGTCAACAAATATATTGCGTCGGCATACGTCTACTTCGCGCAAAGTTCGTGAAGATAAGACGTAGAGAAATTCGAGCTCACACGGTGGCTTATTTATTTATTTATTGCCAAATGATACACCTGTTACCTGATGTTTAAAACAGGTCGTGCATCTTACCATTTTCGTTATTCATCTTTGACAGTTTTCTTTTCTTTTCTTTTATCTACAGAATTTACAACGAATGGTACTTTTCAAAATAACAGTAATCTATGGTTGAAGTATAAACAAAATTTTGTTGTATTTTTAAGAAGGATATAAAATGATGGTAGGATAGAGGAGAGATTTGTTAGTACCATCACCGAATGTGACCGACGGTGAATACCTCGGAATGGTCTGTTAGAACCATTGACCGCCAGTCGCACACACACAGAAACACACGCGCACGCACGCACACACACACACGCACACACACACACACACACACACACACACACGCGCGCACACACACACACATGGTTATTAGTAGAGAAATAATATTGCTTATCCTATTTATTACTAATCCTGTGTATTAATTACTTTAGGTGCCCATCCATGTACAGCATTTGCTGATTTCTTGGCTAGATCGCCAGCACCTTATGCTCATTTACTGTCACATCTCAGCTTCCTCCTCCTGTTCCTCCGTATTGTCACTATTTTCGCTGTCACTCTGTGTATCCCTGTCCACCCTCTGGACATTGTTGTTACGTTGCAAATAGTTATGAGCACTATGCGACTTAACTTCTGAGGTCATCAGTCGCCTAGAACTTAGGACTAATAAAACCTAAATAACCTAAGGACATCACACACATCCATGCCCGAGGCAGGATTCGAACCTGCGACCGAATCCTGCGTCGTCACGTTGCACATACGCATGTCTGTGATGTCGTGTCCGCATGTACTCTTCATGTGTTGTTTTTGACATACTGTTTGTCAGTGCGTTTAATTGTGCCCATTGTTCTTCGTCTCTTATTGTTGAGTGTATATCAATGTCTCTATCTGTGTAGTCTAAGTGTAGTGTATGTCTATTGTTTGCATATTGAAAAAGACAGTGCGTTCTGGGGAACCTTCTTCCCCGTATGTGCATGTAGGTGTCTGCCTCAGACGCGTGGGATAAGGTCCGCGTCCGGTTACGATGTGTACCACACCGCGGCTGGGATCAATATGTCCCATTCTCAATCGTTCCCTTAGGTCAGGGAGGAAGTAGTGCAGTCTACGTCCCTTATTAAATGGGCTCTGAGCACTATGAGACTTAACTGCTGCCGGACGGTGTGGCCGATCGGTTCTAGGCGCTTCAGTCTGGAACCGCGCGATCGCTACGGTCGCAGGTTCGAATCCTGTCTCTGGCATGGATGTGTGTGATGTCCTTAGGTTAGTTAGGTTTAAGTAGTTCTAAGTTCAAGGGGACTGATGACCACAGAGGTTAAGTCCCATAGTGGTAAGAGCCATTTGAACCATTTATGAACTTAACTGCTGAGGTCATCAGTCCCCTATAACTTAGAACAACTGAAACCTAACTAACCTAAGGAAATCAGACACATCCATGCCCGAGGCAGGGTTCGAACCTGCGACCGTAGCGGTCGCGCGGTTCCAGACTGAAGCGCCTAGAATCGCTCGGCCACTCCGGCTGGCTACGTCCCTTGTCACTTACGTCCCACTCACCTTGCCATGTATCCAAACTCCAGCTTTTAAGGTGACGTGGCGTCTCTATATCGGCACACCAATAATTGTGTGTACCTCATCTGGTCTCCCCACCTTTAACCAGTACCTTGCACGGTGCTCAGAGCACTGGCGACTGCAAGAGGAAAGGGGAGAAACTGGCTGTGGTTACCAAAGTACCCTCCGCCACACACTGTGACTCGCGCAGTACAGACGTAGACGCGGCCGCTGGACGGCTGCCGTCAGTCCAGCAGGAGGAGGGGGGACTGTGCGACCGAGGCCGCCCACTCAGGCCGCCGCCACTTCCCGCCGGCCTCTGTAACCCCGGCCACGCACAGTGGTTATGACGTCACACCGCCCGCCTCTGTCTCGCTGACATAAGCCGCTCAGCCTGGCCTCTCGCACCGCTAGCGAGTTACTGCCGCGCGTCAGCTCGCCGACTTCGCCGTCTAAACCTACACGATACCTGTAGGTCTACCAGCCGCTGGTCAGCTGTCGGAGATGGTCATGATGTTGTTTGGTTTGTGGGGCGCTCAACTGCGCAGTCATCAGCGCCCGTACACTTTCCCAATCTGATCACAGTCCAATCTCGCCACTTTTCATGAATGATGATGAAATGATGAGCACAACACAACCCCCCTGGCAGAGAAAATCCTCAACCCGGCCGGGAATCGAACCCGGTACCACATGATCCAGAGATAGCAACGCCAGTCACTATAGTGTGCGTCATTTACGACGGCGGCCGAGTTTAGGTTCGTTCTGCGCATCTGACGTCACAAAACACAGTCAGCCAGAGCTCGACTGCAGTGCAGAGCACGGACGAGTGTCTTCAGTTTTAGAAACGTTCAGTCATAAATAAAGTAATTGAACAAAAGCAGTTGTAATATTGTTGCATTAATTTGTTGTGTAAGCAGTGCTCATATTCAATAAAAGATGGTTAAAAGCTGTGAGCTATCTAAGGAAGTTAACCTTGCATTACTGCGCAACTGTTTCACCAGGTATCCAGTCTAGCTTACCAAATTCCCAACCACACTAACATTAATTATAATCTTTTAATAGTCATACGAAAACCGGTGATATATATATATATATATATATATAAAGAGAATTTAAAAAAGAAAGAAATCAGTTTATATTTTGAAATTTATTTTAACATTGATCATTGAAATTTCAGCATATTACACTTGAGTCATAACTAAGCTGGTGCCTTATTTAGGATTGTGAAAATGTGAGTTTGTAATCTTACAGAACACATCAAATATGGAGCCAAGATTGGGAGACTGCATGCAACACTGCATTCATAAAATAACACACGAAGAACGTTGGAACATATGCAAGAGGAAATTAACCACAACCAACCGATTCAATTTTCACTCAAAGAAGTTACGTTTGTAGCGCAATCCTGTCCGTCATGCAATTACCACACACTGGTATACTAAATTCGTACTAACTCTCTGAGAAATCTTCCCGAAAAGAATAGCTGAGGGCTACTTTGATGATTACACCACATGCTTCACGTGGTCAACTTGGTTTACACAAAGAGTGTAACTCCACAATAATTTTGATAATTAAAATAAATTAGATCGAAAAGCAATTTACGAAAGAAAAACCTCGAAGTGGTTACTATCGTCTCACTATTAACCTCATGGGTCAAACAATCGTATAAGCACGTGGTACTGGTCTCACAAAGTACACCCCACGTGGGTTCAACATAAAGAAAAGTTGCTATATTGAAAAATATTGTTAAGGCGAGACGTTATAATCTCACGCACATTCGCATTTAAGATTGATGATCTTAGATAGAGTTTCTGATCAAAACGTGGTTCCACTTTAGTCACAAAGCAACTACTGGAAGATATTCTGAAGTTGACACTCGAAATATACTGCGTTGCATTTTAAGATAACATTAGATATTTTAGAGCTAAAACCTGAAATAAAGGTGATTAAATTTTCAGTTAGGCTGAACTTAAGAAATCCATTGTCCTGCGGACTTAGCAGACACGCGCTTAGCCGGAGATCTTACCACTTCAGACGCTCGCCGCGGACAGACTGACCTGCGCTCCTACAAAGGGTGCTTCCGTATACAAAACGGAAGTGACCAGAGGGGCAGCTTCCTATACCAACATGACAAGGGACGGACAGAACCATACTAAGGATAGAAACCTCTTTGCTTTTAGAAAGCGTAGCTACCTGTTCCGACGTTGGTCCTACTGTTCTCTAGCAGAGAGGCTTGTCTGCTACCCTCAAGCATGCAACTAGAAATACATTTGCTTATTCATCCTCTCACACAGAAGGGAAGGGGGATGACAGTATCTTATCATATACAGTACATAAAAGAAAGCGGATGTAGGTTCCGTATGAGACTGTGTGAAATGAATTGCATATAAACTGTGTTTTAAAGTGTAGTAGTGTGACAGATCGTTCTAGTTTGTGTGTAAAAGTAACATGTTCCACTACTCAGTCTCCTCGCAGATAGTCAGGAACGCCACAGTAAATTTAGAAGAGGAATTTATGCCGTAAATGACAACAGATTTAAGAAATTATCATGAAAGGGATCCAACAGAGACCTTTCACAGTGTCTTGATAGCCGACTTTCTTTTATAGAAAGTTTGGAAAAAGCATTCTTTATACCAATTACTTCACATTCTATTAATTAAACCAAACAATCAATAAGCCTCCTAATTCAGGCGATAGCAATAAAGAACAGTGCTATTTGTTTATTTCCTATTGTACTTCGATGAAAAGTGAGTAATTCGTGGTCAAACCACCAGTGTTTGTCGGTATTTTGCGCGATATTTTAGAGTCCTCCAGGAACTACAGAGAAAGACGAGTTGCGTTAGTGTAATGGTTAAGGTGTTTGACTTATGAGGGAAACGTTCTGAGTTTAAGCCTTGGTCAGTGCTTATATTTTCTTTATTTAAAAACAATATCGAAGTGTTACTTCCTGAATTTCATTCGTTTGATTGTAATTTTTTGGGATTTCTAGTGCTTTGTCTCTTCATTGTAAGAATAATAAGTTTTCGGTGTTTCCAATTTTGTCCTCCAATGTTTCTTTTCACAGCAATTAAAAACAATGAAAAGGCACACATACAATATTCACGTTATCTGTTTTGTTTGTGTATCTTCTCTTCCGCAGTCGCTCTTTTACTATTCATATTGAAATATATTCTTTTGCGACGGTATTAAAAGTATTATTTAGAGCAGAATTTCGGCTCGTACATTGCCGAGCTACTTGATTGTCTGACGCAATTCTTTGCTTCGCTGCTTTGGCAACATCATATTCAATGTTTTCGTCGACTGATCTATGTTTTGGCAAGTATTTGCAGTCCGTTGTGACAAACATCAATTGTTTGCGCACTGCGCCTCACTGACAATATATTTTAGTTTCTATGTTTTATTACGTTCACAATTCAGTTTTGTGTACTTCGCCAACTTTGTTTTAATAAGAATGTTTTAGAAAATAGCGAAATGACTCTGGTATAAATAAAAGTTTTATTACAGTCGCTAAAGATGGAATATTTCCCAATTTATAATCACTGTTTATGTTATAAAGGGTGTTCATTTTAACTGGGGACATTGAAATCTCTTGAAAACGACACACAGAGCCAAAAGAAATCCTAATGAAAATTAGCCCCTGTCGGAAGGGGACATCCAATTGTAACAAATTTGACCACAAATTCGTCGGTTTTGGTACCTTACGGAAAGTATACGCTATGGACTTTTACCTCTGCAAACTCTTCAAAATTTCGTGCAATGGTTTACTACATTTAATGCTGCACAATAACTGCGTTGAACATCGAAACAAAATTAAGTCATTTATGGGGGGACAGTATCATTCAAGAAGATGTGTAAAAATCAAATTTTTAGGCCAAATAGTTTTTGTGAAATCGAATGATAAGTTTGTCAAAGCAGTCGGAACACCATGTGTCTGCATAGGCGAGCAGTGCAGTGATGACAAAATCGCGTACAGCGCGGATTGCGGGGAGCACGTCTCTGCAGCAGCGAAAGAGTTAATGCGGCCATGGTGGCTTTACTTCATAAACTGCACGCTCCCCCCTAAACGTAAGTTTGCGAACTATACTGTACTATGGCGCTGCTTCTCTTGGCGCGTGCAACTGGCAACACAGCAATCACCCGCTCCTGGGCGGGCAAGGGCGAGTCGCCAAGACAAAAGAATTGAACTATAGATTCTGAGAAGAAAGAGGGAGACAGGGAGGTGATGCATGGATAGGGTGAGCGGATATGTCGGAGCGCCTGGGGAGACGTCTCACCTCCCCTCCCCTCCCCCCCCCCCCTCTCACGTGATGTTCACCACACAATTTTTAAATAAATAAAGCAGGCCGCTGCGGCCGAGCGGTTCTAGGCGTTTCAGTCCATAACTGCGCTGCTACTACGGTCGCAGGTTCGAATCCTACCTCGGGCATGGATGTGTGTGATGTCCTTAGGTTAGTTAGGTTTAAGTAGTTCTAAGTCTAGGGGACTAGCCGGCCGCTGTGGTCGAGCGGTTCTAGGCGCTTTAGTCCGGAACCACGCGGCTGCTACGGTCGCAGGTTTGGAACCTGCCTCGGGCATGGATGTGTATGATGTCCGTAAATTAGTTAGGTTTACGTAGTTCTAAGTCTAAGGGACTGATGACCTCAGATGTTAAGCCCCATACTGCTCAGAGTCATTTGAACCATCTGAAATAATTAAATTTATTTGTTCTGTTCATGTCTTGCCACAAATCACGCCAATATCCAAGAAAGGAAATAGGAGTAATCCGCTGAATTACTGACCCATCTCACTAACGTCGATTTGCAGTATGATTCTGGCACATATACTGTGCGTCGATATTATAAATCACCTCGAAGAAAACGATTTATTGGCAAATAGCCAACAAGGATTCTGGCAATATTGTTCTTGTGGAACACAGCTAGCTCTTTATTCTCACGAAGTAAAGAGTGGTATCGACAAAGGACTTCAAAGTGACACCAGAGTTTTAAGTTTCCAAAAGACTTTTGAGGCCGTTCCTCAAAAGCGTCTTCTTATTAAACTGTGTGCTTACGGAGTATCGTCTCAGTTGTGCGATTGGACTCCTCAGAAAGATCACAGTTCGTAATAACTGACGGAAAGCCAGATATGTTACATCTGGAGTTCCCGAAGAAAGAGTTAGACGCCCTATGCTGTTCCTGATCTCCATAAACGATTTAGGAGACAATGCGAGCAGTCCCCTTTGAATTTTTGCAGATGAGGCTGTCATTCACCGTCATGTATTGTCATCAGATCATCAAAACGAATTGCAAAATCTGTATGACGCAAACAGTTGACTCTAAATCATGAAAATTGTGAGGTCATCCGCATGAGCGCTAAAAATAATCCGCTAAATTTCAGTTACAGGGTAAAATCGCACAAATCTATAGGTCGTAAATTCAAATAAGTACTTAGGGATCGCGGTTACGAATAACATAAATTGGAATGATCACATAGACAACGTTATGAAGAAAGCAAACCAAAGACGCCAAGTTTGTCGTCAGAACTCTTCGAAAATGTAACACTTACACTACTCTTCTACTCAAAAAAATGTTCAAATGTGTGTTGAAATCTTATGGGACTTAACTGCTAAGGTCATCAGTCGCTAAGCTTACACTCTTCTTAACCTAAATTATCCTAAGGACAAACACACACACCCATGCCCGAGGGAGGACTCGAACCTCCGCCGGGACCAGCCGCATAGTCCATGACAGCAGCGTCCCAGACCGCTCGGCTATTCCCGCGCGGCTCGTCTCCTCCATCCTCTGGAGTATTGCTGTGCGGTGTGGGATCCGCAGCAGGTAGGATTGACGAAGCGCATCGAGGAAGTTCAAAGAATGGCAGCCCGTTCTGTACTAACGCGAAGTAGGCGGGACTGTGCCACGGATATGATACACGAATTGGGTTGGAAGTCGTTAAAACATAAGAGTTTTCCGCTGCGGCAGGACGTTCTCTGAAATTTCAATCAAAAACTCTCTAGTCCGAGTATGTAAATATTTCGTTAGCGCTCACGTGCATAGGGAGGAATGATCACTATAACAACATAAGGGAAAACAGAAAAATTGGAAATTTGTGGCAAGATCTTATGGAACCAAACTGCTAACCTTACACACTACTTCCACATCTACATCCATTCTCCGCAAGTCACCTGAAGGTGTGTGGAAGAGGGTACCTTGAGTACCTCTAACTGTTCTCCCTTCTATTCCAGTCTCGTATTGTTCGTGGAAAGAAGGATTGTCGGTATGCCTCTGTATGGGCTCTAATCTCTCTGATTTTATCCTCATGGTCTCTTCGCGAGATATACGTAGCAGGGAGCAATATACTGCTTGACTCCACGATGAAACTTCAACCAAAGCTCGTACCGAGCTACTGAGCGTCTCTCTTGCAGAGTCTTCCACTGGAGTTTATCTGTCACTTCCGTAACGCTTTGGCGATTACTAAATGATCCTGTAACGAAGCGCGCTGCTCTCCGTTGGATCTTCTCTATCTCTTCTATCAACCCTATCTGGTACGGATCCCACACCGGCGAGTAGTATTCAAGCAGTGGGCGAACAAGCGTACTGTAACCTACTTCCTTTGTATTCGGAATGCATTTCAAATGGTTCAAATGGCTCTGAGCCCTATGGGACTTAACATCTTTGGTCATCAGTCCCCTAGAACTTAAAACTACTTAAACCTAACTAACCTAAGGACATCACACACATCCCTGCCCGAGGCAGGATTCGAACCTGCGACCGTAGCAGCTGCGCGGTTCCAGACTGAAGCGCCTAGAACCTCTCGGTCACTCCGGCCGGCGGACTGCATTTCCTTAGGATTCTTACGGTGAATCTCAGTCTGGCATCTGCTTTACCGACGATTAATTTTATATGGTCATTCCATTTTAAATCACTCCCAGTGCCTACTCCGATAATTTATGGAATTAACTGCTTTCAGTTGCTGACCTGCTATATTGTAGCTAAATGATAAAGGATCTTTCTTTCTACGTATTCGTAGCACATTACACTTGTCTGCGTTGAGATTCAATTGCTATTTATTGCACCATGCGTCACTTCGTTCCAGATCTTCCTGCATTTCAGTAAAATTTTCGATTGTTAGTACCTCTCGATATACTACAGCATCATCAGCAAAAAGCTTCAGTGAACTTCCGATGTTATCCACAAGGTCATTTATATATACACTCCTGTAAATGGAAAAAAGAACACATTGACACCAGTGTGTCAGACCCACCATACTTGCTCCGGACACTGCGAGAGGGCTGTACAAGCAATGATCACACGCACGGCACAGCGGACACACCAGGAACCGCGGTGTTGGCCGTCGAATGGCGCTAGCTGCGCAGCATTTGGGCACCGCCGCCGTCAGTGCCAGCCAGTTTGCCGGGGCATGCGGAGCTCCATCGCAGTCTTTAACACTGGTAGCATGCCGCGACAGCGTGGACGTGAACCGTATGTGCAGTTGACGGACTTTGAGCGAGGGCGTATAGTGGGCATGCGGGAGGCCGGGTGGACGTACCACCGAATTGCTCAACACGTGGGGCGTGAGGTCTCCACAGTACATCGATGTTGTCGCCAGTGGTCAGCGGAAGGTGCACGTGCCCGTCGACCTGAGACCGGACTGCAGCGACGCACGGATGAACGCCAAGACCGTAGGATCCTACGCAGTGCCGTAGGAGACCGCACCGCCACTTCCCAGCAAATTAGGGACACTGTTGCTCCTGGGGTATCGGCGAGGACTATTCGCAACCGTCTCCATGAAGCTGGGCTACGGTCCCACACACCGTTAGGCCGTCTTCCGCTCACGCCCCAACATCGTGCAGCCTGCCTCCAGTGGTGTCGCGACAGGCGTGAATGGAGGGACGAATGGAGACGTGTCGTCTTCAGCTATGACAGTCGCTTCTGCCTTGGTGCCAATGATGGTCGTATGCGTGTTTGGCGCCGTGCAGGTGAGCGCCACAATCAGGACTGCATACGACCGAGACACACAGGGCCAACACCCGGCATCATGGTGTGGGGAGCGATCTCCTACACTGGCCGTACACTTCTGGTGATCGTCGAGGGGACACTGAATAGTGCACGGTACATCCAAACCGTCATCGAACCCATCGTTCTACCATTCCTAGACCGGCAAGGGAACTTGCTGTTCCAACAGGACAATGCACGTCCGCATGTATCCCGTGCCACCCAACGTGGTCTAGAAGGTGTAAGTCAACTACCCTGGCCAGCAAGATCTCCGGATCTGTCCCCCATTGAGCGTGTTTGGAACTGGATGAAGCGTCGTCTCACGCGGTCTGCACGTCCAGCACGAAGGCTGGTCCAACTGAGGTGCCACGTGGAAATGGCATGGCAAGCCGTTCTACAGGACTACACCCAGCATCTCTACGATCGTCTCCATGGGAGAATAGCAGCCTGCATTGCTGCGAAAGGTGGATATACACTGTACTAGTGCCGACATTGTGTATGCTCTGTTCCCTGTGTCTATGTGCCTGTGGTTCTGTCAGTGTGATCATGTGACGTATCTGACCCCAGGAATGTGTCAATAAAGTTTCCCCTTCCTGAGACAATGAATTCACGGTGTTCTTATTTCAATTTCCAGGAGTGTATTTTGAATAGCAACGGTCCTACGATACTCCCTTGCGGCACACCTGAAATCAATCTTACTTCTGAAGAGTAAAAACGGATAACATTTTGTTAGTTAAGCTTACTTAAACTAACTTACACAGGACAACACACACACCCATGCCCGAGGGAGGACTCGAACCTCCAACGGGGATAGCCGCGCGAACCGTGGCAAGACGCCGGAGATCGCGCGGCTGCCCCATGCGGCGAGAAATCTCAGCTCGAATGGGAAGATTTATGTGTTCGTTTTTCCCGCGAGCTGCAGGAGAGTTGAATGGTAAGGAAATAATGTGACAGTTTTTCGACGAACCCTCTGCCAGGCGCTTAAGTGTGAATTGCAGAGCAATCCTGCCGACGTAGATGTAGATGAGATGCTTTATACGAATACAAATACCTAAAGCATGTCTTCTATAGTATATCACTTTTTCCCCGTGAAATTAGAGATGAAAATGATTACTGTGTGTAGGGTGGATTATAGTGAGTTTAGTCAAATTAATTGTTCACGATGGTGAGATATGATTCACTACATATCGTGGTTTTTTTAAATAATTTTCGCAAATACGTAAGTACGTAAAGAAAATATGAAAGTTTTAGTTAGACCACTTTTTTAGCTTTGTGGTAGATAGCGTTGTAATAGTCAGAAACGTATGGCTCACAATTTTAGACGAACAGTTGGTAACAGGTAGGTTCTTTAAATTCAAATACAGAACGTAGGTACGTTTGAACATTTTAATTCGTTTGTTCAAATGTGATACATGTACCTTTGTGAACTTATTTCTGAGAACGCATGCTGTTACAGCGTGATTACCTGTAAATACCACATTAATGCAATAAATGCTCAAAATGATGGCCGTAAATCTCAATGCATTTGGCAATACGTGTAATAACATTCCTCTCAACAGCGAGGAATGTCTTAATGTTAGCACATGCATTGACAATGCGCCGACGCATGTTGTCAGGCGTTGTCGGTGGATCACGATAGCAAATATCCTTCAACTTCCCCACAGAAAGGAATCCGGGGACGTCAGAACCGGTGAGCGTGCGGGCCATGGTATGGTGCTTCGACGACCAATCCACCTGTCATGAAATATGCTGTTCACAAACACACGAGAGCTATGTGCCGGAAATCCATCATGTTGGAACTACATCGCCATTCTGTCATGCCGTGAAAGATGTTGTAGTAACATCGGTAGAACATTACGTAGGAAATCAGCATACATTGCACCATTTAGATTGCCATTGGTTAAAAGGGGGGTCAATTATCCTTCCTCCCATAATGCCGCACCATACATTAACCCGCCAAGGTCGCTCAAGTCCCACTTGTCGAAGCCATCGTGGATTTTCCGTTGCCCAATAGTGCATATTATGCTTGTTTACGTTACCGCCGTTGGTGAATGACGCTTCGTCGCTAAATAGAACGCGTGCAAAAATCTGTCATCGTCCCGTAATTTCTCTTGTGAGCAGTGGCAGAACTGTAAACGGCGTTCAAAGTCGTCGCCATATAATTCCACGTGCATAGAAATATGGTAGGGGTGCAATCGATGTTGATGTAGCATTCTCAACACCGACATTTTTGAGATTCCCGATTCTCGCACAGCTTGTCTGCTACTGATGTGAGGATTAGCCTCGACAGCAGCTAAAACACCTACTTGGGCATCATCAATTGTTGGAGGTCGTGGTTGACGTTTCACACGTGGCTATACACTTAATGTTTCCTTAAATAACGTAACTATTCGGCGAACGGTCCGGACACTTGGATGACGTCGTCCAGGATACCGAACAGCATACATGGCACACGCCCGTTGGACATTTTGATGACAATAGCCATACATCAACAGGATATCGACCTTTTCCGCAATTGATAAACGGTCCATTTTAATACGGGTAATTATCACGAAGCAATACCGTCCTCACTGGTGGAATGTAACGTGATACCACGTACTTGCACGTTTGTGACTATCACAGCGACATCTATCACAAGCGAAAAAGGTGGTCCAACTAAAACATTCATATTTCTTTACGTATTACACGAATATGTAATGAAAAATAGGGGGGTTCCTATTAAAAAAAAACGCAGTTGATATGCTTTTGACCTATGGCAGCGCCATCTAGCAGGCCAACCATAGCGCTATGTGGTTTCCCCCTTCAAGCTAGACGAGTTTCGTTCTTTGTAGTTTTTCCGTTTGGTGCTTATTTCGTGAGATATTTGGCCCGGTCCCCATCAATGGACCACCCTGTATAAACACAGATCTTTGAGAAACCGAATTAGTTGGCAAGTGGCTGCGCAAGTGTCAGGCGGCCCTTACACACGTGCGCTCGGGAACAGCGACGCTCCTTCAGTTTGGGTGTCAGAGAGTTGCGGAACAGCGGCCGCGGTGTGCTTCGGGGCGATCCCATCAGCGGGCTCTCGAATGGACCGCCCCCGCTGCCAGCGCTGCGTCCTGCTGTTGCGACAGAACACCGCCTCAGAGTAGCCGATGTTTGGTTCCGCACAGTAGCTCAGCCTCATAGAGACAGGCGGCACCCATTTCCTGCCGGCTGCGCGGCTAGAAACAGAAATACCTCGTCTGATTCACACTCTGGCTTAGGCGTTTCTAACTGACTCGTATTTCTCTGCTTGATAACTCAAGCAGCTTCTCCGTGACTGAGTGGACCCACCGACCTGACCTCTCCGTGTTATCAGTGTTTCTAGTGCTACTCTACCTGGGTCCGAAAGTCACTATCACTCCAATGGTGTTCCGTTGTTCATTCCACCTGCTCTTATGGGAGTTTCAGAATGCTATTGGTTTTTACACTATCTATCTATCTATCCATTGTCCCGCAGTTATGCAGGGTCAGCCATCGTTAATCGGATACCCTTCCTGCCACCACACCGTACCCTCCCCCTCCCCCCCCAGGACGGAATTAGTATACCCCAACTGTCTGCATCGAGTGTAATCCATGGAATAGTCCGAATGTGTTCAGATGTCTGCGAGCCGAGTTACTGAGGCGGAACGTGGCGACCAGCCCGGTATTCACCTAGCGGGATGTGGAAAACCGCCTAAAACCACACCCAGACTGGCCGGCACATCGGCCCTCGTCGTCAATCCGCCGGCCAGATTCGATCCGGGGTCAGCGCGCGTACCCGAGTCTAGGAAGCAGCGCGTTAGCGCTCTCGGCGACACTGGCGGGTGCTATTGGTTTTTACACCGATGGCTCTAAATCCACTGATTAGGTGCGATGTTGTGGTGTGCGTACTGTAAGACCTTCAGTACACACACCATCAGATTATTTGACTTGTTGCTCTAACGAAGTAGGCGAGTGTCAGCAATACGTATCGTGGTCTTATCGTGGCGTGCTTATCTTCTGTCGTTAGGTCAGACGATAGAAATGCCACTTGCACGCTTAGAGTAGCAGATTGACGGTGACCAACTTTAAACAGAACTTGATTAATTTTCACACACATTTATTAAAATAATAATATGCTTAAAATTACTTAACTTGGTTCTGGATGCTATATACAATTGACAATCTGAAGTTCCTTTGGTATTGGTACGTTAATCTTATTACGTTAATCTTATTCTCACATAAATCTCTGATACTTGATAATTTATTACATTTATCTTCATGGCTATGTACTGGAATATGGTAATCTTATTACCCGCAGACTGAAACTTGACTATAGACTCGTACAGACTGGTGCAAACAAATGCAGACTGACTAATCGGAGGTCTGTACAGTCGTTATAATACCTCGCGTGTTCATGTATCACTGCGCGAATGTGATCTGTGAGGAGAAAAGATTCTACATTAGCAGCAATCTCATTGGCTGCGTTACAAATTAATACGCGGATCGGCGGAAGCAGAATTTGGTCCGTCTCTATGGCAGCGCCATCTCGTAGTGCGGAGACGAACGAGCACTGCGCCTGCGCTGTTGTGCTTAGCGGGGCGCGCTCTAGTGGGAAAGTTGTGTACGCGCTGACTACGCGGAACTATGTACACAACAGATATACTTTCACATCTTCTTACCTGCCACTTGTTGGGTATTTACAACAGAATTGATGGCCGCATAGTTGGCCCTCTGCTTTATTAGACGGCCCTCCTTCATCCCAGTTTTATTCTGTACGGAGTCAGTGAGTGGCCTTTAGGGTATCGCTCGGTGTGCTTTCCGCCACCCCTCGGTCTCTGTGACCTTGCCGACCTTGGCTCGCTCGGTGTGCTTTCCGCCACCCCTTGGTCTCTGTGACCTTGCCGACCTTGGCTCAGCCGCTTGTTCACTTGATTTCCTTTGGGTTCCCAGCCACATGGGTGGGTATTCCGGGTAATGAAATTGCCGATTGTCTGGCTGATTGGAGGAGGGGGACGGGGATCAGCAGCTAATTACTTCCCCCCCCCCTTTTCTCTCTTTCTCTGTGGCCTTGTGACCCCATCAAGGGCGCATTTGCTGCTTTACATCAAATCCCTTTTTGCTCACTCGTGAGCAGACTCTTGGAGGGCTACCCCCAGTCTAATAAACTTCGGACAATCAAGGAAAGGCAACGGCCTTGCCGCAGTGGTTACACCGGTGCCCGTGAGATCACCGAAATTAAGCGCTGTCGGCGTGGTCGGCACTTGGACGGGTGACCATCAACGCCGCCATGCGCTGTTGCTATTTTTCGGGGTGCACTCAGCCTCGTGATGCCAATTGAGGAGCTACTCGACGGAATAGTAGCAGCTTTGGTCAGGAATACCATCATAACGACCGGGAGAGCGGTGTGCTGAGCCCACTCCCCTCCTGTGTGCATCCTCCACAAAGGATGACACGGCGGTCGGATGGTCGCGGTAGGCCACTCGCGGCCTGAAGACAGAGAGCAATCAAGGAGAATCCATCCACGTGTTTCCCTCCACCTCTCCCATCGGGAATCTACCATCCTCTGCCGCCTTCGTATCCGCCTCTGTAGGATAGCAGTAGTGTTACTGCCTACCACGCAGCAGGCCCGGATTCGATTCCCGGCAGGGGGTTGACTATTGTGTGTCCTTCATCATCATTTTCATCATCATTGACTGCGGCCGAACTCCCCCGAATGCAGCCTACCACCCAACAGTTCCATATGATCATTTGGATTTCGTATCTGCTATTTGAGGCTCATATTTGGGTTTATACTCCATAGTGAGCCATTCCCAGCCCCCTTAGTAGTTACGGGCCCCCCACACGGTGATCAGTATTTTGCTGGACTGCCCCCACGTTTTCGCCCTGTGCACTAAATACGCTCTCCCACTTTTCCTGTCCTTTTACGTCTGTCCTCGGTTTTCTTCTGGAAAGTGATTTGTTTTACAAGGTTTGAGTACCCAAATTTCCACCTCTAACTGGAGTCCTTTGGTTAGCGTTGGCGTTGGTTATGGTTCAAATGGCTCTAACCACTACATGACTAAACATCTGAGATCATCAGTCCCTTGGACTTAGAACTACTTAAACCTAACTAACCTAATGACATCACACACATCCATGCACGAGGCAGGATTCGAACCTGCGACCGTAGCAGCCGCATGGTTCCGGCCTGGAGCGCCTGGAACCGGTAGACCACAGCGGCCGGCCATTGGTTATGGAGGCCTTGGCTTTGCCTGCACAACCACCAGACTCTCCCTCCTTTTCGCTCTGTTTCGGGTTACCCTTTCCTTGTGCCTTCTTCCTCATGGTGCTGTCCCCATTGTGTCGTGGTCATGGTATGGTGTGGGGGTCGAGAAGGGTTGGCGGCAGTGCACGTGCCTCAACATGCGTAGCATCTCCAGGCCATCTCGCCATTCTGCCCCCCTTTTCCCACCCCTCCCCCAACTGTCCTTTTAACTTTTTGTATCCCAGTTGTCCCTTCCCCTTGAAAGGACTGTGCAGTTTGTGTAGCTCATCTCTTAGTCTCTGCCGCCGGCCGGTGTTTCCGAATGGTTCTAGGCGCTTCAGTCTGGAACTGCGCGGCCGCTACGGTCGCAGGTTCGAATCCTGCCTCGAGCATGGATGTGTGTGATGCCCTTAGGTTAGTTAGGTTTAAGTAGTTCTAAGTTCTAGGGGACTGATGACCTCAGATGTTAAGTTCAAATAGTTCAAATGGCTCTGAGCACTATGGGACTCAACTGCTGTGGTCATTAGTCCCCTAGAACTACTTAAACCTAACTAACCTAAGGACATCAC
This sequence comes from Schistocerca gregaria, assembly GCF_023897955.1. NCBI lineage: Eukaryota > Metazoa > Arthropoda > Insecta > Orthoptera > Acrididae > Schistocerca > Schistocerca gregaria. The sequence continues at coordinate 189,634,949 of NC_064928.1, read as the reverse complement.
ACACATCCATGCCCGAGGCAGGATTCGAACCTGCGACCGTAGCAGTCCCACGGTTCCGGACTGCGCGCCTAGAACTGCGAGACCACCGCGGCCGGCAGATGTTAAGTCCCTTAGTGCTCAGAGCCAATTGATTTGAACACCATTACTCCTGTTCACCCTCTGTCCTTCTCTTTATCTACATTCCCACCATTCGTTTCACCTCCTACGTGTCATCTCCATAGTTTTCCCACTTAACAGACGCCTATCTCTTTACACGCATGACTCACGCTCTATAGGACAAATTCTCTCCACTCACAATTCTTCACAACAAGTGCACGTCCTTCGGAAGTTAAGTGAATGTGCAGTGCACCAGTGCTTTTCTCATAGAAGAAAACTGCTTCATTGGAACTGCGTTTTTTAAAATGTATAATTTTTTTGTTCTTTTAGCTGTCCATCATAAAGATTTTTTTAAAATTTAAATCGTAAACAGTCCTCAAATCTTTTTATCATGTCTGTTATCTCTTTATTAATGATCTTGGCTGAAGAGCGAAGTATTTGTACCTCTGATATACACCTTCTGCCCATACGGATCGTGGGGGATGAAATATAAAGGAATAAAAAAGATAGCGGGGGTGGCCGGATGCCTTGCTGTCACCATCCCTTTTGTCCTGGGACGAGATTTGTGTATCTCATCAGCCAACGTCCATGGTTCTCCCATGTGAAAGTGTGAGAAAGTTATCCAGCTATCGGCATATAGTGTGAAAGAGGCAGGATGTGGGTACCACCCTGGTATCCAGTTGGCCGGGTGTGGGAAACCGCGTAAAAACCACATCCGGACTGGCCGATACAGCGGCTGGACGGATTCGAACCAGGACCGGCGCCCACCCCCCAATCCCAGAGGCGGCGTGCTAACGAACGCAGCTATCGAGGCGGAACCGTTCCGAGAACGTGTGAAGTCAATAATGGTATTTTCTTGTAGATTATATGGAGTCACGCAATAAGGCCGCTCCCAAACTCTGTCACGTGCTGATCTCTCTTACCGAGTGCGTCATCTCTGTGTATTTAAAAGTAATCACTAAACATCCGACTCTGTTCACGTCCCTTAGATACCCCACCTGGTCTGGTAACAGCACTAAACATGAACAACATAAATTGACTATGGGGGCCGCTGTACTTGTAAGACAGCATTGCATCGTTTTAATAGCTTATTTGCCTGCTGTGTGCACTTGTAGAAAGACTTCCGACTAAATACATTATTATTGTTAGAGCTGTGGTCGGTCTATGCATCAACTGCATAGAGATACACAACGAAAGCACACAACGAACACACAGCGAAAGTGAAGTCCACCGCCGGTAGCTGAGTGGTCAGCGTGTTCAGTCAGAGGGTTAGCAGCTCTCTGAAGAAAAAAACTGAGCTAATCGATCAACAACGAACTTAAACGGATGTCTTGCGACGTCCGCCCCGAGCAGATGCAACGAACGAAAGCGAACAAAATGAGTTAAAAAAAAAAGAGTGGTCAGCCTGACAGAATGTCACTCCTAAGGGCCCGGGTTCGATTCCCTGCTGGGTCGGAGATTTTCTCCTCTCAGGGATTGGGTGTTGTGTTGTTCTCATCATCATCATTTCATGCCCATCGACGCTGGAATCAAATCGAAAGACTTGAACCCGGCAAGTCTACCCGACGGCAGGCCCTAGTCACACGATATTTTTTTTTTTTTTTTTTTTTTTTTTTTTTGCGAAAGTGAAATGTTGAAGTGAAATGTGACCGAAAACGGCTTAAATCGGACATCATAGTGCACGCAGGACAACTAAGTAGGCCTGCAACCAAAAGACGATACATATGGAATAATAAATCGCCATTGAAGATTGTTCATAAACAAAAAGAAGTAAAATATTGGGCTCATAGCGTCTTTCCACAAATTTAATAGACACAACAGATACAAGTAACGGATACTTTAGTCATAAATAATCTATTCTCCTTCACTGTTTAACCCTTTGTGCGTCACATCTAGAAAAAAAATTGGGGACATCTTTTTATGATGAATATTTACTGTTTATGTTGCACATATGCCATATCCGTTGCAAAAGTTCTTTTGAAGCTATTGGTTAATAAATAAAATAATCATTCCAAATGGCATCATTAGAAATTACATGATAATTACTAAAAAAATGCATACATAACTGTATTGTAAACTTACCGTATTTCTTTCCCTTGCCCTTGAGGAACTACGTGAACTTGTTTCCATAACCAAGAATTTCACTATACACTGAATAAAACTAAGCACAATAGTTATTGTTCAGTCACAAGTGCAGTAGCACAACTCACGACACTTCTTTGTTACGCACTTCAAACAAACGGCGAGTCACGAAAGCAAACGCCACTGTGATCTGTTGGCCAAACTTGGAACTACGTGAAGCGATGCCAAACGATATCATTGAAGCATTGGGAAGCTAAAAAAAGCCAGGAATACTTTATGCCATTTGGAATCGCAGACGCAGAAAGGGGTGAAACAGTCTGCCAACGCTGGGTAACTTTTAGATTCCGTGACTGTGGAAATTACGTGGTTTTAACTCGAAGAACTCGTCGAGCAATCTTTGGAGCACGTTTTCATTGGAAAGGAAGTTCCTTGAAAGCTTTTGCTTTTAAACGATCTTTCTCAACATCACGTAAATAAGTTTAGTGCGGAATGACTTCCCAACCCGACTGCTTTAGAGTGGAATGGAGCCGGCGTGATCGTGCAATAGCATCACTTCTTCCTACTCGTTGTTCTTGGACTGTGTCTGCAAGATGTGTCGGTTGTCGACAATAAATATCACCAGTGATGGTTACACTTCGAGGAAGCAGTTCGTAATACATTACAACGTCGCTATTGCATCAGATGCACAACATTATCTTTTGTGGATGCGCGCAAGTGTTTGTACGGAAACTTGCTGCTTTGTTTGGGCTCAACGATTCCTCTCTTTTCCTTCCGTTAGCATGAAGACACCATTTCTCGTCACCAGTAACGATACAATACACGAATAGTCGGTGTTGTTCGTGATCCAGTTGATGGCGAGCAAGCAGAAATGTACCTGCTGATTTTTGTGATCTTGGCTTGGAGTATGGGGTACCCGTACACACGGTTTTTGAATCTTCCCCATTGCATGCAAATGTCACACAGTGGTGGAATGATCGCAGTCAGTTCTCGAGCACCCTGGCGTGGATGATTGTGCATTTTCGCGTTTAAACGATCTTCATCAAATACCAAATGTCTTCCTGAAGGTGGAGAGTCTCTAATGTCAAAACGATCGTCTTTAAAACTAGAAAACCATTTTCTTGTCGTTCATCTGTCCAATGGCATTATCCCCATACACGGCTCAAATGTTCCTGGCTGCCTCAGCGTCTGTCACTCTGACAGAAGAATATGTCGGAAATGTTCCCATTTCTCCACTTGTCACTCAATTTCCCAACGTGCACAGCTCCAATTACAAATTAAAAATGAGAATCGATAAAGAAACTCATAGCAGCAGGAATTCCAACATGCAAAACAAAAACGCTAAGAACTTATGCACCAACCTAATAAATATGTCATAAAATAGAGCCTACATCTCAAAGAATAATAACTAGATGCAACTATGAAAGAGAAAACGTAAAAAATAGTTATAGACATTATTTTGCAACATTACTATGTTCCTCAGCAAGTGTGCTGATTTTTAAAAAATGTTCAAATGTGTGTTAAATCTTATGAGACATAATTGCTAAGGTCATCAGTCCCTAAGCTTACACACTACTTAACCTAAATTATCCTAAGGACAAACACACACACACCCATTCCTGAGGGAGGACTTGACAATAATTCATGTTTTCCATTGTCATGGTAATAAACGTGTATTGTTGCTGGCTCGTCACACTTTTGCTAACATACCGTCCCGAAAGTCGCTCCATAAAAAAATTTAACTATGAAGATGTTAGGTTGAAATCAAAACATTCACCAGTTTACCTTCATGGGTCACAATGGTCCCACCACATTGGCTTTTAAAACCAGTTAGCTTAAAAAGTTTTGTTACTGAAAGCTTAGTACTGACCATGAGGGAAGACAGTTTTCGAACATTTATTTTCCAGACACGAGGAAAATGAATTTTAATTACGAAAGGGTTTATAGGGACACTCCACAAAAAAATTATTCGCCCTCCCCCCTTCCCACCCACGACACAAGACGCTTGTCACGACAATGGCGGGGAGCCGGTGAAATTGTGATGTATGCTGGTAATGAACGTGCTTTACAAAGAGTTGGCCATGACACCACTGCCTAATTTAATACTCCGTCGAGTAAGACAAATCACTGTATTTAAAATGTTAGCTAATATTGAAAAGCCGGATGCCCAGCGAAGGAGACCCTGATTTCAAAAATTAATATCTCGAACACTAAGATGGGCAAACGATTGCGACAAAAGGTATGTTTATTGTGAAAGCTGTAAGAATTTTGTACGGAAGTTACGCGGAAGCTTCTGAACAGTCCGAAAAGGTGCTAACAGATCGCTCTGCGCAGTTCGTACAGAATCAGCGTGTCCACAACTCGTACTCTACAATCAGCCTGTGCCATGAAATTACAATCCTTTCGAAATTTACACTCCTGGAAATGGAAAAAAGAACACATTGACACCGGTGTGTCAGACCCACCATACTTCCTCCGGACACTGCGAGAGGGCTGTACAAGCAATGATCACACGCACGGCACAGCGGACACACCAGGAACCGCGGTGTTGGCCGTCGAATGGCGCTAGCTGCGCAGTTTTTGTGCACCGCCGCCGTCAGTGTCAGCCAGTTTGCCGTGGCATACGGAGCTCCATCGCAGTCTTTAACACTGGTAGCATGCCGCGACAGCGTGGACGTGAACCGTATGTGCAGTTGACGGACTTTGAGCGAGGGCGTATAGTGGGCATGCGTTAGGCCGGGTGGACGTACCGCCGAATTGCTCAAGACGTGGGGCGTGAGATCTCCACAGTACATCGATGTTGTCGCCAGTGGTCGGCGGATGGTGCACGTGCCCGTCGACCTGGGACCGGACCGCAGCGACGCACGGATGCACGCCAAGACCGTAGGATCCTACGCAGTGCCGTAGGGGACCGCACCACCACTTCCCAGCAAATTAGGGACACTGTTGCTCCTGGGGTATTGGCGAGGACCATTCGCAACCGTCTCCATGAAGCTGGGCTACGGTCCTGCACACCGTTAGGCCGTCTTCCGCTCACGCCCCAACATCGTTCAGCCCGCCTCCAGTGGTGTCGCGACAGGCGTGAATGGAGGGACGAATGGAGACGTGTCGTCTTCAGAAATGAGAGTCGTTTCTGCCTTGGTGCCAATGATGGTCGTATGCGTGTTTGGCGCCGTGCAGGTGAGCGCCACAATCAGGACTGCATACGACTGAGGCACACAGGGCCAACACCCGGCATCATGGTGTGGGGAGCGATCTCCTACACTTGCCGTATACCTCTGGTGATCGTCGAGGGGACACTGAATAGTGCACGGTACATCCAAACCGTCATCGAACCCATCGTTCTACCATTCTTAGACCGGCAAGGGAACTTGCTGTTCCAACAGGACAATGCACGTCCGTATGTATCTCGTGCCACCCAACGTGCTCTAGAAGGTGTAAGTCAACTACCCTGGCCAGCAAGATCTCCGGATCTGTCCCCCATTGAGCATGTTTGGGACTGGATGAAGCGTCGCCTCACGCGGTCTGCACGTCCAGCACGAACGCTGGTCCAACTGAGGCGCCAGGTGGAAATGGCATGGCAAGCCGTTCCACAGGACTACATCCAGCATCCCTACGATCGTCTCCATGGGAGAATAGCAGCCTGCATTGCTGCGAAAGGTGGATATACACCGTACTAGTGCCGACATTGTGCATGCTCTGTTGCCTGTGTCTATGTGCCTGTGGTTCTGTCAGTGTGATCATGTGATGTATCTGACCCCAGGAATGTGTCAGTAAAGTTTCCCCTTCCTGGGACAATGAATTCACGGTGTTCTTATTTCAATTTCCAGGAGTGTAGAATACTAGCACTACGCGCAAATGAACAGTCAAACTGTCCATCACATCCTGTAGTGTCTCAACGGAAATGGATTCACATGACACACAGATTGCAGACTGAAGCTCGTGCAGCATGATGTGATGGCTCCGGTAAACACTGTCTTTCTGTGTGCCCCACAGGAAGCTGTCACAAGGAGCCAGATGGGGCGAATATGGAGGTTAGTCCACCTCTGACAAGGGGAACCCCCCATACTGTAAATCACCAATTTTGATGCGCTTCAACTATATTGTAGAGGCACTTACCCTGAATACCTGGCTATCTGGTTTTTTAGCGACGTGCCTTGGTTTTTGAGAAAACCGATTTTGAAGTTCATTCCGTGCTTTGTATGCCCGTAACATTACACATATTCCAAGTGAGTCAGCGTAGCGCAGCGGTAAAGGTCCCACGGCTAACGCGGTGGAGGTACTGTGTTCGAATCATGCTCGTGTCAAAATCGACCGAATTTTTCAATTTTATTTCAAAGAATATCAACAATTAGTGTAAGGTGTGCGAAATTATAAAGATATATTCTGTTATTAATTTTTTTCTGTCACACAATATTACAAAATCTTATTTTCCATCGTCCACATTGCTTGATGTGCCAGAACAATACTGTGGGTGATACTTATCATAAAAACAACCCAAGCACAAATTTTCGCAGCACCATGCGCGTTTTATGAAGCAACCGTCTTGTAGGCGCACGGTTTCTTCATGAGCGATACCGGGAAACACAATTCTTTTGCATTCAAAAAGATTTCTCTTTCACCTGCTAATTTCGATACGAACCATGCGCATCTAATCATGCTTTCAAAATCAGGTGCGCTGAATTGATCTAGGATTAGCTAATTTAATTTTATCAAATCTTCCCTAGAAGCTATCTCTCTATTGTCTTTCATCAAGTCACGAGCATTCTGAAAAATTTTCTTGAAGATTTTTGCACCTGTCGGTAAAAATAAAAAATCACAGGACTGGCAATAAGGAGTGACTTTTCTGGAACCACTTTTAGGGTGCAGGTGCTCGCTTTCCTTTCATCAGTGAACAGATGATCGCATATAGCTGAATCGGTTGCCCTCCCCACGAATCGATGAAGTACAAAATTTTTTTCTGTCCCACGTGCGGAAGAATTACAGAAGGCAAAAATTCTTCGTACACCAGGTTCGCGGATTTCCCGGATTTCGTGCAGGACTCGACTACATTTCTGTATTTGCCAGTTAATTCCTCTACTCGTTTCTGAACGTTAGGACCAAATTTTCCGGACGATTCTTGCATACATAAAAAAAACATATTGGAGCAGGATTCAAACGCTGTACCTCCAGCTTGGTAGCTATGAACCTTTATGGCTGCGCTACGCTGACTTAATCGGAATATGGGTAATGTTACGGGTATACAAAGCGTGTAATGAACTTCAAAATCGATTTTCTAGACAACCAAGGCTCGTCTTTAAAAAATCGGATAGCCACGTACTCAGGGTAAGTGCCTCTACAACATATTTGAAGCGCATCAAAATCCATGATTTACAGTATGGCGGGTCCACTTTTGAGCCAGTAAATTTGGAATGATCTTGTGCAATGGCTCTATCCCCAAAGTATTCACCAACAAAGAGATACACCTGTTCGGTACGACGCGGTCTCGCCCAGTCTTGCGTGGAACTCTCAGTGCCTGGTCGAACCAATGTGTGGCGACAGATTGTTCCAAAACTGCAACGTGACCTTCACTAGTGATTGTTTCTCGCGTGATAAAAGGGCCAATAATGCTTTGATGCATACAGCAGACCAAATAGCAACTTTGGGAGAATACAGTGGTTTAGCTTCGGAAAACTAGGGATTTTGGGAACTCCAAAACCGTCAGTTTCGTTTATTAACGAGTCCGTTGCTGTGGAAGTGTGCTTCATCTGTGAAGGAGATGCAGCCAACATCAAATCCTTCATCATCAATCATTGTGAGAATCTGGTTTGCATAGTCATCCGTCTGTCGCACAAATGGTTCAAATGGCTCTGAGCACTACGGGACTTAACATCTGAGGTCATCAGTCCCCTAGAACGTAGAACTACTTAAACCTAACTAACATAAGGACATCACACACATCCATGCCCGAGGCAGGGTTCGAACCTGCGTTCGTAGCAGCCGCGTGGTTCCGGACTGAAGAGCCTAGAACCGCTCGGTCACAGCGGCCGGCGAAAGGTGAATTACATTAACGACAGACCTTACGGAAATTTACGAAATAAAGTAATGACAGAGAGACTAGAACTATCCATTGCTATGATGTTCGGGTACACCGCGGTTCTTCGTTTACACGTAGCGCTTATTAAGGTGGTCCAGCGTTTGTTTAGGGCGGAGTAAGCTCAATACCGGAACAGGTTTGTAACCCCTTAGCTATATAATTTATTTATACTGTCTCCCGGCCATGAGCAGGAGGTTTCATTAACATAGCAACCGGTCTAACCGTTAATGAAAGACAAAATGAGTTTCCGTCAGGTGATACAAATTGGGTAATAATTCTCCCCGTTAATCATGACACGCATAAAGGACCCCTTCCTCTTCTTTAGAAGCTGCAGCACTTTTTACTCGTCGCCGGAAGATAAACTACTTTGCAAGCAACGAACAAGATGAGTGATTTGCGTAAGACCAACACATTAATTATCGATGTTATAGGTAAGTGGAAGAAATTCGATAGTTAACAGAAACGCGTGGTTCCATTATTTTTGAAGTACAGAACTACCCAGCAGCTGATTCCGATATAATTCTGAACTTCTTCTGAATCATAATGACTGCGTCAGGTAGTCTACATATACATCCATACTCAGCAAACCATTGTCAAGTGCATGGCAGAGGATTCATCCCGTTGTACCAGTTATTATTGCTTTCGCCGTTCCATTCACGTATGCAGCGCGCGGAGTAAGACTGCTCAAACGCCTCTAATGTAGTCTTTACGATCCCTATGGGAGCGGTACTTATGGGTAGAGCCATCCTTTGAAGCCGGTTCTTGACAGTTTGTTGCCGGCCGGAGTGGCCGAGCGGTTTTAGGCGCTACAGTCTGGAACCGCACGACCGCTACGGTCGCAGGTTCGAATCCTGCCTCGGGCATGGATGTGTGTGACGTCCTTAGGTTAGTTAAGTTTAAGTAATTCTAAATTCTAGGGGACTGATGACCGCAGAAGTTGTCCCATAGTGCTCAGAGCCATTTGAACCATTTGACACTTTGTTAATAGATTTCTCGGGATAGTTTGCGTCTATCTTCAAGAGCCTGCCAGTTACGCCCTTTCAGCATCTCTGTAAACGAACGAGACAAACCTGCGTCCATTTGTCCTGCCGTTCTCTCTATACGTTCGATCCCCTGTCATCCCGATTTCGTATGAGTTCCACACACTTGCGCAGTATTCTAGAATGTGTCGCGTGAGTGATTTGTAAGCAGTCTCCTTTGTAGACTGATTTTGTTTGCCCAGTATTTTAGCAATGAACCGAGCTCTGCTACTTGCTTAATTAAATGGCTCTGAGCACTATGGGTCTTAACATCTGAGGTCATCAGTCCCCTAGAACTACTTAAACCTAACGAACCTAAGGACATAACACACATCCATGCCCGAGGTAGGATTCGAACCTGCGACCGTAGAGGTCGTGCAGTTCCAGACTGTAGCGCCTAGAACCGCTCGGCCACCGTGGCCGGCTTGCTTAACTCACATCTGAGCTGATTTCATATCCCTGAAAAGTGTTCAAACAGGTATTTGTGTGAGTTGATCGATTCCAACTGTGACCCACTGATATTATAGTCCTCGGCTACTACGTTTTAGCCGGCCGCGGTGGTCGAGCGGTTCTAGGCGCTCCAGTCTGGAGCCGCGCTGCTGCTACGGTCGCAGGTTCGAATCCTGCGTCGGGCATGGATGTGTGTGATGTACTTAGTTAGGTTTAATTAGTTCTAAATTCTAGGGGACTGATAACCACAGCAGTTGAGTACCATAGTGCTCAGAGCCATTTGAACCATTTTACTACGTTTTAACGTTTTGTGAAGTACACAGTTTTAAATTTCTGCGTATTTAAAGCAGATTGCGTTATCACGATCTGACTGCGGATATGTGCAGGTCTTTTGAGAGTGCATTTCAGATAGCTGAATCATCTACGAAAAAGCTCTCATTACTATTAATATTGTCTACAATGTCATTGATATACAACACGAGCAGCAAGGGACTCAACACTCTTCGCCGCGCGGGGTAGCCGTGCGGTCTGGGACGTCTTATCACGGTTCGCGCGGCTCCTCCGTCGGAGGTTCGAGCCCTCTCTCGGGCATGAGTGTGTGTGTTGTCCTTAGCGTAAGTTAGTTTAAGTTAGATTACGTCGTGCTTAACCCTAGGGACCGATCACCAGCGGTTTGGTCCCATAGTCCTTACCACAAATTTCCAATTTCCAACACACTTCCCTGGGGTACACCCGAAGTTATTCCTACATCTGTCAATGACTCTCGAGCCAAAATAACTTGGTGCATCCTCCACACTAATAAAATACCCAATCCTGTTACAAATTTATTTGGTACCTCATATGATCGTACTCTTGATAAATAATGTAACTTGGAAATACTTTTTAAATAAAACGCCTGTGCAATGTTATGTGAGCAAAGAACACCAGCTCCAATATGTAAAATAGATCTAGAAATGATTTTTTAAAAGGAATGTCCAAGTTAATACTTAAACAAAAAGTCTAAAACTGTCGCATTCGGGAGGGCGACGGTTCAATCCCGCGTCCGGTCATCCTGATTTAGGTTTTCCGTGATTTCCCTAAATCGCTCGAGGCAAATGCCCGGATCGTTCCTTTGAAAGGGCACGGCCGACTTCCTTCCCTAATCCGGTGAGACCGATGACCTCGCTGTTTGGTCTCCTTCCACAAACAATCCAATCTAATACTGTTGCTTCCTACCGAGAGATCCAAGTCAAATTACTAACGTGCTGTGACAGGTGAAGGAAGTTACGCACTTCTTCTTTTGTGTGCCGCGATCTTCCTATAATGTTATTCTATGCGCCACAATACGGCGTATACACTATTAACAGAGAAAGTTAAAAAAAAAAAAAAAAAAAAAAAGGTATGTCTCTGAGCACTATGGGACTTAACATCTGAGGTCATCATCAGTCCCCTAGAACTTAGAACTACTTAAACCTAACTAACCTAAGGACATCACACACATCCATGCCCGAGGCAGGATTCGAACCTGCGACCACAGCAGTCGCGCGGTTCCGGACTAAAGCGCCTAGAACCTCTCGACGACGGCGGCCGGCAACAGAGAAAGCTGACAATAACAGAAGCAAAACCGCTCCAGGGATTAAGCGTTCGGTAGGTCATCCGATTGCGCGGTAATTACAGATTGCTACCAGCTGTCATTCAGTTCAGAACGAAATGTGGCTCAAATTAGTACATATTGATCTGAAACGTAAACTTTTTAATCAATTTCGTGTTTAATTTTGGCTGAGATTTCAACCATGGTCGATGGTCGTAGATGCGTGATGCTGATCGGGACATTCTGCCGTTGATTTAAGACGACATCCTATACTCCAGTATCGTCCAAGATGCATAACCTCGAGCAGTGACTGTACCTTGGCATACAAGAGCCATCTGACGATAGCCCTTCCGCATTTGTTTGGAGTCATCTGAAAAGCGCATTGTACCGTAATCCCGTTGATAACAGCGAATTGAACAGTCCTACAGATTACGAGACTACATAAGGAAATTGGTACAAATTCTTAAATCATCCTTTAACATATAGTGGCGAACAGAACATCGTAACTTGTCACTTGCTGAGACATTATTGTGCTTCTTGTGAAAGTAAGACATGAGTGAAATTTGAGCCCAGTAAGAGTAAAGTTGCCTCTATTGTACCGTCTCTTAATTTGCATCACCACCGTATAAATCGTACTTCTTCTACTATCTGACATTTTCTGCTGTGCGTTCTGTGTCTTGGGGAGCAGATCTGACATTTACTGAGGTCAGCTTTCTTTGTTAATAGTGATACTCTACGTATTATGGAGCATAGAACAACATTAAAGCTAGACGCCGAAACATTAAATGGTGAAGTATGTATTTCCCTCACCTGTCGCGGCATATTACTAATTTGACTTGGATTTATCGAAAGAACGCAACAGTTCAGGCCTTTTATTTTTCTTTTAAGTTTTAACTCACCCAAGGAGCATTCCTTTAAAAAATTCATTTCTAGAACTGCTTTACGTACAGGAGCTGGTGTACTTTACTGATATAAGCGTTGCACAGAAGATTTTTAATGAAAAAGTATTTTCGGGTAACATCTGCTTCTTGGAGCGGTATTCTCGGATGTGAGTTCTGTAGCCTTGGGAACAGATCGTCTGAAGGCAAAGTCGATTTGTGTCTCACTTACATGTAATTTTTTGTGTCTTTGGAGATCAGAATTATTTCTGTAGGTAAGTGGCAACACAGTGTTTCATTTACGGGTGAATATACATGAAGTCACCTTACGTTTCACACAGTCATGAATCTATTATCGTTGTGATTCGTTTGTAGGGAAATGACAAAGAGAAAATGGCCTATAACGTACCGCTATAAGTTTCTGATACAATTTAACAAACCTGCTCGTACTTTACTTTAAAAAATGCATTTAGTGTTATTAGTGCTATATAAAGTTCAGAAAGGGTGTGGTGACTTTTCTAATGCGTTCTTTATCCTTAGTCATTAATTAAGTAATTATTTTTGCTGCAGTACGGCCGGAAAAAGCCGTTGTGGGAAGCGCAGTACAAATGAATAGCATTTAGCCTTATTTGCAAAGGAGACAATATCTAGAACAACTACTTCATCTGTGAAAAGGTAGTGTCTTGCAGACAGTGTAGAGAAGAGGGGTACAGTTATTTGTTCAAGGACGACTGAATGAATAAAATAATCGGACGCATGAAGTGCAGAATGTGAAGTCATGGAAAGTGTGATGAAAGGCGTGGAGAAGTTATATTGTAATGCCGGCTAATAGTGATATGAGAGCTATAATATGGAACATTTCCTTAAACATAGACAAGTACGTATCTTCAAGTTGAGGGACATGGTTTGTAACAGTGGACCACTTATACAATCAATGATAGATAAAATGGCTCTCAGCACTATGGGACTCAACTTCTGAGGTCATTACTCCCCTAGAACTTAGAACTAGTTAACTTAAACTAACCTAAGGAAATCACACACATCCATGCCCGAGGCAGGATTCGAACCAACGACAGTAGCGGTCTCGCGGTTCCAGACTGCAGCGCCTAGAACCGCACGGCCACTTCGGGCGGCTCAGTGATAGATATTAGGAAACCAAACATGTTTAGAAAATTAAGTGTAGCGTGTTTGTTTTTCTCAGAAATTCCATTCTGTAAGTCAGGAGCAAAGAACAATATCTTGTAGTTAACGAGGGCATCGTTTAAGTTATTTTTCTAACTTTCTGGTGGTGGTGGTGGTTAGTGTTTAACGTCCCGTCGACAACGAGGTCATTAGAGACGGAGCGCAAGCTCGGGTTAGGGAAGGATTAGGAAGGAAATCGGCCGTGCCCTTTCAAAGGAACCATCCCGGCATTTCCCTGAAGCGATTTAGGGAAATCACGGAAAACCTAAATCAGGATGGCCGGAGACGGGATTGAACCGTCGTCCTCCCGAATGCGAGTCCAGTGTGCTAACCACTGCGCCACCTCGCTCGGTGTGTAACTTTCTGCTCAGGCTACAACAAATAAAATCTCAGAATTGAGACAATTTTGACTACTTTCCACTACGTGCGAACTATAGCAGAAAAATTGCGCTTCCACAAATATATAGGTATGATTGAGTTATTGTAAATTGTCAAACAGTGTTTAAAATGTTCATATACAATGCGTAAATTTGTCAACATACCATCCTCCTATAAAGAAGATACTGACTGTCTGCTAAACTAAGTTTCTCTAACATCCTTTTATACTTCACATAAATGTATAGTCAAGTTGTAAAGATTTTCAGTATGCCTAATTTTATAGGCTTCTGAAGATGACAAATTAAATTGTAGAAACGAGTAAAGATAATAAAAGTGTATATGCAACTAATGACTGAAACTTATCACGAAAAAACTACAATTACATTTTATACTAACAATGAGAGTACTTCGTACTGAAGTATGCAGCGGGTCAAAAGCATACATTCGCAGCGCCTGGTTAGAGGACGAGAGTTTACTGGAACGTTTTCGCTTCTGTTATTACGCATTTCCAGTCAGGTCAGTTTTCGCCATCAGTTATAGCGTTTGGGGACACCTGCCTCGAACAGGACCAGCCTGTAGATGAAGGAGAGTAGCAGAGGAAGCAGGGATGTGTTCACGACAGCTTTATTGTGTTGCAAGGCCGGAGTGGAAGAATACCAGGCACCTCATTATACTGTGCCACGGATCCAGTAATCGTTCTAGAATGTTGTCGGACTGGCAGAGGATCTGTTATTCTATACGTACGACTCACCAAAGGTATTTCCGGAGGGAGATGTGGTGTTCAGATGTAAGATTTCTGTATAAATCCATTTCGTTTAAAGCTCATTAGAATTTTATTACTCTGATTATCGTTTAGGATCTCATCCATACAGGCCAGAAGACAGCACGAGCAGATAAATGGGAGAATTATGTACACTACTGGCCATTAAAATAGCTACACCACGAAGACGACATGCTAAAGATGCGAAATTTAACCGATAGGAAGAAGATGCTGTGATATGCAAATGATTAGCTTTTCAGAGCGTTCACACAATGTTGGCGCCGATGGCGACACCTACATCGCGCTGACACCAGGAAAGTTTCCAACCGATTTCTCATACACAAACAGCAGTTGACCGATGTTGCCGGGTGAAACGTTGTGATGCCTCGTGTAAGGAGGAGAAATGCGTACCATCACGTTTCCGACTTTGATAAAGGTCGGATTGTAGCCTATCGCGAATGCGGTTTATCGTATCGCGACATAGCTGCTCGAGTTGATCGAGATCCAATGACTGTTGTCAGAATATAGAATCGGTGGGTGCAGGAGAGTAATACAGAAAGCCGTGCTGGATCCCAACGGCCTCGTATCTCTAGCAGTCGAGATGAAAGGCATCTTATCCGCATGGCTGTAACGGATCGTGCACCCACGTCTCGATCCCTGAGTCAACAGATGGTGACGTGTGTAAGACAACAACGATCTGTACGAACAGTTCGACGACGTTTGCAGCAGCATGGACTATCAGCTCGGAGACCGTGGCTGCGGTTACTGTTGCATCACAAACAGGAGCGCCTACGATTTTGTACTCAACGATGAACCTGGGTGCACGAATGGCAAAACGTCATTTTTTCGGATGAATCCTGGTTCTGTTTACAGCATCATGATGGTCGCATCCGTGTTTGGCGACATCGCGGTGAACGCAGATAGGAAGCGTGTATACGTCATTGCCGTACTGGCGTATCACCTGGAGTGATGGTATGGGGTGCCATTGGTTACACGTCTCGGTCACCTCTTGTTACCATTGACGGCACTTCGAACAGTGGACGTTACATTTCAGATGTGTTACGACCGGTGGCTCTACCCTTCATTCGATCCCTGCGAAACCCTACATTTCAGCAGGATAATACACGACCCCATGTTGCAGGTCCTGTATGGGCCTTTCTGAATACACAAAATGTTCCACTGCTGCCCTGGACAGCACATTCTCCAGATATCTGACCAACTGAAAACGTCTGGTCAATGGTGGCCAAGCAACTGGCTCGTCACAACACGCCAGTCACTACTCTTGATGAACTGTGGTATCCTGTTGAAGCTGCATGGGCAGCTTTACCTGTACACGCCATCCAAGCTCTGTTTGAGTCAATGCCCAGTCGTATCAAGACCGTTGTTACGGCCGGAGGTGGTTGTTCTGCGTACTGATTTCTCAGGATCTATGCACCCAAATTGCGTGAAAATGTAATCATATGTCAGTTCTAGTGCAATATATTTGTCCAATAAATACCCATTTATCGTCTGCATTTCTTCTTGGTGTAGCAAATTTAACGGCCAGTATTCTCCGCAACACAGCCACTGCCACAGACTGCCTTAACAGATATGACATGTTAACGGTCTAAGAACGTACAGCATTGCACTTGATAATGGTCAAGTGATTGGGTGTCGCCGGCCGCCGGTGGCCGAGCGGCTCTAGGCGCTTCAGTCTGGAACCGAGTGACCGCTACGGTCGCAGGTTCATATACTGCCTCGGGCAAGGATGTGTGCGATGTCCTTAGTTTAGTTAGTTTTAAGTAGTTCTAAGTTTTAGGGGACTGATGACTTCAGATGTTAAGTACCATAGTGCTCAGAGCAATTTGAACCAATTTTTGAACGACATGAACTTGAGTTCAGAATACGCTGTGGGATGCCGCGACGCGTGCAGCCGTCAGAAACACTGGCCGTTGGTCAATGTGAGCCGTGCGCCAATGGCACCCGCTGAAGCAGACTGCGGTTGGGAAACCGCGACGGCGCTCCGCCATACAGGGAGTCGCGGCGCCATCAAAGGGCCGAAGCCGGCTGCACCGCACAGTGGCGAAAGCAGCCGCGGACAGCAGGCGGCCGTGATTGCAGTCTGTCTGTCTGTCTGTCTGTCTGCCTGCCTGCTTTAACCTGCGGGACCACCAACGGCGCTGCACAGTAGCAAGGCTCAGTATCACATTAAACGACATTGTTTACCATTTCTTCTGTCACTGTACGTATCTTCGTACCCATTACACTAATAGTGTCAGCTAATTCTACTGCCTAATATTAAATGAATGCCCACATCTCGTGGTCGTGCGCTAGCGTTCTCGTTTTCCACGCCCGGGTTCCCGGGTTCGATTCCAAGCGGGGTCAGGGATTTTTCTGCCTCGTGATGGCTGGGTGTTGTGTGTTGACCTTAGGTTAGTTGGGTTTAAGTTGTTCTAAGTTCTATGGGACTGATGAATATAGATGTTAAGTCCCATAGTGCTCAAAGCCATTTGAACCATTTTTTTATTAGATGAAAGGTCCTTTACATAATACACTACTCGCCATTAAAATTGCTACACCAACAAGCAGATGACAAATGGGTATTCATTGGGCAGATATATTATACTATAACTAACATGTGATTACATTTTCACACAATTTGGGTGCATAGATCCTGATAAACCAGTACCCAGAACAACCACCTTTGGCCTGGGCATTGAGTCAAACATAGCTTGGATGGCGTGTACAGCTACAGCTGCCCATGCAGCTTCAACACGATGCCACAGCTCATCAAGAGTAGTGACTGGCGTATTGTGGCGAGCAAGTTGCTCGGCCGCCATAGACCAGACGTTTTCAGTTGCTGAGAGATCTGGAGAATGTGCTGGCCATGGCAGCAGTCGAACATTTTCTGTATCCAGAAAGACCCGTACAGCACCTGCAACAGTCGGTCGTGCATTATCCTGCTGAAATGTAGGGTTTTGCAGGGATCGAATGGAGGGTAGCGCCACGGGTCCTAACATATCGGAAATGTAACGTCCACTGTTCAAAGTGCCGTCAATCCGAACAAGAGGTGACCGAGACGTGTAACCAATGGCACCCCGTACCACCACACCGGGTGATGACGAATACACGCTCCCAATGTGCGTGACCGCGATGTCGCCAAACACGGATACGACCATCATGACGCTGTAAATAGAACCTGAATTCATCCGAAAAAATGACGTTTTGCCATTAGTGCACCCAGATTTGTCGTCGAGTACACCATCACAGCCTATCCTGTCTGTGATGCAGCGTAAAGGGTAACCGCAGCCAAGGTCTCCGAGCTGATAGTGCGTGCTGCTGTAAACGTTGTCGAACTGTTCGTGAAGATGGTTGTTGTCTTGCAAACGTCCCCATCTGTTGACTCAGGGAACGAGACGTGGCTGCACGATCCGTTACAGCCATGCGGATAAGATGACTGTCATCTCGACTGCTAGTGATACGAGGCCGTTGGGATCCAGCACGGCGTTCCGTATTACCTTCCTGAACCCACCGATTCCATATTCTGCTAACAGTCATTGGATCTCGATGAACGCGAGCAGCAATGTGACGATATGATAAACCGCAATCGCGATAGGCTACAATCCGACCTTTGTCAAAATCGGAAACGTGATGGTACGCATTTTTCCCCCTTACACGAGGCATCACAACAATGTTTCACCAGGCAACGCCGGTCAACTGCTGTTTGTGTATGAAAAATTGGTTCGAAACTTTCCTCGTGTCAGCACGTTGTAGGTGTCGCCACCGGCGCCAACCTTGTGCATAGCACAGCGTCTCCTTCCTGTCGGTTTAATTTCGCATCAGTTTTAATGGCCAGTAGTGTAGATGAAAGGTCGTTTACATAATATATTACGCGGAAGCCCTAAACAAACTACTACAGGCATGCGTATTCCAATACTGAGATATGTAAACAGGCAGAATACGGCGCTGCTGGCGACAACGCCTGCATAAGACAACGAGTGTCTGGTGCTGTTGATTGATCGGTTACTGCTGCTACAATGGCAGGTTACCGAGATGTAAGTGAGTTTGAACTCGGTGCTATAGTCAGCGGACGAGCGATGGGATAGAACATCTCCGAGGTAGCGATGAAGTTGGGATTTTCCCGTATGACCATTTCATGAGTGTACCGTGAATATCAGGAATCCGGTAAAACATCAAATCTCGGACATCGCTGCGGCCGGAAAATCTCCTGCAAGAACGAGACCAGTGGCGATTGAAGAGAATCGTTCAACGTGACACAAGTGCAATTATTCCCCAAATTGCTGCAGATGTCAATGCTGGACGTTCATCAAGTGTCAACGTGCGAGCCTTTCAACGAAACATCACCAGTATATGCTTTGGAGCCGAAGGTCCACCCTTGTACCCTTGATGACTGCACTACGCAAAGCCTTATGCCTCGCCTGGGCGTATCAACACCGAAATCGGAATGTTTGATGGCTGGAAACATGTTGCCTGGTCGGACGAGTCTCGTTTCAAATTATATAGAGCTGATGGACGTGTTCGGGTATGGAGAGAACCTCATGAAGCCATGGACCCTGCGTCTCAGCAGGGGACTGTTCAAGCTGGTGGATGCTCTCTGATGGTTTGGGGCGTGTGCAGTTGGTGTGATACGGGGCCCTTGATACGTCTAGGTACGCCTCTGACAGGTGACACGTACGTAAGCATCTTGTCTGGTCACCTGCATCCATTTATGTCCATTATGCATTCCAGCGGGCTTGGGCAATGCCAGCAGAACAATGCGACACCCCACACCTCCAGAATTGCTACAGAGTGGCTTCAAAATCACTCTTCTTAGTTTAAACACTTCCGCTGGCCACCAAATTCCCCAAACACGAACATTATTGAGCATACCTGGGATACCTTGCAAAGTGCTGTTCAGAAGAGATTTCCATCCCTCGTACTCTTACCGATTTATGGACAGTCCTGCAGGATTCTTACTGTCAGTTCCCTCCAGCACTACTTCAGACGTTAGTCGAGTCCATGTCACGTCATGTTGCGGCACTTCTGCGTGCTCGCTGGGGACCTAAACGTTATCAAGCAGGTTTAGCAGTTTCTTTGGCCCTTCGGTGTAGTAGAAACAATAGTGGATCTGGAATTGAACCTTGTAGTACACCATAACTGACATCTCTCCTCAGTCACATACACGGATACCAGAATAAGCTTCCGCAGCTCGTGGTCGTGCGGTAGCGTTCTCGCTTCCCGGATTCCCGGATTCGAATCCCGGCGGGGTCAGGGATTTTCTCTGGGTCGTGATGACTGGGTGTTGTGTGATGTCCTTAGGTTAGTTAGGTTTAAGTAGATCTAAGTTCTAGGGGACTGATGACCACAGCTGTTAAGTCTCATAGTGCTTAGAGCCATTTTGAACCAGAATAAGCGGTAATGGTGACGCAGAGGATGGCTGTGAGCTGTGACGTCACTGTAGACCCTCTCTCCACACCGCACTGCATTGGAGCTTATTGGCACACGTGTTTGATATGCATGTATGAATGTTATCGATATTTTCCGGGATTTAGCGTATTTAGTGTTGTTAAAATTTTCACATCCGCCAGACTATATTTTCTACAGTCAGGATGTGTGTGATGTACTTAGGTTACTTAGGTTTAAGTAGTTCTACGCCTAGGGGACTGATGACCTCAGATGTTAAGTCCCATAGTGCTTACAGCCATTTGAACCATTCAAAAAGTCGTATCATTGTGGAGCGTAACGCGTTAAGTGATCCAATCCTGTAATCATTCGCTGGCACTTATGGTTGTCTGTCGAGTCCGAACTTTACGAAATTTGAGCGAGTGATGAACGTTATCGTACATCGCACCACAGGAAATGTTGAGCTGCTGCGATAAGGTCCGGAGTTGCACAAGTCGATTGTTCAAAATTGCTGCCTCAATGGCTCCGACATCCTGCGGGATCGCAGCTGTTGCCGACCGCCCGGAGCGTGGCGAATCACTAAGATTCACACGGCCATTTTGGAAGAATGCACGCCACCTCGAGATATTGCTACGGTCCATAGAGTTGTCCCCATACACGCCACTCATGTCCCTGTGAATTTCGCCGGCCGCGGTGGTCTCGCGGTTCTAGGCGCGCAGTCCGGAACCGTGCCACTGCTACGGTCGCAGGTTCGAATCCTGCCTAGGGCATGGATGTGTGTGATGTCCTTAGGTTAGTTAGGTTTGAGTAGTTCCAAGTTCTAGGGGACTAATGACCACAGCAGTTGAGTCCCATAGTGCTCAGAGCCATTTGAACCATTTTTGAACCTGTGAATTTCCCTCCGTTCGTGTACCTTGGCCCACAAATACCGACTACACTACACTGCTCTTCACAAATTTAAGACAGTAACATAAGCGCCATGTTTGTTTCGTAATTGAGGCTTATCTCGCTAGAGCTGCACACGAAAAAATTATACCCTATGTAGCGCAAACCTCAAATTTCAGCATTCGGACTACAATACCAGGACAGAAAGAAATTTTTGTGCGTTACTATCCCGATCCTTCCCTGCATTTTATCTGGCGAGCTCAGCGCAAAAGGGAAAAAAAAAAACAATATACTTCGCGAAGCAGTAAATTTAGTTGGAAGTATTTACACAGATTGTGTGAAATGTTGATATTAATGGCTTGTATAATGGTAGTATATTTGTATGTAATCTTGTTACGTCCGTCTCGATACAGGCGTTGTGGTCATTATAGGCGAGCAACATGTTTAGATTTGCCAGAGAGCAGTAAAACAAAAATCAGTTGTACCTAGTTAGGGGGGAGATGGAGAGCGGTTCGGAGCAGAGGGTCTGGAATCCAGAGCGTCCGGATTAACAGCGGCAGCTTCCTGGCGACACCACCCGACTGCAGCCAGACAAGGATTAATGGCCCGCCGGAACGGCCATTTAAAAGGACGCGAACTCGCCTTTAACGGCAGCGCAGAGTGGGCGCCCTGTTGCCAAACTAGTTATATCATCGCCACTGCAGCGAGTGGTCCCATTACTCAGGGCGCAGATAGCTCTCCACAGGACGATACTGCTAATGACCCACCAGAGACCCGCCTTATTGGGCACCAAAGGCGAAGGCGCAGGCGTGGGAAGCAAAGTAGGTCTGGGAGCCGAAGACACAACGCCGGCGCTGGTCGGAAGTCCGTTTGACTGTACGGTATGGTGAAACTACACTGAGGCGACAAAATATCTTCAGGAATATGTGGATAAAATTTTTCCGAAACTCTCATGGTATCTTACAGTGCTCCCGACAGTGTATGAAATTGATTCTAACCAAATCGCGAAATTGATTCTAACCAAAAGAATGCCGGAAGTCGTACTCATTAACCAATTTACGAGTAAGCAGGGTTTGTTTATCTAACGACGGACACTAGAATACACGGCAGGGATCGGATCACGAGGCATAAGCACAGTAGCAAGCTGCGCCGCTGACGTTACAGTGAACCCAACCAGTGTGTAATAGCCCGCAACTGTCATAACCTACTGTGTTGTAATTCCGTTTACGAGTGAAAACAAGGTTGTATACGGTAGTGTAAATTTTTATTAGAGACTGGCGATTGAGTACAGAGTGACGCCTTAATTAACAGTGTATTCAGGCTTTTTTTTTTTTTTTGTTAGAGTGCGTCTTGAAGTGAAAAAATGGTTTACTGTGTGATCGCCAGTTGTAATAATCACAGCAGACAAATAAATAAGTTAGCAATCAAGTTTCACATATTTCCTAATAACAACGACAAAAAAAATGGTTCAAATGGCTCTGAGCACTATGGGACTCAACTGCTGTGGTCATTAATCCCCTAGAACGTAGAACTACTTAAACCTAACTAACCTAAGGACATCACACACATCCATGCCCGAGGCAGGATTCGAACCTGCGACCGTAGCAGTTGCACGGTTCCGGACTGCGCGCCTAGAACCGCGAGACCACCGCGGCCGGCAACAACGACACAAAACGAAAATGGGTAAATGCTTGTAAACATGAAGATTCGTTATCAGCTGAAAACGCTCGTGTATAGTTGAAAATGCTCAAGAACGCTCAAATTACTTTAGTTATTTACATTATGGAAGGCATTTGAAAAGGACACTGTTGAATACTCATTCGAATAGGAAGTTTACGATTGATGCTGTTTCAACTCTAAATTTACCATCCTTTGGTCCAATGAGACAAATAATTAATCACAAAAACGAAGCAAGAAGAAAGAAAATAGAAGATATTTAATTTTTATATTTTTTAATATTTTTTATATTTTATATTTTTTATTTTATGAACTACTGAAGACATTACTACTAGACAAAAAGTAAACTGTGAAAACAAACACAGCTGTGAATGTGACAATGCGTGCTTACACCAACAATCATGGAAACAAAAATAAAAGAAAAAATTTTGGAAATTTGTGGTAAGGTCTTATGGGACCAAACTGCTGAGGTTATCGGTCCCTAAGCCAGTACACCACTTAATCTAACTTAAACTTTTGGCAAAACAGTGTAGTTTTACAGGATTGTCTCCCTGAATGTAGTGAGGAGTTACTGAAATTAAAATATGTTCAAAACGTGAGTCGCGGCTCTTTTTCTGTCAACAGCTAGTGGTTATGGGAGGGTGGAGTACTAACTGGTCTTTTGAAGATATTTGTAAAGGCTGCGCCCTTACGTTGCCTATCTTATAAAGAAAACCTGTTAAAACAGTCAAAGAATTTAAAATAACATTATTGGAGGGTTGTCCTACACAGGTCTATGAGGCGTATGCGTGTGTGAGTCTATTCTCCCGGAAAAAAAAGAAACGGTGCTCTCCTTGAGGGAGAAAGAGGTTGATGTCCCTCGGAGTCTTCATCACATACATCCATGTCCGAGGCAGGATTCGAACCTGCGACCGTAGCAGCAGCGCCGTTCCGTACTGAAGCGCCTAGAACCGCTCGGCCACAACGGACGGCACCTTTTTTATGGAATCGCCACTGGTGATGAGTTTGGTGTATCATTACACACGCGAAACCGCGTTGGCGTCTGTGGAATGGCAACATGCTGGCTCCCCAGTACTAAAAAATTGAGAGTGACTGAGTTTGCTAGGAAAGAGCTGGTGAAAGTGTACTGGGACATGCATTGTGTGTTATTGGTGGACTTTCTTGAACATGGGACCAAAGTGAATGCTGCAGCCTACATTAAAACTTTGGTTACGTGTGTCGTGCCCTTTGTGACAAACAGCACAACATTAATGCTAACGTGTCAAACTTCCTCATGACAATGCTCGCCTCCATGTTGCTGTTTCTGTTCGTGAGAAAAGTTCCAAATTTGGCGAAAGGTGCTCCAGAACCCACCATACAGCCCGGACCTTGAACCGTTGGACTTTCATTTCTTTGGTTCCACGAAGAAATTCCTGGCCAGCCAACACTTTATGACAGATGTGGAAGTGAAATCAGCAGTCCGCAGATGGCTATATTCCAACAAAGCGGACATCTACTACTCTGGTATCCTGGAACTGGTACCACGATGGGAGAAATGTGTTGAGAACCTCGGCGACTATGTAGCAATGTAGGTAAAAGGTGTAAGTTCATTTGTGATTTTGTTTTGTTTTGTTACCTATTAATTCTTCTTGATAATAAGATTATTGTGCGTCACTTTCCGATCTCCCTCCGTATTAGTCACCTCTTTAATTGAGCGTAATGGTCCCTGGGGAGCGTTGCAGGCAGTTGTAGATCTGGAACCAGGCGGTGATGTGACGGCCGACCTTTGACAGAAGCCATGTTAGTGAAGTGGTCTGTATGTGTCAGGCAGGTGCATGGAATCAGTTTACCAAGATGGATGACAGAATGGCATAAAGGACTATCGCATTTGGACATGGCCATGACCAGACCGTGAATGAAATAACACAATGAGCACGAACTGCCCAAAGTGCCTACAAGAAATGGTGTTCCACTCAGAGCCACGTAACACAGCGTAAGAGCAGTGGTCGTAAGAAGACCCTAAGCCAGCCGACAGAGGTCGCACAAGAGCGTCACGCCCTGTTAAGGACAATCGGTTCCAAATTTTGGTGAAATTTAAAAGCAATTGTAAAATCAGTTTTATGAATTTTACGATCAGCTAGGAGGCACGTGACTTATGCTGTGACACCTAGAAATGATTTGAATCTTCCTTTATTTGCGTAACTGCTTTCGGAGCACTATGTCCCATGTAAATTGAAGGGGAATCACTGCCGTCAGCTGCAACGGGACATTAAGCGAAAATGTGTACTTGACCGGAATTGGAACCCGGTATCCCCTGCTTACTACACAGGTTCGTTAACCACTGCGAAATCCGAGACGCAGCTTTACCGCAACTGCGAGCTTCGCGGCCGATCCGCGTTCCCACCAAGCCCCACATATACGCAGTCCCTGTCCACTGACTCCATGTTCGCTCCTCCGAGATTCCCATGTTGTTGTTGTTGTTGTTGTTGTTGTGGTCTTCAGTCCTGAGACTGCTTTGATGCAGCTCTCTATCCTATTCTATCCTGTGCAAGCTTCTTCATCTCCCAATACCTACTGCAGCCCACATCCTTCTGAATCTGCTTAGTGTATTCATCTCTTGGTCTCCCTCTACGATTTATACCCTCCACGCTGCCCTCCAATACTAAATTGGTGATTCATTGATGCCTCAACACATGTCCTACCAATCGATCCCTTCTTCTAGCCAAGTTGTTCCACAAACGTCTCCCCAATCCTGTTCAATACTTCCTCATTAGTTATGTGATCTACCCATCTAATCTTCAGGATTCTTCTGTAGCACCACATGTCGAAATCTTCTATTCTCTTCTTGTCCAAACTATTTATTGTCCATGTTTCACTTCCATACATGCCTACACTCCATACAAATACTTTCAGAAATGTCTTCCTGACACTTAAATCTATAGTTGATGTTAACAAATTTCTCTTCTTCAGAAACATTTTCCTTGCCATTGCCAGTCTACTTCAACCATCATCAGTTATTTTGCTCCCCAAATAGCAAAACTCCTTTACTACTTTAATTGTCTCATTTCCTAATCTAATTCTCTCAGAATCACCCGATTTAATTTGACTACATTCCATTATCCTCGTTTTTCTTTTGTTGATGTTCATCTTATATCC
The DNA here is from genome assembly GCF_023897955.1 of Schistocerca gregaria. Lineage (NCBI taxonomy): Eukaryota > Metazoa > Arthropoda > Insecta > Orthoptera > Acrididae > Schistocerca > Schistocerca gregaria. Next base: position 189,609,382 of record NC_064928.1, on the reverse strand, counting down.
TCCTTTCAAGACACTGTCCATTCCGTTCAACTGCTCTTCCAACTCCTTTGCTGTCTCTGACAGAAATTACAATGTCATCGGCGAACCTCAAAGTTTTTACTTATTCTCTATGAATTTTAATACCCACTCCGAATTTTCTTTTGTTTCCTTTACTACTTGCTCAATATACAGATTGAATAACATCGGGGAGAGGCTACAACTCTGTCTCACTCCCTTCCCAACCACTGCTTCCCTTTCATGTCCCTCGACTCTTATAACTGCCGTCTGGTTTCTGTACAAATTGTAAATACCTTTCGCTCCCTGTATTTTACCCCTGCCTCCTTCAGAATTGGAAAGAGAGTATTCCAGTCAATATTGTCATAAGCTTTCTCTAAGTCTACAAATGCTAGAATCCTAGGTTTGCCTTTCCTTAATCTATCTTCCCCGAGATCGGCTTCTATCAGTTTTTCCATTCGTCTGTAAAGAATTCGTGTTAGTATTTTGCAGCAATGGCTTATTAAACAGATAGTTCGGTAATTTTCACATCTGTCAACACCTGCTTTCTCTGGGATTGGAATTATTATATTCTTCTTGAAGTCTGAGGGAATTTCGCCTGTTTCATACATCGTGCTCACCAGATGGTAGAGTTTTGTCAGGACTGGCTCTGCCAAGGCTGTCAGTAGTTCTAATGGAATGTTGTCTACTCTCAGGGCCTTGTTTCGACTTAGGTCTTTCAGTGCTCTGTCAAACTCTTCACGCAGTATCATATCTCCAATTTCATCTTGATCTACCTCCTCTTCCATTTAAATAATATTGTCCTCAAGAACATCGCCCCTGTATAGACCCTCTATCTACTCCTTTCACCTTTCTGCTTTCCCTTCTTTGCTTAGGACTGTGTTTCCATCTGAGCTCTTGATATTCATTCAAGTTGTTCTCTTTTCTCCAAAGGTCTCTTTAATTTTCCTGTAGGCATTCCCATAGGAGATCGGAAGTATTTGTGCATCGGCAGTGTAGAAGATTGGATCCATTGTCCAGCTAGGCATATTGTCCAAAAGAACAGGCGACACGCAGTCATATAATTTATATGCCTAGCTGGTCAATGGATCCAGCCTTCCTCACTGCTGATGCACAAATACTTCCAATCTCCTGGATTGATACTGCGGATAGGTGGTGCTCGCTGGGAACATGCATAGGCAGTGAGGCATGGGAGATAGTCCAAGCAGTTGCGGTAACGTTGTGCCCATCATGCTTGCTAAGTAGGCAATTCCGTGTTCGAATCCGATGCATATTTCGCTCCTCGGCGCTGATTCTGCATAATGTCCCGCTGCATACGCCCTTCAATTTAATGTGTCCACAATGACAGACGCCACGTATTCATACACTACCTTCCATTTTGAACCAGTCACAGTCTTGGAATGTATCTTGAACCTTATAGACGCTTCCGTGACTAAAATGCGGCATCGAAAACACCTGCCGATCTCACTGTTCGGCAGACGTGCCGCGGTAACGAAGGGGGGCTTCTAATAGCGCCGCTGCAGCAGAACAGATGGCGCGCCCTGGACCGGCTTTCTCCAGATCTGGAGAACCGGACTTGCACGCCAGCCCGAGGGCGGCGGGGCCTGTCCTGGAGAGAACCGGCCATCTTTCTTTTGGGAGGCGGCGAGGTGTTGGGCGTTAATGAGCCGGACAGGTGGCCACACAGTTGGTGAGGGCCTCACGTGTCCACACAGCGGCACACGACTCCCAGACCGCTACACTTAGTGTCTTGCAGTATCTTGTGTTTTACGATGTACCATACCCACTGCTACGATTTATAGCCGTACGAAAGAGCATAAATGTATCCTCAATTGCGAATACGATTAGACTTCATCCTCCTTTCAAGACACTATCCATTCCGTTCAACTGCTCTTCCAAGTCCTTTGCTGTCTCTGAGAGAATCACAATGTAATCGGCGAACCTCAAAGTTTTTATTTCTTCTCCATGGAATTTAATACGTACTCCGAATTCTTCTTTTCTTTCCTTCACTGGTTGCTCAATATACACATTGAATAATATCGGGGAGAGGCTACAACCCTGTCTCACTCCTTTCCAAACCACTGCTCCCCTTTCATACCCCTCGACTATTATAACTGCCATCTGGTTTCTGTACAAATTGTAAATAGCCTTTCGCTCCCTGTATTTTACCCCTTCCACCTTCAGAATTCGAAAGAGAGTATTCCGGTCACCATTGTCAAAAGGTATCTCTAAGTCTGCAAATGCTAGAAACGTAGCTTCGCCTTCCCTTAACCTATCTTCTAAGGTAAGTCGTAGGGTCAGTATTGCCTCACGTGTTCCAACATTTCTACGGAATCAAAATTGATCTTCCCCGAGGTCGGCTTCTACTAGTTTTTCCATTCGTCTGCAAGGAATTTTCTATAGTCACTTGCAAATAGAGCGAGGAAAAAACGACTGTCTATATGCCTCCGTGTAAACCCTTATTTGTCGTATCTTATCTTCGTGGTCCATACGCGCAGTGTATGTTGGAAGCAGTAGAATCGTTCCGCAGTCAGCTTCAAATGCCGTGCCGGCCGCGGTGGTCTAGCGGTTCTAGGCGCGCAGTCAGGAACCGCGCGACTGCTACGGTCGCAGGTTCGAATCCTGCCTCGGGCATGGCTTTGTGTGATGTCCTTAGGTTAGTTAGTTTTAAGTAGTTAAAATTCTAGGGGACTGATGACCAGAGTAGTTAAGGCCCATAGTGCTCAGAGCCATTTTTTGTTTCAAATGCCGGTTCTCTAAATTTTCTCAATAGTGTTCATCGAAAAGAACGTCGCCTTTCCTCCAGGAATCTTCGTAACACTTACTTACTTGCTCGAACTTGCCGGTAACAAATCCAGCAGCTGCCACTGAATTGCTTCGATGTCTTCCTTCAGTGCAGCCTGGTACGGTTCCCAAACACTCGAGCAGTACTCAAGAGTCAGTCCCACCAGCGTCGTATATGCTATCTCAGTTACTGGTGAACCACTCCTTCCGAAAATTCTCGCAATAAGCCGTAGTCGGCCATTCGCTTTCCCTACCACAGTTTTGACATGCTCGCTGCACCTCATATCGCTTTGCCACATTACGCCCAGATATTTAAAAGACTTGACTGAGTCAAGCACGACACTAGTAATACTATATCCGAAAGTTACAGGTTTGTTCTTCCGACTCATCCGCATTAACTTACATTTTTCTACATTTAGAGCTAGCTGCCAATCATCATCTCAACCAGAAACGTTGTCTTGTATCTTCATATAGTCAGTCAACTTCGACGCCTTACCGTACACCACAGCATCATCGGCAAACAACCGCAGATTGCTGCCCACCCTGCCCGCCAAATCATTTATGTATACAGAGAACCACAACGACTCGCCAGGTTAACCGAGAGCGCTAACGCGCTGCTTCCTGAACTCGGGTGGACGCGCCGGTCCCGGATCGAATCCGCCCGGCGGATTAACGACGAGGGCCGGTGTACCGGCCAGCCTGGATGTGGTTTTTAGGCGGTTTCCCACATCCCGTTAGGTGAATACCGGGCTGGTCCCCACGTTCCGCCTCAGTAGCACGTGTTGCAGACATTTGAACACATCCGCACTATTTCACGATTTACCCTAGACGCAGATAGTTGGGGTACACTGATTCCGTCCTGGGGGGGTGCGGGGTGGCGGCAGAAAGGACATCCGGCCATCCCTAACAATAACATTGTCAAATACGTTGTAACCACGCCGCCCCTGCGATCACTGCAGGACTATGGCGTAAGTGAAAGAAAGAAAGAACCACAATGGTCCTATGTCATTTCCCTGGGACAGTCCTAACGATACCCTTGTCTCTGATGAACACTCGACGTCTAGGACAATATACTGGGTTCTATTGCCGAAGATGTCCTCTAGCCACTCACGTACCTGCGAACTTAATCCATATGCTCGCACCTTCATGAACACCCTGCAGTAGGGAACTGTGTCAAAAGCCTTCCGAAAATCTAGAAATGTGACCTGTTACCCTTCATCCATAGTTCACAGAATATCATGTCAGAAAGCGGCAATATGAGTTTCGCACGAGCGATGCTTGCTGAAACCACGCTGACTCGTGCACATAAGCTCCTCTCTAAGACGTATCCTGTAAAATAATGTTCCTCGACTAACACATCGTCCGGTCCCAGAGCACGAATCCGCCCAGCGGACTTGGGTGGAGGTCCGGTGAGCCGGCCAGTCTGTGGATGGTTTTTAGGCGGTTTTCCATCTGCCTCGGAGAATGCGGGCTATTTCCCTTTCTTCCGCCTCAGCTATACAATGTCGGCGATTGCTGCACAAACAAGTTCTCCACGTACGCGTACACCACCGTTACACTACCACGCAAACATAGGGGTAAACTCGTCTGGTGTAAGAGGTTCCCTGGGGAAAAGGGGAGGGGGGGAGGGTTCACCGGTGGCCGAACCGCACAATAACCTTTAACCCTGACAGAGTGGTTCGGTGTGGGGCGGCGGAGGGGTGAAGTGGACTGCGGTAGTCGTCGTGGGGTTGCGGACCACTGCGGCTGCGGCGGGGACGGAGCCTCTCCGTCGTTTCTAGTTCTCCGGTTAACATTCACTACTGGCCACTAAAATTGCTACACCACTAAGATGACGTGCTACAAACGCGAAATTTAACCTAGAGAAAGAAGATGCTGTGATATACAAATTATTAGCTTTTCAGACCATTGACACAAGGTTGGCGCCGGTGGCGACACATACAACGTGCTGACACGAGGAAAGTTTCCAACCGATTTCTCAAACACAAACAGCAGTTGATAGGCGTTACCTGGTGAAACGTTGTTGTGATACCTGGTGCGTGAAGGAGAAATGCGTACCATCACGTTTCCGACTTTGATAAAGGTCGGATTGTAGCCTATAGCGATTGCGGTTTATCGTATCGCGACATTTCTGCTTGAGTTGGCCGAGATCCAATGACTGTTGACAGAATATAGAATCGGTGGGTTCAGGTGGGTAATACAGAACGCCGTGCTTTATCCCAACGGCCTCGTATCACTAGCAGCCGAGATGACAGGCATTTTTATCCGCACAGCCACGTCTCGATCCTTGAGTCAACAGATGGGGACATTTGAGAGACAACGACCATCTCCACGAACAGTTCGACGACGTTTGCAGCATCATGGACTATCAGCTCGGAGACCATGGCTGTGGTTACACTTGACGCTGTATCACAGACAGGAGCGCCTGCGATGGGGTACTCAACGACGAACATGGGTGCACGAATGGCAAAACGTCATTTTTTCGGATGAATCCAGGTTCTGTTTACAGCACCATGATGATCGCATCCGTGTTTGGAGACATCGCGGTGAACGCGCACTGGAAGCGTGTATTCGTCAAAGCTATACTGGCGTATCACCCGGCGTGATGGTATGGGGTGCCATTGGTTACACGTCTCGGTCACCTCTTGTTCGCATTGATGGCACTTTGAACAGCGGACGTTACATTTAAGATGTGTTACGACCCATGGCTCTACCCTTCATTCGATCGCTGCGAAACCCTACTTTTCAGCACGATAATGCACGACCGCATGTTGGAGGTTTTGTATGGGCGTTTCTGGATACAGAAAATGTTAGACTGCTGCCCTGGCCAGCACACTCTCCAGATCTCTCACCAACTGAAAACGTCTGGTCAATGGTGGCCGAGCAACTGGCTCGTCACAATACGCCAGTCACTACTCTTGATGAACTGCGGTATCGTGTTGAAGCTGCACGGGTAGCTGTACCTGTACACGCCATCCAAAATCTGTTTGAAACAGTGCCGAGGTGTATCAAGGTCGATATTACGGCCAGAGGTTGCTGTTCTCGGTACTGCTTTCTCAGGACCTGTGCACCCAAATTGCGTGAAAATGTAATCACATCTCAGTTCTAGTATAACATATTTGTCCAATGAATACCCGTTTATTATCAGCATTTCTTCTTGGTGTAGCAATTTTAATGGCCAGTAGTGTACAATCCAATACAGTACACGGTCCGACTGTGCCTCTGCCACCATGAAACACACCTCTTATTGGTGGCAGTGCACAGCTGGCCGCGCGCACCTGGTAAGCCTTCAGCAGTCGCGCGGGTGTGGGTTTTGTTCCGAGCGCGCGAATGCCAAGGTTGCGCCCTCTTGGATACGGACGGCAGGACAACAGAGGCTGGCGTCGGCCAACTTTCCCAGGTCGCACTGTTCCACCTGCGGCGCCGTAAGGCGCAGCAGGAATCCGGGACGGTGATGTACGTCGCTCGCACGAGAATCAATCACTGGACAGGACGTGAAACCGGATGCCTTTAATTACACCCGGCAAAGGTCGGAAGTCGGCGTAGCAATCGGACGCCGAGCTGCGAACAGAGGTTACTGAGTGGCTTGGCTGGATTAGCAGCATTCTGAATCCGTGTGAATTAGTCACTTTCCTACGTGTCTTTCCTCTATTCTCGTGGGTGTTACGAACTAGGAATGGCGGTTAGCGCTGAAACAACCGGTTTTCGGTTATATCGTTGTTGTTTTCTTTGCTTTCAACGCCAGGTTAACCTGAACTCTAAATGACCCGTTTCTGAAATAATCGATTTTTCCTTTTTCTATCCCTTTTATTTCTTATAATAAACATAGAAATTGAAAAAAAACTGGAAAAGTTTTGACTCCTTCAGTTTTGAGGCACACAGCAACGAAATATTAAGTTAAACAGGCAAATAAAGGAAAGCGTAGTCAGCCCACAGTTCAGATGGTTCAAATGGCTCTGAGCAGTATGGCACTTAACATCTCAGATCATCAGTCCCCTAGAACTTTAGGACTACTTAAACCTAACCAACCTAAGGACATCACACACATCCATGCCCGAGGCAGGATTCGAACCTGCGACCGTAGCGGTCGCACGGTACCAGACTGAAGCGCCTAGAACCGCTCGGCCACAGCGGCCGGCGCCCACAGTTCGCTGCTTTTTTCGAAAAATAAGGTAGAATTCGAATCGAGGACAGCTGCCAACATCAGTAACGTAGAAGTAGATATCCTCGGAGTAGTGAAGCAATTTAAATCATTTAATAAAAGCAAGTGTTCTGGTACAGAGAGTATAGCAATTAGGTTGGTTTCGGAGTATGCTGATGCTTTAGCTCCATACTTAACAATCATATGCAACCGTTCACTCGTCGAAAGATCTGTACCCAAAGACTGGAAAGTTGTACAGGTCGCACCAATATTCAAGAAAGGTAGTAGAAGTAATCCACTAAATTACAGGACCATATCGTTGATATGCAGTAGCCGGCTGGAGTGGCCGAGCGGTTCTAGGCACGACAGTCTGGAGCCGCGCGACCACTACGGTAGCAGGTTCGAATCCTGCCTCGGCCATGGATGTGTGTGATGTCCTTAGGTTAGTTAGGTTTAAGTAGTTCAAAGTTCTAGGAGACTGATGACCTCAGTAGTTAAGTGCTCAGAGCCCTTTGAACCATTTGCTATGCAGCAGGATTCTGGAACATTTATTGTGTTCTAACATTATGAATTACCTCGAAGAAAACGGTCTATTGACACACAGGCAACATAGGTTTCGAAAACATCGTTCTTGTCAAAAACAACTACCTCTTTATTCGCATAAAGTGCTGAGTCCTACCGACAAGGGATTTCAGATCGACTCCGTGTGTCTGAATTTCCGAAAGGCTTTCGACACTGTACCACGCAAGCGGCTTGTACTGAAACTGCGTGCTTACGGAATATCGTCTCAGTTATGTGACTCGATTTGTAACTTCCTGTCACAGAGGCCACAGATCGTAGCGTTCCCCAAGCTAGTGTTGTAGGCCCTTTTCTGTTCCTTATCCATATAAACGATTTGGGAGACAATCAGAGCAGCCGTCTTAGGCTGTTTGCAGATGACGCTGTCGTTATCGACAAATAATGTCATCTAAAGATCAAAACAAACTGCAAAACGATTTACAAGAAATATCGGAATGGCGAGAAAAGTGGCATTTGACCCTCAATAAAAGTGTGAGGTCATCCACATGACTGCTAAAAGGAACTCAAACTTCGGTTAGATGATAAATCTGTCTAATCTAAGAGCCGTAAATTCAACTAAATACCTAATTATTACAATTACGAACAATATATATTGGAAGGAACATAAAGAAAATGTTGTGGGGAAAGCGATTTGTTGGTAGAACGCTTAGAAGACGCAACATATCTATTAAAGACACTGCCTACACTACTCTTGCCCGTCTTCATTTGGAGTATTGTTGCGTGGTGTGGAGTCCTTATCATACCTGATTAACGGAGTACATCGAGAGAGATCAAAGAAGAGCAACACGTTTTGTATTATCGAGAAATAGGTGAGAGAGTGTCATCGACATGATACACGACAGCATTAAAACAAGGGCGTTTCTCGTTGCGGCGGGATCTTCTCACGAAATTTCAACATCAATTTTTTTCGGCAGAATGCGAAAATAATTTGATGGCGCAGACCTACATAGGGAGACACGATTATCATAATCAAACAAGGGAAAACAGACCTCGCACGTTAAGATATAGACGTTAGTTTTTCCGCGAGCTGTTCGAGAGTGTAATTATACAGAGTTAGTGTGAAGGTGGTTCGATGAAGGCACTTAAGTGTGGTTTGCAGAGTGTTCATGTACATGGAGATGTAGATGAAACAACTATTTGGCGTGTTCTGAAAACGAAGCTATAAATGAGACCATACGTAAGTTAAACATTACAGTAACTGAAACGGGAAGACACAACGTCAGACGTACGACTTATGATACGGCATTTCTGGAAGCCATTGAGGAAGATACATTCGCTACATCGTTTCGTTTTTAACGATGCGGAAATCTTTCACATAAGTGGTAAGATTAAACGGCACAACTTTGCTACATCGCGTGCGGGAAAATATTTGTAGGCAGTTTCACATTAACTTGGCTCACCAAAAGCTAAGCACAAAAATTGTACGCCCCATTTTTCTTCACTGAACCAAGTGTTTCCGCACACATGTAACTGGACATATTTGAGCAACAGCTTGATATGGGTTCCAGGGATTGTATATTTCACCAATATTCAAGACCCGACCCTAGATTGGAGTATGGATTTTTAAATCAACACCATCCATCCATCCGATCAGCAAGAATCAACGGAGGAGCAACGCCTCTGAAGATGTGCAGCGCAGTTCAGGATGAAACGTTAGGAACAGAAGAGTTTCGTTGGCCAGGAACTTATAACGAGAAATGTTTACCAGCGGTAATGTCATCCGGTCGTGAAAGCTTTCATTCCGTCACCACCTAAAGCGTTGAACAAGTCGTACTGGACAAGATGACACTGTTTTCTGCCCTTGACCACCTAAATCTCCACGGATTTCTTTTTGGAGGGTTGTGTGACAGATCTGCTGTACGTGCCTTGTTTGCTGAAAACGCTTCGAACCTCGTAGTGTGCATTTCTAATGTTCTGGTGTTAAGCGCCCGAATGTATGGCATGGAATGGAGATGTCGTTCGTGAGACCTAGGGGAGCTATCTAGAAGCCCTATAAAGTTTTTAAAAAATTGAACAATTTTATATTCTGTGTACTTCAATTCGATGATCCGGCATACATTAAATTGTTATAGCACGTGGTCGTTTCTAAACGCTATATTCAATCTGAACTGACCTGTGCCTTCAATACGAATCTGTCCTTCACACCAACAGTAGTGTTAAGATGCAGATGCAAAACCTGTATTATTTCGTAGCATTCTTTAACAGTTGGAGATGTGGAGGAATTTATTTTATCCACTTGCTGCTGATGCAAGCGGGTCAGTGTTTTGGTTTCCACATCTTCGAGTTCTACCCTCGCGGTTTGTGGTTTCATAGGTTGCGCGCTTATTTCTGGAAACAGCGACACGTGTGCCGGCTAAACGGTCCGGAAACCACACTGCGGCTACACTTCCGCCGTTTTCCAATTTGCAGCCGCGCAACACGTTATCTGTAACCTGATTCGCTTCCTCTCGGCACCGGCTCTAATTCGCAATACAGTGTTTTCATTCCGGCGATATATTCTCTTGTAAATTGCTCCAGGCTAGCTATCGCTCTGACCCTAATGACTGCGATGTCAATGGGAAATTAGATTCGGACCTTCACTCCTTCCTACACGTCCTTGACTGGATGTTGAAGATACTTTGACATCTTTATACCTTCTGTCGTGGTCTTAACACAGGTTTGAACCAGCTAGCCACAAGAAACACACTAATCATTATCCTGATGTTTACGCTTCTACGGTTCACAATGTCACCCTCGTCGTAGGCGAGCATTTACCACTAATGAGCCAAATCATTATACTCCTAATCGCAATCTGAACGCTCCGTTGATCGCGGAGGACGCTCATCATCCACATCATTTTACCGCTCCATTTTCTGTGACTGGGATAGACTGAGTTCGGGTCATTTTCGGTGCGTTTCCGTTAACTCTCCATCCATTAGTTTCAGCCATCATTGGTTTCAGTTACTCATCGTTGCATCGTTTATGAAATATTATTGTAGCTTGGAGGGCAGTGGTCGTCCGAGTGAGCACTTCTGTTACAATCTGAAACAAACTAAGTGTATGTTACTTCACTGCTTTCCTAAGATCAATCAAACATTCATCTGCATAATTAAAAAAAATGACAATAGTGGGTCCACCATGATGCAAAACACTTTTATTATTTATGTATTTATTCCGCAGACTAGTTTCAGCGACAAATAACGCCATCAAGAGTGAGTTCCTTAATTGTTATTTACTATACGTCACAGCATGGTTTAAGATTGTTGTTGTTGTTTGCGGCCGGCCGCGGTGGTCTCGCGGTTCTAGGCGCTCAGTCCGGAACCGTGCGACTGCTATGGTCGCAGGTTCGAATCCTGCCTCGGGCATGGATGTGTGTGACGTCTTTAGGTTAGTTAGGTTTAAGTAGTTCTAAGTTCTAGGGGACTGATGACCACAGCAGTTGAGCCCCATAGCGCTCAGAGCCATTTGAACCAGTTGTTGTATGCGGCATGTTTTCTGAGTTTTTCTGTTTCCGTTTGCCTCGGCATACATCATGTCATTTGCGAGTTCATTGGACGACTTGCAACTACTTCTATACACAGAAAAACGTAACTTTCGCACTTCGTTTTGGATTTTGAATTCTCAATTTTTTAGTTTGTGGAAAAAAAAGTCAAAGGCAATAAAAAAAACCTAGGACAGAGTTTAGCAGAGCTTCCGGCGTATAGCTAGATTGGTACCATAAGCTGAGTGATGTAGATCCTGGCAGTGATATTGCTGACTCACAGCACCAGGATTATGTACATGAAAGCTGTGAGGATTCGCGAACGGAACAAGAAGTGTTAGAAAATGCTGAATACCAATCACAAAACTGATTCAAATGGCCTTTAAGGACTACGGCACTTAACATCTGAGGTCATCAGTCCCCTAACGTCGATCTACTTAAACCTAACTAACCTAAGGACATCACACACATCCATGCCCGAGGCAGGATTCGAACCTGCGACCGTAGCAGCAGCGCGGTTCCGGACTGAAGTGCCTAGAACCGATTACAGGAAGGAGTAATTCGAAACGGCGTATTTCTCTTAGGAAAAGACGGAATAGCTAAATGGAGGAAAAGTAAATATCTTATTAATGCTAGAACAAGGATCTCGTATTGTTATTACTGATTTACCTGGGCACAAAAATCAAGCTCGAATAACAATGACAGGTATAGATAATACGAAGATATTTGTGGACGAAAATATAAAACGAATTATTGCAGCATCTACTAATATATACATCAATGAATTTCGTGGTAGTATTTCTATGGAAAGGGATGCTAAAGAAACCGATGTTGTAGAATGAGAGCTTTCATTAGTTTATAATATCTGCGTGGATCTTTGAGACATTCTAAAAAGAGTTTGTCAGAGTTGTGGGATAACTCATACGATAACGGATGTGGATCATGTTGTTTATGTATTAGTGGAAGTAGATCCAGTTTGTACTTGAGATATCTCATGTTTGATAGTATCCTTGAGAGACGTGTTCGTAGAGAGAATGACAAGTTGACTGCTACCCTACTGGCCATTAAAATTGCTACAACAAGAAGAAATGCAGATGATAAACGGATATTCATTGGACAAATATATTATACTAGAACTGATATGTGCTTACATTTTCACGCAATTTGGGTGCACAGGTCCTGAGAAATCAGTACCCAGAACAACCACCTTTGGCCGTAATAACGGCCTTGGTACGCCTGGGCATTGAGTCAAACAGAGCTTGGATGACGTGTACAGGTATAGCTGCCCATGCAGCTTCAACACGATACCACAGTTCATCAAGAGTAGTGACTGGCGTATTGTGACGAGCCAGTTGCTCGGCCGCCATTGACCAAACGTTTTCAATTGGTGAGTGATCTGGAGAAAGTGCTGGCCAGGACAACAAGTCGAACATTTTCTGTATCCAGAAAGGCCCGTACAGGACCTGCAACATGCGGTCGTGTATTATCCTGCTGAAATCTAGGGTTTCGCAGGGATCGAATGAAGGGTAGAGCCACAGTTCGTAACACATCTGAAATGTAACGTCCACTGTTGAAAGTGCCGTCAATGCGAACAAGAGGTGACCGAGACGTGTAACCAATGGCACACCATACCATCACGCCGGGTGATACGCCAGTATGGCGATGGCGAATACACGCTTCCAATGAGCGTTCACCGCGATGTCGCCAAACACGGATGCGACCATCACGATGCTGTAAACAGAACCTGGATTCATCCGAAAAGATGACTTTTGCCATTCGTGCATCCAGGTTCGTCTTTGAGTACACCATCGCAGGCGCTCCTGTCTGTGATGCAGCGTCAAGGGTAACCGCAGCCAAGGTGTCCGAGATGATAGTCCATGCTGCTGCAAACTTCGTCGAACTGTTCGTGCAGATGGTTGTTGTCTTGCAAACGTCCCCATCTGTTGACTCAGGGGTCGAGACATGGCTGCACGATCGGTTACAGCCATGCGGATAAGATGTCTGTCATTTCGACTGCTAGTGATACGTGGCCATTGGGATCCAGCACGGCGTTCCGTATTATCGTCCTGAACCCACCGATTCCATATTCTGCTATCTGTCATTGGATCTCGACCAACGCTAGCAGCAATGTCGCGATACGATAAACCGCAATCGCGATAGGCTACAATCTGACCTTTATCAAAGTCAGAAATGTGATGATACGTATTTCTCCTCCTTACACGAGGCATCACAACAACGTTTCACCAGGCAACGCCGCCACTGCTGTTTGTGTATGAGAAATCGGATGGAAACTTTTTCCTCATGTCAGCACGTTGTAGGTGTCGCCACCGACGCCAACCTTGTGTGAATGCTCTGAAAAGCTAATCATTTGCATATCACAGCATCTTCTTACTGTCGGTTAAATTTCGCGTCAGTAGCACGTCATCTTCGTTGTGTAGCAATTTTAATGGCCAGTAGTGTATAATACCTATTATTGCAACTTCTACTAATATTTACTTTAATAATCTTCGTGGTAACTTTTCCATGGAAAGGAATGCCAAAGAAACAGATGTTATAGAATCAGAGCTTTATTAGTTTGTAATATCTGCGTGGATCTCTGAGACATTCTAAAAAGAGTATGTTGGAGATGTGGGATAACTCATAGGATAACGGATTTGGATCATGTTGTTTATGCATGAGTGGAAGTAGCTTTAGTAAGTACTTGAGATACCTAAGAGTTTATACTATCCTTGAGGGACGTGTTCGCAGAGAGAATGACAAGTTGACTGCTATTTACAAACAACTGTCAAGAGTGTATACCTTACTGCACTTGTGTATCAAGTGTTTTATACACTCCTGGAAATTGAAATAAGAACACCGTGAATTCATTGTCCCAGGAAGGGGAAACTTTATTGACACATTCCTGGGGTCAGATACATCACATGATCACACTGACAGAACCACAGGCACATAGACACAGGCAACAGAGCATGCACAATGTCGGCACTAGTACAATGTATATCCACCTTTCGCAGCAATGCAGGCTGCTATTCTCCCATGGAGACGATCGTAGAGATGATGGATGTAGTCCTGTAGAACGGCTTGCCATGCCATTTCCACCTGGCACCTCAGTTGGACCAGCGTTCGTGCTGGACGTGCAGACCGCGTGAGACGACGCTTCATCCAGTCCCAAACATGCTCAATGGCGGACAGATCCGGAAATCTTGCTGGCCAGGGTAGTTGACTTACACCTTCTAGAGCACGTTGGGTGGCACGGGATACATGCGGACGTGCATTGTCCTGTTGGAACAGCAAGTTCCCTTGCCGGTCTAGGAATGGTAGAACGAAGGGTTCGATGACGGTTTGGATGTACCGTGCACTATTCAGTGTCCCCTCGACGATCACCAGAGGTGTTCGGCCAGTGTAGAAGATCGCTCCCCACACCATGATGCCGGGAGTTGGCCCTGTGTGCCTCGGTCGTATGCAGTCCTGATTGTGGCGCTCACCTGCACGGCGCCAAACACGCATACGACCATCATTGTCACCAAGGCAGAAGCGACTCTCATAGCTGAAGACGACACGTCTCCATTCGTCCCTCCATTCACGCCTGTCGCGACACCACTGGAGGTGGGCTGCACGATGTTGGGGCGTGAGCGGAAGACGGCATAACGGTGTGCGGGACCATAGCCCAGCTTCATGGAGACGGTTGCGAATGGTCCTCGCCGATACCCCAGGAGCAACAGTGTCCCTAATTTGCTGGGAAGTGGCGGTGCGGTCCCCTACGGCACTGCGTAGGATCCTACGGTCTTGGCGTGCATCCGTGCGTCGCTGCGGTCCGGTCCCAGGTCGACGGGCACGTGCACCTTCCGCCGACCACTGGCGACAACATCGATGTACTGTGGAGACCTCACGCCCCACGTGTTGAGCAATTCGGCGGTACGTCCACCCGGCCTCCCGCATGCCCACTATACGCCCTCGCTCAGAGTCCGCCAACTGCACATACGGTTCACGTCCACGCTGTCGCGGCATGCTACCAGTGTTAAAGACTGCGATGGAGCTCCGTATGCCACGGCAAACTGGCTCACACTGACGGCGGCGGTGCACAAATGCTGCGCAGCTAGCGCCATTCGACGGCCAACACCGCGGTTCCTGGTGTGTCCGCTGTGCCGTGCGTGTGATCATTGCTTGTACAGCCCTCTCGCAGTGTCCGGAGCAAGTATGGTGGGTCTGACACACCGGTGTCAATGTGTTCTTTTTTCCATTTCCAGGAGTGTATTTAGATTTAAACGAAATACGCCTAAAAAAATTGAAACACGCCGTTCAAAGCGTGACACCTGTCATTCGCATAGGTAACCATATCAGGAATCATCGCGCGAGTACCGGAGGCTTTATATCGTTGTCGAACGCGGCGCAGCATCGATTACGCGTGGCAGGGATTCACCGAGCGGCTGGTGGCTTTTCGGGGGTGCGTTGCAACAGGTGTCAGGCGCACCTAACGCCCTCTCCGTAAATGATTGGCCTGAGATCTGTGGGCACCTGATCCCAGGTGTGTTCCATATAGGAATGGAAAAAAACGACCAGTTACAACCGATACCGGTATTATAGTTCTGAATAACCAGTATTTTCCAGTATTTGTTTGGTCTCGCCGGCCGGTGTGGCCGTGCAGTTCTAGGCGCTTCAGTATGGAACCGCGTGACCGCTACGGTCGCAGCTTCGAATCCTGCCTCTGGCTCGGATGTGTGTGATGTCCTTAGGTTAGTTAGGTTTAAGTAGTTCTAAGTTCTAGGGGACCGAAGACCACAGATGTTAAGTCCCATAGTGCTCAGAGCCATTTGAACCATTTTTTTTTGTCTCGGTTGTAACAAGTTGTTTTATTTTTTACTGATAACTGGGTAAAAAAACCGACATTAGCCGTAACAGCAGTGCAAAAACTTTTCTTTTTCAAATAGACGTTCTTGAAAACGACTAATTTTTATTCGTTAAATTTACGTTGATATGAAGTATTGCGTCATAATAGAAAATGAGAAAAGAAATAACTTGATCTTGGAACTCTTCTAGTCGGTCCGTGTTTGCACAGAAAAACATAGTCCGCTATGATGCAAAACATATTGTTGTTTGTTTACTTGTTTATTTTTCCCGCCGGCCGATGTGGCCGAGCGATTCTAGGCGCTTCAGTCCGGAACCGCGCGACTGCTACGGTCGCAGGTTCGAATCCTGCCTCGCGCATCGATGTGTGTGTCATGTCCTTAGGTTAGGTAGTTTTAAGTAGTGCTAAGTTCTAGGGGACTGATGACCTCAGATGTTAAGTCCCATAGTGTTCAGAACCATTTGAACCATTTATTTTCCCAAACTAGTTTCGTCGACAAATATCACCATCGTGAGTGGGTTTTTGTAATCTAAAACATGCAGAAAATAGCATACTTATACAAACACAACTAGTCTGGGAAAATAAATAAGTACACAAACAACAAGGTGTTTTCCTTCAAGATGGACTCAATTTCTGATATTGTTGTTTTTAAAGAGAAAAGCGATCAGTAGTATTTTAATAACAGTGCCGACGGAAACTGGCAACAGAAACTTGGTAAAGAATTACAGTACTGCTGAGACAATAATGCCCCTGTTGCCGTGGCTTAAGATTCGCATGTCCGTGCAGTGTGCAAGACTTACCCCCACTTGGTCTATACGCGAGTGTTTCGCTGTCGTCCCTGGGCATTCGTTGTATTGCGAAATGGCACCTACTCTAGTCTCGGAATTGTATTGTAGCAGTGAAGCACAATGCTTTGTTTGCTTTAAAGAATGAAGATTTGTCTGTCATTTCTATGAAACAATAAAAAAGGAACGACATTATGGTAACAGTAATAAATTAAAAACAATTCATTGATAGTATACAGTAAAAACAGAGTAGCGATTCTGCTGCTGTGTCTGCAGAACGTTCTCTGCTTCTAGCCCTTGAAAACAGACAAATTAAAACGAAAAACGCAGTTCTTCTACTTCAATTTACACCATTTAGCCCTGACTGTTCGTGTGGCTGATCTTATCAAAAATCAATTTTTCGTCACCACATAGTCCGGTCTAAATCGAATGAGAAAGAGTGCACAGTGGAGAACACGGGAGAATCCCAAAACAGTCGGTTTTAATTTTTTACACTATAAGTCAAAGGCTTACTGAGAAACTAATTACAGAAATAAGGTAGCTTTGCTTCATGTGCAGCAAACAATTTTCTTTTGCCACACCAGATGATTTGTAATTTTCCTCCGCGTGTATCCTATATAGTTGCATCGGCAACTGGCACCCAGCATTGCATCGGGGGATACGACAGAGAATTCTGTTAGTGTTGTTTCGTCCCACTGTGAACCAGATAAGTCTCTTCAACAACGTTTCTGTGTGCTGTGCCGAAACAGCTTGCCTCTACGTCGTATCACTAGTAGCACTCAATATCGTGTCGCCTCAATAACAACCACCACTTAAGGAAAGATCTTAAATGGAGATTCTAGAGTGCTGGTGCGTCTCCCTAAAAAAATGAAATTTTCGGCGTGTTATCACAGTTTTTACCAAAGAAAACTCACCAACAGTCTTAATTTTATTTTGAAGATCATTTTCGGCATCTCATTAACGCAATCTTCAGGCCCCTATGAACATCATGTATAGACAATCATGATACATCGATGCATGCATAACTGGTGCCATCAATATCTGTATTCTAAGAACTTGTTGTGGGGTGTGCACTTTGAAGGCTCAACTACAAGTCTTCGAAACACATACTCGGCAAAAAAAATATTCATGGAGTCTAGATATGGATGGCACCAGTTATGCACGAACGATGTGTCTGGTTGCCTATACATGGAGTGCAGAGGAGCCTGAAGATGGCACAAAAGAGATGCCGAAACTAGTCGTCTAAGTAAAACAACTTCTGAAAACTTACGGCTGTTCGGCGATTTTTCTTTGGCAAAGATCTGACCGGCCGCTGTTCCGCATCAACAAGGGTCAACAGAAATTGTTCTGACAGTTGTCGAAAAGGTCAGATGAACGTGCGAGCGAGAGAGTGCGTTAGCTACACCTTACCTGTGACCACTTGAGCGTGCGTCTCGCAACTGTCTCCAATGTAAGCTCTTAGTTTCCATGTGTAACTTAAAATCTAGCCCAAGTGTCTTTCTTCATTAATGTAGAAGATTTAATATTGACACATAGGGCGAAGCTTTCAAAAACACCTTGTATCTATATTATTTCCTCCGAACAAACCATTGCCTAATGTTGCGAGAAGTGAATACATCCCAAGTACGTAGGTGACAAATAACTCATTCTTTTTTTAGAAAAAACTAGCCGTCAATATGACAACAGCAGATTTGAACATATCCAAACATTTACTCAGTGAATAACTAGTGCTCTTTTATTTTGTCCTGTTGCTGTTTTGCTCTTCAGTCCTAACAAGGGGAGGCTGCCAATTGTGAAATTCAGATTCGATTCATACTGCGCATAATAAAAGATCATGGCCAGAGGTGTAATGTGGCAAAGCACCAAGATGCATTTCTCAGCCGTTGTCGTGAAAATCGACTGTTAAAAGAATCCGTTGCGGTGAAATACTCTCTACGATTAATCATTTTCTACAGCGTCGTGGCGCAGCGGTAAGCGCTCGGGTTTGTAATCCGAAGGTCGCCGGATCGAATCTCACGCCATGCAGCTTTTTTATTATATATATATATATATATATATATATATATATATATATATATATATATATATATATATATATATACTATTAACGAATTGCTTATGCATGTTGGTGAGGCCGGATCGCTCTCCAATTGTACCGCCTCCGTTTTTCCGTTTTTTTAATAGGGTGTACCAAAGCTCTCCCGTCCGCAGTGATTTTCGACGATGTTATAAGTTGCACTAGGGACCGCATCTATTTCTTTGGACGTTAGCAGGCAACTACGCTGTTATGCACCAGCTCGTTTCGGCCCATTCAACATCTGTCCTTCAAGTGTGACGAGCGAGTAACGGAGTTTATACGTATTTCATTCCTGCCACAGCAAATTTGTGTTCGTGGGGTCTCTATTTTAATTCGAACGTTTGACTTACGCTATACGTATTCGCTTCGGAATATCGTTTCTAAGTCTTCCGTTAACTATACGTGGTTAACATTATGATGGCAATTAATAACATTTGTGAAATACAACTTTGTTTGCGGAAAACATAATGATGTTCGAAGTCGCCAGTTTCAACCACTTTCAACAACTTATTATATGCATAATTGTTGCAACTGATTGCCGGGAATTATATATATTACAAAAAACAAATACTAAAAAAAAGTTTGAATGGGGCGAGATTTGATCCGGCGACCTTCGGATTACGAACCCCAGTGCTTACCGCTACGCCACGACGCTGTAGAAAATTATTAATCGTAGAGAGTATTTCACCGCAACACTTTCTTTTAACTGTCGATTTTCTCGACAACGGCTGAGAAGTGCATCTTGGTGCTTTGCCATATTACACCTCTGGCCATGAGCTTTTATTATGCGCAGTATTAATCGAATCTGAATTTCACAATTGGTGGCCTCCCCTTGTAAGACTGGTTTGTTGCAGCTCTCCATGCTACTCTATCTTGTACAAGCGTCATCTCCGCATAGAGACAGCGTCTATTTGAACCAATCTTAATGTATTTTCCCTCTACAATTTCTGCTCCATCCCCCTCACACACAAACCCACACACACGTGACGCTGCCGTTTCGTTGTCGTCTAAGGACATGTTGTCTAAATAGATCACGTCTTTAAGTCCGGTTGTGTCATAAATTTCTTTTCTTCCGAAATCGATGCAGTGCTTCCTCTGCAGAACTATCCATCTAACCTTCCGCATTCTTCTAAAGCGTTGATTCTGTCCTCGTCTGAACTGCCTGCCACTCACATTTCACTTCCGTACAATTCTACAGTAAAATTAACTTCATAAAACCCTTCGTACCGGTTTTATATTCGGTGATATCGAATTCTTCTTTTCCAGAAATGCTCTTCGTGTTATTGATAATCTGCATTTTATGTTCTCTCTACTTCTCCTGCCGTCAGTTATTTTGCTGACGAAATACCGAAACACATCTAACTTCTACTTACTTCTATGTCTCATTTCCTAATCTAATATCCTCGGTATCAACTGATTTATTGCGACCGTGTTTCCGTTAACATTGTTTCAGTTTAGTTGATGTTCACCTTATATGGTTTTTCAAGACACTATCCTTCGCCGGCCTGAGTGGTCGCGCGTTTCTAGGCACTACAGTCTGGAACCGCGCGAACGCTACGGTCGCAGGTTCGAATCCTGCCTCGGGCATGGATGTGGGTGTCGTCCTTAGGTTAGTTAGGTTTAAGTAGTTCTAAGTTCTAGGGGACTGATGACCTCAGATGTTAAGTCCCATAGTGCTCAGAGCCATTTGAACCACTATCCTTCTCGTTCAGCTGGTCTTTCACGTTTTTTGCCGTCCTTGGTACAATTACACTAACATTGCCAAACCTCGAAGTTTCTTTTGTTTCTTGTTTTTTTTTTATTTTAACTCCATTTTCAAAATTATCCGTGATTTCGTTTACTCCTTGCTGAAGTAAAGATGGAATAACGATGGGAAAATATTTATGGCTTCCCTTTCGTGCCCCCCCCCCCCCCCCAACTCTTATAACTGTCGTTTGATTTCTGTACATGCTGTATCTAACCTTTTGCTCCCTGTATTTTATTGAACCAATCTTCAAAACTTCAAAGAGTGTGTTCTATTTTGTCAAAATCTTTCTAGAAATCGGGCAATGCTATAGACGTAACATTACCTTTCTTCGACCTGTCTTCTAAGACAGGTTGTAGAGTCAGTATTGCCTCACGATTATCCTTACGTTTCTCCAGAACCCAATTTGATGTTCCTCGAGCTAAGCCTCTACCAATAATATTTATACCTGTCAGGACCTGCCTTCTTCCGAAGTGAGATTATTTCATTCTTCTTGAAGTCTGAGAGTATGTTACATGTCTCCTGTATCCTGCATACCACGTAGAACTGTTTTCTCACGGATGACTCTCCCAAGAGCGTCAGTAGTTGTGAGGGAATGCTGTCTACTCCAGGAACCTAGTTTCTACTTTCATATTTCAGTGGCCTGTCGGACTCTTTTCGTAACATCATGTCTCCCATTTTAAGTAGGCTGTTTAGGTTTTTATGTTGGTAACGCCACGTAGCGCTCTGTATGAAAATCACGGGCTGTGCTGTGTGCGGTCTGTATCTGGTTTGCATTGTTGGAATAGTCGCTGTTGTAGTGTTGGGCAGTTGGATGCTAACAGCGCGTAGCGTTGCGCAGTTGGAGGTGAGCCGCCAGCAGTGGTGGATGTGGGGAGAGAGATGGCGGAGTTTTGAGAGCGGATGATCTGGACGTGTGTCCATCAGAGACAGTAAATTTGTAAGACTGGATGTCATGAACATATATATATATATATATATATATATATATATATATATATATATATATATATATATATATAATGACTTTTGAACACTATTAAGGTAAATACATTGTTTGTTCTCTATCAAAATCTTCCATTTGCTAACTATGCCTATCAGTAGATAGCGACTTCAGTAGTTAGAATCTTTTATTTAGCTGGCAGTATTGGCGCTCACTGTATTGCAGTAGTTCGAGTAACGAAGATTTTGTGAGGTAAGTGATTCATGAAAGGTGTAGGTTATTGTTAGTCAGGGCCATCCTTTTGCAGGGATTACTGAAAGTCAGATTGCGTTGCGCTAAAAATACTGTGTGTCAGTTTAGTGATGATCAGAATAAGTAAAGAGAGAAATGTCTGAGTACGTTCAGTTTCGCTCATCTGTTTGAAAATCAAATAACGTAAGAGGTTTATCAGCACTATAATTCATTAAATTTTCTAAGGGGAGGTTTCACCATGTCTCATCTTCATCTATTTCCTTTTGCCTTTCTACAGTATTCCCTCCAAATTCATTTCCCTTGCATAGCCCTTCCATTTGTTTCTTGCAGCTTTCGGTTTTCCCTTCTTTGCGTAGTACTGGCTTGACATCTGAACTGTTGATATTGATCCACCAATATCCAGACATTTATTTAGTGGATAAGTAGTATTTAATTATTTTATCCGACGGGCTGTATGCGGTCACGAATTTTTTAGAAGCTTTCACTAACAGCTATGCGTTTCGTGACGTCCTTGGACGGAAATCACTAGCTGGTAACAGGCTTTAGCGAGAGTTTCCTGAACGCGAAGAATTGCCCTAACCACTAGTTAAGCGCGCTTTCACACACACACACACACACACACACACTCACACACACGAGTCATAAAAGCGACACGTTTTGAGCGAGTGCTGTCTGCGGCAGCAGAACAATGGGTGAGCGAGAAGGGTCTCGAGCTTATATCCTAAATGCTGGTCGTCTTATCTCAGTGTTGTCGGGCCGTAATTAGCTCGTTGTCAGGACGACAGAGCTGACTGCGCCAGGCAAAAAATGTCGCCCAGAACCACAGTCGCAATCACCAACGGTGGCTGTCGACTTTAGGCTTCTTCTGCGTACCTACGTCACACAGTCTCCGACATCCAACGAGCGTTCAATCGTAGAGATGGGCAAACTGAAACAAGTAACTGTTTCGAAAGGAAACAGGACAATGTAATGTTTCGATACGTTGTTTCGAAACAGTGAAACAGTTTCTATTTCGTAATCGAATAGACTGCACGTTTTATCATATTGAATGTCTACTGTATAAGTGTGTCCATGTAAACACAAATGATATGGCAGAAAATAAGAAACTTTCATTCAGGTGTCTTGGCAGTTTCGTATTTCCTGCAGCAAATGCGCTGCTTTCGTGTCGTGTGACTTCCATACTTTTCAATTGGCTGAGGACAGAGTATGTATGTCTGACATAATAGATTTTGCCAAACTCGTTTCCCTGTATTCTAGCTCCTAATTTTCATAGGTTTTATGAGTGAAAATCCGTATATGCTCTTGAAAAGGCATATCATGAGATGTAATTTCTTGAGATAGCGTTCTGGGAAGCGAGGCACTGAATTAACATTTATGCTTTTACCACTCACACTTTTCTTACCGTTAAATTTTCATTTTTTCGTCACACAGAGCAGGCCTCCAAAGTGACTGATCCACGCAGATCAAAACATTACCATAACAGACTGGAGCTTATAACGCAGTGGTCAAGTATGGCAATTTTTTATCAAACATTCACAACTGAGCTGAATACAGCTCTTAATATGTACACCTGATAGAACACCAAAACATGTTAAGATGTTTCAAGGTAACTGAAATGCAGAGATCGGTGTGTTTCCTTGAAGTATAAAATCCAGACTAAAATTTAAAACAATTCACACAGTGCAATGCCCTTGTGATACCTACCTCATGGCAGATCTGGCTCTACACAACTTAATGTTTATAAAGCAGATGTTACGCCATTCCGGAATAGGGCAGTCAGCTATAAACGAAGCTTTATTTTCGGAGAGTTTAAGCTTCATGCTATTGCTTGTCAAAAAGATTTCGACACTCTTGGAAGTGTTTCATGAACTGGTATGTTAACTGTGTTTCAGTACCTGTGCCGAGCTCGAATCTCGTCCGACACAGAGCGGAATGAAAAATCACTGTTTAGATACAATTAGTCTGTTCCAAGCACAGGTGGACTGAAACAGTCTTATTTTCAAACCACGATACAGTTTCTGTGTCTGGCTCTAGATAGAATCTGGTCCGGTTATCCGAGACAGAGGCGGAATGAAACACTACAGTGAACTATAGCCGTTCCGAAACACTGAAACAGTTCCTCGTATCGATACACTGAATCGAAACATAGAAACAGTGGCCAAGTCTATTCAGTGGTATTCCGAACGCCCTGCCGTGAACGGTGTACGCAATACGAGCATTACACGCCAACGCAGCTAGTTGTTCAGTAAATTTTTATTTAATTTGTTGCGAGTTGTCATGTCCGATGGTGGTGGTGAGCGACAAATTCCGAGCAAGCGAGAGACGTAATTCAAACCGAGCGAGTTGGCGCAGTTGTTAGCACACTGGACTCGCAGTCGGTTCAAACCCTGATTTAGGCTGATTTAGGCTTTCCGTGATTTGCGCAAATCCTTCCAGGCAAATGCCGGGATAGTTCCTTTGAAAGGTCACGGCCGACTTCCTTCCCCGCCCTTCCCTAATCCGATGAGACCGATGACCTCGCTGTTTTGTCTCCTCCCCCAACAACAACCCACCGCAACGTAATTCGCAGGATATGCGCTTTCATCAAACGCAAAGCACGTGTATGCGGCTACTGCATCTGTAAAAAAAATTACGTTTCTGGAGCGGGGTGCCGCGGAGGAAGTTTGAGAACCCGTGGCGTTCGTGATAGCACACGGCACTAGTCAGCTTTTGGCTCGGGTTCGATTCCTGCTACCGTCCCAGGACAAATTTTTGTATCGCTCTCTTGTTCTCTTTTAGGAAACCAAACGTAGATGACACTTGGCGATACTGTCTCGATTTTTTGCGAGCAACAGCTTGGTTGCTTAACTTCGATGCTAATTGTTGTTGTTGTTGTGGTCTTCAGTCCTGAGACTGGTTTGATTCAGCTCTCCATGCTACTCTATCCTGTGCAAGCTTCTTCATCTGCCAGTACCCACTGCAACCCACAGTCTTCTGAATCTGCTTAGTGTAGTCATCTCTTGGTCTCCCTCTACGATTTTTACCCTCCACGCTGCCCTCCAGTACTAAATTGGTGATCTTTTGATGCCTCAGAACATGTCCTACCAACCGGTACCTCCTTCTAGTCAATTTGTGTCACAAATTTCTCTTCTCCCCAATTCTATTCAATACCTCCTAATTAGTTATGTGATCTACCCATATAATCCTTGGCATTCTTCTGTAGCACCACATGTCAAGGCTAATTAACTTGGAAAAATGGCGCAATATAGCGAATTTTTTTCTTAAGAATTATGTCTCCGCACAGCCTATCCTATAATACCCTTGCAAGCTTTTCAGACCTTTTCTGGCCACCCTGTATACACAAGGTGATTTATCCTAAATGAGAAGAAATTGCTGGGAACTACTCCTGACAGAATAAGGGGTACACCGACTTGCAGGTGCAGAAAAAAGATCATTAACAGTGTAGGTCCAATGATTGTTAGCACACGTGAGAACACACGTGGCAAGTGGGAACGTTCTGCCTGTACCAGTGTGGACAACAACACCGTCGTTGTTTCTACACGGAAGGGGGGGGGGAGGGTGGAAGAGAGCAAACACTCTATCACAGAGAGAACATTCCCATTTGCCTGTAGTGGTGTGTCATGTACACTTTCAGTCACTGAAACTTATTGTACAATCCGCTCGCAGAAAATGTCCAAATGTTTGTGAAGTCTTATGGGACTTAACTGCTAAGGTCATCAGTCCCTAAACTTCCCCGCTACTTAACCTAAATTAGCCTAAGGACAAACACACACACACACCCATGCCCGAGGGAGGACTCGAATCTCCGCTTGGACCAGCCGCGCAGTCCATGACTGCAGCGCCTCAGACCGCTCGGCGCAGAAGTATTCAGTTTCGCAATACTGGATGCAGCCGTAAGTATAGGATGTGAGATAGATAGTGGGAGAAAATTCCAATAGCAGTACTGCGACCAAGAGGTAAAGAAAAAAAGTATAATATGCCGCCATTGAGATGATGCCGTCAGATGACAACCTGAGCGGAGAATCCACGTGCAGACGCAAAGAACAATGACGGATCTTTCATTGTTACCTACCTATATTAACAGACCAACATTTATGTTTATGAGTTTTAACTAACATTTTGATATTACATTTATCAATTTTGCTTTTGACTACTTCGCAGCACAACCAGTTTCCTTGTAGCGCAACGTTTGCCCATTCTTTCCCCTTCAAAATGAGGTAGAGCCCTGTCTCTAATGACGTAGACTTCGACAACACGCTATACTTCCTCTACTTGCGTAACTACTATCTTACTCATTATCCACGCATATGATACGACTATGTCAACAGATTAAAGAATAGTGTGAATTTAACGTAAGGTAGTTTTGCGTGCTGGAAGTGTTAAAAACAAAGTGATAAAATTCATTTCAAGCTATTATATTCCGATCCACGAACGATGGCGATCGGTGCAGTTCGAGAGAAGGGCGAGGATTGCATTGTTGCCGGTTCCAAGCGACAATTGCGGTATTATTTTTATTCAATTAATTGGTTCAAAACGTAATATTTTCTATTTCTAATACTTCGTCGCATCTTTTTCATTATTGTATCATTGCTCTTGTTTTTCTTCTTAGCATTTCTTTTTCGTTTATAATATACAGGGTGGCGCACGAAGTGTGTTACCATTTTGTTTTTGAATGTAAATTTTATTGTCAATACAATCTTAAACGAACTATACTACAATGAAGAGACGTCCATGTAGATTTGTTCTAACTCAGCACATGCTCAATATCTCCACCATTTCATTTCCTAACTTCCTTCAAACGAACACTGAAGTTAGTGATTATCCTACGGCACATGACTTCCGTAATTTCACTGCAAGCTTGAAGAATAAGTCTTCTGAGCTCCATTAAATCACGTGGACGTTTAGGGAATTTTTTTTTTCCTTTAGGTACCCCCAAGGAAAAAAGTCACATGGATTGAGGTCTGGACTATTGGGGGCTCCAATTTTGTCCGTCATTGAAGCGACCTGGAAACGTGAGTGAAATGATCCGCTTGTCGAAATGATTGCGTAAAAACTCCAACACAGTGTTTGCAGTATGTGTGTAGTCTTGCTCCATATTGCATGAACCACTGCGTGTTGAAGGGCAAGGCAGCAGCAAGAAGCTGTGGAATCAAGCTATTGCGAAGCATGGTCAAATAACGCTCGCTGTTCACAGTTTCTTCAAAGAAAAAGGGTCGAATAAGTCTGTGACTGGAAATTGCTGCCCACGCTGTAATCCTCGGAGCATAATGTTGTCGTTCATGAAGCACTTGTGGGTTTTCAGTGGCCCAAAAGCGTTCATTTTGTTTGTTAACCACACCGTCTACATGAAAATGCGCCTCGTCTGAAAACCAAACGTTGTTGAGAGTTTCTGCCCTATCCTCTGCCCACTGAGCAAACAGTAGGCTCTGCTGCTTGTGTTCTTCAGTGAGCTTCTGTGCACACGTCATCTTGTATGGGTACATATGGGGTTCACTTTTAAGAATTAGTTGAACCGAGCGTCTGGATATTCCCAGTTGCACTGCTGCATTTCTACACGATTTCCCGATACTTCCCTGTACAGCAACTCGTACCGCTTCAATATTCTCCGGCGAACAAACAGGCTTAGGCTTCCAGTACTGTTCCTTCTTGTACAAATTTATCGTGCAACCTGTGGATGGTCTTCTTGCAAGAGACCCATCGTGTGTTAAACTGTTGTCGAAAGCGCCTCTGAGTCACAACAAGGCGTTTCGTTTCATGAAAAAATAACACAATTGCCGATCGTTGCTGTGTCGTCAGTCTTTCATTGTCAGCCATTGCTGCTTACTAGTCTCCTAGCGGCAGTATCGTGAATTACACGTCATTTCGTAACTCATTTGTTTTTCCAAGCTCTGCTGGTACTGCTGTAGAGATCCCAGCGGATTATCTAATGTGCGTCGTAAATTGTGAAAGAAACAATTGGTAACACATTTCGTGCCCCACCTTTACTTGCGTCGGCTACAATCTGCCACCAAGTGCCAACCAGCACCGCTCATCGGTTGGCAACGCAGCAGCTGGCGTAGGCAGTGCGAGTATAGTTTCGGATAACCCATGATGGCGAGAAATTAGAATCTGCTTTTAGCGCTGAAACTGAATTTTTTCTGTCTGGAGTTTGCTCGTAGATGTTAACTTTAATCGCCATGAACAACGCGATTGTGATTTTAGTTCTGCCCCAGACTGTTGACTGCCGCTTTCCCGGATACAGTACAACATCATAAGATAATGGTTATGTTGGGACACGGGTTTAAATTGAGGCCTACAAAACGCCTCGTCTGCAACAGTTCGGTCACTGGTCACTTAAAATCAGCTGTTGACAGCGGTATCTCTAGCTTCCGTCATATCTCGCTCCGGCCGCTTTCAACGTTGTTCTGCGTTATTCATTAACAGCATTTGTTGAGTGACTTTCCGTGTTTATCTGACGCCTGTAACAGAGCGGTAGCTGACAGCCGATGTGGCAACGCTGGAGTGAGAAGTAATTATAATCAGACTATACAGGGAGAAAAGCATTTCAACTGACAAACTCTGGAAAGTTGTAGGGGACATCAAAACAAATATTTTTTCGTACCGTCATTTTTTTCTATGAGGATTATTTAAACCGGTGGAGGCCGTATTACGCCCTTCTGTTGTCAGAGGCCGTATTACATTCTTCAGTTGTTAGAGGGCGTATTACGCTCTTCAGTTGTAGGCAACTGCTGTCCACCAGTGTAGTAGTGCATTGTCTCTGTTTACTAATGGAGCGATACACCAGGAGTGAGTACACTGATATGGTTGGTGCGTACTACGTAGCGCACCACAACGGACGAGCTGCACAGCGGGTTTATCTACAACAATATCCTAATGGCCGTATCCCGCATCATACGACCATTGCTGTATACGACGTCTGCGTAAGACCAGGTCATTTACCATATTACCTGGACAGGGACGCCGTCGTACGGTCAGAACACTGCAATTATGAGGAAGCTGTCCTGCAGCATGTGGAGCGGGATCCTTCAATCAGCACTCGTGCAATTGCACGTAACATGGGGACGAAGCAGACGAATGTAAGAACAATCCTTCGAGAGCAATTCCTACGTCCATTTCACTTACAGCGAGTCAACATTCTGGAACCAGTTGATTATCCACCCAGAGCACAGTATTCGCAGTGGTACCTGGAACAGTGTGAAATGCATCCTACATTTCCAGCCTCTGTATTGTTTACCGATGAAGCAACGTTCGGGCGTGATGGAGTCTTCAACATCCACAGTTCGCATATTTGGAATGAGGATAACCCACATGCCACGGTTAATAGCGCTCATCAACTGCGGTTCTTCGTTAATGTGCGGGTCGGTGTTGTTGTGGACTGTTTAATTGGGCCGTATCTGCTACCTAGGCCATTAAATGGCAGGCACTATTACAATTTTCTCGCCAGAGTATTGCCAGAATTGCTGGAAGACGTCCAGCTCCCTACAAGACAACGCACGTGGTTCCAACATGACGGGGCGCCGACACATTTCAATCGTCGTGTGCGTCGATTCCTGGACCGACGGTTCCCAGAAATGTGGGTTGGCAGAGGTGGTCCTGTAGCATGGCCTGCTCGATCCCCAGGTATGTCCCCTCTGGACTCTTTTGTGTGGGGAGAGATGCGCAACCTTGTTTACGCAACTCCTGTTGCATCAGAAGAGGATCTGGTTGCCCGGATAGTAGCAGCAGCAGGAACAATTCAGGATACTCCTGGGGTTTTTGCCCGTGTCAGACAGAAAATGATCCTACGGTGTAACCTCTGTTTACGTGTCAATGGAGGCATTTTTGAAAATCTACTGTAATTGAAATGTGTTGTCTCTTGGTCATGAAAAAATGAAAAAGTGTATGTTGGTTTAATTAATTAGCCGCCAGATAAATCTTCCTCTACCAGTTTAAATATTCCTCTTAGGAAAAAACGACATTAGGGAAAAATATTTGTTTTGATGTCCCCTACAACCTCCCCGAGTTTGTCGGTTTAAGTACTTTTCACCCTGTACTTTGGAATATTTACGCAGAGACGAATGGAGTCGGATAGGATAGGCCAGAATTGGATCAGACCAGTCCTCGAACTGCGGACCACAACGCAGTGACGAGACTTTGTGAAATGTGTGTCCATCTCCGCAGTAGCCGAATAAAGTGAGTATCGAAGGCGATAGCTGGGTGGGTAACCACGTACGCCGGCGACGATTACTTCTCCTCGCACAGCGGTGGTTTCGACACACGCGTTATCTCTTTTAAGCCATCCAGCTCTCCACCTCGAAGTGCGTAGCGATAAGCTACGCGTCCCACGCGACGTTCGCTCTCGTTCTGAGTCAGCCCACACGCACTCTCCGCCTCTTGGCCGGTATCTTGACGCGTTCTTCAGCACCAGCGACGGGCGGCTGCTACACCAGGCCTGCGTCATCGCGGACAAGTAAACAAACTCCACTCTCGTTGACTTCTGAAGACATTAACAGAGGCGCCGTCGTCGTTGCTGTGAATGACGAGTTGCTCCTTTGGATACTTCGAGCAAAGCCCTGATGGCCTCCTTGCAACTGTAGTGATACTAATCAAGAAAAAAAGAAATACCAAAAAAATGTGAAGAGCATAGGACCTTTTTTTGTCATCAGTCTTCTGACCTGTTTGATGTGGCCCGCCACGAATTTCTCTCCTGTGCCAACCTCTTCATCTCAGAGTAAAATTCTATGCACCGGCTTGACAGAAAATCCTAGGAAGTTCTGGTCTAACGTTAAATCAGTAAGTGGCTCGAAACAGCATATCCAGACACTCTGGGATGATAATGGCATTGAAAGAGAGGATGACACGCGTAAAGCTGAAATACTAAACACCTTTTTCCAAAGCTGTTTCACAGAGGAAGACCGCACTGCAGTTCCTTCTCTAAATCCTTGCACGAACGAAAAAAAGACTGACATCGAAATAAGTGTCCAAGGAATAGAAAAGCAACTGAAATCACTCAGCAGAGGAAAGTCCACTGGACCTGACGGGATACCAGTTCGAATCTACACAGAGTACGCGAAAGAACTTGCCCCCTTCTAACAGCCGTGTACCGCAAGTCTCTAGACGAATGGAAGGTTCCAAATGATTGGAAAAGAGCACAGGTAGTTCCAGTTTTCAAGAAGGGTCGTCGAACAGATGCGCAAAACTATAGGCCTATATATCAGACATCGATCTGTTGTAGAATTTTAGAACATGTTTTTTGCTCGCGTATCATGTCATTTCTGGAAACCCAGAATCTACTCTGTAGGAATCAACATGGATTCCGGAAACAGCGATCGTGTGAGACCTAATGCGCTTTATTTGTTCATGAGACCCAGAAAATATTAGATACAGGCTCCCAGGTAGATGCCATTTCTCTTGACTTCCGGAAGGCGTTCGATAGAGTTCCGCACTGTCGCCTGATAAACAAAGTAAGAGCCTACGGAATATCAGACCAGGTGTGTGGCTGGATTGAAGAGTTTGCATGTTGTTCTCAGTGGAGAGATAGAGAAGATCCAAAGAAGAGCGGCGCGTTTCGTTACAGGGTTATTTGGTAAGCGTGGTAGCGTTACGGAGATGTTTAGCAAACTCAAGTGGCAGACTCTGCAAGATAGGGTGCGTTTCTGGATGATGTATGGAATATATTGCTTCCCCCTGCTTCTACCACCCGAGGAGATCACGAATGTAACATTAGAGACATCCGAGCGCGCAAGGAGGCTTTCCGGCAGTCGTTCTTCCCGCGAACCATACGCGACTGGAACAGGTAATGACAGTGGTACGTAAAGTGCCCGCCACCACACACCGTTGGGCGGCTTGAAAACTGTAGATGCAGTATTTCATGGTATATTCCAATCTCAGTCTTTCTCTACAGTTTTTACCATCTACAGCTCTCTCTACAATCATGGAAGTCATTCCCTCATGTCTTAACAGATGTCCTATCATCCTGTCCCCTCTCCTTATCAGTGTTTCCCACATATTCCTTTCCTCTCCGACTCTGCGCAGAACCACCTCATTCCCTACCCCATCAGTCCACCTAATTTTCAACATTCGTTTGTAGCACCGCATCTCAAATGCTTCGATTCTCTTCTGTTCCAGTTTTCCCCTCAGTCCATGTTTCACTACCAAACTGTCCGGTCTGGTAGCTGATTCGTCAGCTTGCACAGTAGCACAGCGTGTTCGGTCAGAGAGCCAGTTGGCCTCTGCAGTAAAAAACTGAGTGGAAAGATCGACAAACGAACGGATGTCACATGACGTCCACAACGACCAAACACATCGATCCACAACGATCAAAATGCAAAAAAAGTGATCAGCGAGACGGAATGTCAAACCTAAAGACCTGGGTTCGATTCACGGCTGGGTCGGAGATTTTCTAAGCTCACGGTCTGGCTGTTGTGTTGTCCTTAGTATCATCATTTAATCCCCATCGACACGCAAGTCGCCGAAGTGGCGTCAACTCGAAAGACTTGCACCAGGCGAACGGTCTAACCGACGGGAGGCCCTAGCAACACGGCATTTCCATTTTACTACCATACCATGCCATACTCCAGACGCACATTCTCAGAAATTCCTTCCTCAAATTAAGGCCTATATTTGATATTAGTACACTTCTCTTGACAGGAATGTCCTTTTTGCCTGTGCTAGTCTGCTTTTGACATCCTCCTTGCTCCGTCCGTCATTGGTTATTTTACGGCCTAGGTAGCAGAATTCCTTAACTTCATCTACTTCGTGACCATCAATCCTTATGTTATCCTTCACGTTGTTCTCATTTCTACAACTTCTCATTACCTTCGTCTTTCTTCAATTTACTCTCAATCCATACTCTGTAGTGAGCAAATAATGTAATTCTTCTTCACTTTCACTGAGGATAGCAATGTCATCAGCGAATCGTATCATTCATATGCTTTCACCTTGAATTTTAATTTTTGAACACTAAGGGCGAAAGGCTGTATAATTGTCTTACACCCTTTTTAATAGGAGCACTGTCCAAGCTGGTGGTGGCTCCATAATGGTGGGAGCTGTGTTGACATGGTGTGGACTGGTTCCTCTGGTCCTACTGAACCACTCGTTGACCGGAGATGGTTGTGCTCGACTACTTGGAGCCATTCATGGACTTCATGTTTCCAAATATGTCACCAGGCCATAATTATTCGCTGTTGGTATGAAGAACATTCAGGACGATTCGAGCGAATGGTTTGGCCACCCATATCGCCCGACATGAATCCCATTAAACATTTATGGCACATAATCGAGAGATGTAAATTTAAAATTATTTACAATTTACATTTTCTACAGAAACCCGATGGCAGTTATAAGAGTTTAGGGGCTTGAAAGGGAAGCAGCGATTGGCAAGGGAGTGAGACAGGGTTGTAGCCTATCCCCGATGTTATTCAGTCTGTGTATTGAGCAAGCAGAAAAGGAAACAAAAGAAAAATTTGGAGTAGGAATTAAAATCCACGGAGAAAAAATAAATACTTTGAGGTTCGCCGATAACGTTGTAATTTTGTGAGAGACAGCAAAGGACCTGGAAGAGCAGTTGAATGGAATGGGTAGTGTCTTGAAAGGAGGATATAAGATGAACATCAAGAAAAGCAAAACGAGGATAATGGGATGTAGCCGGCTGCGGTGGCCGTGCGGTTGTAGGCGCTTCAATCCGGAACCGCGAGACTGCTACGGTCGCAGGTTCGAATCCTGCCTCGGGCATGTGTGTGATGTCCTTAAGTTAGTTAGGTTTAAGTAGTTCTAAATCTAGGGGACTGATGACTCAGATGTAAAGTCCCATAGTGTTTAGAGCCATTTGAAGCAATGGACCCAAGATGTGAACAAGGCACTGTGCGGGCTGGTGGTGGCTCCGTAATGGTAAGAGCTGTGTTTACATGGAGTGGACTGGTTCCTCTGGTCCAACTGAACCGCTCATTGGCTGTAAATGGTTATGTTGGGCTACTTGGAGCCAGTCATGGACTTCATGTTCGCAAATACGTCAGCAGGCCACAATTATTCGCGGTTGGTATGAAGAACATTCAGGACGATGCAATTAATTTGGCCACCCATATCGCCCGACTTGATTGCCATCGAACATTTACGAGACATAATCGAGAGATGTTAATTTACAATTACTTACAATTTTTACAGAAACCAGATGGCAGTTATAAGAGTCGCGGGGCATGAAAGGGAAGCAGCGGTTGCGAAGGGAGCGAGGCAGGCTTGTAGCCTATCCCAGATGTTATTCAATCTGTATATTCAGCAAGCAGTAAAGGAAACAAAACAAAAATTCGAAGTAGGAATTAAAATCCATGGAGAAGAAATAAAAACTTTGAGGTTCGCCGATGACATTGTAATTCTGTCAGAGACAGCAAAGGACCTGGAAGAGCAGTTGGAAGGAAAGGACAGTGTCTTGAAAGGAGGATATAAGATGAACATCAACAAAAGCAAAACGAGGATAATGGAATGTAGTCGAGTTAACTCGGGTGATGTTGAGGGAATTAGATTAGGAAATGAGACACTTAAAGTAGTAAATGAGATTTGCTATTTGGGGAGCAAAATAACTGATGATGGTCGAAGTAGAGAGGATATAAAATATAGACTGGCAATGGCAAGGAAAGCGTTTCTGAAGAAGAAAAATTTGTTAAGATCGAGTATAGATTTAAGTGTCAGGAAGTCGTTTCTGAAAGTATTCGTATGGAGCGCAGCCATGTATGGAAGTTAAACATGGACGATAAATAGTTTGGACAAGAAGAGAATAGAAGCTTTCAAAATATGGTGCTACAGAAGAATGCTGAAGATTAGATGAGTAGATCACATAATTAATGAGGAGTTATTGAATAGAATTGGAGAGAAGAGAAATTTGTGCCATAACTTGACTGGAAGAAGGGATTGGTTGGTAGGACATGTTCTGAGATATCGTGGGATCACCAGTTTAGTATTGGAGGGCAGCTTGGAGGGTAAAAATCGTAGAGGGAGACCAAGAGACGAATACACTAAACAGATTCAGAAGGATGTAGGTTGCGGTAGGTACTGGGAGATGAAGAAGCTTGCACAGGGTAGGGTAGTATGGAGAGCTGCATCAAACCAGTGTCTTGACTGAAGACCACAACAACAACAACAACAACAATCGAGAGATGAGTTGTCGACGAAATTCTGCATCGGAAACGCTGTTGTGGACGGCTTTAGAGGCAGCAAAGCTCTCTGTTTCAGCAGAATACTTCCAGTGACTTGCTGCTGCACTACGCCGAGCGAAAGGAATTGTTTAAATGGCTCTGAGAGCTATGGGACTTAACATCTGAGGTCATCAGTCCCCTAGAACTTAGAACTACTTAAACCTAACTAACCTAAGGACACCACACACATCCATGCCCGAGGCATGATTCGAATCTGCGACCGTAGCGGCTGCGTGGTTCGAGACTATAGCTCCTAGAACCGCACGGCCCGTCAGGCCGGCGGAGGAAAGGAGGCCCGTCACGATATTATGAGGTGTCGCATGACTTTTGCCACCTTAGTGGACTTTTACCCTGCGGTGCCGTCACAGCCTCAGTGTAGCGCGTGAGTAACACCGAGCCACGGCTCCCACTGTGCGGGTATCCCACGCTCTCTGCAGTGGGAGGGCGTCGCCGCACTCTGTCCTTGATGCGAGAGCCCTTTGGACTTGGGAGCCGGCAATGGCAGCACGAGGTGTGACGTGTGAGGCGCTGCCGGATGTGTGGCCGCGTTCCCAGCCTCAGAGGGTCGCCTCCTCCCTCCACGGAGGAACAAAGAGCCCGTCCTCGTTGCAGAATGTCGCGTTATACCACAGTCTAGCATAACAGTCGAGACACTCCGCCACGTCTTGTTGCAGCGATAGCAGCGCCCCAAGCGGCCGGCAAGCGGCACTTCGTACGGCAAGTCGAAAAAGGTGAGGGAGGAGGAGGAGATTAGTGTTTAACGTCCCGTCGACAACGAGCTCATTAGAGACGGAGCGCAAGCTCGGGTGAGGGAAGGATGGGGAAGGAAATCGGCCGTGCCCTTTCAAAGAAACCATCCCGGCATTTGCCTGAAGCAATTTAGGGAAATCACGGAAAACCTAAGTCAGGATGGCTGGAGACGGGATTGAACCGTCGTCCTTCCTAATGCGATTCCAGTGTGCTAACCAGATGAGGGAGAGCGTGTGATACACGGTGACAATTATTACACTACAGTAGAACCCCACTAATCTGTCACCTTCGGGTCCGAACGAGAAAAATGTCGGATTATCCGAAAAATCTAACATTTATCGCAGAAAAATAAAAAGACATTTAGTACAAAAAATTAAACGATTTAAGAACTAAAAGATGTCTACAGTAATATAAAAAGATGTTTTTTATACAGTGTTAAACAGTATATTAACTAAACAATGTCTACACACACTATAATATGTATTGGTTTTAAAAGGAAAAACGACAAACTACAGCACTGTACTGTACATAATAACGTATAAACGATATATACTGTAAACTAAAAAATGTTTATAGGACTGTATATCATCATCATCATCTTTTAAGACTGATTATGCCTTTCAGCGTTCAGTCTGGAGCATAGCCCCATTATCAAATTCCTCCACGATCCCCTATTCAGTGCTAACATTGGTGCCTCTTCTGATGTTAAACCTATTACTTTAAAATCATTCTTAACCGAATCCAGGTACCTTTTCTTTGGTCTGTCCCGACTCCTCCTACCCTCTACTGCTGATCCCATGAGTCTCTTGGGTAACCTTGCTTCTCCCATGCCTCTAACATGACCCCACCATCTAAGCCTGTTCATCCTGACTGCTACATCTATAGAGTTCATTCCCAGTTTTTCTTTGATTTCCTCATTGTGGACACCCTCCTGCCATTGTTCCCATCTACTAGGTCCTGCACTCATCCTAGCTACTTTCATATCCGTAATCTCAACCTTGTTGATAAGGTAACCTGAATTCACCCAGCTTTCGCTCCCATACAACAAAGTTGGTCGAAAGATTGAACGGTGCACAGATAACTTAGTCTTGGTACTGACTTCCTTCTTGCAGAAGAGAGTAGATGGTAGCTGAGCGCTCACTGCATTAGCTTTGCTACACCTCGCTTCCAGTTCTCTCACTATGTTGCCATCCTGTGAGAATATGCATCCTAAGTACTTGAAACCGTCCACCTGTTCTAACTTTGTTCCTCCTATTTGGCGCTCAATCCGTTTATATCTCTTTCCCACTGACATTACTTGTTTTGGAGATGCTAATCTTCATACCATAGTGCTTGCATTTCTGATCTAGCTCTGAAATATTACTTTGCAAACAACCGAATCTGCTATCACGACTAAGTCATCCGCATATGCAAGACTGCTTATTTTGTGTTCACATATCTTGATCTCACCCAGCCAGTCTATTGTTTTCAACATATGATCCATAAATAATATGAACAACAGTGGAGACAGGTTGCAGCCTTGTCTTACCCCTGAAACTACTCTGAACCATGAACTCAATTTACCGTCAACTCTTAACTGCTGCCTGAGTATCCATGTAAAGACCTTTAATTGCTTGCAAAAGTTTGCCTCCTATTCCATAATATCTTAGAACAGACAATAACTTCCTCCTAGGAACCCGGTCATATGCCTTTTATAGATCTATAAAGCATAGATACAATTCCCTGTTCCACTCATAACACTTCTCCATTATTTGCCGTACGCTAAAGATCTGGTCTTGACAACATCTAAGAGGCCTAAACCCACACTGATTTTCATCCAACTGGCCCTCAACTAATACTCGCACTTTCCTTTCAACAATACCTGAGAAGATTTTACCCACAACGCTGATTAAAGAGATACCTCTATAGTTGTTACAATCTTTTCCGTTTCCATGTTTAAAGATTGGTGTGATTACTGCTTTTGTCCAGTCTGATGGAACCTGTCCTGACTCCCAGGCCATTTCAATTATCCTGTGTAGCCATTTAAGACCTGACACTCCAGTGTATTTGATGAGTTGCGACTTAATCTCATCCACCCCAGCTGCTTTATTGCACTAACCATTTTCTCCACTTCCTGTATATATAAAAAGTAATTTTTTACAAAGAAATAAAGTACTAAATGTATATGCTAAGAAATGATTAAACTGTATGCATTGTTTTTACAGTAAAATCGAAAACAAATTACTAGGAAAAAAAGTCAGGGGTACATTTTTGACGAGTTTTCCAAGGATCAATCCAGCCTGCACTGGGAGCAAATTTACCTTCGGCTTCCAGGTTTTTGTGCAAAACTATCGCTTTTTCTTTGAGAACTGGCCTGGATATTGGAGTTCCTTTCCTTCTTTCTTGACAAAACCACATCCTCAATACGTTATCAAGCAGTTCCAGTTTAGGCTTTTTTAATGTTTTGCGATTCTTCAGAGTGTTTTCACCATCAATCGTAACTGCATAGGAGTCAATGTCTTTCCGATTCTTCCTCCAATCCTTAATTGTCGTAACACCTTCATTCAGTTTCTTTGCAATTTTTTGGAGCAAATCTCCTTCGTCCAGTCTTTGTAGCACTGCTAATTTTTCATTTAGTAAAAGAGGTACCTGTTTACGTTCGAATCCAGACATGTTCAAAAACAGACGACTGTACACACAGGGAAACTACAGTGATAAGTACGGTAGAGAACACGGAATAAAGCAAACAACGAAGTTTAATCCCAACAAAGAACAAAACTGCACAGTAACGTACTGTATAACAATATGCACAGCGATAGACACCGCAACAATGGCCCGACAGGCGTCCAGTCAGTGACAAGTCGACACAGGCACGCGAGCCTCAGCATGGTCGGACTAACCGGAGAGACGGACCATCCAAGGTCGGATTAGAGGGGTTCTACTTTATATGCAAAAAATAATTTACGGCGTACAACACGTAAACGTCACTACAGGTATTCGGAATTTAGTTCATGACATGTTCGATATGCCTCTCATCATTGAAGATGACGTGGCGCAAACGAACAGTGAGGTTCTGGATGACCTGATGATAGCATCAAAAGTCTGACAGATAGTCATGTAGCATTTAAGGGGGGGGGGGGGGGGGGGGGGGCAGGACGTCAAACTGGCCGACTTGGAGCAGGAGAGGCACCACAGGACATTATATTTTCTACTAACTATACTTTCACAAGTAAATTCATAAAACTTTGTCAGCATGGCCCAGAAGGATTCAGGATTCACACTCATAGCAGTGGAAATGCAAAAACATAACTAAATAAATTTTTCTTAGATATGAAATTTCATCATTTTTTTCACTCACTGTTGGCTGCATTTGTTGCTATAGGTACATTTCTCTTCACAAGTAAGAGAGATTCTTTGATGAATTTTGCACAGCATACAAACCATACTTACTCTAGAATTTTCCAAATCTATTAAAAACTATGGTAAAATTGAGATAATTAACTTCAAAATTTGATTTTTTTCTAAACATAAAGTTTAAAACGTAGCAGCTCATTCTTTTTTTCATAAATTAAATAGATTCTAGAGTTTCAGACACTTGTACGTATGGTTTGTATGCTGTAGAAAATTCATCAAAGAATCTCTGTTACTTATGAAGAAAAGTGTACCTATAGCAACAAATGCAGCCAATAGTAAGTTAAAAAGTGATGAAATTTCACATGTAAAAAAAATCATTTTGTTATGTTTTTGAACTTCCGCTGCTACGAGTGTGAATCCTGGATCCTTCCTGGTCATGCTGACAAAGTTTTATGAAATTACTTGTAAAAGTATAGACAGTGGAAATTAAAATGTCCTGTGGTGCTTCTCCTTCTCCAAGTCGCCCCGTTTGAGATCCTAACCTCCCCCCTTCCCCTTAAAAGTAAATTACAAGAATTTCTGAATTGCAACTCCTTCTACTCATTAGATGAATTTTTGGATATAGTAAGTGAGTAATTTCCCCACGCAACACAAAAAAATAAAAATATTAAGTCTCATGTAAAATTTTGTGTAATGTAATACCTTGGATAGACACCTTTTATTAACCTGACACGTTCCACATCATTACGAAGTGTCGTATTCATGATCTGTGGAACAAGTACTAATCTAATCTAACATCAATGCTGTGGATGACCTCCTGAAGGGCTGTTTCCTGCTCAGCAATGGTTTTGAGGCTATTGCTGTACATCTTGTCCTTAATATTGCCACCAAAAAGGAAGTACATATGTTCAGATCCGGAGAATATGACATCCAATAGCGGCCCATGGCAGTGGCATCTGGGTACCCCAGAGCCAGAATGCAGTCCCCAAAGTGCTCATCCAGGACATCAAACACTCTCCTGCTTCGATGGGGTCGAACTACGTCTTGCAAGAACCACATCTCGTCGAAATCAGGGTCACTTTGGGTAACGGGGATGAAATCATCTTCCGAAACCTTCACGTACCGATCGGTAGTCACCGTGCCGACAAGGAATATCGCACCGATTATTCCGTCACTGGACCTTGTACACCGCGCGGTCAACCGTTGAGTGTGAAGAAATTTCTCGTTCGCGAAATGCGGATTCTTAGTCCGCCAAATGCCCCAGTTTTGCTTACTGACGAACCCACCCGAATGAAAGTGGGCTTCGTTGGTAAACCAAACCATGCATACGCATGCTAATTCCTAACATGCCCTGGTGCCAACCATGCAGTTTTTACGTCCTAAAGCAAACCGTTCAGACGTTATGACGATTTAATTTCATATAGTTCAATAATTGGCACCCTGTATACACGTGCGTGCGATAAACTCCTTCCCTCAAAAACTTCTCTTCTTCCTACTTCTGTGCCATGACAGGTGACGTGTCACTGATCTCATTTTTACTAAGACTGCAATACACGCAACACGCCTATTTGCTCCACCGCCCTGAGTGGAATGCATAAGCTATAATTTATATTCACCAACCTACAGTCTTCTACAGTGGTTGTCCCCTGCGCAGAAAAGAGCCCGTAGGTCGTGAGTCCGTCATCTTGAGGCCGTAACAAACTCTAAACGAGGAACTGATATTTTATGAATAATAAAATTTTCAATTAGTTTGTTAATACGAGATGGCACTCTCTTTCTATGCGCCAATATCCTCCAAACCGTGGCTGAAAGGTATCAGGCAGACACTACATTCCTAGATTCC
Source organism: Schistocerca gregaria (assembly GCF_023897955.1). Lineage (NCBI taxonomy): Eukaryota > Metazoa > Arthropoda > Insecta > Orthoptera > Acrididae > Schistocerca > Schistocerca gregaria. The sequence goes on along the minus strand of NC_064928.1, from coordinate 189,568,685 downwards.
CAGAAATCGTTTGACAGAGTGCCACACTGCAAACTGCTAACGAAGTTCGGAGCTTACGAAGTAGCTTCTCGGAAATGTGAGTTGCTCGAAGACTTTGTAAGAAATAGAACCAAGTACGTTGTCCAGGACGGCGAATGTTCACATCACATACAAAGGTATCGCCAGTACGAGCGCTCTTGGCCTCTGTAAACACAAAAACGATCTGACGGACGGAGTGATCAGCAGAGGGTATTTTGAACGACATTACATCAGTATTTACGTCATTTGTAGACTAATAATTGCAGCTCGTACGACTTGTATATTTTTAGGTTGGTTACGACCTCCATGTATATGTGGTACTCATGGCAAGAGCAAGACACTGATGCTTATTTTCCCCTGGGCAGCAGGTCAGATGTTGAAATGTGGATGCCTGGGTGCAAAACGGCTAGTCTATACTGACAGTCGCAGTCAACGGTGCAGTTGCGACCGTGCAAAAGCCATCAGGCCGTAAATTGTGTGACGTGTATGCGAGGAGACTGTTCGTCGCAGAGATAAAACATCCAACACACTGACGTGAGTTCATATTAAGGTACCACAAGCAAAAATATCTGGACTTGTACCCATTTCATACCGTATAAATACTTTTTTCCTCAGAAATTTCTACCTCAAATTAAGGCCGGTATTTGATATTAGTAGACTTCTCTTGGCCAGAAATGCCTTTTTTGCCATAGCGAGTCTGCTTTTGATGTCTTCCTTGCTCCGTCCGTCATTGCTTATTTTACTGCCTAGGTAGCAGAATTCCTTAACTTCATACTTTAGATTGCGGCAATGCTTCGCAGTTGCTAAATATGTGTGCCAACTGGATATACGTCCTAATCTCGTTCTCTCCCCTTTCTCTCCCTTCATCTCTTCGCCCGCCTCTTCTCTCTCCATCTCTTCATTATCCTCCCACCCAATTGTATGTCTTCTTCTCCAACCCCCCCCCCCCCCCGCCCTCTCTCTCTCTCTCTCTCTCACTGGCGATATTTGTTTTTCGCCCTCTGTCTGAGGTTGAACTATGTTTATTTGCTTACTGTTTTTACAAACGAAACCTTGATGGGGAATAAAGTCGCTTAAATGAGTGAGTAAATCAGATGGGATCAGTGTTGTATAGGATACGAGAAAGACCTCTGCAGCTGTTGGATCTCTGAGAATAGCAGCTTCAATGACACTATTCCACATAGTTTCTATCTGCAAATGCGTAGGATTTACACTGTCTCAGACAACCGAAATACTCTAGTAGTATTCTAATCACAAGCCGATTAGCCATAAATACATCTCTCCCAGCATACAGGTTTTTCGTTACATCCGACTGCGAGGAAGACAACAATGCATCGTGTATTGATTAAGAATCATGATTTGTGGCTCGAGGCGACAAGCCTTTTTTTGTGATACGCAGTTTTGTATTTACATACGATTCGAACCAGTTCATGCCATATTTTTTTGTATAAATAAAATGTTTACGCAGTTACTTGTGTTTTCTGCCAAAGTGTATGTTTCCTCTCATTTCGTCATACGTTAGGAGACCAACTGCCACTACTCTGAAGAAAGTTCGCAACATATTCACGTAGAAATCTATCTCTCTTAGGGTTTTCCATTAACTGAATGCTGTATAATGCTGATGTGGCAATAGCTTCTAATGTATACTGCGACCATTCTGACGACTTTGCTGTAAGAACTATTTGTTTACGTGGCGCATCTTGTGAACAAACTACTCTTACAGGACTAGAGTCACAAGTGAATGAGAACTGCAGTCAATCGGAAACAGATTAGTCGAAGGAAGAAGATGGGAGTCACATCTCTGGAAGCGAGTTTCACAATTGCTGTTACGGACCTCTATGGGTTGTATAGGGGACCCATGTTCGGAAATGTACCGTTTGGATACAGCATAGGTTTGAAGATCGGATCACTTTGAAATCTCCAGCTTCACGGTACGCACACAGAGCACACCTGAGCGCCGGGCGGTGTTTCGAGCATTCTTCTTCATCAGGCTGTCCTCTACGTGACGAAGGAGTCCTCTTTTAAAGTTGAAGAGAGCGATGCTTCCGTGGGGAACCACAGCCAACCCTCCAGGTTGCGAACGTACAGTTTCTCTCAGCCGCTGTTGTAACCATGCGAAAACGCCGTGCGACGTCATAATTACAACAGAAATCTGTTCTCAGTTTGTATGCGCACCGTGAAGAGGGAGATTTTTAAGTGATGCAGTACTGAAAATTATTTTTTATCTAAATCGCACACATCGGAGCTGGGTTGCTTATCAAAACTTTGTGTAGCAACCGTCCGGAGCTAACTTCATGCAGTTTTGCCTCGAGAACGACATGGCTGTCCGTTCTCGAAATATCGGCGGTTATCGACGACGTTACTCGGCTGCATTCCAGTAAGTTATTTGAAAATTATTTTATTACAAGAAAGTACACAGAATGCAGTTTTAATTTACCTCGTTTTGAAACAAAAGCTCTTTTAAATGCCCACACTCATTGCCCACACACTAACGCACCCTTTACCGGTTGTTTTTCATCACTATATGCGAGTCATATTCCGGGGATGGCTGCCTTCAGTACATTGATATTTCGGGGACGATATTCGTACATGTTTTTTCTCGGGGTAAGTGCAAAGAAAAATAAAACGATTGGATTAAATCAAATGATCTTGGTGGCCTCCCAGTGTTACATGGCAAAGATAGGAGCTGACCTGGAAACATTCGTCTTAGAATTTCTTTGAACGATGCGATATATGGACTGTGCCTCCATCTTGTCCGAACCAGATGTTGCCCTTGTCGTGGCCCTGCAATAATACATCTAGTTTCAGTTGCAGACACTTTTCCAGCATCTAACAGCACCGAGCGTGAGTCACTGTTGCGACCTGAACATCTTCTTGGATGAAGTAGGTGCCCAGACACCAAAATCTGATACAGTGCACCACACTGTCACTCGAGGGTTCTGGGATGGTCGATAGTGAAGATTCTCGTGGTTATTGACAGTCCAGTATCTTAAATTTTGTTCAGTTAACAGTTCTGGCCAAGTAAAAATTGGCCTCGTCACTACAGATCAAAACAGCAGTGCTAGGAATACTCTGGAGATTGTCGCAGCACAAATTCGTTCGCGTTTCCAAGTCTCTTTCATTAAATTCTTCCACTCTCTGCATATTGTATGCGTGCAATTTAAGGTCTCCGTGGAGGGTTCTTCTTACGCTGGTGGCAGACATCCAAGTTGGTCGGCGTGCTTACAAACAGAATGCTTGGAGGCTTCTTGTACTGAAACCCGCACTATATCCACTTTTCCCGCTGACATTGATCTCCTGAATCGGTCAAGAAGCTTTCCATGCGGAAGAGGTCAATCCAAAATTAGAAGCCCACTTCCAAATTGTCGATCCAATGAGAACGGCAATGACGACCAGGGGCAACTACATACGAAACGCACGCTGTGTGTTGATCACAGATCCGACATTTAGAATAGCCTCTTCCACCAGGAACGCGCGAGTCTGTGCGGGCCAAGGTGCACTGAAGCCCCGTAGAAACTCGTGTACGCATGCGTATTCAAATACAGAGACATGTAAACAGGCACAGTACAGCACTGCTGTCGGCAACGCCTATCTAAACCAAAAATTATCTGGTCCAGTTGAAGGTCGGTTACTGCTGCTAGAGTGGCAGATTATCAAGATTTAGGTGAGCATGAACGTGGTGTTATAGACAGCGCACGAGCTTTGGGACACGGCATCTCGGAGGTAGCGATGAAGTGGGGATTATCCCCTAAGACCATTTCACGAGTGTAACGTGAATATCGGGAATCCGATAAAACATCAAATCTCCGACATCGCTGCGGCTGGAAAAAGATACTACAGTAACGGGACCAACGACGACTGAAGAGAATCGTTCAGCGTGACAGAAGTGCAACACTTCCGCTAATTGCTGCAGATTTCAGTGCTGGGCCATCAACAAGTGTCAGCGTGCGAACCATTCAACGAAACATCACCGATATGGGCTTACGGAGACGAAGGCCCACTCGTGTACCGTTGATGACTGCACGACAGAAAGCTTTACGCCTCGCCTGGGCCCGTCAACATCGACATTGGACTGTTGCTGACTGGAAACATGTCTCCTGGTCGGACGAGTCTCGTTTAAAATTCTATCGAGAAGATGGGTGTGTACGGGTATGGAAACAATCTCATGGATCCATGGACCCTGTGTGTCAGGGGCTGTTAAAGCTGGTGGAGGCTCTAATGGTGTGGGTCGTGTGCAATTGGGGACTGCTGATACGTCTATATAGGACTCTGACAAGTGACTTGTACGGAAGTAGCCGGCTGATGATCGGCATCCATTCATGTCCATTGTGCTTTCCGATGGACTTGGTCAATTCGAGCAGGACAGTGCGACACCCTATACGTCTACAATTGCTACAGAGAAACTACAGGAACACTCTTCTGAGTTCAGACACTTTCTCTGGGCACTAGACTCCTCAGACAAGACCATAATTGAGCATATCTGGGATGCCTTGCAGCCTGCTGTTCAGGAGAGATCTCCACCCCCTCCTACTGTTACGTATTTCTGGACAGTCGTGTAGAATGCATGGTGTCAGTTCCCTCAAGCACTACGTCAGACGTTAGTCGAATATATGCCACGTCGTGTTACGACGCTTCTGCATGATGGTGGGAGCTTACACAATACTTGACAGGTGTATCAGTTTCTTTAGCTCTTCAGTGTACACCTTGCACTGAAAACTGCGTCTGATGAGGCCGTCCCAACCACTCTAGCGTTTGTGCGATTACCTCATGAAAGGGTAAACTGTAAACTGGAACGTAGCACAGGTCACACCAATATTCAAGAAAGGAAGTAGGAGTAACCCATTGAATTACAGACCCATATCACTGACCTCAATGTGCAGTAGGATCTTGGAGCATATACTGTAGTCGAAGCTTATGAATCACCCTAAAGAAAATGTCTTATTGATACATAAGCAACAGGCATTCAGAAAATATCATTCTTGTGCAACACAGCTATCTCTTTATTCCCATGAAGTAATGAGTGCTGTCGACAAGGGATCTCAGATCGATTCAATATTCCTAGATTTAGGCTTTTGACACCGTTCCTCGCAAGCGACCATTAATCAGAGTTCGTGCATATGGAGTATCGTCTCAGTTGTGTGACTGGATTCGTGATTTCCTCTCACAGAGGTGACAGTTCGCAGTCATAGATGGTAAATCATCGAGTAGAACAGAAGTGATACCTGGCGTTCCGCAAGGTAGTGTCATAAGCCCTCTGCTGTTTCTGATTTACATAAATGGTCTAGGTGATAATCTGAGCTGCCACCTTAGACTGTTTACAGATGACGCTGTAATTTAGCATGTAGTAAAATCATCAGTCGATCAATTCCAATTACAAAATGATCTAGAGAGAATTTCTGTATGGTGCGAAAAGTGGCAGTTGGCACTAAACAAAGAAAACAGAGAGGTCATCCACATGGGTACTAAAAAAAAAAAATCCGATAAATTTTGGGTACACGATAAATCGCACAAATTTGACGGCTGTCAATTCGACTAAATACCTAGGAATTACAATTACGAGCAACTTAAATTGGAAAGATAATATCGTGGGGAAGGCGAAACAAAGAGTGCGCTTTGTTGGCAGAGCACTTAGGAGATGCGACAAACCCACTAAAGAGACACTTTTCCGTTCTCTGCTGGAATACTGCTGCTGGCAGGATTGACGGAGATCGGAAAAGTGCAAAGAAGGGCAGCTTGTTTCGCGTTATCGCGCAATAGGGGTGAGAGTGTCACTGATATGTTACGCGATTTGGGGTGGCAGTCACTGAAACAAAGGCGGTTTTCTTTTCGGCGAGATCTATTTACGAAATTTCAATCACCAACTTTCTATTCCGACTGCGAAAATATTTTGTTGATACGCATCTACGTAGGGAGAAATGATCATGGTAATTAAATAAGAGAAATCAGAGCTCGAACGGAATGATTTAGGTGTTCCTTCTTCCCACGCGCCATTCGGGAATGGAGTGGTAGAGAAGTAGTATGAAAATGGTTCGTGAACCCTCTGCCAGGAACTTACGTGTGAATTGCAGAGTAACCATGTAGATGTAGATGTAGATGTCACTGGACTCGCATTCGGCAGGACGACGGTTCAATCCCGCGTCCGGCCATCCTGATTTAGGTTTTCCATGATTTCCCTAAATCGCTCCAGGCAAATGCCGGGATGGTTCCTTTCAAAAGGGCACGGCCGACTTCCTTCCCCGTCCTTCCCTAATCCGATGAGACCGATGACCTCGCTGCCTGGTCTCCTTCCCCAAACCAACTAACCAACCAACCAACCAACCATGTAGATGTAACAAGACCGACCCTGCAGAAGAGAAATGAAGCCGTGGAAGCGAATGTCTCGGCGACAGGCGCTGGCCACAGCTTTTGTCGGGATCCCATTCGCGTCCGCCAGGCCACCAAGTGTCGTAACGAGCCTATGAGCCTCGCCGCGCAGGTGCGCGCCTTTGCGGATGAGCGGCGAGTCGTCTCGCATGCCAAATAACCTGGCCGCTTTGTGTTCCGGCACCGCTGTGGCGCGGCTACGTGCTCGCTTGCTGCCACGGCGCGTTTCGCTTCGAAAGCTCGGTTGACATGCCCTGTCAAGCGACATCAGCGCTGATATGCATCTACATATACAGCTGTACTCGGCAGGTTAGCACACACTGAGGTTACAAAAAGTCACGGCATAACGATTTGTACATATACATATGGCAGTAGTATTGTGTTCACAGTGTATAAGAACACAGTGCATGGGCGGAGCTCTCATTTGTTCTCAGGTGATTCCTGCGAAAAGATTTCCGGCATAATATTGGCCGCACGACGGGAATTAACGGACTTGTGGCTATTAGATGTTAAATTTACACGCAGAAACTCAGGAACTAAACTACACAAGTGGCCATTACAATTGCTGCACCACGAAGATTACGTGCAACAGACGCGAAATTTAACTGACAGGAAGAAGATGCCGTGATATGCAAATGATTAGCTTCTCAGAGCATCCACCCAAGGTTGGCGCAAGTGGCGACACCTACAATGTGCTGACATGAGGAAAGTTTCCAAGCGATTTCTCATACACAAACAGCAGTTGACGGGCGTTGCCTGGTGAAACGTTGTTGTGATGTCTCGTGTAAGGAGGAGATATGCGTACCATCACGTTTCCGACTTTGATAAAGGTCGAAATCCGATGACTGTTAGCAGGATATGGAATCGGTGGGTTCAGGAGGGTAATTCGGAACGCCGTGCTGGATCCCAACGGCCTCGTATCACTAGCAGTCGAGATGACAGGCATCTTATCCGCATTGCTGTAACGGATCCTGCAGCCAAGTCTCGATCCCTGAGTCAACAGATGGGGACATTCGCAAGACAACAACCATCTGCACGAACAGTTCGACAACGTTTGCAGCAGCTCGGAGACCGTGGCTGCTGTTACCCTCGACGCTGCATCACAGACAGGAGTGCCGGCGACGGTGTACTCAACGACGAACCTGGGTGCACGAATGGCAAAACGTCATTTGTTCGGATGAATCCAGGTTGTTTACAGCATCATGATGGTCACATCCGTGTTTGGCGACATCGCGGTGAACGCACATTGGAAGCGTGTATTCGTCATCGCCATACTGGCGTATCACCAGGCGTGATGGTATGGGGTGCCATTCGTTACACGTTTCGGTCACCTCTTGTTCGCATTGACGGCACTTTGAACAGTGGACGTTACATTTCAGATGTGTTACGACCCGTGGCTCTACCCTTCATTCGATCCATGCGAAACCCTACATTTCAACAGGATAATGCACGACCGCATGTTGCAGGTCCTGTACGGGCGTTTCTGGATACAGAAAATGTTCGACTGCTGCCCTGGACAGCACATTCTCCAGATCTCTCACCAATTGAAAACGTCTGGCCAATGGCTCGTCACAAGACGCCAGTCACTACTCTTGATAAACTGTGGCATCGTGTTGAAGATGCATGGGCAGCTGTACCTGTACACGTCATCCGGGCCCAGGCGTATCAAGGCCGTAATTCCGTCAGAGGTGGTTGTTGTGGGTACTGATTTCTCAGGATCTATGCACCCAAATTGCGTGAAAATGTAATCACATTATCAGTTCTAGTATACTTGTTCAATGAATACCCGTTTGTCATCTACATTTCTTCTTGGTGTAGCAATTTTAATGGCCAGTAGTGTAAAAATGGCATTAATAAAAAATCACGCGTTTTCTCGCGGACGAAACCGCCATAGGAGGCCGCTTTCAGTTGTTCCGACAAGTGCGAGTGCTGGAGTCGCGTCACAACATATTGTTTACTAAAGAGTAGCCTCAACCCCCTCCCTGCCCCCCCCCCCCCCTCTTGCTGAACCTCTGTCCCGGATACGCTACTTCGGGACGATGCAGTTTACCCCAGACAGCGATTTTTCTCTCCTATTTTCGGCGGCTTCGAAATAGATCCGATAGCAGTGGGTGTAAGCTGTGAACAGAGGCGCACAAAATTTATCGCGCGCTTTCGCGGTTGTTGCCTCAGCTGCCAAACATCGACGAGACACCTCGAGGAGATTGTGTGTGTGTGTGTGTGTGTGTGTGTGTGTGTGGACACGGAGCAGCGGGTCGGTTTACAAAGCTCGCAGACTCCAACTATAGGCTGGCATCGTGCCTAGGAATAATTTTCTTTTCTCTCTGCACTCTTACCGCCATGTTTCATGCCCACTAGAAAACCGACATTCTTTGCTTTGGGGGTGACAGCAATTTTATGGTATTCTGATAATGGTCACAAACATTTATTTCTGCATACGCAACTCTTTCCTGGCCGCTCACAACTTTAATAAAGGGGTTCTGGTGTTGTAGTCATCTCGACTGCTAGTGATAAGAGGCCGTTGGGATCCAGAACGGCATTCCGTATTACCCTCCTGAACCCACCCATTCCTTATTCTGCTAACAGTCGTTGGATCTCGACCAACGCGAGCAGCAATGTCGCGATACGATAAACCGCAATCGCGATAGGCTACAATCCGACCTTTATCAAAGTCGGAAACGTGATGGTACGCATTTCTCCTCCTTACAAGAGACATCACAACGTTTCACCAGGCAACGCCGGAAAACTGCTGTTTGTGTATGAGAAAATCGGTTGGAAACTTTCCTCATGACAGCTCGTTGTAGCTGTCGCCACCGGCGCCAAACTTGTGTGAATGCTCTGAAAAGCTAATCATTTGCATATCACAGCATCTTCTTCCTGTCGGTTAAATATCGCGTCTGTAGCACGCCATCTTCGTGGTGTAGCTATTTTAATGGCCAGTAGTGTACTTTATGTAATTTGCACGCTCCTTATGGTGAACGTACGTTGATGTCTCGAACACCAAAGTGTCCTGAGCTGAAGCGGACGGAAGACATCTGGGACGCTATCTCGCGCTCACAAACCACCTGGCCGTAACTCACGGGAATCACGTGACCTGTGGTTAGGAGGCTGGCGCCACACACTTCCGCCGATAACTCGCGAATTCTTTCAAGCCTGAATGGTTGCCGTATTGAGTTCCAGAGGTGTACCAGCACTCTGCTAAGCGACCTTCTGATAGTGTATTGTCCCGTCGGCGTATGACTCATCTGTTCCAAGGAACATTCGCCATCAGTTTATCGTTGACGGTGGTGATCCTGTACGCACCCTTTAGTAGTATCAGCGTTCGAATGGAACAACAAGTTAACTTTTGCCAGTCAGTGTTAATTTATATCCGCAACGCATTTCGAAGGCTTTTTTAACCTCCATCATCAGGTGGATTTACATGCGTTAGTGTGACATACGTGTGTGTTGTGTTACGATTCCGGGAGTAACCTGTGGCGCGGTCTGGTGGATAATGTTTCTCTTTTGCTGTATGTTCTTTGGGCCTAGTAGTCGCCAGACGCCGTCCTTGTTTTTAATACATGACGGTCTACATGTGATGTGATGCGACAGAGGATGGAGTCTGTGACCACTGGAGGTATTCTTTGGTACTTGTTTCATTTCCTCCTTTAGATACGTTCAGTTCTTAGTCAAAGAAACCCCCTAACCCATGTTCTGAAACAGTAACGTTTTTGGAAATTTGTTCTAAGGACAATGGGACCAAACTGCTGAGGTCATCGGTCCCTAGACTTACGCACTACTTAATCTAACTTGAACTAAGACAATCCACACGCTCATGCCCGAGGGAGGACTCGAAGCTAAGATGGGGGGAGCCGTGAATCGTGATAAGACGCCTCAGACCGCACTGCTACCTCACGCGGCTCTGAAACTTGTTTCTACATTAGACAGTGCCACAAGTTCCCCGAAAATAGTAACACAACACACACATATGTCATACTGACACATGTAGCCCGCATCTCGTGGTCGTGCGGTAGCGTTCTCGCTTCCCACGCCTGGGTTCCCGGGTTCGATTCCCGGCGGGGTCAGGGATTTTCTCTGCCTCGTGACGACTGGGTGTTGTGTGATATCCTTAGGTTAGTTAGGTTTAAGTAGTTCTAAGTTCTAGGGGACTGATGAGCATAGATGCTAAGTCCCATAGTGCTCAGAGCCATTTGAGCCAAATCCACCTGATGAAGTGTAAACCATCAAAACGCGTTGTGGATACAAAAAAAAAAAAACACTGAATGGCAAAAGGAAACTTGTTCGTTCAGCCAATATCAATAACAGTCACGGTAAAGCCTTTATATGAGATGTTCGCATATGAAGCATCAGTATTGTGTACCTACACTGAAGCCCGAAAGAAATTCGTGTGCGCATGCCCATTCAAATACGGCGGTGTGTAAACAGGCACAGTACAGCACTGCTGTCGGCAACGCCTATCTAAACCAAAAATTATCTGGTCCAGTTATAAGGTCGGTAACTGCTGCTACAATGGCAGGTTATCAAGATTTTAATTAGTTTGAAAGTGACGTTATAGACAGCGCACGAGCTTTGGCACACATAATCTCCGAGATAGCGATGTAGTGGGGATTTTCCGCTAAAATCATTTCACGAGTGTAGCGTCAATAACGGGAATCTGGTGAAACACCAAATCTCTGACATCGCTGCGGCTGGATAGAGATCCTGCAAGAACGGAACCAACGGCGACTGAAGAAAATCGTTCAACGTTACTGAAGTGCAACCCCTCCGCAAATTGCTGCAGATTTCAGTGCTCGGCCATCAACAAGTGTATGCGTGCGAACCATTCAATGAAACATCATCGATAGGTGCTTTCGGAGCCGAAGGCCCCCTCATGTACCCTTCATGACTGCACGACACAAAACTTTACGCCTCGCCTGGGCCCGTCAACGCCGTTATTGGACTGGTGGTAACTGTAAACATGTTGCATAGTCGGACGAGTCTCGTATCAAATTGTATCGAGTGGATGGACGTGTACGAATGTGGAGACAACATCACGAATCCACGGACCCTGCACGTCAGCAGCAGACTGTTCAAGGTGGTGGAGGCTCTGTAATGATGTGGGGCGCGGGCAGTTAGACTTATATGGGACTCCTAATACAGCTAGATACGACTCTGACAGATGGCGGGTACGTAAGCATCCTGTCTTGTGATCTGCATCCATTCACGTCTATTTTGCATTCCGACAGACTTGGGCAATTCCAACAGGACAATGCGACACCCCAGAATTGCTACAGAGTGGCTCTGGGAACACTTCCCCTGGCCACAGAACTCCCCAGACATCAACATTATTGAGCATATCTGGAATTCCTTGCAACGTGGTGTTCAGAGGAGACTCGTACGGATTTATGGACAGGTTTCAGGAGTTCTAGTTTTGCAAGGCTCGCAGGAGATATTCTGTTAAGTTTGGAATGTAGGAGACGAGGTACTGTAAGAAGTAAAGCTGGGAGGGCGGGCGTGAGTCGTGCTTGGGTAGCTCAGTTGTTAGAGAACTTGCCCGCGAAAGGCGAAGGTCCCGAGTCTCGGTCTGGTACACAGTTTTAATCTGCCAGGAAGTTTCCAAAATGGCTTTGTTCTGCTGCCCCATGCACCTTACTGCCCTGCCCTGGCTCCGAGCGCCTGTTTCTTATTTTCACACATCAGAAGGGGAATGAAAGGGCACCGAGTTGAAAACATTGAAGAAGTCAAGAAAAAACGAGAGAGGAAAACACAGCCTTTTCTAAAGATTACTACAGTGGAAGCAGCGGTGTGGCAAATGTATTTGTTGTAATGGAGAGTACTTTGGAGGAGAGATGGTTGTTTTGTAAACAGTTTGAAAATAAATAGCTTTTAAAAAATAACTGCGGTGTTTTTGGGCACCCCCTCGTACGAGCCCCATTACTTGTACAAAAATACTCTGGGCGCAATGCACCCCTACATCCCCTAGGCATGGAGGTGGGGGTGAGAGCCTACGACGTGTAAAATATTCGATGCTACTTATCAATGGACCTCATTGCTGTGCTTTCAACGTGCTTCAGTTTTTTTATGAATTTCTGTTGATCAGTGCTTGTAGGGCACAAACTGGTTATAACACAGCACAATTATTACATTGCTCTTTCGCATTAATATCTGTCAGAGTTTTTCTTTTGCTATACCAATTTGTAAAAAATTTCGTAAGTAGCATCTGGTACTCCGCAGAGGCCATCGTTTCATAGCCCTACAAGTTTTGCATTCCACTTACGGTTGTTATACTGTGATTTTCTGCAGTCCAAGTCCATTTCCATTCTACAAATTTTTAATTTTTAAAAAGTGTGGAAACATTTGCGTCTTTATTGATAACAACTTACATAAAAGTAGCAAACGAACTTTGTTAATATTTATGTTTCTACGTGTTGCTTAATTTCCGTGATAACGCTGTTTACAAGATCTGAGAGAAATTCTCAATTTTGGTCAGACACAGAAGAACAAGTCACTTAGCCGTACCCTCCTATGACAATAATTCTCTTTACCCACAAATTCCAACATCCCAGCGACAAGAGATCAGCAAAAATCAAATAAAGGTAAAGTTAGACTTTAATGTCCCATCGGAATCGAAGTCATTACCGACGCGGCGCTAGCTCAGCTAGAAAAGGTGGGCTACCTACGGTGTTGTGGAGGAAATTACGCATGACTTACGGAAACTACGTTCACCTAAATCAGGAAGGTCGGTACAGGTTTTTGATCCACTTTTTCTCAGACACCATTCTCAACTAACCACTGTGGATTTCACTCAGCGCCCAAGGTCAGAAAAATCCGATTTTAGAGAACGAGACCCAAATTTATCCCCATTCAGTCGTATGTTGCCTGTCACCGATATCCAGATAAGTGGTAAGCTAATGGAAAACTTTAATCATGAAGAGCTGTTAAGCGGTACATACGAAACATGAGCTGTTAACTGGTTGTAAACGGAGCTGATAACTTATCTCACCTTTTAATGGTTCGATTTCGAGCCATATATCCTTCAAAAATAAACTTATATGACAGCTACAAGTGGTTAGAGCAGTTTTGCTACATAGCGAAACACAGTCGGCAGTGGAGCGGGAAACACGACTTTGCAATCGGCATCGCAAGAAACAGGCATGTATTTTTGGCATAAGCGCTGAGTCATTTTCAAATAATGTTCCACATAGCAGGGAGGGCTTTTAAGTCTTTTTTTGTAACATCTTCAGATTTTTCTTTTTTTCTCTCCGAAATGGAAAAAGTACCTACGTCCCATCATTATCCAAGAATGAAGTCACTTCCTACTTTTAGTATTACATCGCCATATCATACCGTTTGCTGCAGGATTTATGAAATTGACTTTTCTGAGAAGAGTGAAGTGAACGTAGCACAGAACAACGGCTTGTGCACCATGAAAATGTAATTTTCAACCATACCTTTCCCTGTTGCAGCGTTTGAGTATTTCATTTTCAATACATAAAGAATATCGAAGGTCAGGTTAAAAACTGCTATATGCCACTGCATCTACAACAACACATTTCGAACAGCAAGGAACATCCTCGTGCCAAAGAAACCGATGTCAGTCATCCGCTTTAATCGAACACAAACGATAATTTCGTAATTGTAGATGTAGAGAAGCTGGAAAAACTCGTTGTATTGGGAGACAGATAATTGCAGGTCGTCAACACTTGGCTGACCATATTTCAAAGTTATCGTGATATTTTGAAATCGATGTTTATGTCAGTGACGAAGCAGCAGCTGAAAGACCAACAGGAAGAATACATCTTCATTCGGTGAATTGGAAAGGAATTTGTACGTGCATCACACATAAAAAAAGACAGATACATACATTTTTAGTGTAATTGCGTGGCTATGTTTTATGCAACGTTTAGTCACTTACTAGGTATTTGGGTACAATTTTATGACCGTAATAATTGTTTAGTATTAGCAATCAGTAAGCAGATATAAATTATACGTTTGACACTATAGTTAATGATTCCATTTGACTGCAGACTGTTCGGGCAATCATGCATACATGCCAAACAGTGTTCAATAAGCATCGGTCTCATTCTTCACAAAATCGACTTCCGTGTGGCTGCAGTCCCATTAGGAGAGATGGTTTAAGTGTTGCTCCTTTATACCACCTTTGGCTTTTGTTTTACTTGTTTCGAGGTTTTTTTTTTTTTGTCATCAGTCTACTGACTGGTTTTGATGCGGCCCGCCACGAATTCCTTTCCTGTACTAACCTCTTCATCTCAAAGTAGTAGCACTTGCAACCTACGTCTTCAATTATTTGCTTGACGTATTCCAATCTCTGCCTTCCTCTACAGTTTTTGCCCTCTACAGCTCCCTCTAGTACCATGGAAGTCACTCCATGATGTCTTAGCAGATGTTCTATCATCCTGTCCCTTCTCCTTATCAGTGTTTTCCACATATTCCTTTCCTCTCCGATTATGCGTAAAATCTCCTCATTCCTTACCTTATCAGTCCACCTAATTTTCAACATTCGTCTATAGCACCACATCTCAAATGCTTCGATTCTCTTCTGTTCCGGTTTTCCCACAGTCCATGTTTCACTACCATAGAATGCTGTACTCCAGACGTACATCCTCAGAAATTTCTTCCTCAAAATAAGGCCGGTATTTGATACTAGTAGACTTCTCTTGGCCAGAAATGCCTTTTTTCCATAGCGAGTCTGCTTTTGATGTCCTCCTTGCTCCGTCCGTCATTCGAGAGCTACAAAGTGGAAAGTGGGCAAGTTAGTGAAGGGGGTAGCTAACACAGCGCCTACTTTCCTTTTCTGCATATCTCTTAATCTTTCTTTTGGCATAAGACTAGTTAAACCGAATGCAGTGAGAAATATATAGTGAAAATATATATTTCTGTAACATTCTACCCCTAGGAAACATGTTTCTTCAAAAATATTTAATTAATTGGGATTATTGCATGCACTTTTTTTCTCAGTGAAAACTCGGGACAATTGTGTGCCGCGAATGATTTTCTCGAGACACCAGGGCATGCACGTGATAACCGGAACTGTGCCGGCAAAACGGGAACGTTTGGTCAGCCTAGTGAACACGAGGCCGAACAGTTCCTTGCATCTAAATTCCGAACTCTGTTTACAGATTATACGCAGTTTCACACGTACAGATTTTCTGTATTTCATATCTTGTAAATTCCATTTAAGCTTTCGAAATATGTGTTTAATGATCGTGGAAAACCGCAAGGAAAATTGCTAAGGCAAAGTTGCCAAATAGTTGATGCAGCAGACTGTAATCCCTGGACTGTTTGTGCAGTATTACCGGGTGGTCCATTGATAGTGACCAGGCCAAATATCTCACGAAATATGCGTCAAACAAAAAAAACTACAAAGAACGAAACTTGTCTAGCTTGAAGGGGGAAACCAGATGGCGCTATGGTTGGCCCATAGGATGGATATCAGCTGCTTTTTTTTTAAATTAGAACTCACATTTTTTATTACATATTCGTGTAGTACGTAGAGAAATATGAATGTTTTAGTTGGACCACTTTTTTCGCTTTGTAATAGATGCCGCTGTAATAGTCACAAACACATGGCTCACAATTTTAGATCAATGGTTGGTAACAGATAGGTTTTTAAATTAAAATACAGAACGCAGGTACGTTTGAACATTTCATTTCGGTTATCCCAATGTGATACATGTATCTTTGTGAACTTATCATATTTGAGAGTGCATGCTGTTACAGCGTGATTACCTGTAAATACCACATTAATGCATTAAATGCTCAAAATGATGTCCATCAACCTCAATGCATTTGGCAATACGTGTAACGACATTCCTCTCAACAGCGAGTGGTTCGCCATCCGTAATGTTCGCACATGCATTGACAATGCGCTGACGTATGTTGTTAGGTGTTGTCGGTGGATCACGATAGCAAATGCTATTCAACTTTCCCCGCAGAAAGAAATCCGGGGACGTCAGATCCGGTGAACGTGCGACCCATGGTATGGTGCTTCAACAACCAATCCACCTGTCATGAAATATGCTATTCAGTACCGCTTCAACCGCACGCGAGCTATGTGCCGGACATCCATCATGTTGGAAGTACACCGCCATTCTGTCATGCAGTGAAACATCTTGTAGTAACATCAGTAGAACATTACGTAAGAAATCAGCATACATTGCACCATTTAGATTGCCATCGATAAAATGGGGGCCAATTATCCTTCCTCTCGTAATGCCGCACCATACATTAAGCCTCCAAGGTCGCTGATGTTCCACTTGTCGCAGCCATCGTGGATTTTCCGTTGCCCAATAGTGCAAAAAAATCTGTCATCATCCCGTAATTTCTCTTGTGCCCAGTGGCAGAGCTGTACACGATCGTTCAAAGTCGTCGGCATGCAATTCCTGGTGCATAGAAATATGATACAGGTGCAATCTATGTTGATGTAGCATTCTCAACACTGACGTTTTTAAGATTCCCGATTCTCACGCAATTTGTCTGCTACTGATGTGCGGATTAGCCGCGACAGCAGCTAGAACACCTCCTTGGGCATCATCATTTGTTGCAGGTCGTGGCTGACGTTTCACATGTGGGTGAACACTTCCTGTTTCCTTAAATAACGTAACTATCCGGCGAACGGTCCGGACACTTGGATGATGTCGTCCAGGATACCGAGCAGCATACATAGCACACGCCCGTTGGGCATTTTGATCACAATAGCCGTATATCAACACGATATCGACCTTTCCAGCAGTTGGTAAACGGTCCTTTTTAACACGGGTAAATGTATCACGAAAAAATACTGTCGGCACTAGCGGAATGTTACGTGAATCTACGTACTTCTACATTTGTGACTATTACAGCCCCATCTATCACAAAGCGAAAAAAGTCCAACTAAAACATTCATATTTCTTTACGCACTACACGAATATGTAATAAAAATGGGGGTTCCCGTTTAAGGGGGGTAGGACGTCAAACGGGCCGACTTGGAGCAGGAGAGGCACCACAGGAGATTTTAGTTTCCAGTGCCAATACTTTTACAAATAAATCCATAAAACTTTGTCAGTATGACCAAGAAGGATTCAGGATTCACACTCATAGCAGCGGAACTTCAAAAACATAACAAAATAATTTGTTTTTCCATGTGAAATTTCATCATTTTTTCACTTACTATTGGCTGCATTTGTTGTTATAGGTACATTTTTCTTCACACGTAAGAGAGACTGTTCGATGAATTCTTGCACAGCATACAAAACCATACTTACAGGTGTCTGAAACTCTAGAATCTATTTAATTTATGATAAAATAAATGAGCTGTTACGTTCTATGCTTTATGTTCAGAAAAAAATCAAATTTTGTAGTTAATTATCTCCATTATTACCATGGTTTTTAATAGATTTGGAAAATTCTAGAGTTTCATACATCTGCAAGTATGGTTTGTATGCTGTGCAAAATTCATCAAAGAATCTCTCTTACTTGTGAAGAAAAATGTACCTATAGCAACCAATGCAGCCAATAGTAAGTGAAAAAATGATGAAATTTCGCATGTAAAACAAAAATTATTTTGTAATGTTTTTTAACTTCCACTGGTGTGAGTGTGAATCCTGAATCCTTCCTGGTCATGCTGACAAAGTTTTATGAATTTACTTGTAAAAGAATAGACAGTAGAACATAAAATGTCCTGTGGTGCCTCTCCTGCTCCAAGCCGGCCCGTTTGATGTCCTACCACCCTTAAAGAAACGCACTTGATAGTCGTTTGAAATATGGCAACGCCATCTAGCGGGACAACCATAGCGCCATCTGGTTTCCCCCTTCAAGCTAGACAAGTTTCGTTCTTTGTAGTTTCTTCGTTTGACGCTTATTTCGTGAGATATTTGGCCCGGTCACGGTCAGTGGACCACCCTTACACAGGGTGTTACAAAAAGGTACGGCCAAACTTTCAGGAAACATTCCTCACACACAAATAAAGAAAAGGTGTTATGTGGACATGTGTCCGGAAGCGCTTAATTTTCATGTTAGAGCTCATTTCAGTTTCGTCAGTACGTACTCTACTTCCTCGATTCACCGCCAGTTGGCCCAATTGAAGGGCGGTAATGTTGATTTCGGTGCTTGTGTTGATATGCGACTCATTGCCCTACAGTACTAGCATCAAGCACATCAGTACGTAGCATCAACAGGTTATGTTCATCACGAACGTGGATTTGCAGTCAGTGCAATGTTTACAAATGCGGAGTTGGCAGATGCCCATTTGATGTATGGATTAGCACGGGTTAATAGCCGTGGCACAGTACGTTTGTATCGAGACAGATTTCCAGAACGAAGGTGTCCCGACAGGAAGACGTTCGAAGCAATTGATCGGCGTCTTAGGGAGCACAGAACATTCCAGCCTATGACTCGTGACTGGGGAAGACCTAGAACGACGAGGACTCCTGCAATGGACGAGGCAATTCTTCGTGCAGTTGACGGTAACCCTAATGTCAACGTCAGAGAAGTTGCTGCTGTACAAGGTAACGTTGACCACGTCACTGTATGGAGAGTGCTACGGGAGAACCAGTTGTTTCCGTATCCTGTCCAGCGTGTGCAGGCACTATCAGCAGCTGATTGGCCTCCACGGGTACACTTCTGCGAATTCAACAATGTGTCAATCCTCATTTCAGTTCATATGTTCTCTTTACGGATGGGGCTTCATTCCAACGTGATCATATTGTAAATTTTCACAATCAACATGTGTGGGCTGACGAGAATCCGCACGCAATTGTGCAATTACTACATCAACACAGATTTTCTGTGAACGTTTGCTCAGGCATTGTTGGTGATGTCTTGGTTGGGCCCCATGTTCTTCCACCTACGCTTAATGGAGCACGTTATCATGATTTCATACGTGATACTCTACCTGTGCTGCTAGAACATGTGCCTTTACAAGTCCGACAAAACGTGTGGTTCATGCACGATGGAGCTCCTGCACATTTCAGTGGAAGTGTTCGTACGCTTCTCAACAACAGATTCGGTGATGATGGATAGGTGGAGGCGAACCAATTCCATGTTCTCCACGCTCTCCTGACCTAAACCCTCTTTCATTTATGGGGCCATTAGAAAGCCCTTGTCTACGCAACCACACTACCAAATGTGTTGTGGACGGCTGTGATACAATACGCCATTCTCCAGGGCTGCATCATCGCATCAGGGATTCCATCCAACGGAGGATGGATGCATGTATCCTCGCTAACGGAGGACATTTTGAACATTTCCTGTAACAAAGTGTTTGAAGTCACTCTGGTGCGTTCTGTTGCTGTGTGTTTCCATTCCATGATTAATGTGATTTGAAGAGAAGTAATAAAATGAGCTCTAACATGGAAAGTAAGCGTTTCCGGACACATGTCCACATAACACATTTTCTTTCTTTGTGTGTGAGGAATGTTTCCTGAAAGTTTGGCCGTACCTTTTTGTAACACCCTGTAATATGTAGCTGATGAAACATTGAAAATGTCGGCATTGTTTACTTAGGTAGTTGCGCGGTGTAGGCCATAGATCGTGCAGCACGGTTGCGTAGCCCCTTGTGTGTGTTGTTGACACGTGCGCGTTTTCAGAGAGTGGATTTCGGGCAGAGGGGCGCCCGGCAACCTGTTGCCGCACTGCTGTGACGTCACCGCGGTAAACCGACTGCCAGCGAGGCGAGGAGCTCAGCCGTGACATTGGCGTGGGCAGAACACCTGTTGCTGGCGGGGTGACCCCTTTCCCCCTGTCACCGCCGCGCGCCAGTGCGTCGCCAGCTCAGCTGTACTGGCGCCACAGGTGTGACGCTGGCCGCGGATGGTAGGTAATCTCTGGACGCTGACTTGGCTGCAACAACGTCTCTGTCCATCGCTACCCGAGCGCCGT
Source organism: Schistocerca gregaria (assembly GCF_023897955.1). Taxonomy (NCBI): domain Eukaryota; kingdom Metazoa; phylum Arthropoda; class Insecta; order Orthoptera; family Acrididae; genus Schistocerca; species Schistocerca gregaria. The sequence continues at coordinate 189,548,447 of NC_064928.1, read as the reverse complement.
TGCCAGCGGACCAGTGAGGCAGTGTGCGTCGCACTGGACATTCTGCTGACGGGCGTGTAGAAGTGTGTTTGTGTACAGAAGTGTGTTTACATGTACGTCTTCAGTGTGTGTATCAACCTTGTGCGAAACTGATGCGCTTGTCGCTGCCAGCAGTCTTGAAGTATCTGTGCGGTGTGCATGACTTGTTTCTAGCTGTCAGGTGCCACATTATATCTTGCTGCCTTCCGTCGGAAACACCCTACAGCATGGGAGGCAACTGAGATATCCAATAACGTCAAGTCGTCGGTTCTTGAAAGACATAAATATCTTATAGCGCGGAGAAGAATCTGCAATTGTAAACAGAAAATACCACTGCACGTTGTAACCATCTTCATTGTATAGTACGGTGATATACAGCACTTTTTATGACTGAAAGTTTTCTTGTTTCATCAAAATCTCCAGTGAATCACTAGTGGCTTAAGCTATTATCAGAAATCTCCAGTGACATACATTCGAATTATTAGTGAATGGGAAAAGAGTGTTTAGCAGAGGCATTAAAAGAAATTGGCCAGCTATTTCTTTGAATCATATTTGGCAGGAATCTGTTTGCCGCAGACATACAGATTATCTGCACCCTTTTACAAGCCATTCGAAATTGTAGAGAAAAGAGAGGATGTGTGCTATGAATATTAGTACATAACGTGAAGCGCCATGGGTACCAACCCCAGGTGGTTGAGTGAACATGGAGGAATCACTGAGAGACCGTGATCGACAACCGAGGATCCTGTTGGACAATGTGATAATGACCCCACCACACTCGGCAGTGAAGCCAGGGTCTTCAGCCAACACCATGGAACCACGAACTGTGGCAGCCACTGATGCTGAGTCTGACGTCAGATGCTGCTGCTGCATCCCATACCAGCGGGTCTCACCGACTAAGGCTTTAGCTGCAATCACGGATGTGGAGTCCACTGAGAGGACTTGTGATGAGCAGAGTGAACAGGAGAAAATGTTGCTCAGTGCTGCGAGAGAGGACAAGGAGCCCCTGGTTGCTTCTGATTTCACAGGAGACCCATCGTCAAAGCACGAAGCTCCAGGAAATTCTTCATATAGTTCACAGGTTTCTGGTGTACTGGACTGTGAGGAGGAGCTTCAGGGAGGTCAGATGGACAGTGCTGAGGCAAGTGACAAGGAGAAGAAACACAGTGACGATCCACCGTCACCCCCGAGGATCACCCTCGCCATTCCAGAAGATACCGAAGACCTCGACGAGGGTGACACGGAGAGTTTTGAAGAGTCACTACCCCGCCACCAGCAGCTGAGGAAACAGCTGCTCAAGCACAGGATGGCGTCAGCTGATGACAGTTCCAGCTCCAGTGACAAGGAGGAAGCCTCGTCCAGGAGCAAAGATGGGAACGAAGTGGAAGGCAGTGACGACTCCCCAGTGGCCTCCGTCAGGGACCCTCCTGTCTTCGGTGTGGAGCAGCTGAATCGCTACAAACTGGCCAAGACTGCACAGCTCAAGAAGGGTGATAGTTCAGAATCTGGGGAGGAAACAGCGACTCAGGTCGAGCAGCGATCGCAGCGGCCTATAGGAATCCCGAGGTACCAGTCGGCCAGTGACGACACCCCTGACAGTGGGGCCAGGTCTCCTTCTGTGGACAGTGAAGTGGTGAAGGCACGGCCAGTCAAGCACAGTGTGGACGGCGAATCCACTTCAACGGTCGCTAGCGCTGACAGCGGTCACCATCGACTTCATCCAGAACGGCGGCACGGCCACCGCCACCAGAACAGCCAGGCACCACGCATGGGCCTCCGACCACTCCGTGAGCTGCGCCTACCCCGCCCACCCCCGGAACCTGAGGACGACGATGTGTTCCCCACCTGTGGACGCTCCAAACCGTCGCCCCCTCCACCGACTGTAGAGCCGCCACCCCCAGATGATCCGCCTCCACCCTGGGAGACAGAGGAGCAGAACACAGTCTATATCGGGGGTGGGCTGCCCGGTTACACCATGTACCAGCAGTCTCTGCTGGGTGTGCCCTGCCCACACGACTACGGTGAAGCCTCCAGTGACGACCTCAGCTCGGAGTGGGATTCAGACACGCCGCTGACGGATTCGACTGCTGCCGATGCCCAGGGAACAAAGGTAAGTCACTATCTTCATCCCTCACAAATCTGAGTCCACTGTTACCTCCATATTCCACAAGAAACCTTTGGTGTGTGATGGAGAACTGTGCTGTTGTCACTTCTCCCATCTCCAATTCCACTCATGAGTGGTGCACAGGAAGAATGGTAAGTCTCTGTATCAGGTCGAATATGAAATTTCAAGACTTTATAACTCACATAAACATTACTCGACCCGAAATTGCTTATTGATACTGAAGTGTAACACTGATTATGTGTCCTCGTTTGTAAATTGGTAGTCACTGCAATGCAAAGGTTAAGGGTTTAAGACCCTTTACCATTACGGACTTTTCGTTGGTAGAGGAATAGAAATGGGCCCTACTCAGACTCATGAGGTCGAGTGAGGAGCTGTTTGAGTGGAGTGGTAGCTCCAAGCACCTAGAAGCCGACAATCGCTGACAGAGGAGTGTTCAGACCCTATTCTCCTCCAGACCGCATCCAAATGATGCTACGTGATACAGGGTGACAGGGGCACTGATCAGAATCATAGAGTCCTATAAACATGGTTGCGGTGTGGTAGTTTTTTAGTATAGCACATGTATCTTTGACAAAATGTGTGTACATATTGCTCAAAATTCATTGGTCTCAAATATAATATATGTGGCTCATAAAGATTTGCCTCTTACTGGTACCAGGTATATGAGGAGTACACTGAAAAATTATATGCTGCATAATAATCTATAGTATCTGAGCAAAAGTATTCAGACATATATTATCTCTCTCTCTCTCTCTCTCTCTCTCTCTCTCTCTCTCTCTCTCCGACTAAACAGGCCTTGTAAGGCCTAAAGATATGGAACAACAGCTTGTCACCCTCTGCTGATAGGTGTCACTGAATGAAGATGTGGAGGGGCATATGATCAGCACACTGCTCTCTCAGCCGTTGTTGGCTTTCATGACTGGAGACGCTACTTCCAGTTAAGTAGCTCTTCAGTTGGACTCACAAGGGTTGAGTGTACCCTACTTGCCAACAGCACTCAGTGGACACAGACAGTGACACATCCAAGCACTTCATGGTGATGGAGTATCAGTGCTACTATTCGCTGATAACATTCCTATGCTGAGTTAAAGTGAAGAAGAATTACATGATCTGCAGAATGGAATGGACTGTCTAATGAGTACAGAATATAGATTGAGAGTAAATCGAAGAAAGACGAAAGTAATGAGAAGTAGCAGAAATGAGAATAGAGAGAAGTAGATGAGGTTAAGGAATTCAGCTATCTAGACAATGAAATAACCAATGACCGACAGAGCAAGGAGGACATCAAAAGCAGACTAGCACTGGAAAAAAGGACATTCTTGGCAGAGAGAAGTCTACTAGTATCAAACATAGGGATAATGTAAGGAAGAAATTTCTGAGAATCTCCTTTTGGAGCACAGAACTGTATGGTAGTGAAACATGGACTGTGGAAAACCAGAAAGAAGAGAATCAAAGCATCTGAGATGTGGTGCTACAGACAAATGTTGAAAATTATGTGGACTGATATGGTAAGGAATGAGGAGGTTGTGCGCAGAATCGGAGAGGAAAGAAATATGCGGAAAACACTTAGGAGGACAGGAGGACAGGACATCTGTTAAAACATCAGGGAATGACTTCCACGTTACTAGAGAAAACTATAGAGGGTAAAAGCTGCAGAGGAAGACAGGGATTTGAATACATCCAGCAAGTGCTTCTCTGAGATGAGGGGGTTGCCACAGCAGAGAAATTCGTGGAAGGCCACATCAAACCAGTCACAAGACTGACGACCAAAAGAAAAAAAGAATTGCCTTGTCACATTACAACATTATGCCTGGACTTCTGTAAGGAATTTGTGTTAGTATTTTGCGTCCATGGCTTATTAAACTAATAGTTCGGTGAAACTTCCTGGCAGATTAAAACTGTGTGCCCAACCGAGACTCGAACTCGGGACCTTTGCCTTTTGCGGGCAAGTGCTCTACCATCTGAGCTACCGAAGCACGACTCACGCCCGGTACTCACAGCTTTACTTCTGCCAGTATCCGTCTCCTACCTTCCAAACTTTACAGAAGCTCTCCTGCGAAACTTGCAGAACTAGCACTCCTGAAAGAAAGGATATTGCGGAGACACGGCATAGCCACAGCCTGGGGGATGTTTCCAGAATGAGATTTTCACTCTGCAGCGGAGTGTGCGCTGATATGAAACTTCCTGGCAGATTAAAACTGTGTGCCCGACCGAGTAAAGCTGTGAGTACCGGGCGTGAGTCGTGCTTCGGTAGCTCAGTTGGTAGAGCACTTGCCCGCGAAAGGCAAAGGTCCCGAGTTCGAGTCTCGGCCGGGCACACAGTTTTAATCTGCCAGGAAGTTTCATATCAGCGCACACTCCGCTGCAGAGTGAAAATCTCATTCTGGTAATAGTTCGGTAATTTTCAATGGCGGTCGTATCGCGTGCATAAAGTATAAAAGGCGAGAGCGTTCTCAGAGCTGTCATTTGTAATCAGGTGATTGATGTGAAAAGGTTTCAGACGTGATGATGGGCACACGATGGGAATTAACAGACTTCGAAGGAGGAAAGGTAGTTGGACTTACACGCACGGGTTACTCCATTTCAGAATAAGTTTGACAATTCAATAGTCTGAAATCCATAGGTCAAGGCACTACATCTCACCACGAACAATGAAGTGACCGACGGCCTTCACGTAACGGCCGAGAGAAGCGGCGTTTTCGTAGAGTTGTCACTGCTAACAGACAAGCAACACTGCAGAAATCAACGTGGGACGCACGATGGGACTAAGGAGAAAATTGGCGTTAATGGGCTATGGCGGCAGACAGCCTACTCGAGTACCTTTCCTAACAGCACGGTTTAGCCTGCACATGCCCTGGGCTCGCGACCACATCAGTTGGAGCCTACAAAAATGGCAAACCGTGGAGTTGTTCAGATGAGTCCCAATTCAAATTGGTGAGAGCTGGTGGTAGGGTTCGAGTACGGTGCAGACTACACGAACCCATATACGCAAGTTGTCAACAATGCACTGTGCAAGCTCATGGTGGCTCAGTGATTGTGTGGATTGTGGTTACTGAAAATGGTTACCTTCTGGTTGTTGTTGTGGTCTTCAGTCCTGAGACTGGTTTGATGCAGCTCTCCATGGCTACTCTATCCTGTGCAAGCTTCTTAATCTCCCAGTACCTACTGCAGCCTACATCCTTCTGAATCTGCTTAGTGTATTCATCTCTAGGTCTCCCTCTACGATTTTTACCCTCCACGCTGCCCTCCAATACTAGATTGGTGATCCCTTGATGCCTCCGAACATGTCCTACCAACCGATCCCTTCTTCTGGTCAAGTTATGCCACATTCTTCTCTTCTCCCCAATACGATTCAATACTTCCTCATTAGTTATGTGATCTACCCATCTAATCTTCAGCATTCTTCTGTAGCACCACATTTCTAAAGCTTCCATTCTCTTCTTCTCCAAACTATTTATCGTCCATGTTTCGCTTGCATCTTCTGGTACTTGGGGACAATTTGGAGCCATTCACTGACATTCCCAAAATGGTTCAAATGGCTCTGAGCACTATGAGACTTAACATCTGAGGTCACCAGTCCCCTAGAACATAGAACTACTTAAACGTAACTAACCTAAGGACATCACAGACGTCCATGCCCGAGGCAGGATTCGAACCTGCGACCGTAGCAGCCGTGTGGTTCCCGACTGAAGCGCCTAGAACCGCTCGGCCACAGCGGCCGGAGGACAGTCAGAAACAACGACGAAATTTTCATAGATGACAATGCCACATGTCACCGGGGCACAGCTGTTCGCGATTTGTTTAAAGAACATTCTAGACAAATGGTTCAAATGGACCTGAGCACTGTGCGACTTAACTTCTGAGAGGTCATCAGTCCCCCTAGAACTTAGAACTACTTAAACCTAACGAACCTACGGACATCACACACATCCACGCCCGTGGCGGGATTCGAACCTGCGACCGTAGCTGTCGCGTGGTTCCAGACTGTAGCGCCTAGAGCCGCTCTGCCACTCCGGCCGGCCATTGTGGACAATGGGAGCGAATTATCTGACCACCCAGATCGCCTGACATGAATCCCGTCGAACATTTATGGGACATAATCGAGGCGTCAGATCGTGCACAACATCCTGCACCGGCAACCCTTTCCTAAGTATAGATGGCTGCAGGGTGCATGACTCAGTATTTCTGCAGGGGACTAGCAACGACTTGTTGAGTCCATGGCGCGTCCACCTGCTGTGCTACGCCGGGCGAAAGGAGATCCGCCGCTGTGTTAGGAGGTATCCCGCGACTTTTGTCGCCTGAGTGTAGTGCGCCGAAGTGTTCTGGCACACTACGAGGGACACGCCACAGCGCAGATCCAGTGGCAGCGGTGACGGCGTCCGAAGTAAGGAGGCGACGTCCGTAATGATAGCAGTCCCAGTGGCCGTGGACCCTGGTTTAGCGTTTAGCGCGACCTACTTGCTAACTGGCGGCGCAAGCTCAAGTCCTGGGCCCTCGGCCCTGGGGCATCACGTGCCACAGCCCAGTTCCTCTCGACAGAGCGAGCAGCTGTAGCTAGAAAGAGAGACAGCGAGAGACTGCCCTCGCACTAGACGCGTTTCAAATAATGAGAGACTTCATCAGGGCTCTGTAGCGGGACATTTGCTAGTTTTCATATTCATCCCAGTATACATACACAGAAGAACCAAAGCAACTGGTACACCTACCTAATATAGTGTAGGACCCCTGAGAGCACGCAGAAGTACCGCAACACGACGTGGTATGGACTCGTCTAACGTCTGTGGAGAGAACTGACACCATGGATCCTGCAGGGTTCTCCATAATTCTGAAAGAGTACGAGGGCTGGAAATCTCTTCTGAACAGGACGTTGCAAGCCATCCCAGATGTGCTCATTAGCCGGCCGGAGTGGCAGTGCGGTTCTAGGCGCTTCACTCCGGAGCTGAGCGACCGCTACGGTCGCAGGTTCGAATCCTGCCTCGGGCATGGATGTGTGTGATGTCCTTAGGTTAGTTAGGTTTAAGTAGTTCTAAGTTCTAGGCGACTGATCACCTCAGAAGATAAGTCGCATAGTGCTCAGAGCTATTTGAACCATTTTTTTTTTTTTTGTGCTCATTAATGTTTACGTCTGGGAAGTTTGGTGGAAATCGGAACTGCTTAAACTTAGGACAGTGTTCCTGGACCCACTCTGTAGCAGTTCTGGACGTATGGGGTATCGCATTGTCCTGCTGGAGTTGACCAAGGCCATCAGAATACACAATAGACATGAATGGATGCAGGTGACCTGACAGGATGCTTACGTATGTCTTAACGGTCAGAGTCGTATCTAGACGGATCATGGGTCCGATATCACTCCAACTGCACACGCCCCCCCCCCCCCCTCCACCACCATCACAGAGCCTCCACCAGCTTGAAGAGTCCCCTGCTGACATCCAGGGTCCATGGATTCATGAGGTTGTCTGCATACCCATTACACGTCCATCCGCTCTATACAATTTAAAAGTGAATTCGACCTACCACACAACTACTCTCAACAGAATCTGTACCTGCCATGGCCGATGCCGGGATGCTCTCTTTAAGTGGAAGAAGCTGCCTGATCCAGCCTGTGACTGAGGGTGTTCCATACCAGACTGTTCACCACCCTGTCAGTGATTGCAGGATTCGAGCCCATCACGGCGCCAAAGAGGACTTCCTGCTAGCAACTCCAGATGCAGTGCGCTGCATTGAAGGACTGTATATTCAGTTGTGAAGACAAGCTTACGTTTCTTGTGTGTCAATATGTACATATGTATATGTAATTTAATTTCATGGTATGTCTGTACTACCCATAAGCTAAATAAATAATAAATTTGAAACAAGACTCGTCGCACCATATCGATGACGTTTCGTTGAATGGTTCGCACGCTGACACTTGTTGATGGCCCAGAATTGAAATCTGCAGCAAATTGCGGAAGGGTTGCACTTTTGTCACGCTGAACGATTCTCCCGTTCTCGCAGGACCTTTTTCCGGCCGCAGCGATGTCGGAGATTTGATGTTTCACCGGAATCCTGACATTCACGGCACACTAGTGAAATGATGATACGGGGAAATCCCTACTACAGCGCTATCTCGAAGACGCCGTGTGTCCCACCTCTCGTGCTCCGACTATAACACCACGTTCCAACTCACTTAATTATTGATGACCTATCACTGTAACAACAGTAGCAGATGTAGAAACCGCGCCAGAGACTTGTTGTCTCATATAGATGTTGCCGACCGTAGCGCCATATTCTGCCTGTTTGCATATCTCCGTCTTTGAATACGCGAGTTTCTTTGACGCTTCAGTGCAGTTTGTTGTCAGACTTGAGGTTTGACGTGAGGACAGAAGCACCCACAGAATATCCAGTTTGTTCTCTTGTGTGTGTCAGATACCACCAGGACTAAATAATAAGTGGCGGACTGGTATTTCATTGGTTAAAAAAAACGTTTGATGTATGGCACAATAGTTTAGGAGCAACTGAAACATTTACTTGCACATCTATAATCCGCAAGGCACTTTAACAAATACGAGTGTCGGTCCGGTACACAGTTTTAATCTGCCAGTAAATTTAATCATCCCAGCAGTTTAACAGCTTGTAGCGTATTACTATCTTTACGCCGTTTCTCATCGAGCCATATACGTTATCTCGCATTTCTCGTTGGTTCTCTCTCACAAATAATGATAAAAATTCAGAAATTCAGGGCAGCCACCAGCCCATGCCTTTCCTAACCATTTAGAAAAAAACGGAGCTAGAAAATTATTAGTTTAATTACTTTAGTAATTTAATTACAAGTATGCAAATTTCTTTAAGTAGCCAGATAAATAGCACTACACGTCGTGCATGAAGCAACTTGATTAATTCAGAATTGGATATCGGAGTAACTAGGTAAGATCAACACCACAGAATTTATCTTTCACCTAGATTATTTATTGTATCTAAGCATTTGGTAGCACATCCTAATTACACATAACTGTGTAGTAGGCCTTATTTGAGGCCTTATTTGAGTGCAACAGAATGTAACAGAGAACACTTTAGTTACAGCAAGAAGAAACACAGAAAACGGGGATGGGAGACAATGATACTATCATCTCCTTTTCATTCATACCATAAAAATATCTCAGTGAGATTCACATTACGATTATACGCATCCACTATTCTGGACAGAGGTATAACCAGTGCACGACGTTGTGCAATAATTATTCAACATACTAACTGCGTCTGCTGCTTGCAAACGGCCGAAGTAGAGCACATGGTGCATTCCGAATCAAACTGTTGTGCTGCTTTGTTGCTAAGTTGGTCGTCCTGTGCTCTCCTTCAGACGAGAAGCAACATCGTCTGTTTCCAGCAGACGATGACCAGCTCAGCGTTTCCCACAAAACAAAACCGAAACCCCACACTAAAACCCACATATAATATCAACAATATTCAATAGGCCTTATTTGAGTGCTCAGTCTTTCTGGAAGAGCCCGCCGGGGTGGCCGAGTGGTTCTAGGCGCTGCAGTCTGGAACCGCGCGACCGCTACGGTCGCAGGTTCGAATCCAACCTCGGGCATCGATGTGTGTGATGTCCTTAGGTTAGTTAGGTTTAAGTAGTTCCCTTTCAAATTCTGAAGGTGGCAGGGGTAAAATACAGGGAGCGAAAGGCTATTTACAATTTGTACAGAAACCAAATGGCAGTTATAAGAGTCGAGGGACATGAAAGGGAAGCAGTGGTTGGGAAGGGAGTGAGACAGCGTTGTAGTCTCTCCCCGATCTTATTCAATCTGTATATTGAGCAAGCAGTGAAGGAAAAAAAAGAAAAATTCGGAGTAGGTATTAAAATCCATGGAGAAGAAATAAAAATGTTGAGGTTCGCTGATGACATCGTAATTCTGTCAGAGACAGCAAATGACGTGGAAGAACAGTTGAACGGAGTGGGTAGTGTCTTGAAAGGAGGATATAAGATGAACATCAACAAAAGCAAAACGAGGATAATGGAATGTAGTCGAATTAAGTCGGGTAATGCTGAGGGAATTAGATTAGGAAATGAGACACTTAAAGTAGTAAAGGAGTTTTGCTATTTGGGGAGCAAAATAACTGATGATGGCCGAATTAGAGAGGATATAAAATGTAGACTGTTGATAGCAAGGAAAGCGTTTCTGAAGAAGAGAAAATTGTTAACATCGAGTATAGATTTAAGTGCCAGGAAGTCATTTCTGAAAGTATTTGTATGGAGTGTAGCCATGTATGGAAGTGAAACATGGACGATAAATAGTTTGGACAAGAAGAGAATAGAAGCTTTCGAAATGTGGTGCTACAGAAGAATGCTGAAGATTATATGGGTAGATCACATAACTAATGAGGAAGTATTGAATAGGATTGGGGAGAAAAGAAGTTTGTGGCACAACTTGACCAGAAGAAGGGATCGGTTGGTAGGACATGTTCTGAGGCGTCAAAGGATCACCAATTTAGTACTGGAGGGCAGCGTCGAGGGTAAAAATCGTCGTGGGAGACCAAGAGATGACTACACTAAGCAGATTCAGAAGGATGTAGGTTGCAGTAGGTACTGGGAGATGAAGAAGCTTGCATTAGATAGAGTAGCATGGAGAGCTGCACCAAACCAGTCTCTGGACTGAAGACCACAACAACAAACATCGAAAATAGTGCTGAGCTCAAACTTTTTTAAACATGCACATTAGAAAAGATAAATATTCCCCTCTTCAAACTGAAAGGAGAAACTTTATAAGACAAAAAAAAATTTATTTGATCAAACAAGTATCAATCTTTCGCCTCTTTTTCTGTTCCCCACCCCCTCCTCCAACGTGTACAATCGCAAGATATTTCATTAACATTCAGTGCTCCTCACCCCATAGTCAACCGATATACCTAAAGAAGAGCACCAATATGTTCACAGTTTCTTGTACAAGCAACCCGGTACAAACGTAACTTCCTCAGATTTCCAAATAAGGTAAAGAAGGACGAATTCTGTTGCAGCTGGACCATGAAGTTGTTTTTTTGTATGTCAATCCTTAAAACACGTGGAAATTTAATTTCAGAAGTACACTATTTGTTAAGAAGTGTAATGAATCGCACAATTAATTGATTGCAGAAATCTCTCAGAACAGTGTCTGCTGGTCAACTACCGCCAATAGTTTCACATTTTCCTGTGTCAGAGAGGGAGACACCACCATTATGAGTATGCCTGCAACAGACCCGGCGTTCGCCGAGCCTAGCTGACGTGACGTCACGAACAAGCGCCGAGGCCTTCCTCCGAGTCGGTGTTGGTGATACTGGCGGCCGGGCAGGGTCCCAGGCCGGCGCGTCGCTTCCAAACAGGGCGGAACGCCGCTTGCGGATGCGTCGTGACGTCAGCAGCCGGCGGGAACCGAGCGTGGCAGGAAGGCGCGCTAACTGGCTGGCTGTCGGCCGTCCCGTGTCGCACGCCTCACACGCCTGTCTGCCGGACCGGCAGTGCTAAACATGTCTATTATCTCCGCAGCGGGGCCGACGCCCCGCCACGCACGCAGCTGCTAAACACACGCCAGCGCAGTGGCTGTACCCGATACCGTCAAATGGGGTGATGTTGTTGTTGTGGTCTTCAGTCCTGAGACTGGTTTGATGCAGCTCTCCATGCTACCCTATCCTGTGCAAGCTTCCTCATCTCCAAGTACTTACTGCATCCTACATCCTTCTGAATGTGCTTAGTGTATTCAACTCTTGGTCTCCCTCTACGATTTTTACCCTCCACGCTGCCCTCCAATGCTAAATGTGTGCTTCCTTGACGCCTCAGAACATGTCCTACCAACCGGTCCCTTCTTCTTGTCAAGTTGTGCCACAAACTCCTCTTCCCCCCAATTCTAATCAATACTTCCTCATTAGTTACGTGATCTACCCACCTAATCTTCAGCACTCTTCTGTAGCACCAGATTTCGAAAGCTTCTGTTCTCTTCCTGTCCAAACTATTTATGGTCCATGTTTCACTTCCATACATGGCTACTCTCCATACAAATACTTTCAGATACGACTTCCTGACATATAAATCTATACTCGATGTTAACAAATTTCTCTTCTTCAGAAACGATTTCCTTGCCATTGCCAGTCTACATTTAATATCCTCTCTACCATGAACATCGGCAGTTATTTTGCTCCCCAAATAGCAAATCTCATTTACTACTTTAAGTGTCTCATTTCCTAATCTAATTCCCTCAACATCACCCGAGTTAACTCGACTACATTCCATTATCCTCGTTTTGCTTTTGTTGATGTTCATCTTATATCCTCCTTTCAAGACACTGTCCTTTCCTTCCAACTGCTCTTCCAGGTCCTTTGCTGTCTCTGACAGAATTACAATGTCATCGGCGAACCTCAACATTTTTAGTTCTTCTCCTTGGACTTTAATGCCTACTCCGAATTTTTCTTTTGTTTCCTTTACTGCTTGCTCAATATACAGATTGAATAACATCGGGGACAGGCTACAACCCAGTCTCACTCCCTTTCCAACCGCTGCTTCCCTTTCATGCTACAGGTATCAGAACGATTTTCGCTTGTAAATTTTCGTCGGCCGCGGTGGCCGAGCGTTTCTAGGCGCTACAGTCCGGAACCGCGCTGTTGTTACGGTCGCAGGTTCGAATCCTGCCTCGGGCATGGATGTGTGTGGTGTCCTTAGGTTAGTTAGGTTTAAGTAGTTCTAAGTTCTAGTGGACTGATGACCTCAGAAGTTAAGTCCCACAGTGCTTAGAGCCATTTGACTTGTAAATTTCGACTCGTTCGTTTCCAGGAGAGCGTCCCTTATCTCAGACTGATACCCTTCTGCATCGTCTCTGAAAGTTTGCAACATCAAGGAATCGCCCTTTAAATGCCACTTCAATATTCTCGCAAAAATTGGTCTCCCTGCAACAATGCAGGTAACAGTAAATAAAATGGTCTCGGACTTGCAGCCGCGTCAACGGGCTGCAGTGCTACGAGCTCTCGACCAGTAACTACTCCCTGGGAATTGTCAAGTGCAGTGACTGCTGGCGGGCTGTTAGACCGCCTTTATGTAGTCTAGATGCCGGCTATGACGTCAATGGCGCCTCCGGTATCGTCATATACGGACATGTGTTGCCTGTGCGTTGGAAGGAAAGTCTGTTCTTTTGTTCCGTGTTGGGAGACAAAAGCCGGCTGCTAAGGCGCATGTTCCACAGTACAGATGCTCTACTACATAGAATTCTCTCTCTCTGTGTGTGTGTGTGTGTGTTTGTGTGTGTTTGTGTGTTTGCTTTATTGTACAGGCTGTCCATAAAGGCCCTTTACAATTTCAAAATTTTATTACAACGGCAGCTGCTGAAATATTTTAACAACATTTCTTTTATTGTAATCATTGTTTATAGAAGATTTTTTGACAGTATTTAATAGACCTCTGTGTGGGCGCCTTTAGTTGCACGAAGCACATCAAGACGGTACCCGATTTCTTGCCGTGTTCGCTGTAGCATAGCGTCATCATTGGTGGCAATGGCATTACGAATCCTTTGCTTCAAGTCAGCAATGTCCCTATCTTTGTTTAATACACAATTTCTTTTATATACGCCCATAAAAAAGTGCAAGGGAGTGATATCTGGCGAACGCGGTGGTCCATCCCTCCCAATTAACGCCTCCCTGGAAATGTCTCATTGAGGAACCGACGAACATGCAGTCCCAAATGTGGTGGTGTACCATCTTGCAGTAAAATGACAGTTGGTTGTAAGTCAATCAATTGCGATGCTACGTATTCGATCAGAAGGTCGAGGCAAACATATGCAGTAACTGTTGACTCGTTGAAGAAAAATGGACCAATTATTCCGTTGCACATGATTCCACAACTCACATCCACTTTTTGACTATCCCGGTGAAACTCCCTAGACACATGCGGGGTGTTCAGATCCCCAGATTCTCACACTGTGTCTGTTTAATGTCCCAGAAACATGAGAAGTTGCCTCGTCACTGAAACAAATTCGCTTGAGGAATGTTTCGTCCTCGTAAAGGCGTTAGGTGGATCTCTTCCATACTTCGTTGTGAAGTTTCGTTGAGCATGAACATCCAATTTTGTCTCAATAAATGAGGAAACACATTGTGTCTTCTCTTGATGAGTTGCCACTGTATAGAGGTTCAGTTCCTTCCATCAACAGAGTATCTGAAACACAAAATTTTAGTACATATAACAACTTTAGTAAACAGTAATTACAATCAAAGAAATTTTGTTAGAATATTTCAACAAGTGCCATTGTAATAAAATTTTGAAGTTGTAAAGGGACTTTACGGACACCCTGCATAACATGTTTCTACAGATAAGGCGCAGCACTTTGAGGTGAAATTTTAACGGCACTAGTAAACTTCAATTCTCCGAAAGAACTGGCAGGAGCAAGATATTGTAGCGTAAACCTTTTTTTTGTATCATAATACACTAGAATCTCGCCAAACTGTCGTTACGGGACCAGAAGTAACTCACGAAAGGTCGGATTATCAGAGGAACAAAAAATGGCTCTAAGCATTATGTGACTTAACATCTGATGTCATCAGTCCCCTAGACTTAGAACTAATTAAACCTAAATAACTTAAGGACATCACACACAACCACGCCTGAGGCAGGATTCGAATCTGCGACGGTAGCAGCAGCACGGTTCCAGACCGAAGCGTCTAGAACCGCTCGGCCACAGCTGGAAGGCTTCTTTGGGAAATGACAGTCCATTCTTCACGGAGTGCTGCACTGAGGAGAGGTATCGTTGTAGGTCGGTGAATCCTGGCACGGAGTCGACTCTGTGCAGGCCATCCTATTACAGTGAGGTTGTCGTGTAACCACTCCGCCACAGGCCGTGCATTATGAACAGGTGCTCGATCGACTTGTAAGATGCCACCGCCATCTCCGAATTGCTCTTCAACAGTGCGAAGCAGGTAGGTGCTTAAAGCATTAATGTAGGCCTGGTACTGTGAGAGTGCTACGCAAAACAACAAGAGGTTCAAGCCCCCTGCATGAAAGACTCTTTTACTGTTGGCACTACACACGTTGGCAGATGACGTTCACCGGGCATTAGCCATACCCACACCCTGCCATAGGATGGCCACATTCTGCACCGTGATTCGTCACTCCACACTTCGTTTTTCCACTGTTCAGTCGTCCAATGTTTACGCTCCTTACACCAAGCGAGGCGTCGTTTGGCATTTACCGGCGTTATGTGTGGCTTACGAGCAGCCGCTCGACCATGAAATCCAAATTTTCTCACCTCCACCTAACTGTCATACTTCTTGCAGTGGATCCCGGTGCAGTTTGGAATTACTGTGTGATGGTCTGGATAGATGTCTGCCTGTTACACATTACGACCCTCTTCAACCGTCGCCTGTCCTTATCAGTCAACAGACGGGGCCGGCCTGTACGCTTTTGTGCTGTACGTGTCCCTTCACGTTTCCACTTTACTGTCACATCGGAAACAGTGGACCTAGCGGTGTTTAGGAGTGTGGAAATCTCGCGTACGGACATATGACGGAGATTGCACCCAATCACCTGACCACGTTCGAAGTTCGTGAGTTCCGCGGAGCGCCCCATTCTGCTCTTGGTTCAAATGGCTCTGAGCACCATGGGACTTAACATCTGAGGTCATCAGTCCCCTAGAACTTGGAACTACTTATACCTAACTAACCTAAGGACATCACAAACATCCATGCTCGAGATAGGATTCGAACCTGCGACCGTAGCAGTCGCACAGTTCCAGACTGAAGCGCCTAGAACCGCTCGGCCCCACCGGCCGGCCATTCTGCTCTCTCACGATGTCTAATGACTACTGAGGTCGCTGATATGGAGTACGTGGCAGTAGGTGGCAGCCCAATGCACCTAATCTGAAAAACTTTTATTTTGGGGGGTGTCCGGATATTTTGGATCACATAGTGTACGATGACCAAAACTGGACTATTTCTAATATTGTTTCGAAAACCTATTACGCACAACAGAAGGAAGAGGTAACGTACCACGAATCCCTGTGATGCTAGAAACGTCCACTGCTTATCATGAGGAAACATAACTGCCGGGCTGTTGAACTCTTTACGGACGCACACAGCCGCACCCTCCATAGCTGAGACATCGCCGTCAGGAAGTGAGAACGCCGTAACGCCAGTCCTAATGGAACGAATGACGCCAACCGGTGCTCCACGTTCGGCAACAATGACGCACATCTACTGACGTCACACTGGCGGCCCGCGGGCTGTATCGAGGAGCGTGTGTGCGGTGGCGGATGCAGGGGCCGTGGCTTCGTCCTCATCCTGTCACCGTGTTTGGCCATCCCTGTCCGTCTGTCGTTACTCGCGTCGAAACCGAAAACTCGCGAACAGGGCGTCGGCAAACTGCCTGCTAAAGGGTTCAAAATGGTTCAAATGGCTCTGAGCACTATGGGACTTAACATCTGTGGTCATCAGTCCCCTAAAACTTAGAACTACTTAAACCTAACTAACCTAAGGACATCACACACATCCATGCCCGAGGCAGGATTCGACCCTGCGACCGTAGCAGTCGCGCGGTTCCGGACTGCGCGCCTAGAACCGCGAGACCACCGCGGCCGGCAAATTCGTGAGTACATCACCCCCATTTGACACACGCCAGCCCTTCAACCGGACGTCCTGTGGTCAACCGGTCGCTGAATGGGAGGGACGTGCAGCGAGCGGACGACATGTGAGGCAGACCGCCGCTCCGTTCGGGGCACCGCTGACGCACATCCACTGACGGCCCGTTCCTTCTCCGGAGGGCGTTTTGTCGCCGGCGTCTTTGGACCGGAAGACCGGTGTGACGCAGCTCTCCACGCCAATCTATCCTGTGCGAGCCTATTCCTCTCCAAAATCCTGCAACCTATATCCATTCAAATCTGACTTCTACACTACTGGCCATTAAAATTGCTACACCACGAAGATGACGTGCTACAGACGCGGAATTTAACCGACAGGAAGAAAGATGCTGTGATATGCAAATGATTAGCTTTTCAGAGCATTCGCACAAGATTGGAGCCGGTGGCGACACCTGCAACGTGCTGACATGAGGAGAGTTTCCAAATGATTTCTCATACACAAACAGCAGTTGACCGGCGTTGCCTGTGAAACGTTCTTGTGATGCCTCGTGTAAAGAGGAGAAATGAGTACCATCACGTTTCCGACTTTGATGAAGGTCGGATTGTAGCCTATCGCGACTGCTGTTTATCGTATCGCGACATAGCTGCTCGCGTAGTTCGAGATCCAATGACTGTTAGCAGAATATGGAATCGGTGGGTTCAGGAGGGTAATACGGAACGCCGTGCTGGATCCCAACGGCCTCGTGTCACTAGCATTGATGACAGGCATCTTATCCGCATGGCTGTAACGGATCGTGCAGCCACGTCTCGATCCCTCAGTCAACACATGGGGAAGTTTGTAAGACAGCAACTATCTGCACGAACACTTCGACGAAATTGGCAGCAGCATGGGCTATCAGCTCGGAGACCGTGGCTGCGGCTACCCTTGACGCTACATCACAGACAGGAGCGCCTGCGATGGTGTACTCAACGACGAACCTGGCTGCACGAATGGCAAAACGTCATTTTTTTAGACGAATCCAGGTTCTGTTTACAACATCATGATGGTCGCATCCGTGTTCGACACCGCGGTGAACGGACATTGGAAGCGTGTATTCGACATCGCCATACTGGCGTATCACCTGCCCTTATGGTATGTGGTGAAGTTTGTTACACGTCTCGGTCACCTCTTGTTCGCACTGACGGCACTTTGAACAGTGGACGTTACATTTCAGATGTGTTACGACCCGTGGCTCTACCCTTAATTCGATCCCTGAGAAACCCTACGTTTCAGCAGGATAATGAACGACCGAGTGTTGCAGGTCCTGTACGGGCCTTTCGGGATACAGAAAATGTTCGACTACTGCCCTGGCCAGCACATTCTCTAGTTCTCTCACCAATTGAAAACGTCTGGTCAATGGTGTCCGAGCAACTGGCTCGTCACTATACGCCAGTCACTACTCTTGATGAACTGTGGTATCGTGTTGAAGCTGCATGGGCAGCTGTACCTGTACACGTCATCCAAACTCTGCATGACACAGTGTCCAGGTGTATAAAGGCCGTTATTACGGACAGAGGCCCGGCCGAAGTGGCCGAGCGGTTCTACGCGCTACAGTCTAGAACCGAGCGACCGCTCCGGTCGCAGGTTCGAATACTGCCCCGGGCATGGATGTGTGTGATGTCCTTAGGTTAGGCAGGTTTAATTAGTTCTAGGCGGCTGATGACCTCAGAAGTTAAGTCGGATAGTGCTCAGAGTCATTTGAACCATTTTGAACGGCCAGAGGTGGTTGTTCTGGGTACTGATTTCTCAGGATCGATGCACCCAGATTGCGTGGAAATGTAATCACATGTCAGTTCTTGTATAATATATTTGTCCAATTAATACCCGTTTATCATCTGCATTTCTTCTCGGTGTAGCAATTTTAATGGCCAGTAGTGTACATCCGTGCCTTGGCCTCGCTCCGCAGCAGTGGTTCTCAACCTTTCTTAGACCATTACCCCTGAGTGCAGTCAGACAGTATCTAGTACCCTTCCCCCTGCCGTCTGCTGCCCCTCCCCCATATTATTATCAGCTATAGCACCTAACTAAAATGTAAATAAAAAATGTTTCTTGGAACACTTTCGTTTTTAAAATGATGAAAGATGAATGATATTTAGTTTGTGCTCGTGTGTATGTGTGTCAGAATGAACGACGAGGTAATTCGTGGTGCGTTCCAAGTGCTACCCACAACTTCTTCTCAGCAAAGAAAGCTAACTATGCACAGTGAGGGCAGACACTTGTTACAAAACATGCTTCCCCTGCATTACTGGTCTCCATTACCGCACTTGCTTGACCCGAATACTGCAACCCGATTGAAACTCAAACAATTTCAGATGTTTCCACTATACTTATCGCTCGCAATTCACTTGAGTGCTGCACTCCTTACTTCTGAGCGCGCAGTCAGGAACCACGCGACTGCTACGGTCGCTGGTTCGAATCCTGCCTCGGGCATGGATGTGTGTGATGTCCTTAGGTTAGTTAGCTTTAAGCAGTTCTAAGTTCTAGAGGACTGATGACCAGAGATGTTAAGTCCCATAGTGCTCAGAGCCATTTGAACTCCTGATGTGCCACAGGCTGGATGACTTCAGTTAGTTAACGCTTTGTATCTAACGACTCTAATGTCTGACCACGGTAACTGAGTGGTCGCCGGCAGGATAGCTCCGCGTGGTCGGTCAAACAACTGGTTGGCCTCTGTAATAAAAAAAGTGAGTGGAAGGATCAACAAACGAACATGAACGAATGTCATGTTACGTCCGCACCGACCAAACACAACGATCAACAACGAACAAAACACAAAAAAAAGCGCGGCAGAATGTCAGTCGTAACGGCCCGTGTTCGATTCCCGGCTGGGTCGGAGATTTTCTCCGCTCAGGGACTGTGTATTGTGTTGTTCTAATCCTCATCATTTGATCCCCATCGACGCGCAAGTCGCCGAAGTGGCTTGAAATCGAAAGACTTGCATCCGGCGAACGGTCTACTCGACGGGAGGCCCTAGTCACAAGACAATTACATTTTTACCACTCTAATAATAATAATAAACTATAGCACTAAAGTAGCCCTTATGTAGTAACTGCTGTGTGGTGCTGGCAATTAATTCATTTATCTGTACCCAAGCGAGTAATGAAGCAATTTCTGGACTACGGTAGGTACTACCTGAAATTTATGGGAGACATTTGCTTGAGATATTTAGCATTTGTTATCTATATGTCTCACTTTTATCAACAGCGATGTACGGGACAAAGCACAACATATGTGTGTAGTGGGTGTACTGTGTGAGGAACCTGTAAACTTCACCGCATTAATGCTACTGATTGAGAACACACTTCTAGAGGTTGTAGAGGGTAGTTAATAGATGCGCTTTTTCATGGGAACCCATGTCCGGGAACGTCATCCAGCGACGCTGCAGAATGTCAAAGTTATAGGCGCCGGTGCCTATAAATGTATGTATATAGGGGGTGATTGCATGATGATGTTACAAACTTTCTAGGATGATGGAGAGGGATTAATGTAAGTTTGAGGTAAGGGTTCCTGTACCGGAAACGAGTGAGTCGAAAGTCACAGGCGAAAACCGGTCTCATAACTCTTACGGTGGATACATGTACTGGTACTGTTGTTGCTAAGATTGTAGGTTAGACAACTTTCATAGGTGATAGTATGGACCAAACGAAGGAAAAAATATTCAGTAACCATGAGCTCTAAAATGCTTTCCTTAAGTGCTGTGAACACTTGTTCAACACAGGAGATGTGTTTCACAGTAGCGAAGATGAACAAGTGGTCATAGCTCTTAAAGTATGCGTTTTAGAATCCATGTTTATTGGACGTTTTTTCCTTGATTTTGTACACATAAGGACCTCCAAAAGTTGCCTATTTTAAAATCTTAGCAACAACAGTTACTGGTACATGTATTTCGCTGTCAGAGGTATCAGAACGGTTTTCGCTTATAACTTTCGACTTGTTCGTTCCCAATAGAGAGACCCTTATTTACATTGGTACATTTACCCTTCTCCATCATCCTACAAAGTTTGTAACATCATCACGGAATCACACTCTGTATACATATGTTTACAGTCGCCGACGCCTGTAACTTAGGCGCTCTCTACCTTCTTTGGATGACGTTTGTGCACATGGATTCCTGTGCAAAACCTGATCCACTAAGTCCCCTCTACAACATCTAGAAGTGTGTAACATGTATTGTGAAATACCCTTATAATCATGTTGGTTGAATTCGTATGTGTAATTCTGTAGTTTCATGTTCCATAGGCGTACAATTTCTCAAATGTAAATAAAAATGGCATAAGACTATAAGCTTGTCGAATTGTTAAATTAGTATCTTCTGTTCTTTCACCACTCCTCCGAAGTATTTTTGTTCCTGTGCCATCATAAATCTCCTCCTTGCTAGTGTAAGATATGTTGATATGTCGCATCTTCTTAATATTGCCCTTATTCAAATGGTTCAAAGAGCTCTGATCACTATGGGACTTAACATCTGAGGTCATCAGTCACCTAGAACTTAGGACTACTTAAACCTAACTAACCTAAGGACATCACACACATCCATGCCCGAGGCAGGATTCGAACATGCGACCGTAGCAGCAGCGCGGTTCCGGACTAGAGTGCCAAGAACCGCTCGGCCACAAAGGTCGGCTAATGCCCTTTTCAATTCTCTGTTTAGTTTATCAAGATTCTTTACGTAATGTAAGCGGGGAACGTATATTTCTTTATTGTATTCTTTGTGTTTCTTTATACTGTGTTCTTCCTTCTGCGAATTTCATTTTGTTCATGTGACAGAAAGCACTCCATTATGGGCTTTAGCCTTTCGGTTACTATTCTAGTATACATCTTAGACGCTAAGGTCAGTAACGACGTATCTCTATAATTTTCAGCGTTTGACCTGCCTCCGTTCCGGAATATTGGTTTTACAAGCGATGTAGTCGAATATTTTGATGTGTCCTTCTTCATCCAGCAGAGATTCAGAAATCTAAAAAAAAACCTGTTTTTAAATCCTACTGAAGCATATTTTATCAGTTCGATATTTACAGTCACTTGCTACTGACTTCCGGTTCTTTGTATATCTGCTAATGCTTACTGTTCAGTCTGATCTGCATTCGATTCCAAGGCTTCCTCGTTTTACACAGACCTGTTCATTACACCATCCCACGTTTTTTTGTAATAATGCTGTGAGCCATTGTTTTTTCTTCATCTGCTTTTTCAGCCTCATTCGACCGCATCAGTCAATCATTTTCGGTCATCTTCTTCAATAGTTTTTCTTACCGTATTGCCCAGTAATTTTTCATTCCTTCTGATCTTTGTTGTGGTTCCTCATCTGTAAACATCCTTTTTATTGTTTGTCGTTTGTCTATTTTTGGTTTATATCTTATTTTTATGTTTTTCAGTTTTTTTAATTTCCTTTTGCAAATCGCCCAGGATTAATTTCAGCTCTTTCATATCCTACCTGATTCCTTTTACTCACTCTACTTTTTGTTTCACGTTGCTAAGTTTCTCTATGATTTTTATTGGTAATCTGGATTCTACAGTCTGCATAATGTGACCAAAAAAGAGATCATTTGTTTCCAGATAGCACCTGTAACGGGCTCCAGTTCAGTGTACACCACTTCATGTGGCGTCCTCCACGATGTGTTTGATATTTCTTATTTATGCATGTTCTACCTATTGTTCTCTCTACTTTCCGGATTTTGTCGATTCTGTATTTCTGGGTGAACTTGAAAAGAGTTACACGCCGTATGTCACCTCTATTTGAATCACCGCCTTGTAATGTTTTAATTTAGTTTTGATTGACAGACAATTTCATTATATGTAGACCATGTTAATTTTTGAGCTTTTATCATTTTGTTAGTTCTTACTGGCCATGCAGGTTTCCCGTCCAAGTTGTATGTTAAAATTTCTCCCAGGTATTCACTATTTTTACTTTCGTGTTATTTACTGTTATTTGATTGATTACTAGTGGATGTGCTAACATTACCTCAGTCTTTTCTAATGATATCTGGAGTCTTATCTTTTGTGTTATATTTTGTAGGCTTGTTATTAGATTTATAGCTTCTTGACTGCTATTAGCTAGTAACGCCAAGTTATGCGCGAATCCCAAGTAATTTCAGTTTATTTCATCTTTCTTGGTTCCGATTCTTATGTTTTTAGGATTTTCCTTGTACCATTCCACTACATACTCGAGTGCGCAGTTGAAGAGTAATGGCAATAAATCATCTCCCTGTCTTAACCCTATTTTAGTCGTAAATGGCTCAGATATTTCTCCCCTGAACTTTATTTTCGATTTCATGTTTATTAGAGCAAAGTTTTAAGGTTTTATTAATTTGGGGTGGAGATCGAATTTCCTTCGTACCTTCATCACAGAAGATCTGTGGATAAAATCATAAGGTCTTCTTTTGTACGAGGGTGAGTCAAATAAAAATTTTAAATTTTTAATAACAAATCGAAATTTCGCGCCGTATCCTGTAAGTTGGTAAGCGTGCTACAAACAACGTGTAGAATGGCCTGTAGATGGCAGCAGAGTGCAAATGCACACATACCGTCGCAGTATCAGTATAAAGATGGCCGCCCCACTTGCGACTTGCACCAGGGAACTACAGCGTTCTGTTATTCGGTTTTTGCGTAGTGTAGGTGTGGAACCTATTGAAGTTCATCGACGAATGAAGGTTCAGTACGGTGATGCATGTTTGTCACAACAGTAAGTCTACGAATGGATTAGGAAGTTCGCAAATGGTGTGACTTCAGTGGAAGATGCTCCTCGTCCAGGTCAGGCACAATGAGCTATGACTCTACAGAACATTTTAGCAGCCATAGTGAAGGAAAACCGCGAAGTGACACTGAATGACATTGCAGCATGTTTACAGATTAGTCATGGGTCAGCACACCACATTGTGCATGATATGCTCCAGTTTCACGAAGTGTCTGCAAGATGGGTGCCACGGCAGCTAACTTCTGAAATGAGAGAACGACGTGTTGATGCTTGTGAAGAACTTCTTCGGCGCTTTGAACGAGAATGTGATGCCTTCCTTGTAAGAATCGTTACTGGGGACAAAACCTGAGTTCACTTCCACCAACCGGAAACGAAGAGAGCGACAAGGAATGGCGCCATTCCTCATCACCAAAACGAAAGAAGTTTCTAACAGAACCATCAGGAGGGAAAGTTATGCTGATACTCTATTTGGACGAAAAAGGCGTCATTTGGGAGCATTACATGCCTAGAGGGACCACTGTCACCAGTGAATCATATACATATCTCCTAAAAAATCATCTGCGACCTGCAATCAAATGAAAGCGACGTGGATTTCTGTCAGCAGGTGTCCTTTTGCGACATGGCAATGCAAGGCCCCACACTGCCCGTACAACAGTTGCAACAATCACAGACCTGCATTTTGAGTGTCTTCCTCATCCACCATACTCACCAGATCCTGTCCCAAGTGATTTCCGTATGTTTGGACCACTCAAAGACGCAATGGGAGGAAAGAAGTTCCATTCAGGTGAAGAGGTACGCCACGCGGTGGATGAGTGGTTGCGCGGACTACCAAAAGAATTTTTTTCTAAAGGAATTTATGCACTTTGTTAGCGCTCAAGGACTTTCATTGAGCCGGCCGGAGTGTCCGAGCGTTTCTAGGCGCTACAGTCTGGAACCGCGCGACCGCTACGATCGCATTTTCGAATCCTGCCTCGGGCATGGATGTGTGTGTGTGTGTGTGTGTGTGTGTGTGTGTGTGTGTGTGTGTGTGTGTGTGTGATGTCCTTAGGTTAGTTAGGTTTAAGTAGTTCTAAGTTCTAGGGGACTGATGACCTCAGAAGTTAAGTCCCATAGTGCTCAGAGCCATTTGAACCATTTTTGAACTTTCATTGAGCGTGCGGGAGATTATGTTGAAAAGTGGTACAGTCTGGTAACACTTCTGCACAATAAATAATATTTAAAAAAATATCTAAGGTTTTCATTTGACCCACCCTCGTAATAATCCACTGTTCCTCAATACTTTATGAGCAAGTTTGTGACATCTCTGTAATTAATATAGCAATTCGAGGAAGTTCTCAAACTTTGTTTCGATGAAAACAGAATTATGATACGTGATTGGCTGGCCCTGTAGCCGAGCGGTTCTAGGCACTTCAGTGCGGAACCGTGAGATTGCTGCGGTCATAGGTTCGAATCCTGCCTCGGACATGGATGTGTGTGTGATGTCCTTAGGTTAGTTACGTTTAAGTAGTTCTAAGTTCTAGGAGACTGATGACCTCAGAAGTTATGTCCCACAGTGCTCACAGCCACATGATATTTGATTGACAGACAGTTCATACAGCAAACAGTTTGTTAATACAGGTGTTAAAATTATTAAACACAAAATTGAATGAAAAGTCCAGTAGACCGCCGTAGCTGTATTTATTCAAGTTAATTACAGACTCATACAACCGGTTTTACAACTTCTACGTTGCGTCTTCTGGTGTATGTAAATGCTCTCTCATACGGTGTGGGGAGTAGTTACAGAATGCCGCAGAATAACAGCTCAGCTGAATCACCCTGGGTACACGTCCCATGTGAAGCCGAATGTCAGTGAGATAGACACCAGTCGGCACGGCGGCCAGAAATACGGCATTCCCTGGCAAGCGGCTGCCGCGATGACAGCTTCATAGCTCGCACCGCCCTCTGCACCTAGCCTCGCCACCCGCGACTGCTAATCCTGGACAGCCGTGCTTCACGCTGTTCGACGCACCGCTGCCTCTCCGTCAGCTGGCGGACCGCACATAGCGACTGTCTTGTGTCTGTATAGCACAGCCGCCACGAGCGGTTTTCTGGTCAAGATTGCGTGCGCCTTTCGTGCCTGCGCGTAGATCGGCAGCCAACCACGTCGCCAGTGTGTGTATGACGTCAGTTGTTTTCATATGTTTTCTGCTACGGTAAATAATTCACCTTTCCAATCTTGGGGCAAAGATGAATGAACGCACTGCACGAGTTGTGAATAGCATCCTTGGCTCTGTTTTTACTTTTATCTCTGATTCAGATTCTAGTCAGTCAGTTGTTTAGCGCTGCGGCATTCTAGGAAACGTTAGCGACAGCCTCGGACATTTGCACAAGCCCGGCCGATTTACCCCCCTCCATGAGGGCATCAATATTATCTTTGGTAGTCTTCGTCTCTGTCGTGTTTTTGTTCGTCGTTTTTTGTTTTCCCGCCGTTGTTCATACTAGCAGCGTTGTGCTGTTAGTACTTCTTAGCAGTTTGTATAATACTGTCAAAATGAAACATAAATATGCACTCTCAATAAAGTTATCATACACAAGGTACATAATCTTGACTGTTGTGCCCAACCGCCGTCAAAACTGATATCTAACAGACATTAAAGTACGATAAGATGTGTTGGAATTACACTGACGAAATTATGTACATATGTTTAACAATAGGCAGCTCTAAAGCTCTCAAATTCTGAAGAAGTCAAAGTAATCTCGTGTCTGCTATAAGCAAGGAGTCATAAGAGTTCACAAGTAAAAATTCACCCATTACGCAGACAAATATTAATGAAGAATGTCACTGTATAAATATCTGACTGCTTGCATTACGCATTTCTACATTATCCCACTCTTATATTCTTTAGTCTTAATGAGGTAATCAGAAACAAACCAAGACATCGACTTTGCCTTGTTTATGCACAACATTGACTTTACATAATCGAGATAATGGACAGCATCGTTGGCGATTCTACCTATTAACGTTTCCCAACAGAATTTCTTACACTACGCGAGGTGACGGAAATTTGCGCTCACTGCAATGAACAAATATCAGATTTTTTGATGTAGTGTAGATCAAGGCTCATGAAATAAAAAAGACTGTGTGGATACCATTTTTATTTTTCATTCTTACTGATAATTTTTCATCTCGCATATTCAATGAACATATTTCTAATTCTTTTCACAATTGTACCGGAAAAACTGTATTTCGTACCAACTACTGATTTTCTCCCTTGTTATGACTGGCATATCTGTGACACGAACAACTTTGATGTTGGAACGTGCGGCAGATCATGGGCGGAGCTTAGGATATGGATTAGTGTGCAGGGGGGGGGGGGGGGTGATTGTTCGGGACTTGTGCACCGTCCGGAGCTGTCGTTAACGTTACGTGGCACTCTCATTTGAGGCACAGTAGCGAGCAGTTGAATTTGCCAGAGAATGAGATCTGTTTATGTGAATCTGGGAGAAACTACCTGTAATGGAGATGAAAACTTGTTTATAAAGCTATTTCATTCTCTTTAGTAATGGAGAAGATATTTGGAGCAGTTTTTGAAGGTACATCTACATCTTCATAGATAACCTGCCAGGGTAGCCGAGAGCGCTAATGCGCTGCTTCCTGGAGTCGGGTAGGCGCGCCGGTCCCGCAACGTATCCGCCTAGCGGATTAACGACGAGGGCAGGTATGCCGGCCAGCCTGGATGTGGTTTTTAGGCGGTTTTCCACATCCCACTAGGTGAATACCGGGCTGGTCCCCAAGTTCTACCTGTTACACGTCTCATCGACATTTGCATACATTCCCACTATTTCATGACTTACACTAGACGCAGACAGCTGGGGTACACCACTTCCATCATGGGGGCTTCGGGGTGGTGGCAAGAAGGGCATCTGGCCACCCTCTGCAATTAACACTGCCAAATCCGTAATAACAAAGCCGACCCCGTCTTGGAGCGGGATACAGGCTCCGAGAAAGAAGAATCGACATCTTTATAGATACTCCGCAAGCCACCATGCGGTGTGTGGCGGAGTGTACCTTGTACCACTACTTATCATTTCCTTTTCTTGAAATTTCAATGAAATGAATACCCTTAGCTGCATACAAGCGCTGATATAAGACAACGGGGGCAGTTTAAAATGTGTGCCCCGACCGGGACTGGAGCCTGGGATCTCCTGCTTACATGGCAGATGCTCTATCCATCTGAGCCGCCGAGGGCACAGAGGATAGTGCGACTGCAGGGACTTATCTCTGGCACGCCACCCGTGAGACCCACATTCGCAACTTACTGTCCCACACAACTTTCGTTGTGCCCCTGCCCATTCTATTCAGTACACGCGGCATTACTGCCGATTTCCGTAAGAGTTCGCGTACTGTATGGGCATCCACACAGAAGAAGATAGTCAAATGGCTGGTGAGCCTTTTATATATCTTCGCTGTCCTTAGGCGCAATGTATGTTAGCGGCAGTAGGGTCATTTCGCAGTCAGCTTCAAATGCGGTTTGTATATATATATATATATATATATATATATATATATATATATGGTATCTTTCGGCCATGTCCGAAAGAACAGATACCATCGGTGAGCATGCAGCTCGTTAGAATGAAATTACAATAAAATGAATACCCTTTTCCGCACACAGGCGTTGATATAAGTAAACGGGGACAGTTGAAAATGTGTGGCCCGACCGGGACTCGAACCTGGGATCTCCTGATTACATGACAGACGCTCCACCCATCTTTCTTTTTTTTTTTTTAAAAAAAAAGAGTCTCATTTTGTTCACCTTTGTTCGTTGCATCTGCTCTTGGCGGACGTCGTAAGACATCCGTTTAAGTTGGTTGTTGATCCATTAACTCATTTTTTTATTACAGAGGGTAGCTAAACCCACTTTTTTTTTTGTTAATCTCATCTTGATCGCTTTAGTTCGTTGCATCTGCTAGGGGCAGACGTCGTAAGACATCCGTTTAAGTTGGTTGTTGATCTATTAACTCAGTTTTTTTTTATTACAGAGGGCAGCTAACCCTCTGACCGAACACGCTGAGCTACTGTGCCGGCTATCCATCTGAG
Organism: Schistocerca gregaria; assembly: GCF_023897955.1. Lineage (NCBI taxonomy): Eukaryota > Metazoa > Arthropoda > Insecta > Orthoptera > Acrididae > Schistocerca > Schistocerca gregaria. Next base: position 189,519,935 of record NC_064928.1, on the reverse strand, counting down.
CCACCGATGGCACAGAGGATAATTCGACTTCAGGGATTTATGCCTTGCACTCTCCCCGTGAGACCCACATTCCCAACTTCAAGTCCACACATTACATTCGTAGTGCCACTGCCGATTAGACTCATTACTTGCGGCAGACAATCTTATCGAGTCCCGTAAGAGTTCGGGCAATGCGTGTGTATCCGGCACAGCAGAAGAAAGTCAAAGGCCGGTTAGCCTTAACTATATGAAGATGTTATCTGTTCTTTTGGACATGTCCGAAAGAATAGATACGATCTTCATATGTATTTCCTTTCCTGTTCCATTCGCAAAACAGAGCGAGGGGAAAACGACTATCTATGCACCTCTGCATGAGCCCTAATTTCTCGTATCTCATCTTCGCTGTCCTTGGGCGCAATGTATGTTAGCGGCAGTAGGATCATTTCGCAGTCAGCTTCAAATGCGGATTGTCTAAATTTCCTCAACAGTGTTTCTCGGAAAGAACGTCGTCTTCCCTCCAGGGATTCTCTTTTGAGTGCCCGAAGCATCCCCGTAACGCTTACATAATGTTCGAACCCACCGGTAACAACTCTAGCAGCCAGAGTGTGAACTGCTCCGATGTCTTCCTTTAATCTGACCTGGTAGGGATCCAAAACACTCGAGCACTACTCAAGAATAGGTCGCACAAGCAACTCGCTCTTCCGAGTTGAATCCCATACAGCTTGTCTGGGATGCATTTGGGAGAGCCGGCCGCGGTGGCCTAGCAGTTCTGTGCGCTTCAGTCTGGAACCGCGCGACTGCTAGGGTCGCAGGTTCGAATCCTGCCTCTGGCATGGGTGTGTTTAATGTCCTTAGGTTAGTTAGGTTTACGTAACTCTAAGTTTTATGGGACTGATTACCTCAGATGTTGAGTCCCATAGTGCTCAGAGCCATTTGAACCACTAGGGAGACGGGTTGCACGCGTCAGCATCCACCAACTATTCTCCAAGACTACGAGCAGCTCTGCAGGAAGAACGGGCGTTGTTGTCTCAACATGAGGTTGATGACATCATTCACAGCATGTCCCGTCGTTGTCAGACCTGCATTGCTGTCCGAGGCTGTCACACCCCATGCTGAGCACATTAACCAGTTGTCGGAATGTGTGTGGCAGTTGTTTGAGTTCTGTATTGTTTACATTATTATTATTTACTATCACCTGGTATCACTATTTTGTGACTAAATAAACGCAGACTTGCAAAATTCCCTTTTGCTGCTTTAATTTCGGTCAGTAGTGTATATTGCTGGTACGTGTGGATGAGAATAAATCTTACTTCTGTCCTCATGTATCAGCAATAGGCCTATATGATAATGTAAAATGAAGCTGTAAGTAATTAAAAATTCCGGGCTATGAGGCCGTGGCCCAATAGTAGAAATACCTCTCCCTGACGTTGAGTCTCACTTCGGATGATGTTGCCCGCAGCTGGCAACGAAACGTCAGGGAGAGGTATTTCTACTATTGGACCACGGCCTCTTGACCCGGAAGTTTTAATTACTGAAGACGCCGGCCGTGAAAGCCTACACGCTATGATGAAGCTGTAAGCTTAAGATACGTGTTTGAAAATGACCGAAAATTGAAACTGTCCTACGTCGTAGATAATAAAAAGAATGCAGCCACCTTGAACCATGCTTTCATGCCGGCAGGAGAGGCCGAGCGGTTCTAGGCGCTTCAGTCTGGAACCACGCGACCGCTAAGGTCGCAGGTTCGAATCCTACCTCGGCATGGATGTGTGTGATGTCCTTAGGTTAGTTAGATTTAAGTAGTTCCCTTTCAAATTCTGAAGGTGGCAGGGGTAAAATACAGGGAGCGAAAGGCTGTTTACAATTTGTTCTAGGGTGCTGATGACCTCAGAAGTTATGTCCCCTAGTGCGAAGAGCCATTTGCACCCTTGCTTTCATCCTCAAAACATCTTGAGGCTGTGGATCTATAAGAAAATAAAATTTTCATTGTTAGTGGTGTGTAAATGAAGTAAATACTGATGTAACGTTGTGCACAATGCTATCCTCAGGCATCAATAGAAGTATTTGTACTTCAGTCCCTAAAACCCTATATTGTTGAGTTGAAAACATGCAGTGGAATAAAACTGTGTATTTTTATGTTGACTCCAACAATAGAGCACTTTCTTCAAGTAGACAAATAATTTCAGAAAAGTATCCCACCCAGTTTCCTATCCTTTCTTTAAAAGAATTCTTTCGTCTCTTTACTCATTGCAGTATGTAATTGTTCTTCACATCACCCATTAATTTTATCATATTAACTCTTCTACAACTCCACATCTCACTTGCTTCAGTTTTGGCTCTTTCTTTTTTCGTCAGTGTTCAGCTTTCACAGCTGTACAGAGAAACGTTACACATGAAGCATTTAACCAACCTTTTCCTTACCTCTAACCCCAATTTGATGCACAATAAGCCTTTATTTGTCTGGAAGGCTTACTTTGCCGTTGCAAATCTTGATCTTATCTTTTACTCCTTCATCTAGTTATCAGTTAACATTTCCCTTAATATCTGCCCTCTGCAACTGATTCCACGTAAGCTTCTGTTCTTTCAGTTTCCATCATGTACTCTCATCACCTTAGTTTTCTTTGTGTTGACTTTCATTCGATGCCCTTGCAATCCTACTTCAAATGTGGACAGTGTTCTTTGAAGAGATATTGTTTTATCTGTAGGCGCTACCATGTCGTCAGCAAATCTTATGCAGTTCATCTTCTGGCCCCTGGAACTGATTGCCTCAAGACTTGTGATCTCTTGTAAACCAGTTCCAGTATCTCTTTGTATTCTATATTACTTTTTGTTTTCTATATCTCTGTGCGTTGATGTACATACAAAATTTATGGAATTCGTAGTTGTCTCAGGTGCCACTTCTATATTCCTGTACACAACGAACAAATCGAGAGCTTCTACATGTACGTGCCAACTTTCTAACTGAAGCGAAATAATATTGTTTCATGTGAGTTGACACTGAAGCACTATGAGGCAAAAAGTGAGGGGAAAGCGTTCACAGACGCTACAGGTAGGTATGGCCCAGCCTTCTGAATTATTCTCCACCCTTGGTGGACAACACCAGCTGTAGCTGAAAAATTGTCAGCAGCTACCTGTACAGGCTGCTCAGCCAACGTTATAGCGAGAACATACAGAATTATTTTGCCCACATTGTAGCAATGTTGAAGGTAACACTATTTTCACCATATGGTACCGTTAAATATGACCTAAATAAAGGCAGCTTTGCTCCATACCATACACTACCTCATCAAAAATAAGACACCTCTTACCATATGTCGATATAAGTGGTGTGTCCATCTTTAACTTTATGACAGCTTGAACCCTGCTTGGGACACTTTCAGTAAGGTGTAAGAATGTCTGTGGAGAAATGGTAACCAATTCTTCCTCAATAGCTAAAACCGGAGAATGGTGGACGCTGGGATCTGGCCCAAAGTCAACGCTCTGACTCATCCCAGAGCTGTTCCATTGGGTTCACGCTGGGACTCTGGGCAGGACAGTCCATTTCAGAGCGTTATTGTCCACAGACCATTGTCTGACAGGCGCTGCTTTCTGGCATGGTGCACTGTCATGCTGTTGTGAGCTGTCAACATCTCCAAACTGTTCATCTGTCATAAGCAGTACATAATGCTATGAAGTCTGTTTATATCATTCCACCTTTAGCGTTTTATTTAGTGCACTGAGAGGTAGACACCCCAACCAAGAAAAACACCTCCATACTGTAACACCACTTCCTCCATATTTCACTATTGGCAATCCACATAATGGCAAGTAACGTTGTGCAGTCATTCACCAACCCCAAACCCTTCCATCGGAGTCCTAAGGGGTATAGCATGGTTCATCACTCCAATCATGTGTTTCCACTCATCCACTGTCGAGTGGTGTCACTCTTTACTCGGGCTTAAGCAGCACTTAGCATCACCTACATCATATGTGTGGCTTATAAGGTGCTGCTCGACCACTACACCCGCCCCCCCTCATCCACTGCGTGTGTGTGTGAAATCTTATGGGACTTAACTACTAAGTTCATCAGTCCCTAAGCTTACACACTACTTAACCTAAATTATCCTAAGGACAAAAAAAAAACACACACACACACACACACACACACGACACCCATGCCCGAGAGAGGACATGAACCTCCGCCCGGACCAGCCGCACAGTCCATGACTGCAGCGTCTGAGACCGCTCGGCTAATCCCGCGCGGCCCCATCCACCTCCACTCAGCCCATAAAATTATGTGCTTTGAGTACATTTATGAAACATGCTTAGTGTTTATGTATCAGAGTGGTTTATTTCAAAAATGTATTGCGTGTACAACTATCAATTGTTTAGCATACGGGCGGTGTAATGAGTTTACTTCTTGTCAAAAAGAATTCTTCTGGCATGACATGTGCTCAGATTCTTTGACTCAGTTGCATAAGAATGTCAATTTTAGAACTTTGCACCCTGTGAGATAAATGTCTGCAGTTGCCCACAGTTACATGCCAGTGAGTGGTACATGGCTCCTTGTAGACACATTGGACAGTACACACTGTCACGACAACAAATCTGCTACATTCATTCACGGATGTGTTGAGACACGACAGCTCCTTTCTGCCATTCTCCAGATCCATGCACCTTATTGCATGCACTCCACTTTACTGATGTGACTCATCTCACAGGCGGAAGGTCATGTGGCCACCTTGTACCGGTTCTATAATGCCCCAAATGAACGCTGTTTTTCGGCGAGGGAGAGGATGATTAACGTCTTGCCCTGTGTGCTTGTAAACTACCCTTTGCCATTGGTCTGTACACTTGTTTGCGGTCCTCAGCAATGCTCGATGGTGCCTCTCTCTCAGTGAATGAGGTCTTTCACTGTCTCGATTTCACTGTATTTGTTCCTTTGCGTTTCCACTTGCTCAGTCAGATAACTGTCAGTCGAGCTGAATAGCTTTATAAGGGTAGAGATGTCGCTGATGGATATGCTGCTCGCGTGACATTCAGTCACGTACGAAGTCACTGAGCTCTCTTCACCAACACGTTCTGCTGCGAGTGCTTCCCGGCTGACAACGCAGGACTTGTAACCTCCCCCTCACTTATCGACCTTAATGACAGTGAACAATTAAACCGCGTGTACCTAATGGAAATTTGGGAGAAGCTATAGTCACCGAAGTTAATCTGTCGGTAAAGAGGAAGGAAAGGTTACATCTGAATGAAAGGAAAAATGCAAATGAAATTGGTGGAAATTAATTTTGAAAAAGGGTAAAGTTAATAAAGAAAGTAAATGTGCGGTCGTTACATTAACAATTAAATGGCGTTAATTATTTCAGATTTGGGGAAAATTACGGTCGCCAGTTCTATGGACAACTACTATAATAACTGAAAATGAAAGATTAATGCACATATAATTAGCACTAAAAGCGTGGCAACTGAAGGTTGACACGTGTTGTGTGAAGACTGAATGTTTGTCAGAAATAATAAATTTCGCTACACTCTGATTTAATTTAGCAAAGGAGTTAATAACACTGGAAACTTGAAAGTTAATTTAGTGACTGAAATTAAGAGTTAACTTTGTTTCTGAAGCACTACGAAATAAAATAAAATAAGGTTACTCTTGGGCTACCTCAACAATCATCTCAAAAGCTACATGAATCTACGTAATTTAGAAATAAGAGATTTAACTTTGAACTTGAATTAAATGATTTTGAAGAATTGACAATAGCAAAATTTAGTACGTACTAAGCTGAGCTGCAGTCACAGGTAAGCTAAAATATGGTAACAAGCTCGCACTCTTAATTTGTCCTTCTGTAAATTAAATATTGTAGCCAGCTATAAATACTTTAACTGAACTCTGAAATAAAAGCAGTGAAACGGAATGATAGTACTTTAATGCTGGCGTTTGATTTCTATGACACTGGAGTTCATTTCTGAAAAGGAAGGGACCCTGCTTGCTAACGCAATTCGGACAAAGAGCAATAAAGGTTCATGTGGTTGCTGTATTTTAGTGATGCAAATGGAACAGTTTGAAAAGTTGAGGTCTGCCATACAGTTCTAAAACTTAACGTGCTTTCAGTCTTCTTTGTTGCTTGATTGAAGGTTTGAAGTCGTGGATCGAGGAGGTGGCGAGAATCACTTATTGTCAACCGTCGCTGTTGCAGAAGCTGGATGTTGGCGCGCCTTCTTCTCGACACGGTCACCTGGCGAAACGGGCTCTTGATGTGTGCCAGCTAATGCTTCCCGTCCGCGACACCGTGCCAGAAACTATCATAGCAGGTCGGGCGCAATTGCATGCTGCCAAACCCCGAAAGCGCGGCAACTCGCGGGAGCGTCACTCAACACACCTGCTCCACCGCCCTACTCCAGCCAGACTCTGCTCTGTCCGCGCTCCACTACCCAAGATTCTTAACACTTCGGTTCTCCACACGACGTATCGATGTAATCGTTCGATAGCAAGACCCAGCATGAAATTACAAATAATATTTACAAAAGAAACCAATTATACATCGCCATAAATGCATAAATATAGCGGGTGATCAAAAAGTCAGTATAAATTTGAAAACCTAATAAACCACCGAATAATGTAGATAGAGAGGTAAAAATTTACACACATGCTTGGAATGACATGAGGTTTTATTAGAACCAAACATTTACCGTTATCTGGCCTTTTCTCTTCGAGGAAATGCGTGAATCTGGTTTTGTAACTGCTACCGTGACGGGTGAGAGGTATGCCGCGATATGTTACAGAATCGTATCATCTCCAGCCTGGCTGATAAACACCTTATGGAACGTATGATGTTTATGCAGGATGGCGCTCCATCCCATATTGCTAGACGCGTGAAAGATGTCTTGCGCACGTCGTTTGGCCACTTTTGTCTTGCTTGGCCTCCCAGGTCCCCAGACCTCAGTCCACGCGATTATTTCCGTCGGGGTTACCTGAAGTCGCAAGTGTATCGTGATCGACCGACATCTCTAGGGATGCTGAAAGACAACATCCGACGCCAATACCTCAGCATTACTCCGGACATGCTTAACAGTGCTGTTCGTAACATTATTCCTTGACTACAGCTATTGTTGAGGAATGATGGTGGACATATTGAGCATTTCCTGTAAAGAACATCATCTTCACTTTGTCTTACTTTGTTGTGCTAATTATTGCTATTCTTATCAGATGAAGCGCCATCTGCCCGAAATTTTTTAAACTATTTGAATTTTTTTGGTTCTAATTAAACCCCATGTCATTCCAAGCAGGTGTGTCAATTTGTACCTCTCTATCTACATTATTGCGTGATTTATTCACTTTTCATATTTATACTGACTTTTTTATGACACGGTATACATACAAATAGTAAAACAATTACAATATATAAAGACACAGAAATGTCATATCATCAGGTGACAAAATAAGGAAAAAAATTCTAGTACAATAGATGGAAATAGGAGGATATGCATTTCCGGCATTACAGACTACCAGCCTCCTCTTACACTGGCAGGTCCGTCTCTCGTCACATCTCGTGGCCAGTTCCGCACTGCGTAGTGCAGTCTGGATGGTTTTCATCAGATAGTGTGCACACAGTTCATTTACAAGGGGACGTACGTCCGCTGCAAGGACTCTGCCCAGCTCATCTGAATGCCCACACCCCTTTGGCATTCGCGGTCCGTGTCCGCAGACGCAGAAATAACTTAGGCCGGCTGCCGGTAGCTTTGTTCGCCAGTGCCATCAGCCCACGGTGACTCAGCGCCAGGCGACGGCGAGAATGCACTCTGCCCCGCTACGCGCTGGCCTAGCCGAGTAGGCCCCCGTGTGAGCGCGTGCGTCACTGCACCGAGGCCTGTACCACCGTGCCCGCCGATGATGCTGCAGCTTCTAGTGGCGTCACCCAGATGACGTGGCTATTGCCGCTCACCTGAAGTCCTTACAGAAATAGCGAACATAAGTTCAAGGGAAGGTCGGCGGTAGCGCGAGGCAGCTATCCCTCGATACGGCCTCGCTCGGTGTTACCACAGCCTTCCTGATCGCTCGCATCCACCACGGTTACATACGTAGTCCGCAAACAACTGAGCATACCAATGGCTGAGGGTACTTTACAAGCGCGCAGGGCCAGGTATTAGCAACCCCTCCCCCAGCAAACAGCACACTGGTTCATCTCGAGCGCTGTAAGACTGGTACCAGGCGGTCACGTGACCTTCCACCGGTGACGAAGTCACGTCGCTGGTGTGGAAGCGGTGCGTCAGTGTGGGAACACGACAGAACGGCAGAAACGAGCTGTTATGTCTCGACACATCCGTGAACGAAGGTAGCAGATTTGTTGCAATGTCAGTGCATACTTCAAATGTTTCCAAGCACTCTGGGACTTAACATCTGAGGTAATCAGTCCCCTAGACTTAGAACTACTTGTTGTTGTTGTTGTTGTTGTTGTGGTCTTCAGTCCAGAGACTGGTTTGATGCAGCTCTCCATGCTGCTCTAGCCTGTGCAAGCTTCTTCATCTCCCAGTACCCACAGCAACCTACATCCTTCTGAAACTGTTTAGTGTTTTCATCTCTTGGTTTCCCTCTACGATTTTTACCATCCGCGCTGCCCTCCAATACTAAATTAGTGAACCCTTGACGCCTCAGAACATGTCCTACCAACCGATCCCTTCTTCTAGTCAAGTTGTGCCACAAACTCCTCTTCTCCCCAATTCTATTCAATACCCCCTCAATAGTTGTGTGATCTACCCATTTAATCTTCAGCATTCTTCTGTAACATAACATTTCAAAAGCTTCTATTCTCTTCTTGTCTAAACTATTTATCGCCCACGTTTCACTTCCATACAAGGCTGCACTCCATACAAATACTCTCAGAAACGCCTTCCTGACATTTAAATCTATACTAGATGTTAACAAATTTCTCTTCTTCAGAAACGCTTTCCTTGCCATTGCTAGTCTACATTCTATATCCTCTCTACTTTGACCATTATCAATTATTTTGTTCCCCAAATAGAAAAACTCATTCTACTTTAAGCGTCACATTTCCTAATCTAATTCCCGCAGCATCACCCGATTTAATTCGACCACATTCCATTATCCTCGTTTTGCTTTTGAAGATCTTCATCGTATATCCTCCTTTCACGACACTGTCCATTCCGTTCAGCCGCGCGGGATTAGCCGAGCGGTCTTACGCGCTGCAGTCATAGACTGTCCGGCTGGTCCCGGCGGAGGTTCGAGTCCTCCCTCGGGCATGGTAGTGTGTTTGTCCTTAGGATAATTTAGGTTAATTAGTGTGTAAGCTTAGGGAAAGATGACACATTTGAACATTTTGAACATTCCCTTCAGCTGCTCTTCCAGGTCCTTTGCTGTCTCTGACAGAATTATGTCATCGGCGAACTACTTAAACCTAACTAATCTAAGGACATCACACACATCAATGTCCGAGGCAGGATTCGAACTTGCGACCGTAGTAGCAGCGCGGTTCCAGACTGAACGCGCCTAGAACCGCTCGGCCACAGCGGCCGGCGCAGTGCATACTGTCCAACGTGTGTACACAGAGCGGTATATCACTCGCTGGCACGTAACTATGGGCGCTGCAGACATTTATCTCAGAGGGGAAAAACTTCTAAAACTGCTGTTTTTATGCAACTGATTCAAAGAATTTCAGGACATCTCATCCAGAACAATTCATTCTGACAAGATGTACACTTCCTGTAAATTAAACGGTTCATAACTGTCCTCTCAATATATTTTTAAAATAAACTATTTTGATACTTAAAAAGCAAGCATATTTGACAAATATACGCAAAGTCAATCATATCATCAACATGCTTTTCGATGCCATCCTTGAACCGCGCTGGTGCTACGGTCGCAGGTTCGAATCCTGCCTCGGGCATGGATGTGTGTGATGTCCTTAAGTTAGTTAGGTTTAATAGTTCTGAATTCTAGGGGATTGATGACCTCAGATGTTATGTCCTATAGTGCTCAGAGCCATTTCAAGCGAAGAGGAACGCTGGGAAGTCGATTTGTGGACACGGAGTTCGCTACTTGTTTTGTTGACAGCGAGAAAAATGTCCTTGATTTCTGGCAGTTCTTCAATGAACTCCATTGTGCTGCTGTCCGAAATCCCAAATGCATACAACTTTTCTCCAGTGTCTTTTTTTAACACACCATGTAGTTGGGGTGTTACTGCAGTGAGGTGTTGATCCACGCCAACTCCACTGCTAGAACCGGTTATTGTCTCTTAATTAGAACGTTCCTCTCCGCAAAACTATGCGTCGATAGTCTCACCGAATATGCCAACATGCCGCTCCCTCCTCCTCTCGAATCCGGTGTCCTAGTATTTTCGGTGATGTTAGTAACTATTAACTGAATTAATAAATCACTGATGTTTTTTGTACCTCTACTCGACCTTCCCTGTATTTTCCTTCTTTTTTGGGCGGAGGGAAAGGACATAGTGGCCAGGTCTCGGGCTGCAAAAAAATGGTTCAAATGGCTCTGAGCACTGTGGGACTTAACATCTATGGTCATCAGACCCCTAGAGCTTAGAACTACTTAAACCTAACCAACCTAAGGACATCACACAACACCCAGTAATCACGAGGCAGAGAGAATCCCTGACCCCGCCGGGAATCGAACCCGGGAATCTGGGCGCGGGAAGCGAGAACACTACCGCACGACCACGAGCTGCGGACGTCTCGGGTTGCAGTAGTTGTCCACTTCGCTCCCACCCCTCCCTTTGGGCGCCAGGAAACTAAGATCCTTCAATAAACACTTTTAAAAAAATTGTAGGAGTATCTGCCTAGTAAGCAGAAATCCCGACCCGGCACAAATTTTCAACTTTCCCCTTTGACTTAAATGAATACACACAAGCTACTAAAGTCAGTAACCCATTTTGTCTTAACATTTACAGGTATAATACAAAACCTACCAAATATGGCATTCAACTATAAACGACGAAATCCGGAAAGGTGACTCCGAAATTCTGCTTGTGACGTTGAGAGCGTTCTTGGCTGTTATTGGTTCAATGCCTATATAAGACAACAAGTGTCTGGCACAGTTCTTAAATCGGTTACTGCTGCTACAATGCCAGGTTATCAAGATTTAAGTGCGTTTGAACGTGATGTTATATTCGGCGTACGAGCGATGTAACACAGCATCTCCGAGGTAGCGATGAAGTGGGGATTTTCCCGTATGATCATTTCACCAGTGTACCGTGAATATCAGGAATCCGGTAAAACATCAAATCTACGACATCGTTGCAGCCGGAAAAACATCCTGACTGAACGGGTGCAACGACGACTGAAGAGAATCGTTTGACGTGACAAACGTGCAATCTACATCTACATCTACATCTACATCCATACTCAGCAAGCCACCTGACGGTGTGTGGCGGAGGGTACCTTGAGTACCCCTATCGGTTCTCCCTCCAATTCCAGTCTCGTATTTGTTCGTGGAAAGAAATATTGTCGGTATTCGTCTGTGTGAGTTCTAATCTCTTTGATTTTATCCTCATGGTCTCTTCGCGAGATATACGTAGGAGAGAGCAATATATTGCTCGACTCCTCGGTGAAGGTATGTCCTTGAAACCTTCAACAAAAGCTCGTACCGAGCTACTGAGCGTCTCCTTTGCAGATTCTTCCACTGGAGTTTATCTATCATCTCCGTAACGCTTTCGCGATTACTAAATGATCCTGCAGCGAAGCGCGCTGCTCTCCGTTGGATCTTCTATCATCCCTATCTGGTATGGATCCCACACCAGTGAGCAGTATTCAAGCAGTGGGCGAACAAGTGTACTGTAAACCTACATCCTTTGTTTTTGGACTGCATTTCTTTAGGATTCTTCCAATGAATCTCAGTCTGGCATTTGCCTTACCGACGATTGATTTTGTATGGTCATTCCATTTTAAATCTCTCCTTATGCCTACTCCCAGATAATTTATGGAATTAACTGCTTCCAGTTGCTGACCTGCTATATTGTAGCTAAATGATAAGGGATCTTCCTTTCTATGTATTCGCAGTGCATTACACTTGTCTACATTGCGATTCAATTGCCATTCCCTGCACCATGCGTCAGTTCGTTGCAGATCCTCCTGCATTTCATTACAATTTTCCATTGTTACAATCTCTCGATACACTACAGCATCATCCGCAAGTAGCCTCAGTGAACTTTCGATGTTACCCACAAGGTCATATACATATTGTGAATAGCAACGGTCTTACGACATTCCTTTGCGGCACACCTGAAACTACCCTTACTTCGGAAGACTTCTCTCCATTTAGAATGACATACTGCTTTCTGTTATCTAGGAACTGTTCAATCCAATCACACAATTGGTCTGATAGTCCATATACTCTCACTTTGTTCATTAAACGACTATGGAGAACTGTATCAAACGCCTTGCGGAAGTCAAGGAAGACGGCATGTACCTGGGAACCCGTGCCTATGGCCCTGTGAGTCTCGTGGACAAATAGGGCGAGCTGGGTTTCACACGATCGTCTTTTTCGAAAGCCATGCTGATTCCTACAGGGTAGATTTCTAGTCTCCAGAAAAGTCATTATACTCGAACGTGTTCCAAAATTCTACAACTGATTGACGTTAGGAATGTAGGTCTATAGTTCTGCACATCTGTTCGACGTCCCTTCTTAAAAACGGGGATGACCTGTGCCCTTTTCTAATTTTTTGGAACGCTACGCTCTTCTAGAGAGTTACGGTACACTACTGCAAGAACAGGGGACTAGTTCCTTCGCGTACTCTGTGTAAAATCGAACTGGTATTCCATCAGGTCCAGCAGCCTTTCCTCTTTTGAGCGATTTTAATTGGTTTTCTATCCGTCTATCATCTACTTCGATATCTACCATTTTGTCATCTGTGCGACTATCTAGTGAAGGAACTACAGTGTAATCTTCCTCTGTGAAACAGCTTTGGAAAAAGACATTTAGTGTTTTGGCCTTTAGCCTTCTGCAAATTGCTGCACGTTTTCCTGCTTGGCCCATCAACAAGTGTCAGCGTGGGAACCATTCAACGCAACATCATCCATATGGGCTTTCGGAATCGGAGGCCCACTCGCGTACCCTTGATGACTGCACGACACAAAGCTTTACGCCTCGCCTGGGCCCGTCGGCACCACACTGGACCGTTGACGGCTGGAAACATGTTGCCTGGTCGGACGAGAGTCGTTTAAAATTGCATCGAGCTAATGGACGTGTACGGGTATGGAGACAACCTCACGAATCCATAGACCCTGCATGTCAGAAGAGGACTATTCAAACTGGTGGACATTCTGTACTGGTGTGGGGTGTGTGCAGTTGGAGTGATATGGGATTGTTCATACAAGTAGACCCGACTCTGACAGGTGACACTACGAAAGCATCCTGTCTGATCATCTGCATCCATTCATTTCCATTGTGCATTGCGACGGACTTGGGCAATTCCAGCAGGAGAATGCGACACACCACGCGTCCAGAATTGCTACAGAGTGGCTCCAGGAACACTCGTCTGAGTTTAACGACGTCCGCTGGCCACCAAACGCCCCAGACATGAACATTATTGAGCATATCTGGGATGCCTTGCAACGTGTTGTTCGGGAGAGATCTCCACTCCCTTGTACTCTTGTGGTTTTATGAACAGCCCTGCAGGACTCATGGAGTCAGTTCCCTTGAGACATTAGTCGAATACATGGCACGTCGTGTGGCGGCAGTTCTGCGTGCTCGCTGGGGCCCTACTCGATATTAAGCAGGTCTACCAGTTTCTTTGGTTCTTCAGAGTAGAAGCTCCCGTTTTTATAGTGTTTATGCGTTGTGCGTCGATGGTGTCTGATACTACCCAAGTGCTGCCTGTGATGTTGTTCTTCTCTGTTCTTTTTATTGAAGGGTCTGGTACGGCCCGTATGGATCTGCATGAAAGGTGAGCGAGGAAACCAAACCTTCAAAAAGGAAAGGGAAGGAACCCTTACTTTTTTTATATACTAGCATACATTGAGATATTGGTTGTTACCTCTCTGTGTAATCCTGAGCCGACCGCTGTGGACGAGCAGTTCTAGGCACTCAGTCCGGATCCGCGCTGCTGCTACGGTCGCAGGTTCGAATCCTGCCTCTGGCATGGATGTGTGTGATGTCCTTAGGCTAGTTAGGTTTAAGTAGTTCTAAGTATAGGGGACTGATGACCTCTGATGTTAAGTCCCATAGTGTTTAGAGCTACTTGAACTATTTTTGTGTAATCCTGTTCCTGTATATTTTCAGTATGTTAAGTCAATGTGTATGGAAAGTATTTGTTCTTTACGTGTTGTGTTGGTTCAGTTTATACCTTCCAGGTATCATGTCTTGTCTGTTATGATAATAGCTGTACTGGACAAGACAAAGTGTAGTGACATAATTCCTTTATATGTTTTTTTCTTCCAAGGCGTGTGGTCTGATATTCCTACTTTATATAAAGTAAAAATATCAGGCCACACGCCTTGGACGAAAAATAACATATAAAAAATTATCAATTTTGGGGGGAAATTATTGATAAAATGGCCGAGGGAGCTTCACTCAATATTTTGCTGTAACTGAATTAAATATTACTAAGATTATTAAGGGAATCACTCCTCCTTATTTCATATATGAGAAGAGTCATATGTTGCCTTTGGTGGTTTGTGTACATGGTAGCTTACGTGTGTAATGAAACTGACTTTGACATAGGTCACTGAACTCAATCAAATGCTCCATTCGCATTCCTGGCCGAAGTTTCCATTAACGCGCTTCGAATACAAAACCTAGCAAGTATGGCATTCAACTGCAAACGAAGGAATCCATTATAGCGCCTCTGAAATTCTGCTTGTGATGTTGATAGCGTTCTTGCCTGTTATTCGTTCACCGTTTCGTAGCGCTTTGCTGAAATATGTCACGACTTATTTTGTGCTTCATGCGCGCCAACGTCTCCTCGACGTGAGGTAACAAGGGAGCGATGCCTACAATCTCGTAAAGCACCACGTGAACGTTACCTGACTCGCCCCGTGTGAGGACAGCTTTAGTCAGCCACGCGTCTGCCCCTGAGCGTAAACGCAGAGTCGTGAGTCGGACATGTTTCGGAGGCGCCAAAGCGGCAGCGGGAATTTATTTGTACTCGACGTGATGGAACGCCGCGACGCCGGGATCCGGCTGCGGAAACTGCGCAGAAAACGCCGCGGGCAAACAGCGGCTGCCTACGTCAGAGCACAGTGGAGCCGGTGTTTGACTTTCGTATCTCGGTGGCGCCCAGCTGCCGCCGCGCCGGGTCGCTCTCCGCTGCTACCAGCGACGTCACACATCTACTGTGCAGAAACGGGGAAACAGGCCGAAGCGGGACTACAGGCTGTTCTGTTCTGGTGATAAAGGGGGACCCACGCTGGAAATGTTGCTTAAGGCAGGCCACCTGAAATACATCCAGAATGAGAGTTAGCACAACGCACGTCGACAGTTTAATTTCATATGAGGAAAAGTACCATAACAGCTGTAACTGGAGAGTAGCTTTATTTTATCACATGACTAGTGTTGTGCACATAGTTGCGCGTACTCGGCGCGTACACAACTTTCCCACTACAGCGCGCCCCACTAAGCACAACAGCGCAGGCGCAGCGCTCGTCCGTCTCCGCACAGATGGCGCTGCCATAGAGACGGACTAAATTCTGCTTCCGCCGATCCGCGTACTAATATGTAACGCAGCCAATGAGATTGCTGCTAACGTAGAACATTTTCTCCTTGCGGATCACACTCGCGCTGTGATACATGAACACGCGAGGTATTATAACGAGTGTACAGACCTCCAATTAGTCAGTCTGCATTTGTCTGCACCAGTCTGCACCAGTCTGCATTAGTCTGTACCAGTTCGGCATTTGTCTGTACCAGTCTATAGTCAAGATTTAGTCTGCGCCTAATAAGACTACCATGTTCCTGTACATAGCCATGAAGATAAATTTATAGACACTTCTGTCTAGTATCAGAGATATGTGAGAATAAGATTAACGTACCAGTACCAAAGGAAATTCAGATTGTCAATTGTAAATAGCATGCTGAACCAAGTTAAATAAATTTTATCCTTATTATTTTAATAAATGTGTTTGAAAATTAATCAAGTTCTGTTTAAAGTTGGTCACCACCATTCTGCTACTCTAAGCATGCAAGTGGCATTTCTATCGTCTGACCTAAAGGCAGAAGATAAACACGCCACGATAAGACCACGAGTCACATTGCTGACACTCGCCTACTTCGTTAGAGCGACAAGTCAAATAATCTGATGGTGTGTGTACCGAAGGTCTTACAGTACGCACACCACAACTAGTTTCGGTGGCACATTACAGCCACCCTCATGCCCCGCCACTGCCAAAAGACTATTTGATTTCCTTGGAGCATTTATTGTGGGAACCTTGTTACCAGCTTCACAGAAGCTCTTCTGCAAGTTCCGCAGAAGAGCTTCTGTGAAGTTTGGAAGGTAGTAGACGAGGTAATGGTGGAATTGAAGCGGTGAGGACGGGGCGTGAGTCGTGGTTGGGTAGCTCATTCAGTAGAGCACTTACACACGAAAGGCAAATGTCCCGAGTTCGAGGCTCCGTCCGGCACACAGTTTTAATCTGCCAGGAAGTTTCAAAAATCGCTTTGTTCTGCTGCCAATATAGCGAAATAATTCGTTAAATGCCCTTGTTTATAAGAATAATGTGTTATAATAATTTTGACACAGCCAATTTACAAGTCTGTTTTCAAATTTAACTATGTATACAGCAAGTCGTTTTATATGTAGTAAAAAGCAAAAAGACTTACTTCGCACAGATAAGAGAACTTGGTTGGTTTCCACAAGGCTCCTGTTTAATTTATATCAGCCCTGTTGACTGCGACTGCCAACTGCTTTTGTCTTTCTTCATTGCGTGGAAAGGCTAACACGCGAAATTCACCTTCGCCTCTATTGGAACAACCAAATGCAGCACAACCTGGCATCGTTTACGAACGTCTGCAGAACGAATTACAGATGTCAAAAACAATACTGACGTGTTTACTTCAAACATGTAGGCCTACCGACTTCATCACAAAACGCTTCATTATTTCAACTCGTATTTAAGATCGCAAACGCTAATTACGTACTAAAAACGATATACAACTAAATCGAACATGCATGCACAACGCATAACAAGTATCTCAATAATTCAAATACCTTTTAATAGTTTCCAAAAGTCCTCTGAACTTCAATTCAATTCAAAATCCCGGTGAACATAGGAAGCGCGAGAGACGTTTGGCGCCATTTTTCTGCCAAAGCTTATCAACCAATCACGGACAACTTCACCTATGGCCACTCTCTCCCTATACAGGCCCTCTAGTGACGCGCTAGCAGAAGCGCAGTCAACTTCACAACAAATGTACGCCATTAGTTTAAGTGTAATGCCCGCTGTGACATCTCTGGTAGTGGTCTCGAATCTCTAATAATGCGCTTCTGCACAGTCTATAGATAAACAGTATGAGAGTTGTGAAAAATATCTGAAGCGTCACGAGGCAGTGTTCCTCGTAAATCATCCAAAGAGATCAAAGCTTTCATGTGTTAAAATTCTTAGAAAGTGAAAGCCATTCGTTGCGCTGTGAATAAACCGACAATTAAGAGGTTGAAAATGTGGATAATTTTCCGGAGAGAGGGCTAAGGTGCCACGTTATGGATAATGACGGCTATTGGAGTAACTATTAGGTAATTTTGCCATTGATAATGATATGTATTTTCATGTAAACATATGCTTATAATACTGTCTTTTATTTCACACAGATAACGGCGTACACTTTCTTGTGGCTCTGTCTGTATATAAGAGGACCAGACACGGATGGGGGATCGCCCTAGCGAAGATATGGGCTGAAAATAGGGAAATCCGTTGAGATAAGCGACTTTGAGAAAGGGCAGATTATTATCATGCAGAGCATGTGAACGAGTATCTCGTAAACTGCGAAACTGCTCGAATGTCCATGTGCTACTGTCGTGAGCGTCTACGGAAAGAGATGGAAGGAGATTAAAACTACCCCTAGGCGCTAAATGGTTGGAAGTTCAACACACTTCACAGAAAGTGGGGCTTGGAGGCTTGTCTGCTATGTAAAATAGAGTAGACGGTGACCTGTGACATCTCTGCCAACAGAGGACGATGCTGTTGCAGGCACAAGTGTTTCGGAACACACCGTTCATGGTACATTGTTGAAGATGGAGCTCCGCAGCGGACCATCCCTACGTGTTCAGTTGTTGACCGAACAACGACATCGTCAGTTACGATTGCACTCGGCACGGTACCATCGGGATTCGACCTTCTATCAATGGAAACGTTTCGCATTTTTGTTGTACTAGGTCGTTGACTTTCTAATTCTGTCAAAGAGAGCAAAGGTCCTGTAAGACCAACTGAACGGAATGGATATAAAATGAACATCAACAAAAGCTGTACGAGCGTAATGGAATGTAGTCGAATTAAATCGGGTGATGCTGCGGGAATTAGATTAGGAAATGGTGGTGGTGGTTGTGAGTGTTTAACGTCCCGTCGACAACGAGATCATTAGAGACGGAACGCAAGCTCGGGTTAGGAAAGGATTGGGAAGGAAATCGGCCGTGCCCCTTCAAAGGAACCCTCCCGGCATTTGCCTGAAACGATTTAGAGAAATCACGGAAAACCTAAATCAGGATGGCCGGAGACGGGATTGAACCGTCGTCCTCCCGAATGCGAGTCCAGGGTGCTAACCACTGCGCCACCTCGCTCGGTTTAGGAAATGAGACGCTTAAAAAAGTAAATGAGTTTTGCTATTTGGGGAGCAAAATAACTGATGATGGTCGAAGTAGAGAGGACTGGCAATGGCGACCTTTCTGAAGAAGAGAAATTTGTTAACATCGTTTATAAATTTAAGTGTCAGGAAGTCTCACAAGCTGCGACATCGTCGCGAAAAAACACAGTGACGCGTATATGTAATAACTTTCCCTTAATTTATGTCTATGGTCACAATCTTTTCTGTTTAACAGATTACCTGTTTCGGTCTTTAATGACCATCATCAGATCAATCATTTAATTCGGTCATTAAAGACCGAAACCGGTAATCTGTTAAACAGAAAAGATTGTGACCATAGACGAAAATTAACGGAAACTTATGTCAGGAAGTCGTTTCTGAAAGTATTTGTATGGACTGTAGCCATTTATGGAAGTGAAACGTGGGCGATAAATAGTTTAGACAAGAAGAGAACAGAAGCTTTCGAAATGTCGTGCTGCAGAAGAATGCTAAAGATTAGATGGGTAGATCATATAACTAATGAGGAGGTATTGAATACAGTTGGAGAGAAGAGAAATTTGTTGCACAACTTGACTAGAAGAAGGAAACAGTTGGTAGGGCATATTATAAGTCATCAAGGGATCACCAATTTAGTATCGGAGGGCAGCGTGGAGGGTAAAAATCGTAGAGGGAAACCAAGAGATGAATACACTAAACAGTTTCAGAAGGGTGTAGTTTGCAGTAGGTACTGGGAGATGAAGAAGCTTGCACAGGATAGAGTAGCATGGAGAGCTGCATCAAACCAGTCTCAAGACTGAAGACCACAACAACAACAGGTCGTTGCTCGTGTCCAAAAACGCCGTCATCGAGGTGAGCGGCAGTTCGAAACGTGCAGCGCGTCACTGACCCAGGAAGGTGGGAGCAGTATTATAGGTACTCTTGCGCTTGCATTGGACGTTCGGTAGTAAACAAAGACATGCTGACAGCTGCCAAGCACCTGCGCCCGTTCATGCTTGATGTCTTTCCTGACAGCGCTGCCACCTGTCAGCATTATAATCGTCCGTGTCTCGGAGCCAAAACCGTTCTACAGTGAGTACCTCGTCTCCTACCTTCCAAACTTTACAGAAGCTCTCTTGTGGATCTTGCAGAACTACCACTCCTGGAAGAAACGATATTTCAGAGACATGGCTTGGCCACAGCCTAGAGGATGTTTCCAGGATGAGATTTTCACTCTGCAGCGGAGTGTGTGCTGATATGAAACTCCCTGGCAGTTTAAAACTGTGTGCCGGACCGAGACTCGAACTCGGGACCTTTTCCTTTCGCGGGCAAGTGCTCTACCATCTGAGCTACCCAAGCACGACTCACGGCCCGTCCTCAAAGCTTTACTTCCGCCAGTACCTCGTCTCCTACCTTCCTAGAGCACTTGTCCACGAAAGGCAAACGTATCGAGTTCGAGTCTCTGCCAGGAAGTTTCGTTCTACAGTGGTTTGAGGAGCATCACAATAAACTGACATTGATGTCTCGGCGACCAGATTCGTCTGATGTAAATCCTATGTAACGCATGTAAGCAGCTACTGGGTGCCATTACCGCGTACGCACATCCGGAGCCCGTTTAAATGCGAATTACGTAACCTGTGCGTAGATATGCCACAAACCTACCAGCAAACAATCGGATCCGTGATATCTGCAATCATTGATGTATTTTGTTCCGGAAAAAAAAGCTATTAAGCAAATGGTCGTAAGTTTTTGGCCAACATTGTGGTCGCCAACGAAGACTGTATCAGCGGCAAATAAACGGAGAACTGACGCAAACTTCTTGATGCAATAATTTACCAACAGCCGGTATGTATTGTAGAAATTTATTTTCTTTTATGAACTTCTACGTGCTACCAGTTTCGGCATTACAGTGATGCCATCTTCAGGCCCCACTCTTCACAGTCGTAAAATCGCTATACAATGGTGGAGCCATATAACTGAATCCCCTTTAAATGCGAATTACGTAACCTGTCCGTAGATATGCCACAAACCTACCAGCAAACAATCGGATCCGTGATATCTGCAATCATTGATGTATTTTGTTCCATATATGGAAAAAAAAGCTGTTAAGCAGATGGTCGTAAGTTTTTGGCCAACATTGTGGTCGCCAACGAAGACTGTATCAGCGGCAAATAAACGGAGAACTGACGCAAACTTCTTGATGCAATAATTTACCAACAGCCGGTATGTATTGTAGAAATTTATTTTATTTTATGAACTTCTACGTGCTACCAGTTTCGGCATTACAGTGATGCCATCTTCAGGCCCCACTCTTCACAGTCGTAAAATCGCTATACAATGATGGAGCCATATAACTGAATCCGTGAATCAAACCGTCATGTAACAGCTCTTGGTGGCCAGGCGACACAGACTGAGGCGGTTTGACTCTGTGTTTCATCTTTGACCACACACCGATGTTTGCAAACCGCCTCAGTCTGTGTCGGCTGGCCACAAAGAGCTGTTACATGACGATTTGATTCACGTATCCAGTTATATGGCTCCATCAGTGTATAGCGATTTTACGACTGTTACGAGTGGGGCCTGAAGATGGCATCACTGTAATGCCGAAACTGGTAGCACGTAGAAGTTCATAAAATAAAATAAATTTCTACAATACATACCGGCTGTTGGTAAATTATTGCATCAAGAAGTTCATCCCAACCGTCGTCCCACAATCCATAATCGATCAACGAAGAAGCGACACACAGGTGAAGGAAGCCGACAACAGGAAATGGTGGAGAAACCGCACGGAAGAGGCTGGGCGCTGGTTTTCTGGAAACCGCGCTGTATGTGACGTAGTCATCGCCCGACAGCTGCCCGCAAACTGCATTAGCGGCGAGTTAGCGAGTTGTCGGTCTGACGTGGGCCGCCGTCTTCTTGTTAGCCTGTGGTCGCGCACATCCTGCGTCCACGGAAGTGCGGAGGTGGGCGTGTTGGAGCTTCTCAGTCAGGGTAGCGAAAGAGGTGCCGCCTGGCCATAGCCAGACCCCGCCACCGCTCCCCGTCTCAGACACTTACACCTTCAGTTGTTCTTCCTTTCCTGAGGACCGCTTCTGATGTGTTGTTGTTGTCATTATTGGTGCTGGTCGTCGTGATGGTGGCTCTTTGATGTTGTTTACGGCGCTAAGCCCCCTAATCATTAGTGCCCGCACATAAATAAATTCTAAGAATTATGTGGTATCGATAGTAACGATGCGACATAGTTCAAAGGTTGCCACCACCTTGAGACACCGACGGCAGCGCCCGCTAGCTGGTGCTGTGCAGCTCTACGAGCTCCGCTACAGATTCTGGCCATTTCATCAGGTGCAGACGGCCAGGACACCTCGCCCCCGCTTCGCACCTCATTGCAAGTTATGTACTCTTATTGCTTGAGTAAAGGGGATTTAAATTCATACAGCAGTACCGACGTGTTTTACCTTGTCCTGATCCAACCCACGCGCCGCCTTCCAGGCGGGATACAAAAAATTATACCAGTAAATAAAATACTCTCATGTCAGGAAAAACAGCACATATTCACAGGACACGTACGAGGCGTGTTTTTTTTAAGTAAGGTCCTCGTGCGCCGTGTACCGGCATGCCTCGGGGAAAACTGTGCTCAGTCTCAGCTCTGTAGCTAACCTGTACGGTGCTGTTCTGTGCTTTCAAAATGTTTAAGACTATCAACTCGCCCGCCGCGTGTGAGGTTTCTATCAGTGATACGGGTTTTGTCAGCAAGGAACCTGTCTGCTGCAGAAATTCATCGACTGATCTGCGAAGTGTACGGTTATACTGTTATGAGTGAAAGCAAAGTGCGTAACTGGGTACGAGAATTCAAAGATGGCCGTGACAACGTCCATGAGGGGGACCGCTCCGGTCGCCCTTCTTTGATTACAGACGATTTGGTGGCTTCAGTTGAAGCGAGGATTAGTGAGAACAGGCGCTTCACAATAACAGGTCTCTCAAACGAATTTCCTGACGTGTCGAGATCAGCGCTTTACAACATTGTTTCTGAACACCTAAAGTTTAGGAAACTGTGCTCCCGTTGGGTCCTGAATCTCCTAACAGACGACCACAAAAACCAAAGATTTGAGTGCGTGATGAAGTTCTTGACTCGTTATCACGAAAAAGGTGAAGGCTTCTTGAGTTAGATCGTAACAGGAGACGAAACATGGGTTTCGCATAACACGCCAGAATCGAAGAAACAGAGCACGGAATGGAGACACACACACACTCGCCTGTAAAGGTGAAGGCCAAACAGGCACTGTCATAGCGCAAAATCATGGCGTCGGGTGTTGGGACAGGCATGGTGTTTTGTTGGTCGACTTCATGCAACGAAGAACCATGTCAATGCAGAAGCATGCTGACAAACCTTGAGAAACTTCTCAGATTTGGTCAACAATCAAACACTGGAAATGAAGTTATTGTTGACCCTGCAGACCGTTAGAGAGACAAGCTGCAACTGGGCCCTGGTGTGCGAGCACCTTTGTTAGTCGTTTAAGGGGAGGAACCGGTGAAATTTCAACCCGTTCGTGAAAAAATCGCAGGGAGCTGAAATCTTGTTTCAGAACGCATCTGGATTCAGTCAACCAGTCTGCTAAACATCATTTTTTCAGCACTGAGTTTCTGAGTTTTGAAAAGATCATTACTTTTTTTAAAAGCCATACGTAGAGTTTTTTGTTACCACGAAATGTATTCATAAGAAAAAGGGTGAGCCAAAAATGTTTAAAACTGGCGGAGGAGTAGCATTTTTTACTGCAGCCACCTCGTTTTTTTTTTTCAAAAAAGTCGTAATTTAGTTTTCTATCATTAGATGTGTATCTTTACAGTGCAAAAATTTAACTTAAACATTTTATATCAATATGTCTGAATATACGAAATGAGACACTTGAAGTAGCAAAGGAGTTTTGCTATTTGGAGAGCAAAATAACTGATGATGGTCGAAGTAGAGAGGATATAAAATGTAGACTGGCAGTGGCAAGGAAAGCGTTTCTGAAGAAGATAAATTTGTTAACATGGTATATATATTTAAGTGTCAGGAAGTCGTTTCTGAAAGTATTTGTATGGAGTGTAGCCATGTATGGAAGTGAAACGTGGACGACAAATAGTTTAGACAAGAAGAGAATAGAAGCTTTCGAAATGTGGTGCTACAGAAGAATGCTGAAGATTAGATGGGTAGATCACATAAGTAATGAGGAGGTATTGAATAGAATTGTGGAGAATATGAGTTTGTGGCACAACTTGACTAGAAGAAGGGACCGGTTCGTAGGACATGTTCTGAGGCATCAAGGGATCACCAATTTAGTACTGGAGGGCAGCGTGGAGGGTAAAAATCGTAGAGGGAGACCAAGAGGTGAATACACTAAGCAGATTCAGAAGGATGTGGGTTGCAGTAGGTACTGGGAGGTGAAGAAGCTTGCAGAGGGTAGAGTAGCATGGAGAGCTGCATCAAACCAGTCTCAGTACTTCAGGACTGAAGACCACAACACCAGCAACATGTCTGAATATGTGCATACTCTGTACGTACATCCGTAATCGTGTATGTGTATGGGCGCAACTATATATACATCCAAAATCAACTTACAGAATCAGTTGTGAACTAGAAAGTAAATATTTGTAACGGTCTCTGGTCCGGAAATCAACTTTAAGAAATAATTATATATAATTTTTTCTTTTTTTTTGGATATGCGGATTTGCGTTCGGGACAGAATCAGTTGTGAACTAGAAAGTAAATATTTGTAACGGTCTCTGGTCCGGAATTCAACTTAAAAAAATAATTATATATATAATTTTTTCTTTTTTTTTCGGACATGCGGATTTGCGTTCGGGACAGAATCAGTTGTGAACTAGAAAGTAAATATTTGTAACGGTCTCTGGTCCGGAAATCAACTTAAAGAAATAATTATATATATATAATTTTTTCTTTTTTTTCGGACATGCGGATTTGCGTTCGGGACACTCAGCTGTGAACTAGAAAGTAAATATTTGTAACGGTCTCTGGTCCGGAATGGGTGGCGGCAGGATGTGAGTCTTTTAAGGAAGCGCGCGATCAACATTCGAGCGCAGTTCTTTTACTTTACATAACTTTATTTATACCATGAAACATATGTACATTCTACCTGCAGATCATCAACTGTAACACGACGCAAAAGTCCAGTTCGACGCCTGGCGACCGGAAAAGCCCCACTTTTATTCCACGTGACTAGCTGTACCCCGAGACTGAGCGCCCGCCCGTGCGGGCGCAGCGGAGACGGGAATGTGTGGTGTAATATGTAAGCTGAGCATGAATAATGCAACTGCGAAGCCATCAAGTCGTCTTTTGCTTGTTTTTCGTTCATACTGTGCCATATATTGTATAATATCGTAGTATTTCTATTTTACGCAAAATTCTTGTCATACACTATAAATAAAAAAAATTATAATTGATTTACACTTTTCGTATTTATATAAAGTTAAAAACGTAACTATACTTCAGTATTTATGGCCAAAATGAAGCCGGCCGGCGTGGCCGAGCGGTTCTAGGCGCTTCAGCCTGGAACCGCGCGACCGCAACGGTCGCAGGTTCGAATACTGCCTCGGGCATTGATGTGTGTGATGTCCTTAGGTTAGTCAGGTTTAAGTAGTTTTAAGTTCTAGCGCACTGATGACCTCATCTACATCTACATCCATACTCCGCAAGCCACCTGACGGTGTGTGGCGGAGGGTACCCTGAGTACCTCTATCGGTTCTCCCTTCTATTCCAGATGTTGAACCTCATCGTGCTCAGAGCCTTTTTCGAGCCGAAATGGAAAAATGCTACTCCCCTGCCAGTTTTAAAATTTTTCTGGCTCGAAACGTTTTTGTGAATATATTCCGTGGTAACCAACAGCTCCACGTGTGGATTTGAAAAAAACTAATGATTTCTTTCAAAACTGAAATATTCCAAAGTGATGTATCAATTGGATTAACCCACTGAATTCAGCACCCCACGACATGTTATTAAATTAAATAAATTCTCAGCACCATTGTGTGTGCGTGTTTTTTTTTTGTTTTTTTTTTGTTTTTTTTTTTGCGAGCAATATGAATCTTCACCGATACCTCCACATAATAAGATAGATGAAAATAGCTCTGTACGCATCTCCTTGAGAGAGGATACTACACGATGTGTCGGAAACCGTCTAGCGACAGACGAGGAGAGCTCCCCCCGTCTCCATATTTACATGCGAGGCGGCTGCGGTATCGGTTGATGCATATCAATGCGCCGTCTGACGCCACGGCTTGCGTAACGCCTTATCGCCGCTGGCTCTGGTAGCTGGGACTCGCCGACCGCATTCTTCGCCATCGAGTCTGGGGCCAGCCCGCTGTGCGGACTTCCAGCGTGTTTAAGAAAACGCTAGTGCAGGGGTCTCCAAACTACGGCCCGCCGACCGAAACCAGCCCTCGAGAGCCGGCAAATCGGCCCGCGTTAGCTGGCCGGACATCCCCTGTATCCGGCCCGCCAAATATTTGAGTTGGTGCCTATACTGCCAACAATTGAGTTTCCAGGCCTATCGCGACCAATACACCGCTACATTGTCGGATCTCTATCTTTACAAAGCGGAAGGTCATGGTTAAACTTGTGGCTATCCACAATAAGCAGACAGACCATTCTCCGTGCGATAGTGAAAAAAAAAGAACGGTTAACAGACTAGTTTGGCGAAAACATTTAAAGTAAAAAAAAAATTCTTTGCATTTTATTCTACTCACGAGTCTGGTGCAAGTCTTTCAAATGGACGCCACTTCGGCGACTAGCCCCAGTAATCAATCATTATGGAAGATGGTTCTTAAGCGAGGTTTCTCTTTCTTTTGATTACGTTGTAAAATACCTCTTGCAGTAACAGTGTTGCTAAAAATGATTTTGAGATTTCGTTAACTTTGCAGGGAGCTTTCGTGAAGAATATGCAGTGACATACCTTTTTGGTCGGTGAAATTCGCCAGAATAAAATACGCCACAATTTCGGCCATGTACGTCCACCAACAAAATTATGTAATTAAATAAAAATCGTAGTTCGTTTCAGTGCTAGCTATTCCGACAACCTTAGATTTTTGCGATTTCATCTTTTCTTTAGCCTTACATTACGGTGATGGTGGAATGCTAGGGTGCTTTAGTCCCACTAGGTAGATTTTGGCCCTTATGATTTCGTGGAGGAGTCAATGTGGCCCCTCGGACTAAAAAGTTTAGAGACCCCTGCGCTAGTGCAAAGTGGAAAAACGACGCTCTTCACACAGAGGCGTACTCGTGAAGTTTTAATTGTCCCTGGGAAATGTCATGCACGGACCACCAAACTCGATGTTGATTATGGTGTTGATCGCATCACATTTTCCCGAAAGATGGATGACTTGGTGGAAGCTCTGCTTGTAGGAGTCAGCGTTTCTGCTATCTAGCACATGTTCCACCCTCGAAAATCGCCTAGTCTTCATTCTCGTGTTGATTGCCGCGCAAAGGTTTCTTTAATGGCGGAAAGGGGAGGAATTCACTGCGTGCCATACCAGCAGAATACAGGGGATGAAACAAATTCTGAAAGCCCGGGGCCGTGCGGGATTAGCCCAGCGATCTGAGGCGCTGCACTCATGGACTGTGCGGCTGGTCCCGGCGGAGGTTCGAGTCCTCGCTCGGGCATGGGTGTGTGTGTTTTTCCTTAGGTTAATTTGGGTTCAGTAGTGTGTTAGTATAGGGACTGATGGATGACCTTAGCAGTTAAGTCCCATAAGATTTCACACACATTTGAACATTTTTGAAAGCCTGGAGCAGCATGTGTTGTGGCTAATAGCAAGCGGGAAGTCCCTCGAAAATTTCTCTCCTTCATACCTGTTTGACATCACAAATGGCGTGTCGCTGATCTATGTGTACTAACAAAACGAGATCACGACGTTGGGATCCCAGATTTACTTCATACTTTGTACACCTTTAGTAGGCCATTAAAACAACATCATGTGCAAATAATGAGGTACACTAATTTGGCAATTGCGAGAAAATTGCAAGAGCGATTTTACGCGTTTAGCATGTAAGAGATGAGCCTGTGCGTAGATACAACGTTGCAGGGTACATGGTGGTCTAGTCGATAGAGTTCCAGGTTCGTAAAATGAATGTGTATGAGGCGAAGTTTCCACTCCCAGATACGCTTGATTTTTGATCTATATTTTTTTCACCACTGGTCATATTTAGTTTATATGACACTTGACACGTAATATGATTTTAAAAACTCAGATGCTTTTGTATCAAGTTTTAGTGAATTTCAAATTATCTCTTTAATACTTTTAATTAAATTTAATTAGTATAACAAATATATTTATAAATATTGACAAAGTCAAAACAAACGAATAGTGCTTTCCTGAACATTTACGCCTGTCGTGATTTCCGGAATACCTTATGCTAGCAATCTGGTAAGATACCCGCTAATACTTTGCACCTCGACGCTTCGTACTGTAGATACGGATGCAAGCCCAATTAGGCAGGTAAACTTCATATCGTCCAGACGTTGCTAACGTACCGAGAACGAATAGTGTAGGTGCAAATACACTTCTGGCCATTAAAATTGCTGGACCAAGAACAAATGCAGTTGACAAACCTTTCCCCTGTTGCCCCGTGCGACATGTGCCCCGACAGACTGGGGAGGTCTGTGCACTCGAAGGCGCTGCCTGCTTGTTTTCTGTCTAGTCTGGGCGGCGAATGCCAAGGCCACGCCCCCTGTGACGTCACTGTTGTAGTGCAGGCCCGACGTGCTCTCCATCTGTCAAAACACACACACAAACACACACACACACACACACATATGCACAACTAAGGAATGAGGCAACTTCACCCATCTCAGCATGACACTACTCATAATGCAACGTAAGCTCGGCGTATAATAATATATCAGCTATGGCACGGTAAAATACAGGGAGCGGAAGGCTATTTACAATTTGTACAGAAACCACATCAGTTATAAGAGCCGAGGGACATGAAAGGAAAGCAGTGGTTGGGAAGGGAGTGAGACAGGGTTGTAGCCTCTCCCCGATGTTATTCAATCTGTATATTGAGCAAGCAGTGAAGGAAACAAAAGAAAAATTCGGAGTAGGAATTAAAATCCACGGAGAAGAAACAAAAAGTTAGAGGTTCGCCGATGACATTGTAATTCTGTCAGAGACAGCAAAGGACTTGGAAGAGCAGTTGAACGCAATGGACAGTGTCTTGAAACGAGGCTATAAGATGAACATCAACAAAAGCAAAACAAGGATAGTAGAATGTAGTCGAGTTAAGTCGGGTGATGCTGAGAGAATTAGATTAGGGAATGAGACACTTAAAGCAGTAAGGGAGTTTTGCTATTTGGAGAGCAAAATAATTGACGATGGTCGAAGTAGAGAGGATATAAAATGTAGACTGGCAGTGGCAAGGAAAGCGTTTCTGAAGAAGAGAAATTTGTTAACATCGAGTATAGATTTAAGTGTCAGGAACTCATTTCTGAGAGTATTTGTATGGAGTGTAGCCGTGTATGGAAGTGAAACGTGGACGACAAATAGTTGAGACAAGAAGAGAATAGAAGCTTTCGAAATGTGGTGCTACAGAAGAATGCTGAAGATTAGATGGGTAGATCACATAAGTAATGAGTAGGTATTGAATAGAATTGGGGAGAAGATGAGTTTGCGGCACAACTTGACTAGAAGAAGGGACCGGTTCGTAGGACATCTTCTGAGGCATCAAGGAATCACCAATTTAGTACTTGAGGGGAGCGTGGAGGGTAAAAATCGTAGAGGGAGACCAAGAGGTGAATACACTAAGCAGATTCAGAAGGATGTAAGTTGCAGTAGGTACTGGGAGATGAAGAAGCTTGCAGAGGGTAGAGTAGCATGGAGGGCTGCATCAAACCAGTCTCAGGACTGAAGACCACAACGCCAACAACATGTCTGAATATGTGCATAGTCTGTACGTACATCCGTAATCGTGTATGTGTATGTGCGCAACTATATATACATCCGAAATCAACTTAAACAAATAAGTATATATATATATATATATATATATATATATATATATATATATATATATATATATCGAGTATAGATTTAAATGTAAGGAAGTCGTTTCTGAGAGTATTTGTATGAAGTATAGCCATGTATGGAAGTGAAACATGGACGATAAATAGTTTAGACAAGTAAAGAAGCTTTTGAAATGTGGTGCTACAGAAGAATGCTGAAGGTTAGATGGGTAAATCACATAACTAATGAGGAAGTACTGAACGGAGTAGGGGAGAAGAGGGGTTTGTGGCACAACCTGACTAGAAGAAGGGATCGGTTGGTAGGACATGTTCTGAGGCATCAAGGGATCACAAATTTAGTATTGGAGGGCAGCGTGGAGGGTAAAAATTGTAGAGGGAGCCGAAGAGATGGATACACTAAGCAGATTCAGAAAGATGCAGGCTGCAGTACGTACTGGGAGATGAAACAGCGTTCACAGGATAGAGTAACATGGAGAGCTGCATCAAACCAGTCTCGGGACTGAAGACCACAACAACAACAACCCATGAAATATCACTGTAGTAGTTTCTGGGTATTTTAGACAATCTAGTACTGGTATCAGGCGTTTCTGTAGAGCTCCGCCGCTGAGAACGATAAAGCCGAACGTCTTCCAGTGATGAACGTAAATGAAAAAAATGTAAAAACAAAAGATTTGTTGCCTCCCTTTTCATACCAGATTACACACAGTACGTTAATGATATACAACTGCAGCAATAGCAAATAACGTACAAATCGTAAAAAAAAAATATGTCCTGAAATTTGTGTTACTTCCGTATACGCACAAAAGGTTATGTTGTCAACACAGCAGTTCGCAGGTACAGAACGCACATCTGTGCCGTACCTATTGTTCACCTGAAATAAAAAGATCGACGTAATTTAACGTACATGGAGAAGTCCTCAGAGGTGAGAGATCGACTTTTTGAAACCATGTGTACTGTTATGTATGTTAAGATCCTAGGTATCACACCCTGCAGCCATTCGCCCTGATGGGCTCTCATTTGCGAATAACTGACGATAAAGAATTTCGGAATTTTGGGTAATGCTCAATAATGTTAAAAATAGCTTAATGATTCAGACAGGTTTATGGTGAAACGGGTAGGATAATAGCTTTGGAGGTTGTGGTTTCTAAACTAGTCAGGTGAATTTTTTTTATTTTTAAATCTTTATCAAAATTACTTTGATCATTATTTTGATTCAATTAATTGGTTTAAATACAATTTTTTATTTCCATCGCTTTGTAACATCATTTTAATCACTGTATTAACTTTTTCCTTTGTTTCATTTCTTCTTGTCATCATTTTTTTCCCACTTGAAATATTTGTGAATTTGAATTTAATTGTATTTATATATTACAACTTTCAGTTATTTGAATATTCCGAGTTATCAACTGAAAAAACAAAATTCGAAATAATCTATTGATGTTGACTGTGCGATGGTGTGAAAAGTGTATTTTTCGCTAGTAGATATACGGTTTTTTTCCATGGTAATCGTCATTCAAAAATTTTAAACGTAGCCTTAAAACCTTCTGCACTATAGCCAAAATAATGCAGATAAAGATTTAAATGAAAGAAGGGTTTATGAGTAAAACGAAATTCGACTGAAATGAGAAATAGATGTAATGAACGCAATAACGTGGACAAAAAAACAGAGCGATAAAACAATAGAAATTAAATCGAAATTAAAGTACAAAAATTAATTAAAAACACACTAACAAAGATATCAAGTGGATACAGAATTAGAGAACTAAAAGTGTAAGCAAATGAAATAGTTTATATTATGATTAAAATGATGTGACAGAAGAATGGAAATAAAAAACTACATTTAAATCAATAAATTGTATAAAAACGATGATCACTGTCATTTCGATGGAGATTAAAAATAAAAATAAATTACTGGACATCAAAGGATTCGCACTCCCAACTTTTCGAGTGTCAGTCAGACTTTGATACACAGCTCATTTAACGCCACTACTGCCACAAAAAATTCGATTTTTTTTCCCAATTGTTCGAAAGTGAGAGCCCTCCAGGGTGAACGGCTGCAGTGTGCGATACGTGGAATCTCAACCTACATATCCGTATAGATGGTTTCAAAAAGTCTAGCTCACCGCTGGGGAGCTCTCC
Source organism: Schistocerca gregaria (assembly GCF_023897955.1). Classification (NCBI taxonomy): domain Eukaryota; kingdom Metazoa; phylum Arthropoda; class Insecta; order Orthoptera; family Acrididae; genus Schistocerca; species Schistocerca gregaria. The sequence goes on along the minus strand of NC_064928.1, from coordinate 189,488,096 downwards.
TTGTTTTGTTACCTTACTCGTCCTCCAGAACTTCACCATCGACAGCTCCGCGTTTTGTGTACGCAGACCGGAGCAGCTCTGTTTTGCCGTAGCCTGGATTACACTGTCGCTATATCTTTCAAGAAAACTGTCAGAGTCTCAGGAAACTTTTAGCCATCCAAGCGGACGGCGTACTCTTTTAACAAAGGATTTAAGAGATTTCCATAAGCCCTTGGCGTTCTGCGTATGAGCCGACGGGCCTTTCGAAGACGAAAATTCCCTGAATGGTGCACAAATTCTTGTCGTAAACTGTTGCAAGACTTCCGGCGGTCGGCATTTATTTTCGTTCTTGGCTTGATGAAGTGCCTTTATAAGGGACACTAAAATTCATTTAAGGTTGAATAACTAGTTCACTTTCTTCGTTCTACTAATTTTCGGCTTATTGGGCGATCTTCAGGAAACAACTGCCTAGCGTCTGAAAGCGACACAACTTTTAAAATAACTAAATATTATAAGCGAAGATACAATACACTTGCATAGAGTGGTGTATAACAAACTTGTTTCTTAATGCTGAGATTACAATTTACGCGGTGGAAAATGTGGCCGTGTGGTTCTAGGCACTTCAGTCAGGAACCACGCGGCTGCTACGGTCGCAGGTTCGAATCCTGCCTCGCGCATGGATGTGTGTGATGTCCTTAGGTTAGTTAGTTTTAAGTACTTCTAAGTCTACGTGACTGTGTTGTGTTGTGGTCTTCAGTCCTGACACTGGTATGATGCAGCTCTCCATGCTACTCTACCCTGTGGAAGCTCCTTCATCTCCCAGTACTTACTGCAACCTACATCCTTCTGAATCTGCTTAGGGTATTTATCTCTTGGTCTCCCTTACGATTTTTACCCTCCACACTGCCTTCCAATGCTTAATTTGTGATCCCTTGATGCCTCAGAACATGTCCTACCAACCGATCTATACTTCTAGTCACGTTGTGCCACAAACTCCTCCCCAATTCTATTCAATACCTCCTCATTAGCTATGTGATCTACCCATCTAATCTTCAGCATTATTCTGTAGCACCACATTTCGAAAGCTTCTATTCTCTACTTGTCCAAACTATTTATCGGCCATGTTTCACTTCCATACATGGCTACACTCCAAAAATATATTTGGAGAAATTTCCTGACACTTAAATGAATACTCGATGATAACAAATTTCTCTTCTTCAGAAACGCTTTCATTGACATTGCCAGTCTACAATTTATATCCTCTCTACTTCTACCATCATCAGTTATTTTGCTCCCCAAATAGCAAAACTCCTTTACTCTCATTTCCTAATCTAATTCCCTCAGCATCACCCGACTTAATTCGACTACATTCCATTATCCTCGTTTTGCTTTTTTTGATGTTCATCTTATATCCTCCTTTCAAGACACTGTCCATTTCGTTCAACTGCTCTTCCAAGTCCTTTGCTGTCTCTGACAGAATTACAATGTCATCGGCAAACCTCAAAGTTTTTATTTCTGCTCCCTGGATTTTAATACCTACTCCGAATTTTTCTTTTGTTTCCTTTACTGCTTGCTCAATATACAGAGTGAATAACATCGGGGACAGGCTACAACCCTGTCTCACTTCCTTCCCAACAGTGCTTCGCTTTCATGCCCCTCGACTCTTATAACTGCCATGTGGTTTCTGTACAAATTGTAAATAGCCTTTCGCTCCCTGTATTTTACCCCTACCACATTTAGAATTTGAAAGAAAGTATTCCAGTCAACATTGTCAAAAGTTTTCTCAAAGTCTACAAATGCTATAAACGTAGGTTTGCCTTTCCTTAATCTTCCTTCTAAGATAAGTCGTAAGGTCAGTATTGCCTCACATGTTCCAACATTTCTACGGAATCCAAACTGATCTTCCCCGAAGTCGGCTTCTACCAGTTTTTCCATTCTTCTGTAAATAATTCGCGTTAGTATTTTGCAACCGTGACTTATTAAACTGATAGTTGGGTAATTTTTACATCTGTCAACACCTGCTTTCTTTGGGATTGGAACTATTATATTCTTCTTGAAGTCTGAGGGTATTTCTCCTGTCTCGTACATCCTGCTCACCAGATGGTAGAGTTTTGTCAGGACTGGCTCTCCCAAGGCCGTCAGTAGTTGTAATGGAATGTTGTCTACTCCTGGGGCCTTGCTTCGACTCAGGTCTTTCAGTGCTCTGTCAAACTCTTCACGCAGTATCGTATCTCCCATTTCATCTTCATCTACATCCTCTTCCATTTCCATAATATTGTCCTCAAGTACATCGCCCTTGTATAGACCCTCTATATACTCCTTCCACCTTTCTGCTTTCCCCTCTTTGCTGAGAACTGGGTTTCCATCTGAGTTCTTGATATTCATACAAGTGGCTTTCTGTTTTCCAAAGTTCTCTTTAATTTTCCTGTAGGCTGCATATCTCTTACTCCTAGTGAGATAAGCCTCTACATCCTTACATTTGTCCTCTAGCCATGCCTTCTTAGCCATTTTGCACTTCCTGTCGATCTCATTTTTGAGACGTTTGTATTCCTTTTTGTCTGCTTCATTTACTCATTTTTATATTTTCGCCTTTCATCAATTAATTTCTATATTTCTTCTGTTACCCAAGGATTTCTGCTAGCCCTCGTCTTTTTACCTACTTGATCCTCTGCTGCCTTCACTACTTCAACCCTCAGAGCTATCCATTCGTCTTCTACTGTATTTCCTTCCTCCATTCCTGTTAATTGTTCCCTTATGCTTTCCCTGAAACTCTGTACAACCTCTGGTTTAGTCAGTTTATCCAGATCCCGTCACCTTGAATGCCCTCCTTTTTGCAATTTCTTCAGTTTCAATCCACAGTTCATAACCAATAGATTGTGGTCAGAGTCCACATCTGCCCCTGGAAATGTCCTACAATTTAAAACCTGGTTCCTAAAACTCTGTCATACCAATATATAATCTATCTGATACCTTTTAGTATCTCCAGGATTCTTCCATCTATACAACCTTCTTTTATAATTCTTGAACCGAGTGCTAGCTATGATTAAGTTATACTCTGTGCAAAATTCTAGCAGATGGCATCGTCTTTCATTTCTTAGCCCCAATCAATATTCATCTACTATGTTTCCTTCTCTCCCTTTTCCTACTGTCGAATTCCAGTCACCCATGACTATTAAATTTTCGTCTCCCTTCACTACCTGAATAATTTCTTTTATCTCATCATACATTTCTTCAATTTCTCCGTCATCTGCAGAGCTAGTTGGCAGTATAAACTTGTACTACTGTAGTAGACATGGGCTTCGTGTCTGTCTTGGCCACTATAATACGTTCACTATGCTGTTTGTAGTAGCTTACCCGCACTCCTATTTTTTTTTATTCATTATTAAACCTACTCCTGCATTACCCCTATTCGATTTTGTATTTATAATCCTGTATTCACTTGGCTACGGGACTGACGACCTCAAACGTTAAGTCCCATAGTGCTCAGAGCCATTTAAATCGTTTTTGAATGGACAATGGTAAGCTCAAAAAATAATTAAACATCAATGTATTGCAGGTTTAATGGCTATAATACTAAATTTCGTGCGGTCTAGATATCGGCTTAAAATGTTTTTTAATATTGTAAACTAAACTTTAGCCAATAGTATTATAAAAAATAATTATAACACACAATATTAGAGTATTAAAGCTTATATGGTTATGATGCATGGAGTGGTGCATCAAACCAGTCCCTGGACTGAAGACCACAACAACAGCAACATGGTTATGATGCCATATTTTGCTAGGTTGTGACATTAGCTTATTTATTGGAAGTTTATTACCCCTTCAGTTCACTCTACCTGTAAAGCGCTTACCGGACTTCCTTGCAGCGCCTCCAAACTGTTCACTTTCGTTTCTGAAAAGTCGTTCTTTCCCGTATTTGCGAATTGTGATGTGTATTTCATCTTCTTTAACGACCTTCTTTTTGCCATTATAGCAACAGTCATTCGTCACAGTCACCTAACACTCCTCACTACAAAATCGATTATAACCGCAAATACGTATTTGTAGTTAATCCAATTTCCGAAGCAGCGATTTCTCGTGTATATTCTTTAAGACAGCAAAATACTAAAATCATACTCTGCTGTATAATCAGGTTTGTCGAACCACGTGCCTCTTCTGATTGTAGTCCTTCTTTGAAATTTTATAGAGCATAATCGGACCGGAAAACCAATATCGGTCGTCTTCTTACCAATTTTCACGTAGGTCTCTCGGTAACAGTCCCTGTAATTCCTAAAATCTTAATCGCAACAGAAGTATAAAATACTTTCCACGTTATAGAATCCCAGAATAACTTGGTTGGTTGGTTGGTTGCGTGTTCCATTGATCAATCACGCGGTACGGTAGCCGCTATGATGTGGAACGTATCAAGTGCACAAGAAATGCACATATGAAACAACATTTTTTAATATGTATATATTGCAATACAGAGTTAAGAATTAATGTTTCTGTTATTTACCCCATTACCTTAAATGGCACAAAATGCATATAGTATATTTATTGATTTATTTATTCCTATTCAAGAATTCATCTATGGTATAGAAGGAGTTGTCAAGGAGATATAATTTCAATTTATTTTTGAAGCCTTTACTGCTGTCTTTCAGACATTTAATTTCATCTGGTAATTTGTCGAAAATTTTACAGCACTATATTTTACCCCTTTTTGTGCCAAAGATAGGTTGGGTAGAGGATAGTGTAAGTCTTTCTTTTTTCTGGTATTATAATCATGAATGTGACTGTTGTTTTTAAACGGGTCCATGTTGTTGAGTACAAATTTCATTAGTGAGTAAATATACTGTGAGGCTGTTGTAAGAATTCTCAATCTTTTAAAAAGATGCCTACAAGATGAGCGACTATGAACCCCACACATTATTCTAACCACTTTCTTTTGAACAGTGAATACTTTTTGTCTAAATATTGAGTTACCCCAAAATATTATTTCATATGACATCAGAGAGTGAAAGTATGCAAAGTATGTTAGATTACTGATTTCTATATTCTGAAAATTGGCAATTATTGTGACTGCAAAAGTTGCTGAATCTATTCACTTTAGAAGATCAAAAATAGGAATTTTCCAGTTAAGATTCTTATCTATGTGTACACCCAAAAACTTAGAATTCTCTGCCCTGTCTACTGACTTCTGTTGATGTGTTATATTTATTGAAGGAACTGGACTTTTTGCAGCAGAAAATTGGATGTACTGTCTTTTTTCAGAGTTTAGTCCAAGCCCATTTGCAGAAAACCAGTTAATGACTTTTCTGAAGACCTTATTTGTGTCATTCTCAATTGGAGTTGCTTTTACCAGATTAATAATGATGCTTGTATCATCAGCAAGCAGTGTCAGTTCGGCTTCCTGTTTCATATAGAAAGGGAGGTCGTTCACATATATCAAGAACAGAAGGGAACCCATGAATTGAACCCTGTGGAACACCTAATGTAATTTCACCCCAGTTACATGAAGTGGCAAACTTATTTAAATCAGTTCCCCCATTTAAGGAAACTTTTTGCTTCCTGCTCTGTATGTACGACTTAAACCACTCATGTGCTATTCCATTTATACCGTAGAACTGTAATTCCTGTAACATAATGTAATGGTTCACACAATCAAATGCTTTGGACAAGTCACAGAAAATTCCTATTGGTGACATTTTATTATTTAAAGACTATTATGTGGACAGTGAAATTGTATATTGCTGTCTCAGTGGAACAGCATTTCTGAAATCCGAACTGTGATTTACTAAGTATCCCATTACTGTTGAGATAGCTTACCACTCTTGAGTACATTACTTTCTCGAAGAGTTTTGAAAATGCTGTAAGCAAGGATACTGGCCGATAATTATTGACATTGGTAAGACTAGCGCAGTTCTACACTACACCAGATTCACTCATCTCTGACGCAACATCCATTTCCTCAATGGAATATTTTCTGTGCGCATTTCTACTTTGCATCTAGGTGCTTGAATCCCACTCTGGTCGCCATCGTGTCCCTCCTTGTTCAGCTTTGACATTTTCTAGTTTGCTCCTTTGTCCTTCTGCGTTTCTTCTTCTTATTATTATTTTTCCTCGCCTTTTTTCCCGTTTCTCTACGAGCTCGGCACCTTTATAAGGACTGTAGCAACGGCAGAGGTAGGTAACAGGCGCATGCCCTTCCTGATGTCACCACTTTCCACGGGACGGAACCTGTGTATCCCATGTGTCCGCTTCTAGAATAAATCTTATTTGCAAGTGTGAGAACGTTTTCTAAATGTGACGTGGGGAATGTGTACTAGCCCGCTCTTCACCTAGTTGGATGTCGGAAAACGCTTGAAAACCACATTCCTAGTCTTTGATCCGCGAGGCGGATTCGAGGCTCCCCGAATCCTGGAAGCGGCGCGTTAACGCGCTCCGCTACCCACGAGGGTCTCTCCTTCTCCCTTTTGTTGTCAATAAATCTAATGACGCTAACGGCAAGCTGTCGCACCTGTCCGTAAGGTACTTTTCCACGAAAACTTTCCGAGCTTACGATTGTAAGCAGGCTGTTTAGGTTTTTATGTTGGTAACGCCACGTAGCACTCTGTATGAAAATCACTGACTGTGCTGTGTGCAGTCTGTGGCTGGTTGGATTCATTGTTGGAAGTAGTGTTGGGCAGTTGGGTGTGAACAGCACGTAGCGTTGTGTCTAACTTTTGAAGCTTTTGCTGTGTTTGTCTCTGATTTTGTTCCATTGTGTCTAACTTTTGAAGCTGTTGCTGTGTTTGTTTCTGATTTTGTTGCATTTGTTGTCGTGATTGCTTTTGATTTTGTTCCATTGCGTCTAAATTTTAAAGCTGTCGTCCAATTTGTTGAATTGTAATAACAATGCACTGGTGTCTGAAAGATGTTCCTCTGTACTTTTCGGCAGTGCATTTGCACCGGCAACATTCGAATTTTGAAAAGCAGAAAATGTGTCTTGACTTGATTGAGAAACGGGTATTGGCCTTAAAACCCGAATCTACAGTATTTTCAAGATTGTGTCCTGTCATTTCGGATTCCTGGGACGAGCTGTTGCCTACCGATCGATCGACAAAACTGCCCTGTTCGCCAGCTGTTTCACTGTCTACACCATTATTTATTGCCTGGTCCATTTCCGTATCCACAATTATCAAATGACTATGTTCAACATTAGTTAATTCATTACACTGTGGCGCTGAGACTCTACTCTCGTCTTCACTGTAATTTCTCAATTTACTTTTGAGCCTAGTATTATGTTTTTCACACGACATAATTGTCACAATGTTTCACACGATGACACTGAAAAGCACAATTTGAAGAGTAAAATAAGAAAATACATTATCATAGCATTAAAAATAATATCTAATTAATTGCAAGCACGGCTGCGAAATATTTGGTGCAAATCTACACGCATGCCACAACTGCTTTAAAGTACAACAATGAAAAACTACAAGTACGAAGGAGATTCTGTCTACAGTAATGTGCTAGCAATAAACAATAACCACACTAATTACACAAACTGCAAGAAAAAATCAGAAGATTCCAGTGAGGTATTCTCGATTAAGGGTCGACGTATGAAACGCCCCCTTAGAAAAATTTAAAAATGACAGTGCTGGAAAACCTCTACGTTATTTGATATTCAAACAGCTGAGCAAAACTGAACGTACTCAGGCAGTTCTCTCTTTATTTATTCTGATCGGATGGATGGCGGAGTTCTGAGAGCGGATGATCTGGACGTGTGTCAATCAGAGACAGCTAATTTGTAAGACTCGAGATATATATATAATGACTTTTGAACTCTATTAAGGTAAATACATTGTTTGTTCTCTATCATAAATCTTTCATTTGCTAACTATGCCTATCAGCAGTTAGTGCCTTCAGTAGTTAGAATCTTTTATTTAGTTGGCAGAATTGGCGCTCGCTGTATTGCAGTAGCTCGAGTAACGAATATTTTTTTGAGGTAAGTGATTCATGACAGGTGTATGTTATTGTTAGTCAGGGCCATTCTTTTGTGGGAATTATTGAAAGTCAGATTGCGTTGCACTAAAAAATATTGTGTGTCAGTTTAGTGACGATCAGAATAAGTAAAGAGAGAAATGTCTGAGTACGTCCAGTTTTGCTCAGCTGTTGAAAATCAAATAACGTAAGAGGTTATCCAGCAAGGTCATTTTTAAATTTTTCTAAAGGGACGTTTCATGATAAGAAGTAGAACGTAGCAGTGTGGTCAAGTTAGTTCCTGCTAGCGGTTCGCTTTGTTGAGTAATAACGAGACAGACAACTGCGAGCGCTCAACCAGTGTCCCCCGTCAGGAGAATAGAAGAGGTGCCACATATTACACGTGTGGCCTCCTGTATCAGGTGTCAGCAAACACGTGACTCAGGTACACCTGTTCGTTAGTATATATAATGGCCCATTCTACTTCCGAATGAGTTATCCTTCTACACGGGATCTGCGGAACACAATGAGCAAATCACAGCAGTTAGTGGAAACAGCCCACAGCAATAACGTCGCCTCTGTCGTAAGAAGTAAGTGAACTTTACACCGCAAGTCTTGTTACTACTTCTGACTAACTCTTGTTGATTTTGGTGCTGTAATACGCATGAATGCGTGTGTTCGTTGCCTTTGATAATTTAGAGAGCGAAGGATGTGATAGTGGGAGACTAGCGAGAACGGCGCTCCTCAGTGTCGACACGAACTGCCGCGGTACGATGAATGGTCGATAAACGAGACATTTAAGACAAGATACTCACGAAAAGAGTGGTTATCAGGAGACGGAAACTTGTGATGACTGCCGTTCTGGAAATTTATGGCAGCCACCTGACAGGAAGTCTGAAACGCGGTATTAGCGTTGCCTCAGCCACTCTTAACGTTATGAGTGATATCTGAAGCGGTCGCTCTTCCCGAAATTTTAACCGTAGTGTCTCGTTAGTTCGCGAAACCGAGGACACTAGATCGTGTTTGGGCTCCCGTGGTGGAGCGATTTCACCGTCTAGCAACAACAAGAGGGACTATTCTGATAAAGAGAAATTTCTTAACACCAAATAAAAACAAATGTTAGGAAAACTTTTCTGAAGGTATTTGTCTTGAGCATAGCCTTGTACGGAAATAAAAGTGGCTCTGAGTACTCTGGGACTTAACAGCTATGGTCATCAGTCCCCTGGAACTTAGAAGTACTTAAACCTAACTAACCTAAGGACATCACACAACATCCAGGCATCACGAGGCAGAGAAAATCCCTCACCCCGCTGGGAATCGAACCCGGGCGCGGGAAGCGAGAACGCTACCGCACGAGCACGAGCTGCGTACGGAAATAGAAGCTGCATCGTAAATACGTGGGTGATTCAAATGAAAACCTTGAAGGTGCTATATTGTTTCGCCACATCAGCGTAGTGTTTTCCATTTGATGATCAGACACAATGCTTACGTACGTGTCACCTGCCAGAGTCCTATCTAGACGTTTCAGGGGTCACATATCACTTCAACTGCACACGCCCCACACCATTACAGAGCCTCCACTAGTTTGAACAGACCCTTGTTGACATGCAGGGACCTTGGATGCATCAGGATGTCTCATTACCCGTACACGTCCACGCACTCGACACAATTTGAAGCGAGACTCGCCCAACCATGCAAAGTGTTTCCAGTCATCAACAGTCCAATGTCGGTGTTGACGGGCCTAGATGAGGCATAATGCGTTGTGCAGTCATCAGGGAAAACTAATGAGCCTTCAACTCCGAAAGCCCATATCAATAATATTTTGTTGACTGAATCGCACGCTGACTGTTGTGTATGAGGCAGAACCATGGGCCTCATGGAAAAAGGGTGACCCGACTGAGCCGGCCGGTGTGGCCGAGCGGTTCTAGGCGCTACAGTCTGGAACCGCGCGACCGCAACGTTCGCAGGTTCGAACCCTGCCTCGGGCATGGATGTGTGTGATGTCCTTAGGTTAGGTTTAAGTAGTTTCAGGGGACTGATGACCTCAGCAGTTACGTCCCATAGTGCTCAGAGCCATTTGAACTATTTTGACACCACTAAGTCACGCAATTTGACTCTTAGTCTGATCACGAGGTGTGGCCATCAATTGCACGCGTTGATCACGTAGGCTGACGTGAGGATCAATGAACTATACTTTACGGAATGTATCTGGAACATTTTAGGTGATTATAAAGTTAGTGGACAGGAATACTCTTAAATACTTAGCTTTAATTCTGCATCAGGGTGAACGTCGATCATGACTTTGTACAATAATACTTACAAGTGCAGTTATAGACTGAACTGCAAATACTTCTGTACAATTCTGATTGCTTCACCCATATAGATCAATTGTCAATGCATAAACTATATGTGGCGCCTGGCTAGGTTGTAGCTACTGACTTAGCTGAAGGCTATGCTAACTAGCGTCTCTGCAAATGAGATCTCTGAAGCTAAAGTCGGCTGTAGAACTGGCCAGTGCGCCAGCTTGTCTCGTAAGACCAGCCGAGTGGCGGCGCTCGGTATGCTAGCGTCTACAGTGGCGACTCGCGCGTCCGATGTGTACTGACGGACCGCGGCCGATCTGAAGCCTGCAACCTGGCCAGTGTGGTGCCTTGCGGCGACACCACACTGACACCTGTTGATGGCTCAGCATTGAAATCTGCAGCAATTTGCGGAAGGGTTTCACTTCTGTCACATTGAACGATTCTCTTTAGTCGTCGTTGGTTCCGTTCATGCAGGATCTTTTTCCGACCGCAGCGACGTCGGAGTTTTGATGTTTTTACCATATTCCTGATATTCACGGCACACTCGTGAAATGCTCGTACGGGAAAATTTCCACTTCATCGCTACCGCGGAGATGCTGTGTCTCATCGCTCGCGCGCCGACTATAACAGCACGTTTAAACTCACTTAAACATTGATAACATGGGATTGTAGCAGCAGTAACCTATCTAACAATTGCGGCAGAAGTCTTACACAGGCGTTGCCGACAGCAGCGCGCATTTAAACAGTTCCGTATCTGAATACGCATTCCTATACCAGTTTCCTTGGCGCTTCAGTGCATATAAACTACACGGTCACCACGGAAGATGTAACACACCTCTATTTGTGAAAGATTATACATGACGTAAAGCGGCTTTCGGGGCGAATTTTAGAGTATTACAGCATCACAAGAAAACAATCTAACAGTGCTCCTCACATTGTCTCCTAAATCGTTTATGTAGATCAGGAACACAGATGGACTATAACACTTCCTTTAGAAATGCCAGATATTACTTCTGTTTTAGTCGATGGCTTTCAGTCACTCAGTACGAACTGTGACCTTTCTGACAGGAAATCAGAAATCCAGTCACACAACTGAGGCGATACTCCATATACACACAAATTAATTATAAACCGCATGTGAGGAACGATGTCAAAAGCCTTGTCCAAATCTAGAAATATGCAACACATTTGACGTCCCTTGTCTACAGCACTAGTTACTTCTAGAGAATAAAGAGCCAGTTGTGCTTCACAAGAACGATATTTTCTGAACCCTTATTGGTCGTTCGTCAATAGATTGGTTGGTTCAAATGGCTCTGAGCACTATGGGACTCAACTGCTGTGGTCATTAGTCCCCTAGAACTTAGAACTACACTCCTGGAAATGGAAAAAAGAACACATTGACACCGATGTGTCAGACCCACCACACTTGCTCCGGACACTGCTAGAGGGCTGTACAAGCAATGATCACACGCACGGAACAGCGGACACACCAGGAACCGCGGTGTTGGCCGTCGAATGGCGCTAGCTGCGCAGCATTTGTGCACCGCCGCCATCAGTGTCAGCCAGTTTGCCGTGGCATACGGAGCTCCATCGCAGTCTTTAACACTGGCAGCATGCCGCGACAGCGTGGACGTGAACCGTATGTGCAGTTGACGGACTTTGAGCGAGGGCGTATAGTGGGCATGCGGGAGGCCGGGTGGACGTACCGCCGAATTGCTCAACACTGGGGGCGTGAGGTCTCCACAGTACATCGATGTTGTCGCCAGTGGTCGGCGGAAGGTGCACGTGCCCGTAGACCTGGGACCGGACCGCAGCGACGCACGGATGCACGCCAAGACCGTAGGATCCTACGCAGTGCCGTAGGGGACCGCACCGCCACTTCCCAGCAAATTAGGGACACTGTTGCTCCTTGGGTATCGGCGAGGACCATTCGCAACCGTCTCCATGAAGCTGGGCTACGGTCCCGCACACCGTTCGACCGTCTTCCGCTCACGCCCCAACTTCGTGCAGCCCACCTCCAGTGGTGTCGCGACAGGCGTGAATGGAGGGACGAATGGAGACGTGTCGTCTTCAGCTATGAGAGTCGCTTCTGCCTTGGTGCCAATGATGGTCGTATGCGTGTTGACGCCGTGCAGGTGAGCGCCACAATCAGGACTGCATACGACCGAGGCACACAGGGCCAACACCCGGCATCATGGTGTGGGGAGGATCTCCTACACTGGCCGTACACCTCTGGTGATCGTCGAGGGGACACTGAATAGTGCGTGGTACATCCAAACCGTCATCGAACCCATCGTTCTACCATTCCTAGACCGGCAAGGGAACTTGCTGTTCCAACGGGACAATGCACGTCCGCATGTATCCCGTGCCACCCAACGTGCTCTAGAAGGTGTAAGTCAACTACCCTGGCCAGCAAGATCTCCGGATCTGTCCCCCATTGAGCATGTTTGGGACTGGATGAAGCGTCGTCTCACGCGGTCTGCACGTCCAGCACGAACGAGGGTCCAACTGAGGCGCCAGGTGGAAATGGCATGGCAAGCCGTTCCACAGGACTACATCCAGCATCTCTACGGCCGTCTCCATGGGAGAATAGCAGCCTGCATTGCTGCGAAAGGTGGATGTACACTGTACTAGTGCCGACATTGTGCATGCTCTGTTGCCTGTGTCTATGTGCCTGTGGTTCTGTCAGTGTAATCATGTGATGTATCTGCCCCCAGGAATGTGTCAATAAAGTTTCCCCTTCGTGGGACAATGAATTCACGGTGTTCTTATTTCAATTTCCAGGAGTGTACTTAAACCTAGCTAACCTAAGGACATCACACACATCCCTGCCCGAGGCAGGATTCGTACCTGCGACCGTAGCAGTCGCACAGTTCCGGACTGCGCGCCTAGAACGGCGAGACCACCGCGGCCGGCAATAGATTGGTTACTTCGACATAACTCATAAGCTTCGAACACAGCGTATGTTCCAAAGGCTACTGCAAATCGACGTTAGCGATATGGGTCTGTAATTCAGCAGATTTCTCCTATTTCCTTTCTTGGGTATTTGTGTGACTTGTGCCACTTTCCAGTCTTTGAGTACAGATCTTTCCACGAGCGAGTGGTTGTATATGATTACTAAGCATGTAGCTATTTTATCAGCACACTCTGATACGGTATACAATCGAGACTGGAGGCCTTGCCATTGTTAAGTGACTTAAGCTGCTTTGCTAGAACCACTATTTGTCTTACGAGGTGCGACAATAAAGTAATGAGACTGATTTTCTTTGCAAGATGTGGCAACCCTGCAGGCTTGCGCAGGCGCAATATCTTTGACCATGGTCTATAAGCTGCTTTTAGTCCAAGCTGCACATCGATGCAACTGCTCAGTCGTGAGTTGTGCGGTAATAAGTTAACACGTGTTTGTGTCTCTCGTCACGGAAATGGAACTGCATAACATTGGGCAACGGTATGCCATTTCTCTTTGCGTTAAATTGGGTGAAACAGCGACGACAACTTACGGTGAGCTTCAGAAGGCTTTTGGAGAGGAGGTTATGTCAAGAGCTCAAGTTTTTCGTTGACATAAAATGTTTAGTGAAGGCAGAACGAATGTTGAAGATGAAGAGCACAGTGGACGACCATCAACCTCATCGACAGACGTCAACTTGGCCGGGGTGCGTGAACTCGTACGATCTGATCGAAGATTATTCGTGAAAATGATTGCATAAGAACTGAACATCAATCGAGAAACGGTTCGTCCAATAATAACTAAAGATCTTAGTATGAGAAATATTTGTGCAGATATGGTCACCAAAAATCTCACACTACAGCAGCGAGAAACACGGAAAAATGTGGCAGCCGATCTGTTAGAGCAAACGGAAATCAATCCAGAATTGTTGAGCCGTGTTATCACTGGTGATAAAAGATGGCTTTTTCAGTACGATCCAGAGACAAAACGCCAATGGTGCTCGAAGGGATCACCCAGACCAAAACAAGCTCGTATGTCAAAGTCAAAAGTGAAATGCATGCTTCTGTGCTTCTTTGATTCCAAGGGAATTGTTCATAAAGAGTGGGTGCCTCCTGGACAAACAGTTAACAAATATTACTACAAAGGAATTGTAGAAAGACTTCGTAAAAGAGTTCTTCGTGTCCGTACCAACATTGCTGATAATTGAATTCTGCATCACGATAATGCTCTGCTCTGACAGTACAGCAATTTTTAACCTCAAAACAAATTTCTGTACTACCACAGCCACCTTATTTACCAGATATCGCTTCTTGCGACTTTTTTCTGTTTCCAAGAGTCAAAACGGCGGTCAAGGGACACCATTTTCAAACAACACAAGATGTCCAAAAAGCAGTGACGAGCGTCTTGGAGGATATTACAGAAGATGAGTTCCAGAAATGCTAGCATCAGTGACAGAAGCACTGGAAAAACTGTGAGCAATCAGAAGGGAACTACTTTGAAGGGCCGGCCGGAGTGGCCGAGCGGTTCTAGGCGCTACAGTCTGGAGCCGCGCGAACCCCGCAGTCGCAGGTTCGAATCCTGCCTCGGGCATGGATGTGTGTGACGTCCTTAGGTTAGTTAGGTATAAGTAGTTCTAAGTTCTAGGGGACTGATGACCTCAGAAGTTAAGTCCCATAGTTCTCAGAGCCATTTGAACCATACTTTGAAGGAGGCAATACTAAACTTGACTGAAACGGTAAGCAACCTTTTTTTCACATCAGGCTCGTTACTTTATAGTCGCACCTCGTATATAGACGTTGTCGACCGCAGCGCCGTATTCTGCCTGTTTACATACGTCTGTATCTGAATACGGATGACTATACCAGTTTCTTCAGTGTATAAGGCGTTATGCTCTATGAATCAAGTCCACTGCCTACACCACTGCGACATCCCGCTTATTCGTCGTGCAAGTCGCCACGAGGACGTCTCACCTCACAGCAGGTAGCAGACCAATATCCATATTTTTCCGTGCAACCTCTTTACTTCGATCGGTAAAACTAGAGATCTAAAAAATACGATTTAGTGTCCAGCATTGTATGAAAAGTGCGGCTGATGAAGTAGGTGATGACGTGTCGGGCAGTACCCGGATACGTTGGCAGCAAACAAGCAATACATCCAATATTTGCTGGTTTTACTAGACTATAAAGCGAGGAACTACATCGTAAATTTTCTCGACACTCTACTTTCTTTTGCGGCTACTTATCTTTTTCCTCAGCATTTCCATACTGAGCAGTCGCTTCCAAACATCCCCTCCATAAAACTCGCCGTTTTTCCTGTCCCCCGTTTTTTGCTCCTTATTTAATGGAACGCCCTTCAGCTGGTTACGTTTACGTCAAGGGAAGGAAGGCCGCACGTCAACCAACAGCTGCTTCCGTCTTGTTCCGAGTCAGTGATAGAAAGGGAGTTTGCGTGGGAGAAGAATGGGTACGCTACTTCCAAGTGGTATCCTACTGCTTTCTTCTATACCACAAGTGTTTCGACTAGTCTGACATATAGGCTATAAGCTTTTCATCTCTACGTCACGACTGCAGCACACATCCCGAACCAGGCTCTCCTTCGTAGCTGTGGTACCACTCCTCTATCCATAAACAGATATTTAAAGTTGTAATCAGTCTTGCCTGCTGAGAAGTTTCGTTCTTCAATTGAAATGTTGTATTCCGTATAAATTTCGGGCTGACTTGAGAAAATTTTATGTTTGCATTATATATGCCACATCTACAGACAATTTTGCATGCATTTGATAACTAAAACACTATTTTTCTCATAGTATTCTTTTATTTTGCATATCGGTCCATTTAGCAACGTCATTCTTGAACCATAAAAATTAGTAATGACACTGAAATGATTCAAAAACTACTTTACAGTGTGACTAAAACTGTCGTGCTTTAATTTTCATGTAAACAAAATTTCTGTTCTCGTTTCCATTTTTTCTACCTTTACTGCCGGTAATTCAGCCGGCAATTATAGAAAGACACGAAGCTGTCAGTTTCTATACTGTCAATATTTGCAAGCCTCATTATTATTTGTTAGGTGAATAAATCCTCCGATAAATAATTAGATCCAGAGAACACCTGAAAAGTAATTTCAGTTAACATAGTCATAAAAAATTAATTTGAACTATATCATGTTCTAGAAGGATGTGAAATATATGTACGTAAAACTCATAGAAATTTTAGGTGCCAACACACATTAATAGTTTCATTAGTCGAGATAGGTGAGTGTAACTATGAAGTTCTTTTTGTTGTGCTGAAATGTTACACAGTGTACTTACTTTACTAGTGGTCTGCATCTACATGGATACTCTCCAAATCACATTTAAGTGCCTGGCAGAGGGTTCATTGAACCACCTTCACAATTCTCTATTATTCCAGTCTCGTATAGCGCGCGGAAAGAATGAACACCTATATCTTTCCGTACGAGCTCTGATTTCCCTTATTTTATCGTGGTGATCGTTCCTCCCTATGTAGGTCGGTGTCAACAAAATATTTTCGCATTCGGAGGAGAAAGTTGGTGATTGGAATTTCGTAAGGAGATTCCGTTGCAACGAAAAACGCCTTTCTTTTAATGATGTCCAGCGCAGATCCTGCATCATTACTGTGACACTCTCTCCAATATTTCGAGATAATACAAAACGCGCTGCCTATATTTGAACTTTTTCGATGTACTCAGTTAGTCCTATCTGGTTAGGATACCACACCGAGCAGCAGTATTCTAAAAGAGGACGGACAAGCGCAGTGTAGGCAATCTCCTTACCGGGTCTGTTACATTTTCTAAGTGTCCTGCCAATAAAACGCAGTCTTTGGTTAGCCTTCCCCACAACATTTTCTGTGTGTTCCTTCCAATTTAAGTTGTTCGTAATTGTAAAACCTAGGTATTTACCTGAATTTACGGCTTTTAGATTAGACTGATTTATCGTGTAACCGAAGTTACACTCATGTGGGTGACCTCATACTTTTCGTTATTTAGGGTCAACTGCCACTTTTCGCACCATTCAGATATCTTTTCTAAATAGTTTTTCAGTTTGTTTTAATCTTCTGATGACTTTATTAGTAGATAAACGACAGCGTCATCTGCAAAAAAACGAAGACGGCTGCTCAGATTGTCCCCCAAATCGTTTATATAGATAAGGGCCTATAACACTACCTTGGGGAGCGTCAGAAATCACTTCTGTTTTATTGATGACTTTGAGTCAATTACTACGAACTGTGACCTCTCTGACAGGAAATCCACAAATCCAGTCACATAACTGAGACGATATTCCATAAGCACTCAATTTCACTACGAGCCGCTTGTGTGGTATAGTGTCGAAAGCCTTCTGGAAATCCAGGAATACGGAATCGATCTGAAATCCCTTGTAAATAGCACTCAGCACTTCATGTGAAAAAAGCTTGTTGTGTTTCACAGGAACGACGTTTTCTAAACCGATGTTGACTGTGTGTCAATAGATCGTTTCTTTCGAGGAAATTCATAATGTTCTAAAATCCTGCTGCATATCGACGTTAACAATAAGGGCCTGTAATTTAGTGGATTACTCCTACTACCTTTCTTGAATATTGGTGTGACCTGTACAACTTTCCAGTCTTTGGGTTCGTATCTTTCGTCGAGCGAACGGTTGTATATGATTGTTAAGTGTATATATATGACCACTTAACAATCATATACAACCGTTCGCTCGACGAAAGATACGAATATATGCAGCAGGATATATATATATATATATATATATATATATATATATATATATATATATATATATATATATATATATATAGTGTCAAGAATTTATTGATAAATACCGATTATGTCAAAAAGCAACATTATTCCAGCTACTTTTATAGAAAAAAAATGTTGGACCTATGAATTGGAAAGCATAAACAGGATTCGACATCCTAGACAACGAGACAGCCATAGCAAGATACGTAACATTTATCTGCTAATATTACGTTTCTGCTTTTATGAAATTGTATAAACGATGACAAGATTAAAATAGCTAGTTCAACAGTTGAACGTAGGGGATTTACTTTTTATACATCTACGAACATTTTGATAGTATTTATAAAGTCGAGTATAATGAGGTGGTTAAGGGAGGGGGGGGGGGGGGAACTATCTACATCTACATTTATACTCCGCAAGCCACCCAACGGTTTGTGGCGGAGGGCGCTTTACATGCCACTGTCATTGCCTCCGTTTCCTGTCCCAGTCGCGTATGGTTCGCGGGAAGAACGACTGCTGGAAAGCCTCCGTGCGCGCTCGAATCTCTCTAATTTTACATTCGTGATCTCCTCTGGAGGTGCAAGTAGGGGGAAGCAATATATTCGATACCTCATCCAGAAACGCACCCTCTCGAAACCTGTACAGCAAGCTACACCGCGATGCAGAGCGCCTCTCTTGCAGAGTCTGCCACTTGAGTTTGCTAAACATCTCCGTAACGCTATCACGCTTACCAAACAACCCTGTGACGAAACGCGCCGCTCTTCTTTGGATCATCTCTATCTCCCCCGTCAACCCGACCTGGTACGGATCCCACACTGATGAGCAGTACTCAAGTATAGGTCGAACGAGTGTTTTGTAAGCCACCTCCTTTGTTGATGGACTACATTTTCTAAGGACTCTCCCAATGAATCTCAACCTGGTACCCGCCTTACCTACAATTACTTTTATATGATCATTCCACTTCAAATTGTTCCGCACGCATACTCCCAGATATTTTACAGAAGTAACTGCTACCAGTGTTTGTTCCGCTATCATATAATCATACAATAAAGGATCCTTCTCTCTATGTTATCAACACGGCGATCGTTTTGCTATTCGCCATCTTAGTTGTAACTCGTCATTCTCAGATGAAAAAGGGGTCAGGTTACGTACCAGACAAACAGGTAGTTACACGACGAAAGCAATGCAGTACTTCATGTAAACACAGCTTCGGTCGCTCTTGAGTTACGTCGTATGTCGTGAAGAACGAGGCAGAAGCTGATGACAACACGTCAAGGTTACACGACGAGCTCGACTTGTTTTCCAGCTGTAGTCATTCCTTTAGGCCTCCGCGACCTGACCGTATCTGCAGAAGCTAGATTTCCAGGCACGCAAAGACTCCTAGACCGTAATGAGGTGGGGCACCATCGGGTTGGAAGAACGCTCGGCATAATTGATATCACGTTCCCTGGATTTAAGCACATTAGATTTCCGTCTGTGGGGACGTGTGAAGGCCGTTGTGAAGATCAGAGACCTTGCACACGTCACCGAAAGGATTGTTGATGCGTGTCCTCAGACTCGTGCGTAAGGTAAAAATCAAATGAAAACAGCCTCGATCGTGTTTTCAGAATTTTATACGTTAGCAGCCGGTTTCGGCCCTTTCCTTACTCCAGGCAAATGCCGGGATGGTTCCTTTCAAAGGGCACGGCCGACTTCCTTCCCCGTCCTTCCGTAAACCGATGAGACCGATGACCTCGCTGTCTGGTCTCCTTTCCCAAAACAACCCAACCCATCCCCTTTTCCTTAGACTATTTTCAGGCTTTTCCCCGCTGCAATACAGTAGTAATACATATTCAGTACAGAGGGATGAAAATATGGCAGAACAACGTCTAAAATATGTGCTACAGTAATTAAAAAGTTCGATGTTACACAAATTATGGTTGGTGGTGACTGCAGACGGAGCGAGTTCCGTAGAAGTAAGGACGTCACGGCTGAATACGAAAGCTTTTGTCGAGATTATATATTGTAAGCTCCACCCAGTCTGTGATGAGGGTGAAGAAACTGCATCACACCTAGTCTTTGAGTACATAGCATTGGAGAGAAAAAGATACAGAATCTTCGGGACAACTAGACCTGAAGAAATTGTGTCTAACAAAAAACTGGTTGAGCGACTCCTCGCACTTTTTAAGGGCTTTACTAGACATACAGGGAGAGATACCGCACAATAAACCTAGTTTCGGTGCGGGCAGTGGCGGGTTAGACCTAAACTGTTTTAGCTCTCCTGTTAAAATCAATCAATCAATCAATCAATCAAAGCTCCGCCCATCGCCTACAGCATGACATCATTGACAATTAGTCATGCGTGAGACATGCTACAGTGATTTGAAATACACTC
This sequence comes from Schistocerca gregaria, assembly GCF_023897955.1. Lineage (NCBI taxonomy): Eukaryota > Metazoa > Arthropoda > Insecta > Orthoptera > Acrididae > Schistocerca > Schistocerca gregaria. The sequence goes on along the minus strand of NC_064928.1, from coordinate 189,467,797 downwards.
CTGGAAATGGAAAAAAGAACACATTAACACCGGTGTGTCAGACCCACCATACTTGCTCCGGACACTGCGAGAGCGCTGTACAAGCAATGATCACACGCACGGCACAGCGGACACACCAGGAACCGCGGTGTTGGCCGTCGAATGGCGCTAGCTGCGCAGCATTTGTGCACCGCCGCCGTCAGTGTCAGCCAGTTTGCCGTGGCATATGGAGCTCCATCGCAGTCTTTAACACTGGTAGCATGCCGCGACAGCGTGGACGTGAACCGTATGTGCAGTTGACGGACTTTGAGCGAGGGCGTATAGTGGGCATGCGGGAGGCCGGGTGGACGTACCGCCGAATTGCTCAACACGTGGGGCGTGAGGTCTCCACAGTACATCGATGTTGTCGCCAGTGGTCGGCGGAAGGTGCACGTGCCCGTCGACCTGGGACCGGACCGCAGCGACGCACGGACGCACGCCAAGACCGTAGGATCCTACGCAGTGCCGTAGGGGACCGCACCGCCACTTCCCAGCAAATTAGGGACACTGTTGCTCGTGGGGTATCGGCGAGGACCATTCGCAACCGTCTCCATGAAGCTGGGCTACGGTCCCGCACACCGTTAGGCCGTCTTCCGCTCACGCCCCCACATCGTGCAGCCCGCCTCCAGTGGTGTCGCGACAGGCGTGTATGGAGGGACGAATGGAGACGTGTCGTCTTCAGCGATGAGAGTCGCTTCTGCCTTAGTGCCAATGATGGTCGTATGCGTGTTTGGCGCCGTGCAGGTCAGCGCCACAATCAGGACTGCATACGACCGAGGCACACAGGGCCAACACCCGGCATCATGGTGTGGGGAGCGATCTCCTACACTGGCCGTACACCTCTGGTGATCGTCGAGGGGACACTGAATAGTGCACGGTACATCCAAACCGTCATCGAACCCATCGTTCTATCATTCCTAGACCGGCAAGGGAACTTGCTGTTCCAACAGGACAATGCACGTCCGCATGTATCCCGTGCCACCCAACGTGCTCTAGAAGGTGTAAGTCAACTACCGTGGCCAGCAAGATCTCCGGATCTGTCCCCCATTGAGCATGTTTGGGACTGGATGAAGCGTCGTCTCACGCGGTCTGCAAGTCCAGCACGAACGCTGGTCCAACTGAGGCGCCAGGTGGAAATGGCATGGCAAGCCGTTCCGCAGGACTTCATCCAGCATCTCTACGATCGTCTCCATGGGAGAATAGCAGCCTGCATTGCTGCGAAAGGTGGATATACACTGTACTAGTGCCGACATTGTGCATGCTCTGTTGCCTGTGTCTATGTGCCTGTGGTTCTGTCAGTGTGATCATGTGATGTATCTGACCCCAGGAATGTGTCAATAAAGTTTCCCCTTCCTGGGACAATGAATTCACGGTGTTCTTATTTCAATTTCCAGGAGTGTAGATACAAAAATAAACACAAAAATTACATGCATAAAAATTTTCCAGGGTCTAATCCTATCACAAATAATTCAAGTAATAGCTCCAAAAATTTCTTTCTTTTACTTAAATTATATATCCTGCAAATTATGTCTCTCACTTCGTTATGCAGGATTTATCACTTACCACTGTATCACCGATGATAACTTGCAACCAATGGAATTGAAATTCATTAAACAACTCGATGCGATCGCGTTTAATGCTCGCATTAGCTACGGCATTCACAGCAGGGCGCCCGAAACGCTTTTGAACGCTTATTGTCTCTCGGAGAATACATGACATAGGTGCGTAGAATAAGCCTAAACCCGACCGCCGTCGTTCATGATTGCAACTCTAGTGGCAAACGACAATCGTCATTTCAAAGAAAAGTAAATAAAAAGTATACTTCCGCAAATGAAGTTTTTTCAATAATTTATGTGCTTATTTACTTAGATACTAATTTTTTGTACTTCTGGTATGCAATATCATTTATTTTTTGTTTTAAAAATTCAATAACTAGCGCTAAATCGTAGTTTAAACGAATGGAGCACTGAACTTATTGAAATCTGTCTCACCCTTTCCTCCGGTTTGCACCCATCGCCGATAATACGGTTTGGGTAATGTTTAGGTGACCTAAACCCAAGGAATTTACGATACAGATTGTAATTGTTTAGCGAATTAATTACTTACTTTTTATGCCTGTACTGTCAAATGTCGGGAGTTTCTTTTGAGCGAAAAGAATGCATACGTGGTTCAGCCTACAGTAACGCTTCACTCTGATTTCACAGAAAAAAAAAAGACTGAATTATTCAGTGTTACGCTAAAGTAGATGGACCCAAAGGAATTATAACGATTGGCTGCGAGCGGGCATTGATTTAAATGAATAGCAAAAATTGGAAATTTGTGCCGAACTGGGATTCGAACCCAGCTTTCCTGCTCTCTAGGAAGATGCCACCCGGACACAGTGGTCATCGCAACTTAACTACCCACGTGACACACCTCCCGTCAGACCGAAATTCTTACTGATACGAGGATAAAATTAGACAGATTCAGGCCCACATAGGACATTACAAAATATTTTTTCTCGCAGGAGCCCATCCGCAACTGGAGTAGGAAGGAATGGGAGCGAGGCGGGGGAGAAACATATAGGTATCTCTGTAACTTTCTAATAACGGAAGTTACGTCTATGTACCGCAACCACTCAACGCTTGGGGATTATTAATTTTATAACATTACATTATTTTAGACGCATTTAGGAGCACTACCCACCATCGTCTGGCATCGAGGTATACCAAACGTAACATACCTTTTATTTGTGTTTCCATCTCTTTTTATGGAGGCGTGCCATCTGGAACAAGCTAAAACACTCGCAACTGGACAACGAACTAGCGTTAATGTCGTAAACAGCAGTTCTAGTAACGTAAACAGTACTAACTGTAAGTACACTACTGGCCATTAAAATTACTACACCACGAGTATGACGTGCTACAGACGCGAAATTTAACCGACAGGAAGAAGATGCTATGATATTCAAATGATTAGCTCTTCAGAGCATTCACACAAGGTTCGGCCGGTGGCGACACCTACAACGTGCTGACATAAGGAAAGTTTCCAACCGATTTCTCATACACAACAGCGTTGCCTGGTGAAACGTTGTGGTGATGCCTCGTGTAACGTGGACAAATACGTACCATCACGTTTCCGACTTTGATAAAGGTCGGATTGTAGCCTATCGCGATTGCGGTTTATTGTATCGCGACATTTCTGGACGCGTTGGTCGAGATCCACTGACGGTTAGCAGAATATGGAATCGGCGGGTTCAGGAGGGTAATACGGAACGCTGGATCCCAACGTTCTCGTATCACTAGCAGTCGAGATGACAGGCATCTTATCCGCATGCCTATAACGGATCGTGCAGCCACGTCTCGATCCGTGAGTCAACAGATGGGGACGTTTGCAAGACAACAACCATCTGCACGAACAGTTCGACGACGTTTACAGCAGCATGGACTATCAGCTCGGAGACCGTGGCTGTGGTTACCCTTGACGCTGCATCAGAGACAGGAGCGCCTGCGATGCTGTACTCAATGACGAACCTGGGTGCACGAATGGCAAAACGTCAATTTTTTATGAATCCTGGTTCTGTTTACAGCATCATAATGGCTGCATCCGTGTTTGGCGACATCGCGGTGAACGCACATTGGAAGCGTGTATTCGTCATCGCCATACTGGCGTATCACACTGCGTGATGGTATGGCGTGCCATTGGTTACACGTCTCGGTCACCTCTTGTTCCCATTGTCGGCACTTTGAACAGTGGACGTTACATTTAAGATGTGTTACGACCCGTGGCTCTGCCCTTCATTCGATCCCTGCGAAACTCTACATTTCAGCAGGGTAATGCACGACCGCATGTTGCAAGTCCTGTACGGGCCTTTCTGGATACAGAAAATGTTCAACTGCTGCCCTGGCCAGCACATTCTCCAGATCTCTCACCAACTGAATTCATCTGGTCAGTGGTGGCCGAGCAACTGGCTCGTCGCAACACGCCAGTCACTACTCTTGATGAACTGTGGTATCGTGTTGAAGCTGCATGGGCAGCTGTACCTGTACACGGCATCCAAGCTCTGACTCAATGCCTAGACGTATGAAGGCCGTTATTACGGCCAGAGGTGGTTGTTGCGGGTACTGATTTCTCAGGATCTATGCACCTAAATTGCGTGAAAATGTAATCACATGTAGGTTCTAGTGTAATATATCTGTCCAATGCATACCCGTTTATCATCTTCATTTCTTCTTGGTGTAGCAATTTTAATGGCCAGTAGTGTATTTTGTATTCCTCCAAGACGGCCGAAGATCAGCCTCAGTGGTTCAAAAGACGTTCCATATAAATTAAGACTAGATACACATAAAAAACTACTTTAGTCACAATTGTGATTTTATTTCAATGTACGACGCATTTTGACCCCAGAGTTTCATCTTCAAGTGCTTGGAGATTCTACATCACTTTTTCCAGACTTAAGTTAATTCTGATCCTGGCAAGATTACAATGATATTCTCGTATTACAAAGAATGTAAATTTACAAAAATAAGACAAATCGAAAAACGACTTACTGTTTCCAGAAGTGGATTTGTAGCTTTTGAAGCGTAGTATGAGTAAACATGTTTTGTTCGTTTACACACTTTCCGTTCCACAGCACATTTGTAAAAACAAGTTAAAACAAGACAAATAATCTCAAATGTAAAGATACTGCATTTCTGAAAGTACTCAGGTATATCATTTCACAGAATATACAAAGCTGTTACATTACCAATTCTACGGAGATATTATTTATACCAAAAATATTTGTGAATATGTCATATGCGGACGTATGTTATCAAAAGGATACACTACTAAATATTTGTACATTTAGGAAAAATAAAGTTTCAAAATTACTAAAGAAAACTTCTACTCTTAAGCTCCATCTCTTCATTCAGCATGTTTTCGTAAGATTTTACTTTGTGTAACATTATTTCTAATTGTTCTAGTAGATGGCGTTTTTCACCATGGTTGTCTGTGTGGAACACAGACAGCTTGTTGTCGATGTCACTTAGTCTGTATTAGCTGTTTTGGATTTGTCAAAGTGGGTAAGTCTAAAAGCATCAGGGTGTTCTTTGTAGCGTATGTGGAAAGTTCCGCCAGTTTTGCCTATGGAAAGTACAGGGCAACTTCTGTATTGTAACTTATATAGTCCACAGTGTTCTGTCATTGGGGTGTTTTGTGTTTACTGTGTGAGGTAAGCAATGCCAAAGTTCGTTATTTGTGGAGAAGGTTAATTTAATACAGGTGCTTCGAAATATGTTAACTGTTTTTTTGTTATGATGTACCTAATAGTGAATCCTTGTGAAGATATGTGTTCTGTCAATTGTTATTCCTGTAATGCTTTTGTTACTGATGTGGGTCTGTAGTTTGTTGCATAGTTTATCAACTGATTTTCTGGATACCCATTACATATTGCTATTAGTTTAATGATATCAGCTCCTTTTGTTATTGTTTTGGATTTCAAAGGTAATGTGTGTGCTGTGTTCAACGTGGATCTAAATGCAGCATAGTTGCTTGTGTTTGGATGGTGTGATGATTCGTGTGTTGTGGTATGTATAGAGGATGGTTTCCTGTGAATGTAAAAATTGTGTTCTTGTTGTTCATCAACGACTGTGAGGGCTAAGAAATTTATAAATTGCTTTCTTTCATGTTCAGCTGTGAACTTTAGTTTATCGTAGAACGAATTGAAAAATGTAAGAAGTTCCATTATGTTCATCTTCTGTGTCTTCAAATATGAGTATTTTGTGTAATAAACCATTTTTATAGCAATTTTATTTTTTCCTTCAAAAAGTCGTTGAAGGATATGTCAACCAAGAGCCTCGGCATATTACCCGTAGCTAAACCTTCTTTCTGTTGGTATATTTTATCATTAAGTGAGAAGTACTTATAAGATAGTACTAGTTCAAATAAATCGGCAAACCCTGAAATTTCTTATATGGTTAGTCAATTTTTCATGTTTGTAAGGTTTTTGCTGATAATAATTTGTGAATAGATTAACATTGTCAAATGAGGGAAATCTAGTTTCTCTGAGGATTTTTAAATTTTTGGTGACCGATGTTAACTCATCTGTACTTTTTATTGAGTATATGGTTGAAAAAGTCTAAAATTCCCTGAGCATATTATATCATACTTCATACTTACGAAATTACACACTCAATAAAAAGAACATGTTAGTTACAAAGCTCATCAACGATGTAAACATCCTCAGAGAAGCTACGTTTGCCTCATTTGACACTGTTAATCTATTCACAAATGTACCTGTCAGGGAGATGGTCGGTAATATTACAAAAAGCTTGCCAAACACAAAAAAAACATAAATTTCTTATACTTTACAGTTATTAATGAACAGCAAGAACGAAGTTTTTACATTCACCGGAAACCAACCTCTACTGATATCACAATACACAAATCACCACACCATTCAAACAGGCATGGTATGCAGCATTTAGATCCATAGTGAATGGGACACACACACACACACACACACACACACACACACACACACACACACACACACACGCACGCGCGCGCGCGCGCGCGTCACGTTTGAAAATCACAGCATTAAGACAAGAAATTGATACCATCAAACCAGCTGCAATAAGTGATGGACATTCAGGAAAATCAATTAACAAGCTATCCAGCAAAATAGAGGCCCACATCAGTAACAGAAGCACTACAGAAATAACAACTGACAGAACACGTATCTTCATAAGCATCCACTATTTAAGCACAGCATCGCAAAAAACTGTTAACTTATTTAGAAGCACCAATATTAAATTACCCTTCTCCACAAACAACTACCTTTGGCACCGTTTACCTCACACAGTGAACACAAGCAACCCAACAACAGAACAGAGTGAACTATATAAAATACAATGTAAAATTTGCCCTGCATTTTCCAAAGGCAAAGCAGGAGGAACCTTACGTATACGCTACAAAGAAGACACTGATGCTTTTAGACTCAACCATTTTGACAAATCCACAATAGCTAACCACATGTACCTTAATAGGCACATGCTAAGTGACGTACGCCACAGCCTATCTATACTCCAGACTTGATGTACTAGAAAAATTAGAAATAATGTTACAATAAGTATAATCTACTGTAAACATGTTGAAAGAGCAAATGGAACTTAGCAGCCTACGTTTTTTAGTAATTTTAAAAGTTTATTTTTCCTAAAGAAACAAATATTTAGTAGTACAACCATTTGATAACACACATCTATGTATGCCACATGCATTAATATTTGTTTTAAAAATAGTATCTCTGTACAATGAGTAATATAATACCTTTGTATATTTTTTGAAATAATAATATGTACGTATATCTAGAAATGCAGCATCTTTAAGTTTGACATTATTTGATTTGTTTTAACTTGTGTTTACAAATGGGATGTAGAATGGAAAGTAAGTATGTTCCCTCTTAAGGTTTGTGGTTGAATTTAATCATACTGTGCTTCGAAGCCATATATCCACTTCTGAAACCAGTAAGTTATTTTTCGATTTGTCTTAGTTATGTAAATTTATTTTTGCAATGTGTCATTTTGTGATTTATCATCCTTACCAGGACCATAAGCAACCTAAATCTGAAAATAATTGATGCGGAGTGTCAAAGTACCTGAAGATAGCCTCCTAGGGCTCGAAACGCATCGTGCATGGAAATGTAATCACGATTTCACTTAACGTGGTCGATCTTTATTTTAGGAAAGTAATGGAATCACGGAAGAAACACTGACAACGATGGATTAAGTAATGTTATCAAATTTATAGACACTTTGGCCGGTTGCGGTATGTGTTACAACGATAAACTGCAATACAAATAGTGCCCAATAAAAAAAGTTTCACGTTATTGTTTTTAGTCTATAAGGCCGTGGCGAAGTATTGTCCTGGCTGTTTGCCAGAAAGTGCATTCACGCGCCATCTGTTAGTGGCTGGAGCAACTTGGTATCTCAAGTTGCTTACAAGTACCTTCCCGCCATTCGTTGGTAGGCATAGTAATAACTTCCGCAACATTTCGTTTGCAACATTTATTTTACATTCATGTGAGTTTAAGAACAATTGTAATAATTCTGAGGGAAAGTGTGAGTCGATTTTGTTTAAACTTTTGAAATTCTGTACCTGAGATTTCCGCTGTAAACAACTTTACTGTCAAAGGCATTGTAGTGGTAATAAGCAGGTTGTAGAGCAGAGTACAAATAGGATCCTGTGTGTTTGGACTACGAAAGTACTGGCGCGCCTTCGAAGTTTCGACTAGAATGATAGTATAAATGTATGGAAATGTACGGAAGGATTAGCGAGTGCCCTGTAGATCAGCGTAATGCTAAGTAGTTTTCCACGACATGTTTTACCCACGATTATGCCTGATGTAAAAGATGTCTAAAAGTATCATCCAATAGTAAAGTGCGTAAGTCGACCCATAAGCTGTACGAAGTGAAATGGTCTCAGGAAGTTGCGGCGAGTATTAGTTACCTACGTGGATCGCTACTGGAAACCTGCATGTAGCCGAATACTTCTGCTCTCTCTTCACAAAGTTTATTTAATGTGACGGATATAAAGATTTGGAATACTTCCATCTAGTAAATATTTCCTTTGTGAAATGACTTGTGAAACAAGTGACCCTGTACGTGGGAAGTAAATACAGCTTTACCCTGGCATGACTTCCTGTCACTGGGTCATTTTAGATTCGTTTTACAGATTAGTGTTTCTAAATTTACAGTTACCACTGAATTTCCACCTCGCACAGTGACCAAATCAGTAGTTGTTGGTTAAAGTGACCAAATCAGTAGTTGTTGGTTAAACAGGGAATTAAATAGACTTTTTTTAAAAAAAAAATCAGTGTTTGACAAACTTCTCCGGGATGTAAGATAACATATTCTTATTGGCTCTAAGCACTATGGGACTTAACATCTGAGGTGATCGGTCCCCTAGAACGTAGAACCACTTAAACCTAAGTATCGTAAGGACATCACACACATCCATGCCCGAGGCAGGATTCGAACCTGCGACCGTGGCGGTCATGCGGTTCCAGACTAAAGCGCCTAGCACCGCTCGGCCACAACAGCCGGCTAAAATATTCTTATTACTACATTGATGTGCTTCAGACAAGAATGATAGTACTGCCTCTCTCTTTTTTTGTAATTGCAGAATTGCAAAAATGAATAAACCATTTTGCAATCTGACAAAAATTAATCATTAAAGAATATTCATGTAGTTGTCTCTACATTACAACAGTGTAAAGTGCTTTGATAAAAATCAGTAACAGTAAATGCGAATAGTAGTTTTCACAAAGCACAGTTACTCCACTTTCAAATTATAATAATGCGTGATACACTAATTTCCTTTAAATCAATTTTTTGAAATAGTATTTTATCTCGCTGAATTGTTTTCGTGTACTGCGTGTTTTACTGTTGTGCGTGGGTGGATAAGTTTGACCTTGTAACAGAGTTGTTTCTATGCAGTCTCCTATAAACGTATGTCCTCGACAGTGATGTTCTAAAGTTTTTCTTAAATTGTTATTCAGAATAGAATGGTGTAAATTCATTGAAACTTAACATCCCATTAGCCAAAAATAAATAGTTTTCTGAGATTTTCGTATAAAAACTTGTGATTCCACTTTTTGACAATATCACGCTATCAGATAACTGCCATAAAACGTGCAATTTCATAATATTTTCCCAATAATTAGTTGAACAACACGGGTCATACGGTACATATAACGCTCATTGGAAAAATTAATTTAAATGACAGTGTATATTATTTTGATTCCATATTTCTAGACTCCCAGAACACTTAATTTAAATGACAGTGTATCTCATTTTGATTCCATATTTCTAAACTCCCAGAACGCTTTCGAGACTGTGCCTCGCAAGCGGCTTCTAATCATATTGTTTGCCTATGGAGCATAGAATCGGTTGTGAGACTGGACTCGTGATTTCGAGTCACAAAAGTCGCAGTTCACCTAGTGAAACTGAAGTTATATCTGCCATTCTCCAAGCAAGCGGTACTTCGCGGACGATGTCGTCTTTTACCGTCAAGTAAAGTCATCAGAAGAAGGAAACGAATCACAATATGATTTAGACAAGGTGCGGAAGGTGGCAATCAACCCTCAACAATAATAAGTGTGGAGTCATCCACGAAAGTACCAAAAAACTTTGGCTTGTACAATAAATCGCAAGAACTTAAACGTTTTCGATTCAACTAAATACCTAACGATTACTGACGAGCAACTTAAATTCGAACAATCACAATGACAATGTTATGGGGTAGGCAGACCAGAGACTGCATTTTATTACCAGAACACTTAGAAGATGCAACACGTCTTCTAAAGACACTGCCTGCAGCTTGTCCGACTTTTTCTGGAGTACTGCCGAGCCGTATGGGACCCTTACCAGTTAGTGTTGACGGGCGACATCGAAAAAGTTCAAAGAAGGACGACAGCTCGTTTTGTATTATCGCGAAATAGGGGAGAGAGCGCCACAGATTTGATACGCTGTCGTTAAAACGATGGCGTTCCGTTGCAGCGGGGTCATTTTACGAAATTTCATTGACCAAATTCTTCCTCCGAGTGCCAAACTATTTTGTTGACTACCAACTAAATAGGGATTCATGACCATCGAAATGATGCTCAGCGAATCAGTTCATATGTATAATTATGTGCTGAGTTTCAGTACATGCATGCATGCATGTCGGTCATTTACAAGTTCTTAAATGGCACACTGGACTAAATTTTACATTAACGAGAATATCTTCCAGTGCTACTCAAGCAACTGCACTAAATACTACGTATTTTTTTTACAGGTAGCAGTTTCTAAATAAAAAATCGTCTGTGGAACAGAAAGCGTTGTACGGAGGAAATGAATATAGGATGGCTATAAAACTTTCGTCGCAGTCTGCTATACATTTTTTGTTATTGGACCAATGGTCGGAAATTTTTTTTGCGTATATACGAGGGACACTCCAAAAGAAATGCACACCTTTTTTTTTTAAATCCATATTTTATTCTACTTGTTTGAAAGTTTTACAGTGTGTAGATATATCCTTTAGAAACAATATTTTCATTTCTTCACATATTTTCCATCCCTCTCAACTGCCTTACGCCATCTTGGAACCAGCGCCTGTATACCCGCACGGTAAAATTCTGGACCAACCTGTTTGGCAGCGTGCACAAGGAAGTCATCATCTTCAATCCTTGTTGCACGAAGAGAGTCTTTCAGTTTCCCAAAGAGATTATAGTAACATGGAGCTAGGACTGTAAGGCGGGTGTTTCAGTGTTGTCCAATCGAGTTTAGTGATCGCCTCCATCGTTTTTTGACTGACGTGTGGCCGTGTATTGTCGTGCAACAGCAAAACATTCTGCTTTTTCCGATGTGGTCGAACACGACTCAGTCGAGCTTGAAGATTCTTCAGTGTCGTTCAAATATGCATCAGAATTTATGGTGGTTCCACTTGGCATGATGTCCACAAGTAAGAGTCCTTCGGAACCGAAAAACACCGTAGCCATAACTTTTCCAGCAGAAGGTGTGGTTTTGAATTTTTTTTCTTGGGTGAATTTGCATGATGCCGCTCCACTGATTGCCTCTTCGTCTGTGGTGAAAAGTGATGGAGCCATGTTTCATCACCTGTTACAATTCTTCCAAGAAATTCATCTCCACCATTCTCGTACTGTTCCAAAGTTCGCTGCATAGCATTTTTCTTGTTTCTTTGTGAGCCACTGTCAACATCCTGGGAACCCACCTATCACAAACCTTTTTTAACGCCAACACTTTCAGTATTCTGCAAACACTTCCTTCCCCACGTAGCGTTACAATTCGTTCACTGTGATGCGTCTGTCAGCAGTCACCAATTCCTCAACTCTCTGCGCATTGTCTGGAGTGTGTGCAGTACGAGGCCTGCCGCTGCGAGGACATTCCTCAATATTGCCGTGCCCGCTTTCTTCACGTAACCTGCTTGCCCACTGACTAAGTGTACTACAATCGACAGCAGCATCTCCATACACCTCTTTCAACCAATTGTGGATGTTTCACAGCACTGGAATTCTATGACAGCAGCCATCTTGAAGACATGCTGTGACGGCGCCACTCACGGGAACAGGTTGAACTAAGTTTGAAAACAAGCAGGAGGGATATATCTACACACTATAAAACTTTCACACATGCAGAATGAAAACTGTATTTTTACGAAAATAGAGTGCATTTCTTTTGGAGTGACCCTCGTAGAACACCTTTTTTAACCACTGACGTGTTTAATAATGCACCCTCTGCCACATACGTAAGCGTGAACTTGCGAGTTTTCGCTGGTCGTCGGTGCTTAGTTCATAGTGGGACTCATCACTGAAGACAACTCTGTGAGGTGCAATTTTATTTCTTACCAGTATCCCTTTGCTTGTCATCTCAGGCACCCTTACAGCAAAGAGGTACGTCGACGATCTTCAGCGCTCCGTTTCGTAGAGCTTGATGGCAAGCCATCCTGGGGTTACATTTCAGCAACATAATTCCCGACCGCACACGGCGAGAATTCCATATTTCTTGTCTTCGTGCTTGCCGCACCCTACCTTGACCAGTATCTCCCCCTAGTCGAGAACGTTTGTATTATGCGCAAGATCCTCCAACTAGCTCGGTATTTCGACGCAAATTGGCCAGAATGTGGCACGATGTCCGTCAACAGGACATCCAATAACTGCATCAGTGAATGGCAAGCCGAAAAACTGCTCGCATAAGGGACAGAGCTGGACCAACGCGTTGCTCAATTTTTGAAGCTTTTTCCTCTTGAGTAAACCATCCATTGTTCTGAAATTTGTTTTTTATTATTTTGGGGTTTTCCTCTTTACAGAGGCTTATCTCCAACGTAATAATTTACTCGGAAATTACTATACATAGAATAAACGTTCTAAAACTATATTTTCAAAATATTCCTCCAGGTGTTTCGATCTTGTGTGCCCTGTACCTCTGCGCCCATTCTCCTAGTGTGCTGTACATTTTGGAGCCAGGAGGTCATAGGTCGTCCTTCTCTCCTCCAGTTCTCACTCCAGTACCACTTTTGGTACCTGGCTTCCTCCATTCGTCGTACATGCCCGTACCACTGTAATTTCTTCCTATCCATCACGTCATATATTCTTTCTTTTATTTGCATTCTCCTTATTATTTTGGAGTTCCTTATCTTCTTTTTCCTGGAGAGTCTTGCCAATCTTCTCCAGAAGACCATCCCTAGCGCTTGTAATTTTTTAATGTGCTTCAAGTTCATTGTCCAGGTCTCCGTTTCATCCAAAACCACACTATCTAATATAGATTTGTACAGGGTGATTCAAAAAGAATACCATAACTTTAAAAATGTGTATTTAATGAAAGAAACATTATATAACCTTCTGTTATACATCGTTACAAAGAGTATTTAAAAAGGTTTTTTTTTCACTCAAAAACAAGTTCAGAGATGTTCAATATGGCCCCCTCCAGACACTCGAGCAATATCAACCCGATAATCCAACTCGTTCCACACTCTGTAGCATATCAGACGTAACAGTTTGGATAGCTGCTGTTATTTTTCATTTCAAATCATCAATGGTGGCTGGGAGAGGTGGCCGAAACACCATATCCTTAACATACCCCCATAAGAAAAAATCGCAGGGGGTAAGATCAGGGCTTCTTGGAGGCCAGTGATGAAGTGCTCTGTCACGGGCTGCCTGGCGGCCGATCCATCGCCTCAGGTAGTTGACGTTGAGGTAGTTACGGACAGATAAGTGCCAATGTGGTGGCGCTCCATCCTCCTGAAATATGAATTGTTGTGCTTCTTGTTCGAGCTGAGGGAACAGCCAATTCTCTAACATCTCCAGATACTGTAGTCCAGTTACAGTAGCACCTTCGAAGAAAAAGGGACCAATAACTTTATTGGCTGAAGTGGCACAGAAAACGTTCACCTTAGGCGAGTCACGTTCATACTGAGTTGCTTCCCGCGGATTCTCAGTGCCCCATATACAGACATTGTGACGGTTGACTTTCCCGTTAGTGTGGAAGTTGCTTCATCACTAAACACAATCTTTGAAACGAAAGATCAATCTGTTTCCATTTGAGCAAGGATAAAATCACAGAAATCGATTCTTTTAATCTTATCAGCTGCAGACAGTGCTTGAACCAATTTCAGACGATAAAGTTTCATAACTAACCTTTTTCGTAGGACTCTCCATACAGTTGATTGTGGAATTTGCAGCTCTCTACTAGCTTTGCGAGTCGATTTTCCTGGGCTGCGAACAAATGCTTGCTGGATGCGTGCTACATTTTCATCACTCGTTCTCGGCCGTCCAGAACTTTTCCCTTTGCACAAACACCCATTGTCTGTAAACTGTTTATACCAACGTTTAATACACCACCTATCAGGAGGTTTAACACCATACTTCGTTCGAAATGCACGCTGAACAACTGTCGTCGATTCACTTCTGCCGTACTCAATAACACAAAAAGCTTTCTGTTGACATATGTATCGCATACCTAGGGACAGAAAGTTGGCTGAAACCAGACGTAAACAGTAATGAAATCCTAAACTCAGATTGGAATGTATACCGCACAGGCAGGCTGGACAGTGAAGGGGGAGGCGTGTTTATAGCGATTAGAAGTGCAATAGTATCGAAGGAAATTCATGGAGATCCAAATTGTGAAATGATTTGGGTGAAGGTCATGGTTAAAGCAGGCTCAGACATGGTAATTGGATGTCTCTATAGGCCCCTGGGCTCAGCAGCTGTTGTGGCTGAACACCTGAAGAATAATCTGGAAAATCGGTCGCCATCTTAGCATCAACTGACGCTGACGCCTAGTCAACAACGCCTCAAGCGAACAAATGTACAACTAAACGAAACTTTATAGCTCCCTTAATTCGCCGACAGATAGTACTTAGCTGTACCTTTTGTCGTTGCAGAGTTTTAAATTCCTAAAGTTGTGGTATTCTTTTTGAATCACCCTGTATATTAATATTTTAGTTCTGCTCATTACATTCCTGCTGCATAAGACTGAGTTAAGCATCCCAATGACCCTCCGTCCGCTACTAATTCTTTTATTGATTTCTGACTCTGATTTTCTCTCGATTTCTGAAATGGATCGCGAATAAGAGAAAGTGTTTATCTTTTTGATTTTCTTTCCTTCAATGTATAGCTCATCTGAATCATTCGTCAAGTATTCTGTTTTTGTTAATTAATCTTCAAACCCCAAGTTTTGTGTGCTGCTGCTAGTTGATTGCACATATAGTTAGGTCCTCTCCATCCTGTGCTACGACTACTTGATCATCAGCAAACAATAAATTATGCAGGTAAACTCCATCTCTTATTTCTAATCACGTACTATTACATTTACGAGACCGGGTTCTGAGGCTAATATATATATATATATATATATATATATATATATATATATATATATATATATATATATATATGTTTTAAATAATAATGGTGACATGGGACAGCCCTGTAAAAGGCCTTTGCTTGTTCTAAATTTCTCTGAAAGTTTATTACCAACTTTCACTTGGCAGATGTTATCGTTATACAGCTGTTGTATTATTTTAATCAAGGAAGGTTTACGTTTGCCATATGCAGTGCTCTCCAAAGTAATTTTCGTGTAACAGTATATAGGCTTTTTCTAGATCTATGAAAATTAATCCTGTATTTTTTTTATATTTCCCTAGTTTCTCCAAAATCTGTCGTAATGTGAAAACATGGACCACACATGATCTTCCACCCGTAAAACCACATTGTTCTAAAATTTTTTTCCAGTTTGTTTTTAATTGCTTTCGCAAAAAATCTCATTAATGTGTTTGTAACACAAATCTTAGAGGGAGACCGAGAGATGAATAAACTAAGCAGATTCAGAAGGATGTAGGTTGCAGTAGGTATTGGGAGATGAAGGAACTTGCACAGGATAGAGTAGCATGGAGAGCTGCATCAAACCAGTCTCAGGACTGAAGACTACAACAACAACAACAACAACAACAACAACACAAATTCCTCGATAATTTGAACAAATTTTGCGATCCTCTTTCTTAAATATGGTATTAATGTAACCTAGCTTCATCTCGTTGAGCATTGAATATCCATGTATCATTTTGTTGAAATCTTAATCATCTATTTACCTACTGAGCGACGTGGCGCAGTGGTAGCACACTGGACTCGCATTCGGGAGGACGACGGTTCAATCCCGCGTCCGGCCATCCTGATTTAGATTTTCCGTGATTTCCCTACATCGCTCTAGGCAAATGCTGGGATGGTTACTTTGAAAAGGCACGGCCGACTTCCTTCCCTAACCCGATGACCTCACTGTTTGGTCTCTTCCTCCAAACAATCCAATCCAATCCATTTACCTCTACATGTATATACTACATCTGCGGATTTCAATCTCATACATTTAATTCCTTCGTGGTGCATTGTTTTTTATTTATTTATTTATTTATTTATTCTTAGAGTGTATTTTCTCACATCATAACCTCTTTAAACCTCTTTATATTTTGCGGATCAAGTCGGCATGTAAACGTGTACCACTGACGTCGGTCTTGGCTTCGTATCGTTATCCTATTTGCCACCTAGGAGACGGAAAGTTTTACGGAGCCACAGGGATCTCGCGCTTTGTTGACTGTCAGTGTCGTTAATGAAGGAGAAACACGCCACATTCGACCCGAGCTAAACCCTTTTAGTTATTACCCAACGTCATGCTGTAAATACCTTACGGCGTACTCAACTGACAATAAGTCATGTCCTCCGTACCACCACACTTAGATAATTCTCACTGTTAAATCCAGCCTAGTCGACAAGTATGGAGTGTCTAGGAAACCTGCTATCTCGGATCGCTAGACAACATTCAAACAAATCCTATTAATGTGTTTTATTACAAAGTGAAATTTACAGATACTTAACTCAGGATGACACGGATGTGTCACAAGCAAAGGGCGACTTGCGAAATAAACTATGTTCTTCAGTATAAACAAGTACAAGCCAATTGAAGTGACGTTTCTGTGCAAGTCGCTAGTCTTGAACCTACTATTGAACTGTGCAGCCGCGCGGGATTAACCGAGCGGTCCACGGCGCTGCAGTCATGGACTGTGCGGCTGGTCCCGGCGGAGGTTCGAGTCCTCCCTCCGGCATGGGTGTGTGTGTTTGTCCTTAGGATTATTTAGGTTAAATATTGTGCAAGCTTAGGGACTGATGACCTTAGCAGTTAAGTCCCATAAGATTTCACACACATTTGAACAGTTTTTTGAACTTGGGCAGCGACCAGTCGGGCGCGGCGATTATGTCCTCGTCGCATAGGGATACCTGCTGTCGCGTTGTCGTCTTGGAAAGGAGTCGGTCAGCGTGCAACCGGCTGACTTCTTCTCACAGCCCTCTCTGCTGTATCGTTTCCGACTGGCGCTTTACTTTACACCGTAACAGCCATCGCATCTAAGTTCAGGCTGTCCATTACTTTCTTTAAATTCTCTAACACAATTATCCGATTCGAAGATCTAAAATTTCACGCTGCGACTTGAAAAACGCAAGCTTGCTTACTGATAATGACGTCCTGAGTACCCCTGTCTCGAAGATCCGAATGGAGGACTGTTTTAACTTGATAGATTTTGCCATCGTCATTAAGATATACAGTGGAGTTGCATACCCTCGTGAAACATAACTTGGTACTGTGAGTCCAGAGCGCTAGGAGCTCACAGCACCAAGTTACGACACCAGAAGATGGGCGTATAAGAGCCCGAAACCGGTCGTGTGATAATAAAAGAACTTTACAACTGTAGCGGTATTTTAGACCTCTGCTATAATGCTCAGTTGCGGTTGTTCCTCTAACAAGATTGTTTGTAAAACATGTAGAATATTTTGTTAGATGCCTCCAAATGATCCTATTCATGTCAGGTTAAGTAACTGAGCAAATGAAATTAAAAGCAGATTCCAGGACAGAGGATAATAGCATTATCTACATGCTACATAAAAAAGGAGAAAAACAAAATATCAACAATTACACAAGTGTGTTACTTGTGGTAGCGACATACAAAATATTAAGAAAAATTGTATTCAGAAGAACTAAAGAAACTTTAGACGAACAACAGGGAGAATGTCAACGTGGTTTTTGAAAGGGAAGGTCCTGCTCAGAGCACATATTTTAACTGAAATAATAAATCGTCACACAATGTTAACCAGCAAAACTATAATAGCATCACCTGTTTACTTCAAGAAAGCATTTGATTTGCTAGACAGAGAAACAATACATAAAATCAGTAGAGAATTTGGTGTTACACCAAAATTAGTAATCGCAGATGTGAAACCCTTAACAAGTACCACATCTATTAAGTTAAATTTTTGGGGAAGTATCATTGTCATTTGAAATACAAATTGACGTTAGACAAGGGGACGTCTTATCACTTTCACCGTTTAACTACGCTGTAGGAAAAAATTGCCAGTAAATGGAATTTTGAACTAAAAAAGTCACAGACTTGAAGCAACAATTTTGGGAACGAATACAAACGGAATTAAGGTAAGCTGTCTGGCTTTAGCAAATTTTGCAGCATGTGGAGAAAATCTGACACAAGCATTTACTCAAATCTTCTGGAAAGAATTCCTAGCAGAAATGGAATTAATTTCAGCTGGTAACACTAACTCCACGAGAAATATAAATAAATGAACTAAGATACACAGATACACAAATAGATAACATAGAGAGTTGGTGTACGTACACATCTTGGAGAAAAAAATGTTCAAATGTGTGTGAGATCTAATGGGACTTAACTGCTAAGGTCATCAGTCTTACAGACTACTTAACCTAAGTTATCCTAAGGACAAACACACACACCCATGCCCGAGGGAGGACTCGAACCTCCGCCGGGACCAGCCGCAAACATCTTGGAGAAACTAGACAGCAGAATGGACTAGAAATTTTTTCAAAGAGATGTGAGAACATAAAAATGGAAGAAGTGTATTTTTTGACGATAAATTTCGACAACAACAAATGCGTATCTAGGAAATCAAAAGTGTAACACTGTGCCACAGTTGTAAGACCTCAGTGTTCATAACTATTTGAATACTTGACGATGAGCTGGATGCTGGACATGATAAAGGTACATGAAACACGGATTAACAGTAAAATAGTGGGTGCAATACCGACTGCATATCGATGGAAAATGAGAAGTAAAGACGAGAGTTGTGAAAATATAGAGAAAATATCTGATGTAATGGCAAAGCGACTATTAATCTTCCATGGACACCTCTACCGAATGAATGAGGACAGGCCGACGAAACAAATACGCGTGTCCAGAATGAGATATTCACTCTGCAGCGGAGTGTGCGCTGATATGAAACTTCCTGGCAGATTAAAACTGTGTGCCCGACCTAGACTCGAACTCGGGACCTTTGCCTTTCGCGGGCAAGTGCTCTACCATCTGAGCTACCGAAGCACGACTCACGCCCGGTACTCACAGCTTTACTTCTGCCAGTACCTCGTCTCCTACCTTCCAAACTTTACAGAAGCTCTCCTGCGAAACTTGCAGAACTAGCACTCCTGAAAGAAAGGATATTGCGGAGACATGGCTTAGCCACAGCCTGGGGGATGTTTCCAGAATGAGATTTTCACTCACCCCCAGGCTGTGGCTAAGCCATGTCTCCGCAATATCCTTTCTTTCAGGAGTGCTAGTTCTGCAAGTTTCGCAGGAGAGCTTCTGTAAAGTTTGGAAGGTAGGAGACGAGATACTGGCAGAAGTAAAGATGTGAGGAGAGGGCGTGAGTCGTGCTTCGGTAGCTCAGATGGTAGAGCACTTGCCCGCGAAAGGCAAAGGTCCCGAGTTCGAATCTCGGTCGGGCACACAGTTTTAATCTGCCAGGAAGTTTCAAGTTGCAAATACGCGTGTATATCTGGAAAAAGAAATCGACAGTAGCTGTTGTTGTTGTTGTGGTCCTCAGTCCAGAGACTGGTTTGATGCAGCTTTCTATGCTACTCTATCCTGTGCAAGCTTCTTCATCTCCCAGTACCTACTGCAACCTACATCCTTCTGCATCTGCTTAGTGTATTAATCTCTTGGTCTCCCTCTACATTTTTTACCCTCACGCTGCCCTCCAATACTAAATTGGTGCTCCCTTGATGCCACAGAAAATGTACTACCAACCGATCCCTTCTTCTAGTCAATTTGTGCCACAAACGCCTCTTCTCCCCGATTCTATTCAATATCTCGTCTACCCATCTAACCTTCAGCATTCTTCTGTAGCACCACATTTCGAAATCTTCTATTCTTGTCCAAACTATTTATCGTCCATGTTTCACTTCCATACATGGCTACACTCCAAATACTTTCATAAACGACTCCCTGGCGCTTAAATCTATACTCGATGTTAACAAATTTCTCTTCTTCAGAAACGCTTTCCTTGCCATTGCCACTCTACATTTTATATACTTTCTACTTCGACCATCATCAGTTATATTGCTCCCCAAATAGCAAAACTCCTTTACTACTTTAAGTGTCTCATTTCCTAATCTAATTTCCTCAGCATCACCCGACTTAATTCGACTGCATTCCACTATCCTCGATTTGCTTTTGTTGATGTTCATCTTATATCCTCCATTCAAGACAATGTCAATTCCTTTCCACTGCTCTTCCAAGTCCTTTGTTGTCTTTGACAGAATTACAATGTCATCGGCGAACCTCAAAGTTTTTATTTCTTCTCCATGGGTTTTAATAGCTAGTCTGAATTTTTCTTTTGTTTCCTATACTGGTTGCTCAATCTGCAGATTAAATAAGATCGGGGAGAGGCTACAACTCTGTCTCACTCCCTTCTCAACCATTGCTTCCCTGTCATGTCCCTCGACTCTTATGACTGCCATCTGGTTTCTGTACAAATTGTAAATAGCCTTTCGTTCCCTATATTTTTCCCCTGCCACCTTCAGAACTTGAAAGAGAGTATTCCAGTCAACACTATCAAAACCTTTAAGTCTACAAATGCTAGAAACGTAATCGACAGTAGCATGGATTACAAAAATTATAAACGAAATAGAAAGAAACCACATGAAAGAGTCTGAAATAACAGAACGAAACTTTTTAAGAATAAAATACTAAATGGAGAAGGCTTTCAAGTAAACGAAATAAGAAATCGGGAACTTATGTCATTCTAGTTGATCAAAACGTAAATAAAAAATTTAAAATAAAGTAGTTGGTTGATTAGACCGTGACGTTTCGGAAAATCTGAGAGCTGGAACCTACATTTCCATACACTGTCGATGATGTAATTTGGCGCACTGAAGAATACGACGCCGTAAACCGGTCAAAATACCAGCCATCTTTTGACATATCTGCAGCGTTGCGCTGCGTATGACCGAAAGGGTGTTGTTACTCGGATAGCGTGTTTCTCCGTCATTACTGGTACTGATAGACAACAGTGCGTCAAATCCCCGTGGCTCCGTAAAACTTTCCGTCCGCCAGGTGACAACCTAATATGGTGGGCGTGTAACAAGCAAACATGGCTGGAGTTAATTTGTAGTGGGCTGAAGCGAAGCCGCTGGTGGTGTTTGGCACGGAAAGTTAATAAGCGGGCGCTGTTTGTTCCCGGGCAAGCTATTGTCATGTTGTGCCGTACGTTTATTTTTTCCACAGTTTAGTTAATCCAGCATTAGCCATCTTCTAATTGTCCAGCATGCGTTTGTAACGCCACATTTCAAAAGCTTCTAGCCTCTTCTTGTCTGACCTGTCTATCGGTCACTTATCATTTCCATACAAGGCTACAGTCCACAGAAATACCTTCAGAAAAAGACTTCCAACCACTTAAATTTACATATTAAAGGATATCTCTTCGTCATAAAATATTTTATAGCTATTGACAGGCTACATTTTATATCCTTTCTACATCTGACGTCATTATTTATTTTGCTGCGTAAATAGCAAACCGCGTCTACGAAGCTAATCCGGAAAGCAAGGCTACAAGAAAGGTTATGAAGTACAACAAATGAATTTATTTTAATTAAATTTACAAGTATTGTAGTACAGGACTTGCATTATATTTCCACGTGATCACCATTTCCCTCAATACATTTTGTCATCCGTGGGACGAGCTCTGTGAATCCTGTGTCACAGACGTCTGCTGCCGCCTTTTTCGGCCACTTCTTCACTTCGATTTTCACCTCGTCGTCGTCGGCAAAGTATTTTCCGCGAAGGCGTTCCTTCAGATTAGTAAACAGATGACAGACACTTGATCGGGGCTGTGAGAAGTGTGGCTTAAAATATCCCAACCAAGCGAAATCAACAACTCTTGCGTTACACGAGCGATATGCGAACGCGAGTTGTTACGAAAGAGACATAGCCCCATTGACAGCACCCCGCAGCGTTTGTTTTGTATGGCTCTGCGAAGTTTCTTCACTGTCCCACAATATCTGTCAGATGTGAATATATGCTTTCCGACGTATACAGATGGTGAAGAGTTCTCGGGCTTCCAGCTAGGTGGCGGTCTCTTCAAATTGCGACGTTTGGACGAGTGACATACTCATCAGCTTCTGGCGAAGTCTTTCAGCATTTATTGTTTCACCTCTTTCCAAAAAATCAACTAGCAGAACCCATTTTCTGTCCCAAAATACTGGCATCATGATTATCCCAGCTGTTCGCTGAGTTTTTATTCTTTTTGGCTGAAAGAGAAAGAGTATGGCGCCACTACATTGATTGTCTTGCTCTCTGGAGTACGGTCATAACCCCAAGTTTCATCTCCTGTCACTATACACTTGAGAAAGGCCTCGCCTTCATTCTCAAAACGGTCAAGAAGTTCGCGAGCAACACCGACTCTGTTCATTTTGCGTGCTTCGGTAACCATCTGCGAGCACCATCGCCCACACAACTTGCGATACTTTAGTCGATCGGTTACGATTTCATGAACAATAGTTCGTGAA
Source organism: Schistocerca gregaria (assembly GCF_023897955.1). NCBI lineage: Eukaryota > Metazoa > Arthropoda > Insecta > Orthoptera > Acrididae > Schistocerca > Schistocerca gregaria. Next base: position 189,444,914 of record NC_064928.1, on the reverse strand, counting down.
ATGTTTGGACGAACTGCATGCAGGTCATCAATTGTCGAACTACTATCAGAGAGAAGACGTTCAATTTTCTGCGCCACGTCATCACTCACAACAGACGTCCTTCCCCATATGTCTTCAACGTGAATTTCCGTCCTTCCAAAACTGAAATACCGTACCCATTTTGCTATGTGTTGCCTTGACGTAACATTCTCTCCATAAACTGAAACAACTTCACGACTAATCGCACGGGTGTAGCGAATTACAGCGTGCACTTCACACTTGGCGGGAGCCGGAATGAGAACACTCATTTCTAACGCTCACCACAAAACAAATCGGCGAGCTATTGATTGTTCGGAACGCTCGTTCCTTCCGGTAGCTTCCCGCTACAAAGCGGTGGTATCAACTCCCCTCACGGACATTCCACGCTATAGCTACTTGACTTGTAACAGTTTAAGGATAATCATCGTATTACTTTTAGTGTCTCATTTCCGAATCTAGTTCACTCCGCGTTGCCTTATTTAATTCAGCTAGCCGAATTACGTGTTTGATTTTTTTTTTTTTTGGTCTTGCAACTATTTCTCAACACACTACCCGTTCCGTTCAACTCATCATCCAACTCCTCTGCAGCTCTTCCTAGATTCCGGTACAGCCTCCTAGAATAGCTGTCTTGTTCGTAGACGACAGCTTCGTCTGAAAAAAGCCTCACGGAACCTCTGCCGGTGTCCACTACATTGTCTATCCAGCTGTTATAGCTACAGACGAATCGGCGACTAGAGGACAGTGAAACAAGCATACAATACCAATACATATAAGTTAGCCAATATAAGGAGATGAGACCTGGATAACCTGACAGAACCAGAGGCTGTAGAGAGTTTCAGGGAGAGCATAAGGGAACGATTGACAGGAATGGGGGAAAGAAATACAGTAGAAGAATAATGGGTAGCTTTGAGGGATGAAATAGTGAAGGCAGCAGAGTAACAAGTAGGTAAGAAGACGAGAGCTACTAGAAGTCCTTGCGTAACAGAAGAAATATTGAATTTAATTGATGAAAGGAGAAAATGTAAAAATGGCTATGCAGGGATGACTAGAGGGCATACTCCACTACATTGGCATATATCACTAGGGGTAAGATAGTTACTGCCTAGCAGGGAAATTAAAGAGACCTTTGGAGAAAAGAGAACCGCTTGTATGAATGTCAAGGGCTCAGATAGAAACGCAGTTCTAAGCAAAGAAGGGAGATCAGAAAGGTGGAAGTATATAGAGGGTCTATACAAGGCCGATGTACTTGAGGACAAATTTATGGAAATGGAAGAGGATGTAGATGACGATGAAATGGGAGATATGATACTGCGTGAACAGTGTGACAGACCACTCAAAGACCTGAGTCGAAACAGGGCCCCGGGAGTAGACAAGATTCCAATGGAACTACTGACGGCCTTAGGAGAGCCAGCCCTGGCAAAACTCTACCACCTGGTGAGCAAGATGTATGAGACAGGCGAAATTCCCTCAGTCTTCAAGAAGAATATAATAATTCCAATCCCAAAGAAAGCAGGTGTTGACAGATCTGAAACTTACCGAACTATCAGTTTGATAAGTCACGGCTGCAAAATACTAACGCGAATTCTTTACTTACGGATGGAAAAACTGGTAGAAGCAGTGGGTGGGAAGGGAGTGAAACAGGGTTGTAGCCTCTCCCCGATGTTATTCAATCTGCATATTGAGCGAGCAGAAAAGGAAACAAAAGAAAAATTCGGAGTAGGTATTAAAATCTATGGAGAAGAAATAAAACTTTGAAGATCGCCGATGACATTGTAATTCGGCAAAGGACCTGGAAGGACCTGGAAGAGCAGTTGACTGGAAATGACAGTGTCTTGAAAGGAAGATGTAAGATGAACATCGACAAAAGCAAAACGAGGAGAATGGAATGTAGTCGAATTAAGTCGGATGAAGGTGAGGGAATTAGATTAGGAAATGAGACACTTAAAATAGGAAAGGAGTTTTGCTATTTGGGGAGCAAAATAACTGGTGATGGTCGAAGTAGAGAGGATATAAAATGTAGACTGGCAATGGCAAGGAAAGCGTTTCTGAAGAAGAGAAATTTTTTAACATCGAGTATAGATTTAAGTGTCAGGAAGTCGTTTCTGCAAGTATTTGTATGGAGCGTAGCCATGTATGGAAGTGAAACATGGACGATAAATAGTTTAGACAAGAAGAGAATAGAAGCTTTCGAAATGTGGTGCTACATAAGAATGCTGAAGATTAGATGGGTAGATCACATAATTAATGACGTTGGGGAGAAGAGAAATTTGTGACAAAAGTGGACAAGAAGAAGGGGTCGGTTGGTAGGACATGTTCTGAGGCATCAAGGGATCTCAAATTTAACATTGGAGAGCAGCGTGGACGGTAAAAATCGTAGAGGGAGACCAAGAGATGAATACACTAAGCAGATTCAGAAGGATGTAGGATGCAGTAAGAACTGGGAGATGAAGAAGCTTGCACTGGGTAGGGTAGCATGGAGAGCTGCATCAAACCAGTGTCTGAACTGACCACAACAACAACAACAAAAACAACAAAATAAGTTAGTTCCATAGACCACTGGGTTCTCCGATGCGACGTATTACGACTGAGTAGACGAAAATCTTATAAAATTTTTATGTTTCTCTTTGCGGTGAAAGGATGGGCACTTGCATGGTGATGCACCGGCATACTTACATGTTGCTGTTCATGTAGACAAATGCTCGATATCAAGTATATCGGTCGTGGCTCGCCAGTACCATAGCCTAGAAGGTTGTTGTTGTTGTCTTCAGTCCTGAGACTGGTTTGATGCAGCTCTCCATGCTACTCTATCCTGTGCAAGCTGCTTCATCTCCCAGTACCTACTGCAACCTACATCCTTCTGAATCTGCTTAGTGTACTCATCTCTCGGTCTCCCTCTACGATTTTTACCCTACACGCTGCCCTCCAACGCTAAATTTGTGATCCCTTGATGCCTCAAAACATGTCCTACCAACCGATCCCTTCTTCTAGTCAAGTTGTGCCACAAACTTCTCTTCTCCCCAATCCTATTCAATACCTCCTCATTAGTTACGTGCTCTATCCACCTTCAGTATTCTTCTGTAGCACCACATTTCGAAAGCTTCTATTCTCTTCTTGTCCAAACTAATTATCGTCCATGTTTCACTTCCATACATGGCTACACTCCAAACAAATACTTTCAGAAACGACTTCCTGATACATAAATCTATATTCGATGTTAACAAATTTCTCTACTTAAGCAACGCTTTCCTTACCATTGCCAGTCTACATTTCATATCCTCTCTACTTCGACCATCATCAGTTATTTTGCTCCCCAAATAGCAAAACTTCTTTACTACTTTAAGTGTCTCATTTCCTAATCTAATTCCCTCAGCATCACCCGATTTAATTCGACTACATTCCATTCTCCTCGTTTTGCTTTTGTTGATGTTCATCTTATATCCTCCTTTCAAGACACTATCCATTCCGTTCAACTGCTCTTTCAGGTCCTTTGCTGTCTCTGACGGAATTACAATGTCATCGGCGAACCTCAAACTTTTTACTTCTTCTCCATGAATTTTAATACCTACTCCAAATTTTTCTTTTGTTTCCTTTACTGCTTGCTCAATATACAGATTGAATAACATCGGGGATAGGCTACAACCCTGTCTCACTCCTTTCCCAACCACTGCTTCCCTTTCATGCCCCTCGACTTTTATGACTGCCATCTGGTTTCTGTACAAATTGTAAATAGCCTTTCGCTCCCTGTATTTTACCCCTGCCACCTTTAGAATTTGAAAAAGAGTATTCCAGTCAACATTGTCAAAAGCTTTCTCTAAGTCTACAAATGCTAGAAGCGTAGGTTTGCCTTTTCTTAAGTTTTCTTCTAAGATAAGTCGTAAGGTCAGTATTGCCTCACGTGTTCCAACATTTCGACGGAATCCAAACTGATCCTCCCCGAGGTCCGCATCTACCAGTTTTTCCATTCGTCTGTAAAGAATTCGCGTTAGTATTTTGCAGCTGTGACTTATTAAACTGATAGTTCGAGCCTAGAAGGTACCAGGATTTAAATTCTTTGTTTTTTGTGATGGGGGCTTTTAAAACCGATGGTCTGTTCCAGCGCTGTTGATACCATCGACGTACTCCGAGCAGAAACGCCTTCGATACGTGAACGTGTACTGTCTAAACCCGCGACTACTTTTGAGCAATTATTAGTAATGAGTTGTGAAGATGAAGTGTTGGCGTTGCGTATTATATGTATATCGTATTTGTTGCAATGAACCAAATATTATAAAATTAGGAGTGGTTGGTAACAGAAAAGATATTACTGAAACGTATCTTCTCGCAACGTCAGTGCGCAAGAGCAGCTGAATACAAATTACGTAATCAAAAAATGAGCTCCGGTTTGCTACAAAATTACTTAAATAATAATTTTATTTTACTGTTGATAATTTATTTCGCCGCTTTTCCTTAATTGCTCTGAGCACTATGGGACTAAACATCTGAGGTCATCAGGTCCCTGGAACTTAGAACTACTTAAACCTAACTAACCTAAGGACATCGCATACATCCATGACCGAGGCAGAATTCGAACCTGCGACCGCAGCGGTCGTGCGGTTCCAAACTGTAGCGCCTAGAACGGCTCGGCGACAACGGCCAGCTCTTTTCCTTAATCCAAGATGCATTTATTGACATACTTTTCATCACATAGTCCTTCAAATCAGATTCATATCTGTATTAACCAGCATTAAGTGAATTTTGTCCCCATAGGCTCTGTTATACTTGTTGGGTACATCTTATACCGCCGGAAGAAGTATACATCCAAAGGCTGTTCGTATTTTGTTGTTTTTACCGTAAATATCATCCATTCATTGTGTTTACTCGAAAATGAATCAATTTCTACTGTTGTGTCTTTTCTACGACTTCAAGTATTGGAAACCATTGTACAGCTATTCTTATTTGCGACAATGACATTAACAACATAAGGGATTTTTAATGGTGTTTTCACACTTTCCCACTTGTTATAGCCTCCAAATTTATTTGTTGGAAGATTGTCTGATGTCCACTCATTGAAAGTCTAACAAGTACCGTATAACTACTAGTTTAAACAACGAGCTGTATTGTGTGCAGACTGCTTCAAGACAACTGCTAATTCTTTCCCCTTTCTCAGATGGTGTGGCACCGGAATTCTTCTTGTACATCCGGCTGTCATGCAAGCAGCGATGTGTCTACGGCACATTCAGTATTCTTCATTCAGCTATGAAGGCTACAGAACTTTTAACCTTTGTGTTCCCAATTTCTCTTGATTTTTGCAGTGCCCAAAATTTCATGTGCCAGAAATAGACACATTTCCGTTCATTCCTAGATATGTCAAATTGGGATAGAAAGTGTATTTTTATGTCCAGTTCTTTGACTGCCTTTATTCGTCGAAACTGGTGTTCATTACGCCTTTTTTTCCTGCACATAGTCAAATATTACTTTAATGTTCGATGTGCGTTTTATAGATGGATGTCTCTTCAACAATGAGCCGTTGGTCGCAACTTTACGTGGAGGTATATGATATAGTAAACCCTCAAGAAGGTCTTAAAATTTTGTTAGAACACAAACAGTAATGGATCTGGTTTCTTGATGGTTCAATGTGCAGTGAAATGTATGCTTCGAAAGGAAAGTAAGGTTCCAGTATCACTGCTTAAAAATATTGATTACTACGACAGCTATTTCGGAAGATTTCCATTTTGAAGTACCTGCGTATAAAAAGTGTGCTACAGTTTAATAGGCATATGAGACTTAATTTTTTAAAAGTGAAGAATTTCGTAAATTGTTGAGGTATAACTGAAATTGCAGTCCTAATTTTCATTATCACACAAACAACTATGTTGTAATTCTTATATGCATATGTTGTTGTTGTGGTCTTCAGTCCTGGGACTGGTTTGATGTAGCTATCCATGCTACTCTGTCCTGTGCAAGGTTCTTCATCTCCCAGTACTTACTGCAGCCTACATCCTTCGGAATCTACTTAGTGTACTCATCTCTTAGTCTCCCTCTACGATTTTTACCTTCCACGCTGCCCTCCAATACTAAATTGGTGATCCCTTGATGCCTCAGAACATGTCCTACCAACCGATCCCTTCTTCTGGTCACGTTGTGCCACTAACTTCTATTCTCCCCAATCCTGTTCAATACTTCCTCATTAGTTATGTGATCTACCCATCTAATCTTCAGCATTCTTCTGTCGCACCACATTTCGAAAGCTTCTATTCTCTTCTTGTCCAAACTATTTATCGGCCATGTATCACTTCCATACATGGCTACACTCCATACAAATACTCTCAGAAATGACTTCCTGACACTTAAATCTATACTCGATGTTAAAAAATTTCTCTTCTTCAGAAACGCTTTCCTTCGCATTGCCAGTCTACATTTTATATCCTCTCTACTTCCACCATCATCAGTTATTTTGCTCCCCAAATGGCAAAACTCCTTTCCTATTTTAAGTGTCTTATTTCCTAATCTAATTCCCTCAGCATCACACGACTTAATTCGACTACATTCCATTATCCTCGTTTTGCTTTTGTTGATCTTATATCCTCCTTTCAAGACACTGTCCATTCCGTTCAACTGCTGTTCCAAGTTCTTTGCTGTCTCTGATAGAATTATAATGTTATCGGCGAACCTCAAAGTTTTTATTTCTTCTCCATGGATTTGAACACCTAATCCGAATTTTTCTTTTGTTTCCTTTACTGCTTGCTGAATAAACAGATTAAATAACATCATCGGGGAGAGGCTACAACCCTGTCTCACTCCCTTCCCAACCACTGCTTCCCTTTCATGCCCCTCAACTCTTATAACTGCCATCTGGTTTCTGTAAAAATTGTAAATAGCCTCTCACTCCATGTATTTTACCCCTGCTACCTTCAGAATTTGAAAGAGAGTATTCCAGTCAACATTGTCAAAAGCTTTCTCTAATACTACGAATGCAAGAAACGTAGGTTTGCCCTTCCTTAATCTTTCATCTAAGATAAGTCGTAGGGTCAGTATTGCCTCACGTGTTCCAACATTTCTACGGAATCCAAACTGATCTTCCCCAAGGTCGGCTTCTACTAGTTTTTCCATTCGTCTGTAAAGAATTCGCGTTAGTATTTTGCAGCTGTGACTTATTGAACTGATAGTTCGGTAATTTTCACATCTGTCAACACCTGCTTTCTTTGGGATTGGAATTATTATATTCTTCTTGAAGTCTGAGGGTATTTCGCCTGTCTCATACATCTTGCTTATCCGATGGTAGAGTTTTGTCAGGACTGGCTCTCACAAGGCCGTCAGTAGATCCAATGGAATGTTGTCTACTCCGGGGGCCTTGTTTCGACTCAGGTCTTTCAGTGCTCTGTCAAACTCTTCACGCAGTATCGTATCTCCCATTTCATCTTCATCTACATCCTCTTCCATTTCCATAATATTGTCTTCAAGTACATCGCCCTTGTATAGACCCTCTATATACTCCTTCCACCTTTCTGCTTTCCCTTCTTTGCTTAGAACTGGGTTTCCATCTGAGCTCTTGATGTTCATGCAAGTGGTTCTCTTATCTCCAAAGGTCTCTTTAATTTTCATGTAGGCAGTATCTATTTTACCCCTAGTGAGATAAACCTCTACATCCTTACATTTGTCCTCTAGCCATGCATTCTTAGCCATTTTGCACTTCCTGTCGATCTCATTTTTGAGACGTCTGTATTCCTTTTTGCCTGCTTCATTTACTGCATTTTTATACTTTCTCCTTTCATCAATTAAATTCAATATTTCTTCTGTTACCCAAGGATTTCTACTAGCCCTCGTCTTTTTACCTACTTGATCCTCTGCTCCCTTCACTACTTCATCCCTCAAAGCTACCCATTCTTCTTCCACCGTATTTCTTTCCCCCATTCCTGTCAATTGCTCCCTTATGCTCTCCCTGAAACTCTGTACAACCTCTGGTTCTTTTAGTTTATCCAGGTCCCATCTCCTTAAATTCCCGCCTTTTTGCAGTTTCTTTAGTTTTAATCTACAGGTCATAACAAATATATTGTGGACAGAGTACACATCTGCCCCTGGAAATGTCTTACAATTTAAAACCTGGTTCCTAAATCTCTGTCTTACCATTATATAATCTATCTGATACCTTTTAGTATCTCCAGGCTTCTTCCATGTATACAGCCTTCTTTTATGATTCTTGAACCAAATGTTAGCTATTATTAAGTTGTGCTCTGTGCAAAATTCTACCAGGCGGCTTCCTCTTTCATTTCTTTGCCCCAGTCCATATTCACCTACTACGTTTCCTTCTCTCCCTTTTCCTACTACCGAATTCCGGTCACCAATGGCTATTAAATTTTCGTCACCCTTCACTATATGAATAATTTCTTTTATTTGATAACTCATTTCTTCAATTTCTTCGTCATCTGCAAAGCTAGTTGGCATATAAACTTGTAGTATGTGTGGGCTTCGTATCTATCTTGGCCACAATAATGCGTTCACTATGCTGTTTGTAGTAGCTTACCCGCATTCCTATTTTCCTATTCATTATTAAACCTGCTCCTGCATTACCTCTATTTGATTTTGTGTTTATAGCCCTGTAGTCACCTGACCAAAAGTTTTGTTCCTCCTGCCACCGAACTTCACTATTTCCCACTGTATCTAACTTTAACTTATCCATTTCCCTTTTTAAATTTTCTAACCTACCTGCCCGGTTAAGGGATCTGACATTCCACGCTCCGATCCGTAGAATGCCAGTTTTCTTTCTCCTGATAACGACATCCTCTTGAGTAGTCCCCGCGTGGAGATCCGAATGGGGGACTATTTTACCTCCGGAATATTTTACCCAAGAGGACGCCATCATCATTTAATTATACAGTAAAGCTGCATGCCCTCGGGAAAAATTACGGCCGTAGTTTCCCCTTGCTTTCAGCCGTTCGCTGTACCACAACAGCAAGGCCGTTTTGGTTAGTGTTACAAGGCCAGATCAGTCAACAATCCAGACTGTTGCCCCTGCAACTACTGAAAAGGCTGCTGCCCCTCTTCAGGAACCACACGTTTGTCTGGCCTCTCAACAGATACCCCTCCGTTGTGGTTGCACCTACGGTACGGCTATCTGCATCGCTGAGGCACGCTAGCCTCCCCACCAACGGCAAGGTCCATGGTTCATGGGGGGAGGTATATATGCATATAAGATGGAGTAACTATTATGTAGGCATTATGATTTTATGATTTTTAATTTGAGGTGTGTAAAACGCAGTACATCCCCAGTGTTTCATATGACAGTGATGTTATTAGTTTCTTGATGACTGGACCTGCAGTTAAATACACTGAAACACCAAAGAAACTGGTATCGGCATGCGTATTCAAATACAGTGATATTCAAAGAGGCAGAATACGGGACTGCGGACCGCAACGCCTATATAAGACAACAAGTGTCTGCCCCATGTGTTAGATCGGTTACTGCTGCTAGAATGTCAGATTATCGAGATTTAAGCGAGTTTGAAGATGGTGGTATAGTCGGCGCACGAGCGATGGGACACAGCGTCTCCGAGATAGCGAAGAAGTGGGGATTATCCCCTACGACCATTTCACAAGTGTACCAATATCAGGTATCCGGTAAATCATCAAATCTCCGACATCGCTGTGGCCGGAAAAAGATCCTGCAAGAACAGGCCCGACGACGATTGAAGAGAATCGTTCAACGTGACAGAAGTGCAACCCCCCCCCCCCCCCCCCCCCGCAAACTGCTGCAGATTTCAGTGCTGGGCCATCATCAAGTGTCAGCGTGTGAATCACTCAACGAAACATCGCCGATATGAGCTTTCGGAGCCTAAGGCCGACTCCTGTACTCTTGATAACTGCAGGACACAGAAAACTTTACGCGTCACGTGGACCCGTCAACACCGACATTGGACTGTTGATGACTGGAATCGTGTTGCCTGGTCGGACGAGTCTCGTTTCAAACTGTATCGAGCGGATCGACGTGTACGGATATGGAGACAACCTCACGAATACAGGGCACTGTTCAAGCTGGTAGTGGCTCTGTAATGGTGTGAGGCGTGTGCAGTTGGAGTGATATTGGACCCTTCATACATCTAGATTCGACTCTGATAGGTGACACATGCATAAGTATCCTGTCTGATCACCTGCATCCATTCATGTCCACTGTGCATTCCGCCGGACTTAGGCAATGCCATCGGGACAATGCGACACCCCAAACGTCCAGAATTGCTAGAGAGTGGCTCCAGGAACACTCTACTGAGTTTCAACACTTCCGTTGACCACCAGACTTCCCAGAGACGAACATTATTGAGCATATCTGGGATGCGTTCCAACGTGCTGTTCAGAAGAGATTTCCACCCCTCGTACTCGGCCGGATTTATTGACAGCACTGCGGTATTCATGGTGTCAATTCCTTCCAGCATTACTTGAGACACTATTTGAGACCATGCCACATCGTGTTGTGGCATTTCGGCGTGCTCGCGGGCGCTCTACACGATATTGAGCTGGTCTACCAATTTCTTTGGCTCTTTAAGTGCATATGTCTTTTCTGGTGAATGTGCATAGTCATCAGAAAAGATGGCTTCTCTTTGAGGAGTACTGCTTCTGCCACAGCAATTCACACTACAGTCTTGAACAGTACTGCTCCCGTTATCGGTTGTGGTGGTTTGTGTTTAACGTCCCGTCAACAACGAGGTCATTAGAGACGGAGCGCAAGCTCGGGTTAGGGAAGGATTGGGAGGGAAATCGGCCGTGCCGTAAAAGGAACCATCCCGGCACTTTCCTGAAACGATTTAGGGAAATCACGGAAAACCTAAATCAGGATAGCTGGAGACGGGATTGAACCGTCGTCCTCCCGATGCGAGTCCAGTGTGCTAACCACTGCGCCATCTCGCTCGGTCCTAAATCAGGATGGCTGGAGACGGGATTGAACCGTCGTCCTCCCGAATGCGAGTCCAGTGTGCTAACCACTGCGCCATCTCGCTCGGTCCCGTTATCGTATACAGGGTGTTACAAAAAGATACGGCCAAACTTTCAGGAAACATTCCTCACACACAAATAAAGAAAAGATGTTATGTGGACATGTGCCCGGAAACGCTTAAATTCCATGTTAGAAATTTTAGTTTCATTCCAACGTGATCAAATTGTAACTTTTCACAATCAACATGTGTGGGCTGACGAGAATCCGCACGCAATTGTGCAATCACGTCATCAACACAGGTTTTCTGTGAACGTTTGGGCAGGCATTGTTGGTGATGGTTTGATTGGACCCCATGTTCTTCCACCTACGCTCAATGGAGCACGTTATCATGATTTCATACGGGATTACCTGTGCTGCTGGAACATGTGCGTTTAGAAGTACGACACAACATGCGGTTCATGCACGATGGAGCTCCTGCACATTTAAGCCGAAGTGTTCGTACGCTTCTCAACAACAGATTCGGTGACCGATGGATTGGTAGAGGCGGACCAATTCCATGGCCTCCACGCTCTCCTGACCTCAACCCTCTTGACTTTCATTTATGGGGGCATTTGAAAGCTCTTGTCTGCGCAACCCCGGTACCAAATATAGAGACTCTTCGTGCTCGTATTGGTTCAAATGGTTCAAATGGCTCTGAACACTATGCGACTTAACTTCTGAGGTCATCAGTCGCCTAGAACATAGAACTAATTAAACCTAACCAACCTAAGGACATCACATACATCCATGCCCGAGGCAGGATTCGAACCTGCGACCGTAGCGGTCGCCCGGTTCCAGACTGTAGCGCCCAGAACCGCAGGGCCACTCCGGCCGGCTGCTCGTATTGTGGACGGCTGTGATACAATACGCCATTCTCCAGGGCTGCATCAGCGCATCAGGGGTTCCATGCGACGGAGGGTGGATGCATGTATCCTCGCTAACGGAGGACATTTTGAACATTTCCTGTAACAAAGTGTTTGAAGTGACGCTGGTACGTTCTGTTGCTGTGTGTTTCCATTCCATGATTAATGTGAGTTGAAGATAAGTAATAAAATGAGCTCTAACATGGAACGTAAGCGTTTCCGGACACATGTCCACATGACATGTTTTCTTTATTTGTGTGTGAGGAATGTTTCCTGAAAGTTTGTCCGTACCTTTTCGTAACACCCTGTATAAGGTCGTTTTCTTCAAAAATGGTTCAAATGGATCTGAGCACTATGGGACTTAACATCTATGGTCATCCGTCCCCTAGAACTTAGAACTACTCAAACCTAACTAACCTAAGGACATCACACAACACCCACCCATCACGAGGCAGAGAAAATCGCTGACCCCGCCGGGAATCGATCCCGGGAACCCGGGCGTGGGAAGCGATAACGCTACCGCACGACCACGAGATGCGGGCTCGTTTTCTTCATCCACTTTCTTATCCATTACAACTTCAGTCGAGCAGTCACGTTAATATTCACGTTTCTGAATAACCAGATGCACCAATAACGTTGTGAAAGTGTCATCATCCTGTCCTATACAATCTCCCGTTGGATAACGCGTTATCAACCTGGATATCACAATATTTACAACATTCCGGACATGACTGATTTCGTACAATTTTGCTGCACGTGAACGACAACACTGAGATACGTATATTAAATGCGTCAGCTACTTTCTGAGGTAACTAAGCGACTGGCATGGTAACTCCCCCCCCCCACCCTCCACCCCCCCACCCCTCCTCCAAGACAGCAAGCGCTGTCGTGTTCAAACCAAGAGCAACACAATCATATGCCGTCGCAGGCGTGGTTAGAAATGTGTCTGTTTTCAAATGTTTATGTAAAAATTACTGTTCGAACCAAGAGACTTTTCTTGTGAGCACAAATATTTCGCTGCATTGAGTCGCTGTGTGTGTGTGTGTGTGTGTGTGTGTGTGTGTGTGTGTGTGTGTGTTTGCATGCGGTGTATACGGAATGAGTGCGCCTATTGCCGTGTGACGCTGTGTGAACAGTGTTTTGCGATTTGTGTGTTTGCCGTTCCCGACAGGCGTGCTAATCCGCGTGTTTTCTGCTCTCGTGTTGCAGGTAAACACCACGCGGCGCGCCCCAGCAGCCTCCATTCACTGCCGTCCAAGAGCGAGGTCACGTGATCCTCTCGACAGCCGGTCCGTGACTGATCTGCGCTTCAGACCGGCAAGTCAGCGATTCTGCACGCTACTGAGACACGGCGAAACAAAAGAGCGTTCTACTCAGCCTTCTCTCGTTCCACAAACGAATGGAACACGAGTGCTACTCATCGCAGATTTTCTCCAAACTTACGGTGCGTGCAGGGCTAGGCCAGAAATTGAAGTGATAGAAGTGGCAGCTCCAGATGACCAAGAGTTTAGAAAAAAAAAGCACTTTCGACGCGGTTTGGGTGAGACAGGACTGATTTACGTTATCGTATGTCCCAGGGAGCGATTGGCGTAACAGCAAAACTACAAAACGGTAATCCGAGGGTGATGGGGTCAAGTCCCAATACGAAAACCGTTTTTATTTTCAGTTCTTAATTTTTATTTTCAGTTCTTAGAGATATGAGAAACCTAAACTAAACTTCAGCCGAACAGGCCATCAGTTCCCAGTGGTACCGACCGGCCGCCGTATCATCCTGAGTCCACAGGCGTCACTGGAAGCGGCATGTGGTTAGCACACCGGTCTCCCGGCCATATGTCAGTTTACGAGACGGGCTCCGCTATTCCTCAATCAAGTAGCTCTTCAGTTTGCCTGACAACGGCTGAATGCACCCAGCTTGCCAACAGCGCTCGGCAGACCGAACGGTCGCCCATCCAGGTGCTAGCCCAGCCCGACAGCGCTTAACATCCGTTGGCAAAGATAATGAAAGCAGAAGCAAAATAAATTTTTGAATCGAAGGTTGAAAACAGGTGATTGCGTACACGGCAAAATAAATTGACTTGGAAATATCACGGGACAGTAGGGCACAGATAGCGCAGGTGTGTTCTGTGCACACGGCTGGCACCTGTGTCAGCTGTAGTTGTTTAGATGCGGTTGTGCAAGTGATTTTTGTAATATGTAATGTCGTCGCGAGCTGACGCCGTTCGAACGGGGTAGTCGGTGCACGAGGAATTGGAATTTCGATTTCGGCAGTGGAGCAGGAATTCAGCTTCACACATTCAACCATGGCCAGGGTCTTTTGTGAACAGTTGAGTGAGGGTGTCACAGTCCATAACAGAGCAGGTACCGGCAGCCCGGGTACGCCAAACCTGCGATGCTAGTTTTTATCTTTAGGTAAAAATGTGATCAAAAAGCTTCAAAATTGTTCTTATCTCGTCGGGACAGAAAAATAAATCGCATCCCGAGAAGCCTGCATCAAAACACATTTCACTGTGCATCACCAGGTATCCTCGCCAATAATTGGCGAAATGATGCGTTACGCGTGGTTTGCTGCCAGACTGTGCAATGAGAGAGAACCTTTTAGCAACCAAATTTTTTATCTTTAGAAACCCTAAAACAACAATGTAACTATAATAATTTGGCGTTTATAATGTTCGCAGGATGTCAACATAATTACTGCATTCCCTGTTTTTACTATGAATATTACCCAGCTCCTGTATATCGTCAACTGTAAAATAACGAAGTATTCAATTTTATGTAGGTCGTTATCTTGTACGCCTTACAATCTCTTCCTCGGAATTTTCTTTGCAATCACAAATTTTCCTTTGCCTTTCCTACCTATGAATTTCCTGAACCTATTCATAAGTACAATACATTAAGCATTATTTCGGTTTGTTTCCAGAGCAGCGCAAAATCTGAAAATTAAAAAAAATTTTGCGCACAGCGACTCAATTCAAATTCCCTCGGATTACCGTTCTGTACTGTTTCCGCTGCATCGAACGCTGCCAGAAATAGCAAGTGCCTCGTCCGACCCGCACCAAAAATGCTCTTTTTTTTCCCAATGCTTGCCACCTGGAACTACCACTTTCGTTTATGTCCACGCCCTGCATATGCCATAAATTTAGACGAAATCTGTGCTGCTGAGTTGGCACCGCCCCTTTTGACTGTTCTACAGACAGAACTCTTGACTTCAGAAGCATTAATTCGCAATTTTCAAAAATATACATCATGTTTTCCGCCATACTGGCGTCTGTAAACTGGCTGTAAGTGAACTATAATCGTATTCAGTCGGTCACAAAGTCCTTTCAAGTTTTACGGGTTCTCTGCAGAAGCCGAAAAAAGTATTTTTGTGGCGCATTAATGTTGTGTTCTCCACGCTAGACCTCCCTGTGCAAAACTCTGCACAGCTATCGCTCCTGCCAGACATTTCAGTCACCTGCAGCCAAGCGCTGGTATCCCTTCATATCTGTTACACCCACACATGTTTCCATTTCCAATAGGTGTCCTGTCAGTTTATCGCTTGTGCTAGTCAATTTGTGCCATAAAGCATCTTTCGTCAAAATGCAACTCAGCACTTCTTCATTTGTTTTTCGAACGATCCAGATATCTTCAGCACTCTTCTGCGTTTGAAAAGGTTCCATTCTCTTCTTACAAGGGAACCTCCCCATCGCACCCCCCTCAGATTTAATTGTAAGTTGGCACAATGGATAGGCCTTGAAAAACTGAACACAGATCAACCGAGAAAACAGGAAGAAGTTGTGTGGAACTATGAAAAAAATAAGCAAAACGTACAAACTGTGTAGTCCATGCGCAAGATAGGCAACATCAAGGATAATGTGAGCTCAGGAGCGCCGTGGTCCCGTGGCTAGCGAGAGCAGCTGCGGAACGAGATGTCCAAGGTTCAAGTCTTCCCTCGAGTGAAACGTTTAATTTTTTATTTTCAGACAATTATCATCCGTCCGTCTACATTTCATATACTCTGTAGTTCGCCCTTCATCAGGTAAAGAGGAAACCCTGCGCTTAATTGTGGCCCCGGCTTAGGACCTAACAACGTCTAGCGGGATTGCAGTACGAGCAGCGACTACACCAATGCGGTGAAGAACCGTTTCCACGTAGGGTTTAACTGTCATCTTAGATACAGTACCCTCTCGACACCGAACACATAAGAAGTGCCATTTCCGCTAATTGTCAGATGAGAAAGGTCATCAGTAGCCCCCAAAACTTGCGTGATTCCCCGAGAGGCGGCTAAGAGATAGGCGTTCATTAGCGGCAAGTTTCTACCTGTTCATTAATATTCACGCCTTTCCTCGTTTAGATTGTAGAAAGAGTGTGATCAGTTTGACATCCAGTCGTTAGTCAAAGCAGTTACTATATTGGTGCAAAATGAAAACGCGCCACCAAGAAGACATTAGGCCATAGGAACAAAATTTAGACCAAATTATTGCCAGGGTAACGTTACTGTGTAATTCTCGTTTCCTGGAAATGTGAAATTGTGGTCTCGTGTCGATGAGACGGTCAGTAAATACAATGAGACGGCTACAGAAAGGCGATACGTTGATTTACCCTTTGTACCCGAAATAGTTGAGTTATACGTAATTTTGAACTCTGCGTCCTCATCTGTGGAAATTATATACAGTAACTAGCTACTTACCTCAGCTTCGCACGCGGAGCCTACCCAACGGATACACTTCGGTTTTTATCTGCTATGAATATGTTGTATTACAGAGAAAAATGAGAGACACGTTTTTTTTTATACGTGGCCATACGGCCTATAAGATTGTGAAACACCACTTTGAAAAATCAAAGTGCACTCAGCATTTTTTTCGATGACAGTAAATTTATAAATGAACAAATATGTTCTGAGGCTGTGCTTAATATTCTGTATCGCGTTAGCAGATGGCAACAAGTCATTTTGGTTGTAAACCGCTACACGGAAAATCATTTACTGTCGTTTGTGTAGTGAATGCTTTGTACCTGAGTGGCGAAATGCTCAATAATGTGTTGCATAGGATATTAGCGATAAAGGTACACAATATTTGTGAAGTTACTAATTTCTATTTCTTCAAATTAGGTTTTTACTTCAAAAGCAAAAGTGGTTGAAGACAGATGTTTAGCCGCGCGGGATTGACCGAGCGGTCTGGGGCTCTGCAGTCATGGACTGTGTGGCTGGTCCCGGCGGAGGTTCGAGTCCTCCCAAGGGCATGGGTGTGTGTGTTTCTTCTTAGGATAATTTTGGTTAAGTAGTGTATAAGCTTAGGGACTGATGACCTTAGCAGTTAAGACCCATAAGGTTTCACATACATTTGAACATTTTTGAACAGATGTTTAAAACAGGTCTACTACGTTGTTTGTTATCGTCTGTCCAGTTCCAGTTTTTACAAATTTGTTCGCCCAACGACGTTCAGTTTCCTGTTTAGTATTGTTTATAGGGCACTACATTTATGGAAGGATCCAAATTGTCTACATTTCAAAAAGGGGTCAACTATGTCCTACTGTTTGAAATTTCGCCATTTGTGCGAAAGGTCGAAAAAAATTTGACAAATCGTGATAATTTTAAAATGAACACAACCTGTCTCGACCACAAGAAACTTTTCTTTGCTTCTTGCGGTCGATATGTTTTTTTCATTTTAATGTAATAAAACAGCCGCTGTTGTCCAAGAGAAATGTTGTCAAAAATTACGTGATAATTGTCTATTGACCCACTTTCGTTCGGCTTCAGACCGACATTTGTATCATACAAAAATTTCCCTTATTGGAATAAGTTGCACATCATTCATGAAGAGCAAGAATACCGGAGGTGCCATGACAGAATTCGGCGGGATGCGAACACGAGTGCTGCTACGCAACGCTTTCCATAGCACGTGCTCGTACCAGCACAGCTCACTTGCTGAGAAAACGTTTCGTTTCACTCAACCAGAAGAAACTGCGTCTCAAAATCTGCTTCCTTCGACGCCTAGGTAGGTGCTTAACTATTTCCACTGGGTCTCCCCCAGTTTTGATGTTTAACAAGTGTATATTCTCTTTCCAGCCACTCTTTAACACCTTCGTCTTCGTTTTGCTCATCCTGAAGCAAAATATTCCTCGCCAATTCCATTCTACAACACTGTGCTATCTGCCGCATATACTGCCAGACAAAAAGATGTAGCAGCCGGCCGCTGTGGCCGAGTGGTTCTAGGCGCTCCAGTCCGGAACTGTGCTGCTGCTACGGTCGCATGTTCGAATCCTGCCTCGGGAACTGATGTGTGTGATGTCCTTAGGTTAGTTAGGTTTAAGTAATTCTAAATCTAGGGGACTGATGATCTCAGATGTTAAGCCCCATAGTGCTTAGAGCCATTTCAACATCTTTGAAAAAGAGTAGTAGCCAGAAGACGTGGTCGCATTGTAAGGTAACGTCGAACAAGTACACACAATCGACGTGTATGTAAATGATCTTAGTTGCAATTCTCTGACAAGTAGAAGTCAAGCGAGAGTGCATTGATCTTGTTGCTGTCTAGTGTTGTTACCAGGCCCGGTAGAATATGCAGGGTAAATCAAAAAGGACTTCTTCGGAATGATATAGAAATTTATTGAGACAATTTAACAGAATTGGTAGTTGTGTCGTTTTTTAGCAAACAGCCTGAAGTTTCACATAAAAGTGCCAATTATCATTTTGGTCCGACGTGACTATCAATTGTAATGCGTCAAACATCCCACTGGTAATCAGTTTCTTCCCTCACTCGTTAGAACAAATCGGGCGCAACTTGTGCAGAGGCAGCGTAGATTCAATTTTTCATCTCGGCTAAACTGTTTGATAGGGGAGGAACATACACACGGTCTTAAATGAAACCGTAGAGACAGGAATCCAGTGGTGTCATGTCTGGCGAGCGAGGTAGCCGTGCGACTGCCGCACACGGTCAGTCCACCGACCTGGGAAGCGATTACCGAGGAAACCTGGAACTTCCGTGAGGTGCGCCGTCTTGCTGGAAGTAAACGATCCCATCTCGGTCATCCTCATAGATCTGTGGAATTATAAAGTGTTCAGCTGTATCCAGACCCAGAATATCAATGACATTTTCTCCATCAAGAAGAAAGGGCCGTACACTTCGAATTTGCTAAGGGCACAAAACGCATCAGCTTTGTCGTGTCACGAACGTGTTTCAGGACTGCATGTGGATTTTCACTGCCCCATATTCTGCAGTTCCGGGTGTTCACCACGCCACTGATACGAAATGTTGACTCTTCGCTCTAGACAGAGGATGTCAAATTGATTCCACATTTTTAGATTTCCAGAAGGCTTTCGACACCGTTTCTCACAAGCGTCTTCTAACGAAACTGTGTGCCTGCGGAGTATCGCCTCCGTTGTGCGAGTGGATTCGTCATTTCCTGTCAGAAAGGTCACAGTTCGTAGTAATAGACGGAAAGTCTTCGAGTAAAACAGAAGTAATATCTGGCGTTCCCCAAGGAACTGTTATAGGCTCTCTGATGTTCCTGATCTGTATTAACGGCATAGGACACAATCTGAGCAGCCGTCTTGGATTGTTTGCAGATGGTACAGACATTTACCGTCTTGTAAAGTCATCAGATGATCAAAACGACTTTCAAAATAATTTAGATACGATATCTGTATAGTGACAATTGACCCTGAATAAAGAAAAGTGTAAAGTTATACACATGAGTACTGACATAAATCCGCTAAATTTCGATTACGCGATAAGTCACACAAATCTAAAGGCTAGGAAATTCAACTAAATACTTAGAGATTATAATTAAAAATAACCAAAATTGGAACGATCACATAGATAATATTGTGGGTAGAGCAAACCAAAGACTGCGATTCATTGGCAGAACACTTAGAAGGTACAACAGGTCTACTAAAGAGACTGCTTACACCACGCTTGTCCGACCTATTCTGGAGTATTGTTGTGCAGTGTGGGATCCGCATCAGGTGGGACTGACGGATGACATCGAAAAAGTACAAAGAAGGGCGGCTCGTATTGTATTATGACGAAATGTAGGAGATAGTGTCACAGATATGATAGGTGAATTGGAGTGGTAGTCATTAAAACAAAGGCATTTTTCGTTGCGACGGGATCTTCTCATGAAATTTCAATCACCAGTTTTCTCCTCCGATTGCCAGAACATTCTGTTGGCACCCTCCTACATAGGGAGAAATGATCATCACGATAAAATAAGAGAAATCAAGGCACGCACAGAAAAATTTAAGTGCTCGTTTTTCCAGCGTAGCGTTCGAAAGTGGAACGGTAGAGAGACAGCTTGTAGGTGGTTCATTGAACCCTCTACCAGATAGTTTATTGAGAATAGCAGAGTAATCAGGTAGATGTAGATGTAGATGTCCCATAAATGCTCGATGGGATTCAGGTAGGGGGATCTGGGTGGCCAAATCGTTCGCTAGAATTCTCCAGAATGTTCTTCACACCAATCGAAAACAATTGGGACCTGGTGACATGGGACACTGTTATCCAGAAACATTCAATCGTTGTTTGGGAACAAATGCTCTTCAAGTAGCCGAATGTAACCATTTCAAGTCAATGATCGGTTCATTTGGACCAGAGGACACAGTCCATTCAATGCAAACACAGCCCCCACCATTATGGAGCCACCACCTCAGCTTGCACAGTAGTCAAAAAAATGGTACAAATGGCTCTAAGCACTATGGGAGGTCATCAGTCCCCTAGACGTAGAACTAGTTAAACCCAACTGACCTAAGGACATCATACACATCTCCATGCCCGAGGCAGGATTCGAACCTGCGACTGTAGCAGCAGCGCGGTTCCAGACTGAAGCACCTAGAACCGCTAGGTCACAGCGGCCGGCTTGCACAGTGCCTTATTGAGAATTTGGCTCCATGACTTCTTAGGGTCTAAGCCACACCCGAACTCTACCATCAGCTCTTACCAACTGGTATCGCGACTCATCTGCCCAGGACACGGTTTCGCAGTCGTCTAGCATCCAACCAATTTGGTCACGAGCCCAGGAGAGGCGTTGCAGGCGACGTCGTGCTGTTAGCAAAGGCGGTCGTCTGTTGCTATGGTCCATTCACGCCTAATTTCGCCGCACTGTGTGCTAACACTTCCCACATCTATTTCGTGGTTATTTCGAGCAGTGTTGCTTGTCTGCTAGCATTTACAACTTCACGCAAACGCAGCTGCTCTCGATCGTTAAGTGAAGGCCGTAGCCACTGTGTCGTCAGTGCCGAGAGGTAACACTGAAATGTGGCATTGTCGGCACCTGTTGGACGCTGTGGATCTCGGAATATTGTACTCAACGATTTCCGAAATGGAATGTCCCTTACATCAGCTGCGATTAGCATTCCACTTCAGAGTTTGTTATTACAAATACAAATGACAGGTATGCCAATGCACTGTGCGAGACGCCAAATAATATCGGAAGACTTGTGGCTTAGCCGCTGCGGAGCGTCCACTGTCTGGTCTTTTAAGTCAAAAGGGTGGCCGCTCTCGAAGACGACACGGAACTTGCCTTCTCTGTTCACAGGCAATGGCGCAGTCTGAGATTCATTATCCAACAAAGCTACAGAAAGATTTGCATGCAACTGCCTCTGCTGTGAAGAGAGAAAAGTACGATATTTATTGACATCATAACCCGCACATACACTGTAGGTGTCTTGCCGTAAATCTCAGTATTCGTCAACTAACATCGATGTAAGTCGAAGCAAATGATTTAATGACAATAAAACATGTGACTTGTCAGCCCAGCAATATGCTGCCTCATTTCAATAATACGGCTGTTTTTAAAGATGAACATTCATGCATATGGAGTGCTAGTTCTGCAAGGTTTGCAGGAGAGCTTCTGTAAAGTTTGGAAGGTAGGAGACGAGGTACTGTCAGAAGTAAGGCTGTGAGGACGGGGCGTGAGTCGTGCTTGGGTAGCTCAGATGGTAGAACACTTCTCCTCGAAAGGCAAAGGTCCCGAGTTCGAGTCTCGGTCGGGCACACAGTTTTAATCTGCCTGTAGTTTCAACGTCCCCGCAGTTTGACAGCTCTGCACCATTAACCACGAATCAGTTACTTCAACTGGATATGGCGTACCTGAAGAAACTTCTTGACTGTCTCCCACGACTAGACATATACTATTGTTAACAGTGCCTAGGTGGGAAAAGCAGCAGGTAAGACAGAAAACTGAGTTTCAGGCGTAACTGTTCCACGGTTTGCTTCCAGAGTACCATCTGCTCACACGACATATCCAATGGTACAAATACCTGCATTAGACATATACAACGTACTATTTTTAAAATAGTCATTACATCGTAAATAAAAGTTTATTATATTTAGCGGAATTCAAGAAGAATGTTATAGCTCCATTTACAAAGTAGGCGGGTGCTGACACATGTGAATATTGCCGAATCATGTGTTTAAGTGAAATGCTGGGACGACTTATTTACAGACGAATAGAAAATGTGGCAGAAGCAGACCTCGGGACAGATCAGTTTTACTCCGGAGAAATGTAGGAACACGCGAGGCAATACACATCGTGTAGCTTACCTTAGAAGATAAACCTATGTTAACAACTCTTGCTGATTTAGAGGAAATGTTTGGCAATCTTCACTGTAGTAGCAGGGAGCGAAACGCTGCCCACAACATGCACGAAAACCAGAGTTGAAGGACTTGACAGGGAGGCAGCAGTTTGGAAGGGAGTGAGAGATGGTTACAGCCCACCCTGGAAGTTATTCAGTCTGTACAGGGAGCAAGCACTAAAGGAAACCAACAAAAAATTGGAGACGTAGCATGTGAAAATTGCTGGATTTGGACGGGTTACTCCTGTAACTGAAATATCAGATCTGAAGATGGTTGTGAATGAACCAAAACCGGTCATATGAATAAAAAAAACTGCAATCGAGACGGTTTTTAAGTAACATTATAAAAACACTGATTGCTGTTATCCCATAAGACATTTTGTCTGTTTTTGCAAAATATGTTTAGTTGAATGGTTCGCACGCTGACACTTGCTGATTCCCAACATCGAAATCTGCAGCAATTTGCGGAAGCGTTGCACTTTTGACAGTCGTCGTTGGTCCCGTTTTTGTAAGATCTTTTCTGGCCGCAACGATTTCGGAGATTTGATATTTTGCCAAGTTCCTGGTATTCACGGTACACTCGTGAAATGGTCGTACGGGAAAATCCGCTCTTCATCGCTACCTCGGAGATGCTGTGTCGATCGCTCGTGCGCCGACTATAACACACCGTTCAGATTCACTCAAATGTTGATAGCCTGCCACTGTAGCAGCAGTAACCGATCTAACAATTGCGCCAGACACTTGTTGTGTTATACAAGCGTTGCCGACTGCAGCGCCTATTTAAGTACCTCCTTACTTAGTAATTTTTGGAAATTTATGGTAAGTTCTTATGGGAGCAGATTGCTGAAGTCGGCGGTCCCTAAGCTTACAGACTACTTAATCTAACTTAAATTAATTTACGCCGGAGTGGATCTAGGCGCTTCAGTCCGGAACCGCACGACTGCTGCAGTCGCAGGTTCGAATCCTGCCTCGGGCATGGACGTGTGTGATGTCCTTATGTTAGTTAGATTTAAGTAGTTCTATGTGTAGGGGACTGATGACCTCAGATGTTAAGTCCCATAGTGCTCAGAGCCATTTTTTTAAAACTAATTTACGCTAAGGACGAGACAGCCATGGCTGAGGGAGGAATCGAACCTCCGACGGGGAGAGCCGAGCGGACCATGACAAGACGCCCAAGACCGCGCGTCTACCCCGCGCAGCTCCCTATTTGAATACGCATGCCTGTACCAGTTTCTTTGGCTCCTTAGTGCATATAAACTACACGGTCAGTCAAGGAAGATGTAAGGCCTTTTAAGTATGAAAGGTTATACACATCGTAACGCGGTTTTCGGCAAATGTTGGAGTATTAGAGTATCATAAGCAAAGAATCTAAGAGTTGTACTAACATTGTCTCCGAAATCGTTTATGTAGATCAGGAACAGCAGAGGGAATATAGCACTTCAAAATGGTTCAAATGGCTCTGCGCACTATGTGAAACGTCCCCTTAGAACAATTGTACACGACTGTGCTTAAACTGACACATCTTTAGCGCAACGCAATCTGACTTCCAAAAATCCCTACGAAAGAATGGCGCTGACTAGCATTAACCTATACGTTTCACATATCACTTCCTCACAAAAATCTTCGTTACTCGAGCTACTGCAATACAGCGAGCGCCACTACTGACAGCTAAATAAAAGATTCAAACTACTGAAGGCACTAACTACTGATAGGCATAGTTAGCAAATGAAAGATTTTAATAGAGAACAAACAATGTATTTACTTCACCAGTCATAATATATATAGCAGTTCATGACACCAATTCTTACAAATTTCAAAACTCCGCCATCTCTCTCCCCACGTCCACCACTGCTGGCGGCTCACCTCCAACTGCGCAACGCTACGCGCTGTTAGCATCCAGCTGCCGCTGCTCAACACTACAATGGCAGACAACAATGCAAACCAGCCACAGACTGCACAAGGCACAGCCAGTGATTTTCATACAGAGCGCTAAGCGGCGTTACCAATAAGAAAACCTAAACAGCCTACTTACATATGTTGATAGCCTGCCACTGTAGCAGCAGTAACCGATGTAACAACTGCGCCAGACACTTGTCTTATACAAGCGTTGCCGACTGCAGCGCCTATTTAAGTATCTCCTTACTTAGTAATTTTTGGAAATTTATGGTAAGTTCTTATGGGAGCAGACTGCTGAGGTCGACGGTCCCTAAGCTTACAGACTGAGGTCATTAGTCCCATAGTCTTAGAACTACTTAAACCTAACTAACCTAAGGACATCACACACATCCATCCCCGAGGCAGGATTCGAATCTGCGACCGTAGCGCCTAGAACCGCTCCGCCACACCGACCGGCCATGTCATTATCGCATGACTTTTGTCGCCTCAGTGTAAAGGCGATGGGTGGACACACCCCATATTAATGTCCGGTAAAACGTGTCAGTACTTTTGGTCAGATTCTTCACAGCGTTCTTAGTGTGGCGTGATAAGGGATGTTGACACCCCACCAAGGCGACTTCCCGCGGCGATTGCGTCCGCCGAGGAAGAGCGTGATCCTGTGGAAAGACGCCTGGGCCGCAGGGACAACGGGCGGCCGTGGCGGGCGGGTCCCCTAGTCGGGAAACTTTCCGCATCCGCGCCAAAACATCCCCAGTCAGCTGGACAGCCTAATGGTGCTGCGGTGGCGGCGTCAGGCCGACAACAGCTCCCGCTCTGACACACGCACACACACGCACACACACACACACGCACACACACACGCACGTGGGCCCTTATAGCTGTTCGCCGCTGGGCGGATAACATTTCCTCTCACCTGCAACGGCAACGCAACGCAACGCATTACGGCCAGCGATTACCGGCAACGGCTGCAAAAGGTGTTTTATCATCCAGTGTGCGACTTCTACACCTGCAGTCTCCGAGCTATTCTGAAGTGCATGGCAGAGGCTACTTGCCACTGTACCAGTTATTAGGACTTGTTGTATTCACATGACGCTGCAACTGGACCAATCTTGTATTTATTAAAAGACCGAATTTTCTCATTACGAGAGTACTGAAGCACGATCTTGTCTAATTGTTAACAAAAAAAACCATTCAAAATTCAAGATCGCAAAAGATATTTTTTATCCAAGAGAAACGGCTTTGAAAGTAATAAAATTATAAACAGCCAATCAGTTGCAATAGATAAAGAAATTCTTTAGCTAGGTTTCGACAAATATAAATTTGTCTTCTTCAGAAGGTAACAATTTTACATTAGTAAGGACTAATGTACCATCGCCGTTTTTACAATTGTCGGCATATATCCATGTGCCAAAACTAAAATATAGCCCTACAATTAGGGTTTGTCACGTTAATATACAATAGCTCGTAGATCTTGCGGAGCTCACAACCGACTGAGTGTAATCGGCGAGCGTAGTTACTCTGACTAGTTTTGAAAGTCTTAGCTGTCATTTTCAGGTCTTAAACTCTTTTTTTTTTCAGTAAAACACGTGCATTCTACGCAGAACCTCATGCACAAGATGTCAAGTGGATAAAACTCAGCATATCTCGTGCAAGAGGTTCAGCGTAAAATGAATATGTTTTACTACAAAAAAAAAAGTTTAAGATCCGAAGATGGCAGCTAAAACTGTTGAACCCGGTTGCCTTGAAAAAAAAAAATATTTTGTACGATTTTGGATTTTGAATGGTTTTTAATTATTAATTATCAAATGGCATCTTCCGCACATCATCAGCTGCACTGGAAATGTTTTATTTGCCAAAGCCAGTTTCCGGGTTCATAACCCATCATGACTGGCATCTAATACAGAAGAACAAACAACTGTGTGTGCATCAATTTCTACAAAGTGATAAATGTCATATATAGCAGTAATATAAGTATACTTATTTACTTGTCAAATAAAATATTTCTAGTGCAGCTCATGATATATGGTGTATGGTTTTAGTAAATATATGCGGAACACCAAGAATTCAACGTTTTTATCTTGTGTTCGTGATGCCCACTGGCGCGATACATAGGGAGAATGGGAAAGTGAAACATCCCCTTTGGAAATTTATGAATTACTATGCAGGTAAACTTCTACGTTATTTGATACAGAGACAGCTGAGTAAAACTGAACGTACTCAGAAATATCTCTCTTTACTCATTCTGATCATCACTAAACTGACACACAATATTTTTTAGCGCAACACAATCTGACTTTCAATAATCCCTACAAAAGAATGGCCCTAACTAACAATAACCTATACCTTTCATTATCACTCACCTCACAAAAATCTTCGTTACTCGAACTACGGCAATACAGTGAGCGCCAATACTGCCAGCTAAATAAAAGATTAAAACTACTGAAGGCACTAACTACTGATAGGGATAGTTAGCAAATGAAAGATTTTGATAGAGAACAGACAATGTATTTACCTTAATAATGTTCAAAAGTCATCATATATATCAGTTCATGATATTCAGTCTTACAAATTTACTGTCTCTGATGGACACACGTCCATATCGTCCGCTCTCAAAACTCTAGCATTTCTCTCTCCACTGCTGGCGGCTCACCTCCACTGCCCAACGCTACACGCTGTTCACATCCAACTGCCCAACACTGCAATAGCAAATATTCCAACAATAAGTCCAACCAGCCACAGACTGCACACAGCACAGTCAGTGATTTTCATACAGAGCGCTACGTGGCGTTACCAACATAAAAACCTAAACAGCCTACTTACAACCTAATCCATATATCCGTACGTTTTTGAACCGTCCGCAGTGGGGCATCATGTTAAACAATTTCGGAAATGTAGGAATATGGAATCCGCCTGTTGCCCTTCATCCATAATTCTCAACGAGAAAGGGCAACTTGAGTTTCGCATTAGCGATGCTTTCTAGAACCGTGCTAATTCGTAGGACAGAAGCTTTTCCGCCTTGAGGAAATGTATTCTACTGGAGCTGAGAATACGTTCAAGAATTCTGCAGCAAACTGAGCTTGAGCATGATCATACAATGTACGCTTTCACCGTCTATACTGACATCACTTGAAACTTCCGGGCTGAGAGGCCGTGGTCGGTGTATAAAATATTTTGCTAACGTTTCATCTCCCACTGCTGGAGTCATCTTCAGAGATAATGAGGCGAACTGCAACCACAACGCCGTGGCCGAGCGGTTCTAGACGCTTCAGTCCGGAACCGCGTTACTGCTACAGTCGCAGG
Source organism: Schistocerca gregaria (assembly GCF_023897955.1). Taxonomy (NCBI): domain Eukaryota; kingdom Metazoa; phylum Arthropoda; class Insecta; order Orthoptera; family Acrididae; genus Schistocerca; species Schistocerca gregaria. The sequence goes on along the minus strand of NC_064928.1, from coordinate 189,417,352 downwards.
TTCGAATCTTGCCTCGGGCATGGATGTGTGTGATGTCCTTAGGTTAGTTAGGTTTAAGTAGTTCTAAGTCTAGGGCACTGATGACCTCAGATATTAAGTCACATAGTGCTTAGAGCCATTTGAACCATTTGCTCCACACTTCCCCGATCCCGATGCGATCAGTAATCTTAGTAATGAACGGAACGAGAACGTTTTTTTTTTTTGGGGGGGGGGGGGGGGAGGCGTTGTTCCTCGATCCGAATTTTCTCCCTGAGGCGAAGTGTTGGAACAACCGTTCTTCTAGATGTTCATCGTCATCTCTTAAATAAGTCGGTTCACAAATTTTGTATAAACTATGTATTAACGTTTTAGTCATACCTCTTTTTTGTCTCGGTTGGTGGTTAGAATCTTTTTGAAGCTAACCGTCACTACACTTTTCTACATACCATCTGGCCCAACGTCCTGTCTTTTCGCTTCATAAGACAGATCCAAAAAAAAATTCAGCTGGCCGTTACTCTCCGTTTCCATGGTAAATTCGATTTTCCGGTTGATACTGTTGAGATGTACCAGAAAGGCGTACAGTTCCACTGTGCCGAATGTCCGTACCACGAAAGAATCATCTATACAGCTGTACAACCTGGCTGGTCTTTTCTAGCAGTCTGCAACGCCCTTTGTTCAGAGGTCTCCGTAAACTAATGTCACGGACCGAGGTGCTCTCCTGTATATTCGACACTCCCTTGAGTTCTGGTTGCAGTTCGTCGCTTTACCTCTGAAGATATGTCACGCTGTCGGAGATGAAACGGTAGGAGAAAGTTCCATACACCGACCGCGTCGTATCAGCTCGGAAGCTTCAAGTGAAGGCTATATTAAGAACATTGGTATGTAATATTGTGAATCCGTTATTTTACCCCTTGCCACGTTATAGGAGTCACCTGCGCTTTTTTCCAGTCGCTTGAAGATTTGCGCTCGGCGAGAGATTTGCAATAAATGAACGCTAAGTAAGGGTGCAATACGTTAGAGAAGTCCGCAGGTCGAGGTCTTGCGGTAGCGTTCTAACTTCACGCGCGAGCGGTTGCGGGTTCGATTCCCGGCGAGGTCAGTGATTTTTCCTGCCTCGCGACGACTGGGTGTTGCTGTGTCGTCTTCATCATCATCATTCATCCCCATTGCGGTCGGAGGAAGGCAATGGCAAACCACCTCCGCTAGGACCTTGCTTAGTCGGCGGTGCCGGTCTCCCGTATCGTCTCCTGCGCTCCTCGGAGTATGGGACCTCATCATCTTAGGGAAATCCTTGTGAAACCGAACTGGGTGGGTTTCTATTCTGACCTGGCGAGTTAATTCTTTTTTTTTTCAGTTGCATCTCTACGCCAGAGATACCTACTATTAAGTCCTCCACATGAGAGTCTGTGCGATGATCGGACGATGGTATGTTTGTGCGATGCTCCTGCGTCAACGACGTAAGAACGCACAATTTAGAACTTCAGCTTTTCTTTCTCTGTCTTCTGTTGGCACCCGAGACGGGTCAACCGGTGGGTAGATAGAAGCCTTCGATGCTAAGCGACTTCATGTAGGACGAGAATTTTCTCGGGTTCTCGGCAAGATGTTTTGCTAAGATACGACGGTATCCTTTGCTAAGGCGTGCAACTAGTCCACAGAAATGTTCAGGTAGTCCACGACTGTTGCGTTGAATTACTTCTCACTCGGAGTACTTCCACAGGGTCAAAAGTAGATGTAGTCAAACTTCGTTTATTTGAGACAAGTGAACTTCGAACACTAACTCTCTGCTGATTCTGATTCAGTACGACAAAAGAAAATAAACGTTCCCCAAAAATTCTTCTTAGTAATGTGATGTTGATGAGGTCCCATACTCCGAGGAGAGTAGGGGACGATGCGGGAGACCCACACCGCTGTACTAGCCAAGGTCCTAGTGGTGCTGTTTTGCCATTGCCTTCCTCCGACCGTAATGGGGATCAATGATGATAATGAAGACGACACAACACCCAGTCATCTCGAGGCAGGGAAAATCCCTGACCCCGCGGGGAATCGAACCCGGGACACCGTGCGCGGGAAGCGACAACGCTACCGCAAGACCACGAGCTGCGGACTTAGTAATGTGAAGTTCGTCACAAACAATTGTTCTCCAACGAAACTAAAATAGATACTTGGGAGCGTAGATTACACTCTCTCGACCAATGAAAAGTCGATCTTTAAAACAAAGTACGTTTTCAATGTTCTGTCTCACGACCAGCACAACTTATAGCAGAACGCCAAGGCTCGGAGTATAGGGCCGGTCGTTGTGGCTGAGTGGTTCTAGGCGCTACAGTCTGGAACCGCGCGACCGCTACGGTCGCAGGTTCGAATCCTGCCTCGGGCGTGGCTGTGTGTGATGTCCTTAGGTTAGTTAGGTTTAAGTAGTTCTAAGTTCTAGGGGACTGACGACCTCAGAAGTTAAGTCCCATAGTGCTCAGAGCCATTTGAACCATTCGGAGTATAGGTCGTGGGAGCGCAATCCGTCTGGGTGGAAAAGGCGACGTCCGATCCCAGACGGTGTCCAAACGGTGACGGTATATGAGTCTCTGGATGGCGAAGACTGGAACCGGCTCTAGGCGGCTTCGCGCGGGCAGAAATTCTCGCGCAGTCGAAGTTTACAGTCTTCGTATTGGCTATCGAAATTGCAGCGGATGCAGCGAGAGGAATATCAGACGAGCTGTGTGGCTGGATTGAAGAGCTTTTAGCAAACAGAATACAGCATGCTGTTCTCAATGGAGAGACTACAGACGTTCAAGTAGCCTCTGGCGTGCCACAGGGGAGTGTTATGGGACCATTGCTTTTCACAATATATATAAATGACCTAGTAGGTAGCGTCAGCAGTCCCCTGCGGCTTTTCGCGGATGATGCTGTAGTATACAGAGAAGTAGCAGCATTAGAAAATTGAAGCGAAATGCAGGAAGATCTGCAGCGGTTAGGCAATGGTGCAGGGAGTGGAAACTGACCCTTAACGTAGACAAATGTAATGTACTGCGAATATATAGAAAGAAGGATTATATGATAGCGGAACAAACACTGGTAGCAGTTACTTCCGTAAAATATCTGGGAGTATGAGTGCGGAACGATTTGAAGTGGAATGATCATATAAAATTAATTGTTGGTAAGGCAGGTACCAGGTTGAGATTCATTGGGAGAGTCCTTAGAAAATGTAGTCCATCAACAAAGGAGGAGGCTTACAAAACACTCGTTCGACCTATATTTGAGTATTGCTCATCAGTGTGGGATCCGTACCAGATCGGGTTGACGGAGGAGATAGAGAAGATCCAAAGTAGAGCGGCGCGTTTTGTCACATGGTTATTTGGTAAGCGTGATAGCGTTACGGAGATGTTTAGCAAACTCAAGTGGCAGACTCTGCAAGAGAGGCGCTCTGCATCGCGGTGTAGCTTGCTGACCAGGTTTCGAGACGGTGCGTTTCTGGATGAGATATCGAATATATTGCTTCCCCTACTTATACCTCCCGAGAAGATCACGAATGTAAAATTAGAGAGATTCGAGCGCGCACGGAGGCTTTCCGGCAGTCGTTCTTCCCGCGAACCATACGAGACTGGAACAGGATAGGGAGGTAATGACAGTGGCACGTAAACTGCCCTCCGCCACACACCGGTGGGTGGTTTCCGGAGAATAAATGTAGATGTAGATGTACAGGTGCATGTCTGGAGCGACCTCTGTAGCTCTCTCCTTTGCCCTCTGGCTGGTTAGAAGCCGTACAGAATACCGTGGAAGGCCGAAGGGCAGTCGACAGAGCATGCCTGGCGAGAGTTGTAGTGGTAGGGGCTGCGGGCAGACGTCCTAGGGGAAATACCGAGTGCTGGAGGGGAAGTGTCGTTCTAAACTGAAACGTACGCTCACGGTTTTTGTAAATATTAAGTGGAACTCCTCCACGCCCACACGTGCGTGGTGACAATTCAAAAATATATGTCACCTCTGGTATGCTTAGTATCTACAAAGACTTACGCTGAAAATTCTTTGATTTATTTTCGCTTGTCTTGTTAACCATTTGCAGCTTGCAGGCAAGTGTCAGGTTTGGTGGTCAATTTTGAGTAAAATCTATACATTTCTGTTGTTTCCATATTAAAATTTGCTTCTTTTGCCAAAATACGGCAGAGTTTACACAGTGTCTCCTCCTAATATGAAGTGCAGACGTAATTGCGAGAGAATTCTGAAACAGTCGTTTATTAGGTTTATTAAGTGGCGAACTGAGAAAAAGTAAGGTCAGTAGCTGCCCGCCCGGTTAGTCGAGCAGTCTAACGCACGGCTTTCCGGGGTGGGAAGGAGTGTCTGGACCCCGGCACGAATCCACCCGGCGGCCTTGTGTCGAGGTCGGGTGAGCCGGCCAGTATGTGGATGGTTTTTAGGCGGTTTTTCATCTGCCTCGGCGAATGCGGGCTGGTTCCCCTTAATGCCTCAGCTACACTATGTCAGCGATTGCTGCGCAAGCAAGTGCTCCATGTACGTGTACACCACCATTACTCTACCACGCAAACATAAGGGTTCACTCGTCTGGTGTAAGAGGTTCCCTGGGGAAGGGGTGGGGGGGGGGGGTTCATCGTACAATAACCCTGGGTTCGGTGTGGGGCGGCGGAGGGGTGAAGTGGACTTCGGTAGTCATCGTGGGGTTGTGGACCACTTCGGCTGCAGTGGTGAGGGAGCCTCTCCGTCGTTTCTAGGTCCCTGATTAACATACAATACAATACAAGGTCAGCAGCTTGTGAAAAAGTACATTCTCGGTACAAACTAAACGTGTAGTGCCTTCACATACGTTCCCCGCGCTATCAATGGCTCCTAAAAATTACATTCTATCATCGGAAAAGTCTGTAGTAAGTGGAATAATACGGTACATAATGGAGCTTTGAATAAGAGTCATATAGTAAAATACTCTCCCATTTGCGTGCTGCCAAATGCCAAAATCCCACTTCGATATCGCAAATCGTTTATGAAATATGAGGAATGTTATGGATATTTTGCTCTGGTTTTATCGATAGAGCGGGGCGATCGCAAATGAGTATGCTACGACGGCTATTCGGAAAGTAAGGAGCGATAGGTCGTGAAATGGAAACCACAGTGAAAATCAAAACTGTTTTATTTGCAACAGTTAGCTACAACGTTCAGCTACTTATCTCCACAGTCGCCGACCCGACTTGGACGTTTGTCATAGTGTTGTACCAACTTTACAATACCCTCGTTATACAAGGCAGCCGCCAGTTCTTTTCCGCCAATTCTCTACACTGGCCTACAGCTTGTTGTCTGTGCCAAAATGTTGTCTTCATAGCCAGAGGTTCATGTCAGCAGAGATGAAACTCGGAGGGAAACAATTACGGGCTGTACTGTGGGTGATCAAACATTTCCAACTGAAAACGACGCAGGAGCATCTTCATTGCCCCTGCAGAATGCGGCTGAGAATTGCCTTGAAGAAGAAAACGCACTACAGTAATGTAATTTTGGCTGCATAGCTCCAGGCGAAATTTCTCACCAGACCCTCGTCCTTGGCGGGAGACACTATTGTTCTAGGTAGCTTTATGTCCTCCCTGTGTGCTCAGAACTAAAACGAACTACGTAACGAAATCGACGGGCATACTGCACACACACCTGTGCAAAACTTCATCGGATTTTCACTGTGGTTTCCATTTCGCGACCGATCGTTCCTTCCTTTCCGAATAACCCTCGTACACCAGATCCATTTTCCCGAGACTGGTGACAGATAGAGACCTCCTTCCAAGCTTAAAGAAAATTGGATATGTTAGCTAAATTTCATACGCAGCAACATACTATGTAATATGTACCAAACGCAAAATCATAGCGACCTCTGTTTTCCATTGCAAACTTTTTCGAATTTCACGTAGTGTCTCATTTCCATTTAAATATTACAATGGCTATGACCCTTAACGAAATGTTGGGCAAATCATTGTGAAGCGACATATAAAGCTACAAGTAACGCAAAAATATTTTTTTTCCGAATACTTTCTGTAAAATCGTTTGAGACAGATTGCAGGGCTTGTGCCTCGATTATGTCATCGCCAACAGGCCGAAAGTCGTCGAACACTGTCGGCTCCCCTTCCGAAAAAACGAGCAAACTCGCCCAGCGCTTTGGACAAAAACTTGTCACAGCGCATCGGCCAACGTACCCTGCGAGGGTTGTACTGTGACGCCCTTTGATCTAGAGAACCGCGAAAACCAACATGGATTCAGGAGTCGCGCTGACGATAACCCGCTAAGTATAAATGCGCTGCGGGTTGCCGGCACGGAAGGCGATGCTCAGAGAGACGCTACGTGTAGCCTTCGATTACTGCCACAGGTAGCGTAGAAATGCCCATGAATTTCCCACGTATCATACTACCAACCCCACCGACATGCGTGTGTGACGTGGTGCGTGATGCAAGTATCGTATGACGTCATATCTGGACACGACCGTCAACCTGGTGTAAGAAGAAGCGCGATTCGTCGGAGTAGGCGACACGTTTCGGTTGATCACAGTACAGTCTACCTTTCAGGTGATGAACAACTGGCTTATACCTTATGTACACGATAGTGCAGCCGTCTATATATATATGCATATAGTGATACCAGTGTAGTCCGCATTAACGTGTTTCAATTTGCAGTCCTCTTTCTGCCGTCGCCAGGCATTTTGCTACCCAAATAACAAAACTCGTCTGGTACGAGTATTTTTGGGATCTCTTCTATTCCGATTACTTCATCTAACTTAATACGGTTGGACTCCATTGTCCTTGGTTAATTCTTTTTTTCATGTATGTCCCAGAAGCTTAATTCTGTTTCGTTCAAGCCATTATTGTCTCTGACGAAGTCAGTTCCCTATACGAGTTATAATTTAATCTTCTTGTACCCTATGACACCCCCGGAAACATTTTTTTAGTTATTTACATATTATATTTAGTTTGCACTATTCAAGGCACATAAATTGTTGTCTACCGCCTCAATTGGTTAAGTCGAGAAAAGGATCGTTGGAGCAAACGCCCCCCTGAGCTGTATGCGCGCCTGTGGCAGCGGCTACTACATACGCTTGGAAAAACAACGGGTTGCATATGTATCAGGCTTTGTCGCACGCTTGGCTGACTACACACATCTCACACCAACGGATAAAAAAGGCGAAGAAAGTGTCAGATGAAACCACTTGTAGATTACCACCCGTAGGAAGATGCACTTTATTTCTAATATAAATATTTTTCTTTGGATGACTTAGACCGAGCGAGGTGGCGCAGTGGTTAGCACACTGGACTCGCATTCGGGAGGACGACGGTTCAATCCCGCGTCCAGCCATCCTGATTTAGGTTTTTCGTGATTTCCCTAAATCGCTCCAGGCAAATGCCGGGATGGTTCATTTCAAAGGGCACGGCCGACTTCCTTCCCCATCCGTCCCTAATTCGATGAGACCGATGACCTCGCTGTCTGGTCTCCTCCTCCAAAAACCAACCAAAGTTTGAACGAGTTAGATTGTTAATGTTTTGATTGCAATGCGATTTACGTTTCGGAGAAAGTGCCGAAAACACAGGGTTTTCATGGAATTTGCGGTGGCTGTTTCAAGAAATGTGACAGCTTGGTGGTGTCATGCACGGTGACATTATATATTTCACAGATTCTTTCATGTTCACGTTTAAAAGCCTTCAGCTTGTTCTTACGTGACATTTTAGCTCTCTCAAGATAGTACTCTATACAGCAGTACCGATAAGACAGAGCATTTGATAACTGACAAACGAGTGGTTTATTGAAGGTTGCAGTATTTTTAGATTTCTTCGTGTTGTCCATGCGCTATTTTCCCGCATACCGTGATTCATTACAATGCTCTGCCCCAAACGTCCATACTCTGAAATTACTTCCTCAATTTGTTTGGTACCGGTAGATTTCTTTTCCCTTAGAACGCCCTCTTCGTCAGTAATAGTTTGCTTTTTATGCCCTCCTTGCTTCGTGCGTGTTGTTATTTTGCTTCGAACTTCGAAACTTCGTATACTTTGTGGTCATCAATTTTCATGTGAATTCTCGCTATTTTCATTTCTGCTACTCTTCATTACATTCAGCTTGCTTCTGCTTACTCGTAATTCATATTCCGTACTCATTAGACAGTTCATGCGATTCGACAGATTTTGTAATTCTGCCAGCCTCGGTGGCCGAGCGGCTCTAGGCACTTCAGTCCGTAACCGCGCGACTGCTACGGTCGCAGGTTCGAATCCTATCTCGGGCATGGATGTGTGTGATGTCCTTAGGTTAGTTAAGTTTAAGTAGTTCTTAGTTCTAGGAGACTGATGACCTCAGATGTTAAGTCCCACAGTGCTTACAGCCATTTGAACAGCCTTCCTTTAGTTCTTAGGGTTCTGTAGAATGTTCCGTTAATGTAATTAAATGTTTGTACTTTCTTTCGTATGTTCATTTCTATATTGAATGAGATGGTATTTGCTACGAAGTCGAACGAGTTTATTCTTACTACTTTCTGATCAACTGATATTATTTTGCTGCGAAATGGCTCCTAACCACTGAAAGCTGTAATGTTTGTTTTCTTTGAAGATACTAACAGAGTATATAACTTAGTTGTTGTGGATGAAATATGAACATCTGTTCGGAATGTATTCTCGCTATAAGCAATCACAATTTGGCTATGAGCATAGAGTGACGCTGTAGAATAATTTCTTTCGTTGAAGTCGTAGGTATAAACGATCTCCTTATCCATTGCCTCAGATGTTAAGTCCCATAGTGCTCAGAGCCATTTGAACCATTTTTTGTAATTCTTCCTCGTATTCGCTTAGTGCAGAACCGTCATCAACGAATCTTATAACTGATATTTCTTCTCCCTGAATTTTAATCCCACTTCTGAATATTTCTAATGTTTCCCTCATTGCTTCTCCCTGAACTGCAGGGGCGAAATACTGCATTTTTGTCTTACACCTTTCTTAACGCGAACACTTCGTTCTTGATGTTCCATAGTTATTGTTCCCTCTTGATTCTCTTACATGTTGTATAGTATTCGTGTTTTCAAGAAGCTTACTCCCATTAGCCTCGGAATTCGAAGCATTTTTTAATACTTTACATTCTCAAGCGTTTTTCGTAGGTGTACAAATAGTATGAAACTGGCTTAATTTTGCTTAAGCTTTGGTTTCCCTGTGAAACATAACGTCAGAACTGCGTCTCTGGTGCCGTTACCTTTCGCAAAGCCAAAGTGATGGCCTCCTAACAGATCGTCAGTTTTCTTTTCATTCATCTCTACACATCTTGTCAGCAGCTTCGACGAAAGAGCTTTCAAGCTGACACTGCAATAATTTTCTCATTTATCTGCTTCTACTATCTTCAGAATTGCGTGGATGGAATTTTTCCGGAAGCCTGATGTTACGTCACCAGTCTCATAGTTTCTGCACGTCAATACGAATAGTGGTTTTCTTTGCTTTTCTGTCTGTTGCCGAGGGGTGCCACTGGAAACATCTGAAGCTCACATGCAGCAATAACCACTGTTTGTTTATTAACTAAGAAGAGAACTTAACCCTAGAAGGGTACATCAGGATCACTCGCCGCCGCGGGATAGCCGCGCGGTTTGTGCGCCTTGCCACGGTTCACACGGCTCTCCCCATCGGAGGTTCGGGTTCTCCCTCGGTCATGGTTGTGTGTGTTGTCCTTAACGTAAGTCAGTTTAAGTTCGATTAAGTAGTGTGTAATCCTAGGGACCGATGACCTCAGCAGTTTGGTTCCATAGGACCTTACCATCACCAGGGCCACTCGGTTCCTGGAATTTTTTGTTTCTTTATGTGTATGCACCACTGCACATACACAGTCCGCTGCCACCGATGTAAATTCAGAACTGAGTCAGACCTAGTAAAGAACGACATTCGAAGTTGTGAGACATTGTTGTTTAATTGATTTGACAAAAAAGTTTTTTGAAAGATCACAGTGACTCTCCAGTGCACACTATGTAACTGTTCTGTCGCAAAGTGTGAAGTACATCTGAGTGAAAGCTGCACGTAGGAATGACATTTTACAGACATGAAGATGCTATACGGTAAGCGTTGTTGGAGGAAATCAATCGTGAAAGTTATGTACGTGACTTTGGTGATGAGACTGATTCACAAGCTGATGTTCCTGCATCAGTTATGTACGTTAGCAAAACTTTGCGGAATCTTCATACAGCGATGAAGAACATACAGTCGTCCACGGCAGGAATGGCCATCCTCAGAACTCAGTTGTCCCTAATAGAAGAGGACCACCAGTTGCCGATAACACTGTAGTCTATATTGCAAAAGTGTCGAAGTAATGAATGAATGCATTTATGAATAATTGTGAATACCTCGAAAAATTTGTGTGATATGTGCATTTCATTAAATGAATAGCATCTTTATCTAATTAAACTGCAAATAAAGTCTTTAGATCCGGGTCGCTTTTCACGTTGCATCGTTGAAGTGATTCTATGGCTGTTTTTATGTACAGAGGGAGGTGGCGCAGCGGCTAGCACACTGAACTCGCATTCGGAAGGATTACCCAACCCGCGTCTGGCCACCGAGATTTAGGCTGTCCACGATTTCCCTAAACTGCTCCATGCAAATGCCTGGGTGGTTTCTTTGAAAGGGCGCGACCGATTTTCTTCCCCATCCTTGACACCATCCGCGCTTGTTCCCCAATATCCACGATGTCGACGGGACGTTAAACCCTGTCTCCTCCCCTCCCCCTTCCTGTTTCTGCTTACTCTCGAATTTTGGACGTTGCCATTTTTCGGGGTACACTCAGCCTCGTGATGTCAACTGAGGAGCTACTCGACCGAATTGTAGTGGCTTCGGTCAATAATACCATCATAACGACTAGGATAGCGGTGTGCTGACCCCATGCCCCTCCTACCCCCATCGTCCACTAAGGATGACACGGCTGTCGGATGGTCCCGATAGGGCACTCGTGGCCTGACGACGGAGAGCTTTTTTTTTTAATACTAATAGTGATTGAAAAAGTACACAACAGCCGTGAAATAATACGTGTTTAGTATGTGCAAGACCCTTTTCATTATAAAATATTGTATATTCCGACAATTTCTCCAGAAATAATTGTGGGTCACTTTAACTCTGGTGTCATGTTCATATTACAGTTTCAGAGGTGTACACTGGTAGGGTTAATACAGTTCTGGGGCGGAAGTCCACGGTACTTGATTGCAAAGTGAAAAGCCACTCCTTGACATTGCCTAGAAGTTGCGTACAATAAGTGAGTCCATGAAGCCGTAGTCGGCGTTTAGCGGCAGGGTCCGGGTAGAGTGTGGGCTCGTGCACGCGTGAAATGCAGGCACAGTTGACGGGTTTCCAGCGACTACCAAACGGCAAGACGAATCCGGCAGATGGGCTGCAGGTGTGGTTGCCATGGAGTCCGGAGCACGCGGAGATATAAACACACGCCAGAGGACGTATACTGGTGCGGCATTGTAGTCACCACACGGACCGTGCACCCGAAAGTTGGGCGTTGAGCGTGCACAGTTTCTGATGTCATAGCGGGGAATAGCTCGTTGGAGAGTCTTTTCGAACGTGCAGAGCAATTCCTAGCACTTCAGGTACTCTGAACGTGCGCTTGAACTTTGATCAATTAGACGGCAGAACGCCGCTGCGTCACTCGCACTCCATCTCCCCTCGGTGCAGAATTGTGAGGCGCGACATTGTCTTTCAGTCGAAGCCTGTGTGTGTATATATGCCGTCTTTGAACACCAGGTAAATAAGGAGCTCTCGGAAACGCGCGGTTAGTTGTATCATTCGTTGTAATAAAATAACGGGAAACACCATTATCGTGGTAAAGGAATTATTGTAACTTGGGTATTACGCGAGTATACCATTCGAAGCCAACAGAATGCTGAGGATCCATCAAAAAATTAGTATTCTTGGCACAATTTGTTATAATTAAATATCAATTACTATACAGTTCCGATTGAAGCTTTCAGGACATGTTAACAAACTAGATGTGGTCACAAAAGACTTGTCGCGTTAGCGCAGTTAGCGTCAGAGGTGCGTGGCGATCTTCATGATGTGTTTGTGGTTCATCCCACTAGATTCAATTTTTTTAAACCTTCGCGTCATTAATAGGTTCTGATACTTCGTTTTGGTTTAATATAAGTATACAGGGTGTAAATTGCAAGTTGACAAATCAGAATAACTCGAAAAATAAGCTTTACGCGAAAAAATGTGTAGAATCCAAAGTTGATTATTTTCGAGGGGGACATCTGCTGGTGCTAAAATTAACTCGCTGCCACAGCCCTTTGGGGTGGGGCGGGAGGCAACTTTAAAATTTCAAATCGGAACCCCCATTTTTTACTGCAGAATCAGATTCTACATAAAAAACTACGTACATTTGCTCTTAAACATTAGTTTTGATTCTCGATAGTTGGCGCTGTAATGAAAGAAAATCCATGTTCTCATTTTTGCGTGGAAAATGGTTATCGATAGATAGAAAATAGTTAGTTACTTCATAAATTTTGATTCGCTAAAACTAAAACTGTCCCTCTCTCCCCATAGAGTGGGGTTTGAGAGAGAGGAATTAGAGTTTTACAAATGTTGACCCAAATATTAATTTTTTCTGCAGATTCGGATTGTTTTAAAGATTGCCACTCCAATTCACGTATCATGTCTGTGACACTATCTCCCCTATTTCACTACGATACAAAGGTCAGCAAGTGGAAGCAGTTAATTCCAAAAATTGTCTAGGAGTACTCATTAGGAGTGATTTAAAATGGAATGATCATATGAAGTTGATCGTTGGCAAAGCAGATGCCAGACTGAGATTCATTGGAAGTATCCTAAGGAAATGTAATCCGAAAACAAAGGAAGTAAGTTACAGTACGCTTGTTCGCCCACTGCTTGAATACTGCTCAGCAGTGTGGGACCAGCACCAGATAGGGTTGATAGAAGAGAAAGAGACGATCCAACGGAGAGCAGCGCGCTTCGTTACAGGAACATTTAGTAATCGCGAAAGTGTTACGGAGATGACAGATAAACTCCAGTGGAAGACTCTGCAGGAGAGCTGCAGTAGCTCGGTACGGGCTTTTGTTAAAGTTTCGAGAACATACCTTCACCGAAGAGTCAAGCAGTATATTGCTCCCTCCTACGTATATCTCGCGAAGAGACCATGAGGAGTTGGTGACTGAAATTTCGTAAATAGATGTAGATATCTTATCTAAATCATTTTGCAAGTCTTTTTGATCATCTGATGACTTTACAAGACGGTAAGTGAGTGCATCATTTTCAAACAATCTAAGACGGCTACTCAGATTGTCTCCTATGTCGTTAATATAGATTAGGAACAACAGAGGACCTATAACACTTCCTTGGGGGACGCCGCATATTACTTCCGTTTTACTCGATGACCTTCCCTCTATTATTACGAACTGTGACCTTTCTGACAGGAAATCACGAATCCAGTCGCACAACTGAGGCGACACTGCGTAGGCACGCAGTTTGATTAGAAGACGCTTGTGAGGAACGGTGTCGAAAGCGTTCTGGAAATCTAAAAATATGGAATCAATTTGACATTCCCTGTCGATAACAGTCATTACTTCATGAGCATAAAAAGCTAGTTTTATTTCGTAAGAATGATATTTTCTGAATGCGTGCTGACTATGTATCAATTAATCGTTTTCTTTCATAATGTTGGAATACAGCATGTGCTCCAATACCCTAAAACAAATCGACGTTAGTGATATGGGCCTGTAATTGAACGGACTACTCCTACTTCCTTTCTTTGGGTATTGATGCGACTTGAGCAATTTTCCAGTCTTTGGGTAAGGATCTTTCTGTGAGCGAGCGGTTGTCTATCATTGTTAAATATGGAGCTATTGTATCTGCATACTCTGAAAGGAACCTGACTGGTGTACAATCTGGACCGGAGGCCTTGCCTTTATGAAATGATTAAACCTGCATTGCTACACCGAGGATATCTACTTCTGTGTTTCTCATCCTCGCAATTGTTCTTGATTGGAATTCAGGAATATTTACTTCGTCGTCTTTGGTGAAGGTGTTTCGGAAGACGCTGTTTAATAACTCTGCTTTAGTGACACTGCCATCAGTGACTTCACAGTTGTTATCGCGCACTGAAGGTATTAATTGCGTCTTGCCACTGGTGTGCTTTATGTATGACCAGAATCTCTTCGGATTTTCTGCCAGATTTCGAGAAAGAGTTTCGTTGTGGAAATTATTAAAAGCATCTCGCACTATAGTACGCGTTATATTTCGAACTTCTGCGAAATTTTGCCAATCTTGTAACCGTTGTATTAAGGAGACTGCTAATTAAATTACATATTAATGCAGTGCTAAGCAAAAAAGGGAAAGCAGAAAGGTGGGAGAACTATATAGAGGGTCTATACAAAGGCGATGTTCTTGAGGACAATATGATGGAAATGGAAGAGAATGTAGACGAACATGAAAGACCCAAGTCGAAACAAGGCCCCGGGAGTAGATAACATTTCATTAGAACTACCTGCCGTCTTGGGAGAGCCAATCCTGACAAAACTCTACCATCTGGTGAGCAAGATGTATCAGACAGGCGAAATACCCTCAGACTTCAAGAAGAATATAATAATTCCAATACCAGAGAAAGCAGGTGTTGACAGGTGTGAAAATTAACGAACTATCAGTTTAATAAGCCACAGCTGCAAAATAGTAACAAGAAATCTTTACAGACGAATGGAAAAACTGTTAGAAGCTGACCTCGGGGAAGATCAGTTTGGATTCCGTAGAAATGTTGGAACACGTGAGGCAATACTGCCCCTACGACTTATCTTAGAAGAAAGATTAAGGAAAGGCAAACCTACGTTTCTAACATTTGTAGACTTAGAGGAAGCTTTTGACAATGTTGACTGGAATACTCTCTTTCAAATTATGAAGGTGGCTGGGGTAAAATACATGGAGCAAAAAGCTATTTACAATTTGTACAGAAACCAGATGGCAGTTATAAGAGTCGAGGGACATGAAAGGGAAGCAGTGGTTGGGAAGGCAGTTAGACAGGGTAGTAGCCTACCCGCGTTGTTATTCAATCTGTATATTTAGGAGGCAGTAAAGGAAACAAAACAAAAATTCGGAGTAGGTGTTGAAATCCATGGAGAAGAAGTAAAAACTTTGAGGTTCGCCAATGACATTATAATTCTGTCAGAGACAGCAAAGAACTTGGAAGAGCAGTTGAATGGAATGGACAGTGTCTTGAAAGGAGGATATAAGATGAACATCAACAGAAGCAAAACAAGGATAATGGAATGTAGTGGAATTAAGTCGGGTGATGCTGAGGGAATTAGATTAGGAAATGAGCACTTAAAGTAGTAAAGGAGTTTTACTATTTGGGGAGCAAAATAACTGATGATGGTCAAAGTAGGGAGGATATAAAATGTAGATTGGCAATGGCAAGGAAAGCGTTTCTGAAGAAGAGAAATTTGTCAACATCGAGTATAGATTTAAGTGTCAGGAAGATGTTTCTTAAAGTATTTGTATGGAGTGTAGCCATGTATGGAAGTGAAACATGGACGATAAATAGTTTGGACAAGAAGAGAATAGAAGCTTTCGAGATGTGGTGCTACAGAAGAATGATGAAGATTGGATGGGTAGATCACATAACTAATGAGGAAGTGTTGAATAGGACTGGGGAAAAGAGAAGTTTGTGGCGCAATTTGACTAGAATAAGGGATCGGTTGGTATGATATGTTTTGATTCATCAAGGGATCACCAATTTAGTATTGTGGGGCAGCGTGGAGGGTAAAAATCGTAGAGGGAGAGCAAGAGATGGATACACTAATCAGATTCTGAAGGATGTAGGCTGCAGTAGGTAATGGGAGATGAAGAAGCTTGCACAGGATAGAGTAGCGTGGAGAGCTGCATCAAACCAGTCTCTGGACTGAGGACCACAACGACAACATTAATACAATAATTTGCATTATTTTTGGTCCCGAGGTTTTCTCTAAAAATCTGCTGCGCAGACCCGAACTGCGCACAGAGATGTTCTTAGCGGTTAAGGGCTGCTACTCACTCGTCCTCGGAGCGCCTGCAGCCGCCGCCTGTGTCAGACAGCCCTCCCCGGCGAGCAGTTGCTCGACACGCCACACCTCCCGCTGTATCTTTCTCGTTTACTATCTGGAGCGCGGCCAACTTATGAGCTGACTGCTGCCGGCAGTTATGTAAGAAGCCGGCCTTACATCTGGCCGTGGTGTGCGCCTCTCGTGTTTTATGTTTCTGTCTGAGTCCACTTGTGTAATGGTGCAGCCGAGCGCGCGGAGAACCTTACTCAGACAGCCGTGTGTGCAGCCAGTACTTGGGCGACAAGAAAATGTCCCGACCCGTCACTGAAAGACTGTTGTTTTGGATAAGTAGCGCACTTATTTTGTCACCTAGTCCTCTTTGTGAAATACAGGGCGTATACAGACGTACTGGCTGTACCTCAGTTCAAGTTACACTCATCTAAAGGTGTAGAGGGGACTTAATAGCTAAAGTTTTACTTAGGAACCCATGCCAAATTTAAACAGTCGCAAATTCCCCGCGATTGGCGATCTTTTACAGAAGCTTAAAATTTATCGCGGACTTCAATGCCAGATGCCTATAACAGTTTCCACAACGAAACTTTGTCTCGAAACCTGGCAGAAAACTCAAAGAGGATCTTGTCGTATGTGAAGTATGTTAGCGGCTAGAAACAATCAATGCCTTCTCTGCGCAATGGCAATGGAGATACTAGCGAAGGCAGTGCTGCCAAAGCAGAGTTACTAAACACAGCCTTCCGAAATGCTTTCACGAAAGATGACTATGTAAATATTCCACAATTCGAATCGAGAACAGCTGCCAACTTACGAACGTAGAAGTAAATATCCTCGGAGTAGAGAAGCAACCCAAATCACTTAGTAAAAGCAAGTCTTCTGGCCCAGACTGTATACCAATTAGGTTCCTTTCCGAGTATGCCAATGCATTAGCTCCATACTTAACAATCATATACAACCGTTCGTTCGACGAAAAATCCGTACCCAAAGACTGGAAGGTTGCACAAAATGGCTCTGAGCACTATGGGACTTAACATCTGTAGTCATCAGGCCCCTAGAACTTAGAACTACTTAAACCTAACTAACCTAAGGACATCACACACATCCATGCCCGAGGAAGGATTCCAACCTGCGACCGTAGCGGTCACGCGGTTTCAGACTGAAGCGTCTAGAACCTCACGGCTACACCTGCCGGCTAAGGTTGCACAGGTCACACCAATATTCAAGAAAGGTAGTAGGAGTAATCCACTAAATTACAGGCCCATATCGTTAACGTCGATATGCAGCAGGATTTTAGAACATATATTGTATTCGAACGATATGAAATACCTCGAAGAAAACGGTCTATTGACTCACAGTCAACATGGGTTTAGAAAACATCGTTCTTGTGAAACACAACTAGCCCTTTATTCACATGAAGTGCTGAGTGCTATTGACAAGGGATTTCAGATCAATCCCGTATTTCTGGATTTCAGAAAGAATTTTGACACTGTACCACACAAGCGGCTCGCAGTAAAACTGCGTGCTCATGGAATATCGTCTCAGTTATGTGACTGGACTTGTGACTTCCTGTCAGAGATGTCACAGTTCATTGTAATTGACGGAAAGTCATCGAGTAAAACAGAAGTGATTTCAGGCGTTCCCCAACGTATCGTTGTAGGCCCTTTGCTGTTCCTTATCTATATAAACGATTTGGGAGACAATCTGAGCAGCCGTCTTCGGTTTTTTGCAGATGACGCTGTCGTTTATCCACTAATAAAGTCATGAGAAGATCAAAACAAACTGCAAAACGATTTAGAAAATATATCTGAATGCTGCGAAAAGTGGCAGTTGACCCTAATTAACGAAAAGTGTGAGGTCATCGACATGAGTGCTAAAAGGAACACGTTAAACTTCTGTTACACAATAAATCAGTCTTATCTAAATACCTAGGTATTTCAATTACGAACAACTTAAATTGGAAGGAACACATAGAAAATGTTGTGGGGAAGGCAAACCAAACACTGCGTTTTATTGGCAGGACACTAAGAAAATGTAACAGACCTACTAAGGAGACTGCCTACACTACTCTTGTCCGTCCTCTTTTAGAATACTGCTGCGCGGTGAGGGATCCTAACCAGAAAGGACTGACGGAATACATCGAAAAAGTTCAAAGAAAGGCAGCACGTTTTGTATTATCGGGAAATATGGGAGAGAGTGTCACAGAAATGATACAGAATTTGGGATTTAAATCGTTAACAGAAAGGCTTTTTTCGTTGCCACGGAATCTCCTCACGAAATTCCAAACACCAACTTCCTCCTCAGAATGAGAAAATATTTTGTTGACACCAACGTACTTAGGGAGGAACGATCACCACGATAAAATAAGGGAAATCAGAGCTCGTACGGAAAGATATAGGTGCTCATTCTTTCCACACGCTATACGACAGTGGAATAGTGAATGGTGAAGATGGTTCGATGAACCCTCAGCCTGGCTCTTAAATGTGATTTGCAGAGTATCCATGTAGATATAGATGTAGAAACTGAGGAAGAAATTGAGGAAGTAAAAGAACAGAGTGGCTTTCGGGCAGGATGGTCTTGTATCGATAATATCTGCAGCATTAGAGACGTGACTGCCGACAGAATGCCACATAACCTGGATAGACACTTGGTTTTTTATAGATTTGCAGAACGCATATGACAGTTTACCACTTCCTAGAATGTGGGAAGAAAAGAAAAACCAGATCATTCATAAATGTTTTGTGCTAGTAGCCAAAAAGCTATGTTCGGAAAATACTTGTCGTGTTAAAGTTGGGAAGCTACTATCGCAGAAACTTAAGGTTAGCGAAAGACTGAGACAAGAAAGTAGTTTAGTGCCTACCCTCTTTAAAATATTCTTGAATTAAGCACTGAAAAATTGGAAAAGGAAGTACAAAAACATGGGAATTAGAGTAGGTGATGGCATCGCATTCTTCCTAATTTTCGCCGACGATCAGGACATCTTCGCCGAGGAAGAAGAGGACAAGTCTTATTTGTCAAGAAAGTTTAAAGAAGAATATGAGCAGTGGGGTATGAAAATTAACTTTATAAAGACTGAATATTTGTTTGTCGGAGGTGTAGGTAGGGATCGTGTTATGGATGATGGATCTATAGTAAAGTATAGTCGATCGTATAAATATTTAAGGACAATCATTTCGGATAAAGGTGGAAGCAGAGAAAAAAATCAAGCACAGAATAGGAAAGGGAGAGGTGGAAATTAAGCAGTTGCACTCCATCATTTGGAATGTTGTTGTTGTGGTCTTCAGTCCTGAGACTTGTTTGATGCAGCTCTCCACGCTACTCTATCCTGTGCAAACTGCTTCATCTCCCAGTACCTACTGCAACCTACATCTTTCTGTATCTGCTTAGTGTAGTCATCTCTTGGTCTCCCTCTACGATTTTTACCCTCCACGCTGCCCTCCAATACTAAACTGGTGATCCCTTGATGCCTCAGAACATGTCCTTCCAACCGATCCCTTCTTCTAGCAAGTTGTGCCACAAACTTCTATTCTCCCCAATTTTATTCAATACCTCCTCATTATGTGATCTAACCATGTAATCTTCAGCAGTCTTCTGTAGCACCACATTTCGAAAGCTTCTATTCTCTTCTTGTCCAAACTATTTATCGTCCATGTTTCACTTCCATACATGGCTACACTCTATTAAATACTTTCAGAAACGATTTGCTGACACTTAAATGTATACTCGATGAGAACAAATTTCTCTTCTTCAGAAATGCTTTCCTTGCCATTGCCAGTCTACATTTTATATCCTCTCTACTTCAACCACCATCAGTTATTTTGCTCCCCAAATTGCAAAACTCCTTTACTACTTTAAATGTCTCATTTCCTAATCTGATTCCTTCAGCATTACTCAAATTAACTCGACTACATTCCATTATCCTCGTTTTGCTTTTGTTGATGTTCATCTTATACCCTCCTTTCATGACACTGTCCATTCCGTTCAACTGCTCTTCCAAGTCCTTTGCTTTCTCTGACAGAATTACAATGTCATCGGCGAACTTCAAAATTTTTATTTGTTCTCCATAGATTTTAATACCTACTCCGAATCTTTCTTTTGTTTCCTTCACTGCTTGCTCAATGTACAGATTGAATAACATCGGGGATAGGCTACAACCCTGTCTCGCTCCCTTCGCAACGGCTGCTTCCCTTTCATGCCTCTCGACTCTTATAACTGCCATCTGGTTTCTGTACTAATTGTAAATAGCCTTTCGCTCCCTGTATTTTACCCCTGCCACCTTCAGAATTTGAAAGAGAGTATCCCAATCAACGTTGTCAAAAGCTTTCTCTAAGTCTGCAAATGATAGAAACGTAGATTTGCCTTTTCATAATATAGCTTCTAAGATAAGTCGTAGGGGCAGTATTGCCTCACGTGTTCCAACATTTCTACGGAATCCAAACTGATCTTCCCCGAGGTCGGCTTCTACCAGTTTTTCCATTCGTCTGTAAAGAATTGTCAGGACTGGCTCTCCCAAGGCCATCAGTTGTTCCAGTGGAATGTTGTCTACACCCGGGGCATTTGGTATTTCAGGAGGAGGATACACGGAACTATAGTTGAGACCGTTGCTCTGTATGGTGCTGAACTGTGGAAAGTTTCCGGGGTCAATGAGAAGAAATTAACGGCAGTTGAAATGGAGTTTTTGGAGAAGAAGTTGTGAAGTAACAAGAAGATACAAATTAAGAAATGTAGTGCTACGAGAACAGATTGGAGTTACAGAAGGTATTGTAAATACAACTGGAAAGAAACGGGTGACACGGTATGGTCGTCTTAGAAGAATGCCAGAGGAAACATGGCACTCAGATATGGCGATGGAGACCTGCAAGACACCGGCTACATTGAAACGATGGAGTGAGGCGTCTGATGCAGGACAGAGCCATGCAAGTAGGTGACTGGCGGGATACACGGAGATGGGAACTTGGATGTGAGGGCAGAAAGGAGAAGAAGAAGATGAAGAAGGGCAACTCACCGACGCCGAGAGTCTTTATGTAAACATTGTGCTTCATGTTCACGGTAACTTTAACGAGTGGGCCCAGAATGTGATAAAAGAAACACACATCATCGCAGCACCATCTCCGATCTGAACTGCGCACTCCACACGCTGCAGTTTAAACGCCTCATTGGGCTGTTAGTGCATTCGTCGCCTTCCACAATTCGAGAAAAAAGGCGTAATCGAGACTCAGGATATTCCTATCGGGTATCCAGCCAGAGACACAAAATTTCGACGGTCCACCCATCCGCCATTTTCAGTTGAGTAAGCCGTCGCACGAATTCGCCGGAACTGAAGTCAAACACTCCGCTGCGGCTCCTTTATATCCCGCCTGTAGGTCCCCACGCTTGCGCGAACGTAACTGTCCTCCAGCGCAATGCACAACAGCGGACCCGTGGTGGCAACTCGCGGAAACGGTAAATCGACATCAAAAA